>NW_023425529.1:90447321-91047321 GCF_014108245.1 Pipistrellus kuhlii | reverse complement strand
TTTCCATCCCTTCACTCTCATCCTGTGTATGTCTTTGGTTCTGAAGTGGATGTATCATAGCATATAATTAGTAAAGTTTTTGTATCCATCCAGTCAGCTACACTATATCTTTTTATTGGAGCATTTAATCTATTTACATGTAAGGTTATTATTAATAGGTAATTATTTTATTTTTTTTGAATAGGTACTTATTTATTGCTATTTCAATTCTGTATGCCTGCATTTCACTTCTGTTTCTTCTTCTGATTACCGAAGTCCCTTTAGCATTTCTTGTAATGCTGGCTTGGTGGTAATGAACTCATTTCGCTTTTTATTTTTTTTGTCTGGGAAGCTATTTATTTCTTTATCTATTTAGAATGATAGCTGGATTGGATATAGTAATTTTGGTTTCAGATCCTTGTTTTCCATTACCTTGAGTACTTCATGCCATTTCCTCTGGCCTATAGAGTTTCTTTCTTTTTTTTTTTTTTAATATATTTTTATTGATTTTTTACAAAGAGGAAAGGAGAGGGATAGAGAGCTAGAAATGTCGATGGGAGAAACATCGATCAGCTGCCTCCTGCACACATGCCCTTGACCAGAATCAAACCCGGGACCCTTCAGTCCGCAGGCCGACGCTCTATCCACTAAGCCAAACCGGTTTTGGCTGGCCTATAGAGTTTCTGATGAGAAATCAGCTGACAGCCTAATGGGAACTCCTATGTAGGTGAAAAATTGTTTTCCCCTGCTGCCTTTAAGATTTTCTCTCTGGAAGCGAGGCCGGAAGAGCGCTAGGCGCGTAGTGAACTGGGGTCTCCTCGGAAAACAGAAGCCATTGCACCCCACAGCGTGGTGGGGTAGGGTGGGCTAGAAGGAAGGGACCAGGTTCACCGGGACAGGAGACGGACTCTGTGGACCCCCGAGGGCCAGCCCCGCAGTCTTTCCAGAGAGCTGAGAAACCTGGTCGGGTCCGCCGTCGGAAGACCAGACGGGAGCGAAATGAGTCCCTGGTGGGCAGCTGCCGGCCATTGGCTCATCAGGAGCCTCCTGTGGCTAGTCGGAATCCACCCATGGACCTCCAGGACCACGTGGCCCCTACTGCAACCAAGCTAGTGGTCATAACCCAGGGCCGGCTAAGCCTGGAGCACCGGGGTCTCTTCAACCATGAGGTGAAATCTCTGGATGTGGCAAGGCTGCCGAGCAGTGGGTCACTGGAACCAGACACCCCCACATTACCCAGCAAGCCTTCCCCAAGCCCAGTCAGGGCCCAAGAACCAGGCCCACAGTCAAGAGGCAAGGAGAACCAGGTGCCTGGAGACTCTGGCCCAGGCCCACCTAGTCCCCTAGAGCTCCCTGGCTTGGGGCAGCTGCTAGGGGAGCTGCAGGGCCAGCTGATTCTGCCACAGGCCTTCCCCAGGAGGAACCTAGTACAAGAGGCCAGGATGCCATCCTGGGTACTTTACAGGTATGCCATGGTTGTGTGCCCGACCTTACCCTGGTGCTCCGAGGCTGCCAGCCATCCTTGGACCAAGCCTGAGGACTCTGAGAGATGAAGGATCAACAGCCCTGAGCAGGCCCCAGGGGAAGGAAGGCAGAGGAGGAGAGGAGGACAGGGGACAAAGGAATTCACCTTTGCTGAGCCTCATACCTCCAGCACTCTCACTACACACAGAGTGAGCCTGGCTCCACCGAAAGGTCCTTGGCCACCCACATTGCCTTCCACATCTCCGGTTGCCTGGGGCCCTCCCACAGCCTTTGACCTGCTGAAAAGCATCTGGCTAGTAGCCACACCACCTCCTTCCTGGCCCCGTGGGGTCAGCACGCCACAGTCCCTGCCTCAGCTACCATCCCCCTTGTTTTCCCAAACCTCTGCCCTTGACTGGAGTCCTTGTCCCCCTGCCCCACTGCCCAGCCTCTCCTATACAGTGGCCCAGAGCAGCCCAGAGGCCTGGTCCTTTCCACCCATGAGACTGTACTAAGGGGACTAATGCTGGTATAGGGGCAGCACTCCCAGTCACCTCAATAAAATACCTTCCTTCATGGTCCTCTTAAAAAAAAAAAAAAAAAAAAAAAGATTTTCTGTCTTTAATTTTTGGCATTTTAATTATGATGTGTCTGGGGTTGGGCCTGTTGAGTTCTTCTTGCTTGGGAATGTCTGTGCATCCTGAACTTTTACAACTCATTCCTTCATCAGATTAGGAAAGTTTTCTGCCATTATTTTTTCAAACACGTTCTCTATTTTTTGCTCCTTTTCTTCCCTTTCTGTCACAACTATTATGCGAATATTGTTATGTTTCAGGTTTTCATACAGCTAGCTCCCTTAAGCAGTCCTCCTGTTCTTTTTAAAATATACTCTTTTTTTGATTTCAGTGAGGAAGGGAGAGGGAGAAAGAGAGATAGAAACATCAATTGTGAGAGAGAATAATTAATTGGCTGCCTCCTTCATGTCCTCCCACCCCCCATTGGTGATTGAGCCCACAACCTGGGCATGTGCTCTGACAGGGAATTGAATTGTTACCTCCAGGTTCATAGGACAGTGCACAACCCCTTAGCCATACCAGCTATGTTATCCTCCTGTTTTTAAATTTTTTTTCCCTTTTGGTTATCTGATTGAGTGATTGATTTCTACCCTGTCTTCTAATTGATCGATCTGTTCCTCAGCTTCCCATAATCTGCTCTGTATTCCCTCCAATGTATTCTTTATTAGTTCTATGTCATTCTTTATTTCCAATACCTTTTTCATGCTTTTTGATCTTTTCTCAGGCTGTTGAGCATCTTTACCATCATTATTCCTAACTCAATATCAGATAAATATTTTATCTCCATTTAATTTATTTCTCCTTGAGGAATCTTGTTCTTTCATTCTTTTTTTTTTCTTTTTTCTCCAATTTGGCTGCCTGCTTGAGTTTTTATGTAATATATGGATCTGCTACACCTCCCAGTCTCTAGTGCAGGACAGTGTTAAATCCTGTTTCTGACCAATTAGATCAGGCAGAGTCTCAAAACTTCCAAAGACCCATCTCTGCCTATAGACTGATTTGATTCAGTCTTGAGTAGCCTCTGATAATCATCCATAGGTGGGGTGAGAGGTTTTCCAACAGGGTGGGACAAATGCTTTGGTGTGGATGCTAATTGTTATTCTTAGTCTCCTAATTGGCCTCAGAAACTCCATAGCATGGAACAAGGAGTTTTCCAATAGGGTGGGTCAACTGTCTTCCCCCCAGGCAAGCACTGCCTGGATAGCAAAGGTCTACCTGAAAAGATGGCCTTTGCAGTGTGAAGGAATAACTCAGCACAGGAACCTGGGTATCTGTCTTCTCAGCTCTAATTCTAGAGCCCCCAATCCTGGCTTCTGCCCATGCAGCTTCAGTACACTTGATTCTCTCTCTGTCCGAACCCAAGGTTAGTGGCTGCACACAAGATTTTGTGCATGGGTTTTTTTAAAAGTGTGCCAGCATTACAGCCACCTTTCCCTGGCAGATAGCAATCCTATTGCTTTTCACAGCCATATGTTATGTGAGGACCTTTTAAAGTTTTGCTGCTCTCTGCAGGGGGCCCAGCTTGGGGTTATATTCCAGAGTTCTCAGTGACAACTCCCCACAACTGAGATACTAGTATCTCTCTGGTACTTCAGGACTAAGGAACTACTAACCTACTTTCTCTCTATATACATTTGCCTAGTCTGGACAATCACATAATGGAACCATATAATGTATAGTCTTTTGGATATATATATATATATATATATATATATATATATATAATTAAAAAATATATATTTTAATGATTTTTAAAAAATACGTATTTTATTGATTTTTCACAGAGATGAAGAGAGAGGGATAGAAAGTTAGAAACATCGATGAGACAGAGTCATTGATCAGCTGCCTCTTGCACACCCCCTACTGGTGATGTGCCCGCAACCAAGGTACATGTCCTTGACCACATCCGAACCTGGGACCTTTCAGTCCACAGGCTGACGCTCTATCCACTGAGCCAAACCGTCTCGGTGGTATAAGTTTTTATGGACTTACAATGTTGCTCTACATTTGGTAATATGCCATTTGCTATGAAGATTGTGCCATCTAGAATGTCATTGCACGTCCAGCAGTGTGGTTCAGGGGTTAGTGTGGTTCCGTCCCTTCAATGGAAGGGTCATTGGCTCCATTCTGATCAAGGGTAGGTACTTGGGTTGCAGTATAGATGGGGGCCTGGGTAGACAAAAATATCCTAGAGTGAGGATTAACAATAAAGTCAATACAAAAGCAGAACTGTGTACTAAAAAGTTTTATAAGGATATTTCATTGTATTGAGAACTGAACAAGTTACAATCATGAAATCACAGATTTGCAAAGCCCCCGTCCCCAATGATACTATTTTGAGAAAGCTGGTTGAAATACATGTTGGACATTTTTCAAGTTAAGTAAGGAGAATTATATTTATTGTATTTTGCCCTACGTGGAAGAATTACTTGATTTTTAAAATTCATCATTCATGAATAAATCTCAATTTCTATTGCTGTAAGTGGCGTCTATAATGTTCACTGCCTGCCTTTACTGAGATCTTCGAGGATGACTGACTTCATTATAAACTTCCTGTTCAACCTTATCTTATCGAACGTTCCACGGTAACAATACATGTCTATTTGTAGGCGGTGGTGGATCATGGTGGAATTGAAGTCTTAATAGATCCATGCATCCATGTCCCCGTCGTTGTCATCCCTCTGTTCGCCGCTAGGGCGAGGCTCGAGTCCTGGAACGGAACCCGGCGAGGCGTGCGTCCGAGACGTCGGGGTGCCTGGGAACAAAAGAGGAGCCGCGGCCGGCGGGCTGCCCCCTGCGGTGGCGGGCTGTCGGTGGGTCCTTCACCCCGGAGACCCGGGTGCAGGGCGGCAACAGCGCCGGCGCCCAGGACCCCGGCCCGTCCACCCTCGGGCCAGGCTCCAGTGGCGCCCCCGGGCCTCCATCTTGGCCTTCGGGGTGGGAACGGGGTCTGGGTCTCCTTGGGCCCCACGCAGACGCCGGGAGTAGGCTGTCCCTTGCCGAATGGCGGACCGCAGCGGGGTCTGCAGGGGACACGTCGCCCAGCCCCGCAGACCCGGTTCCGAGTGGTCCCGACAAGATGGAGGACGCCATCTCCTCCCGCAGCCATGACGGGCGGCGGCGGCGCTCCTCACGGGATGAGGCGCGGGTGGACGTGCGTCCGCCCCAGGCCGCTCGGGGACGCCTCCGCCCGCCGCCCGGCCCGTTGGCCCGGGGCTACCCCTGCCCGTTGGCCCGCACGGGGCCTCCAGCCTCCGGGACTTGGGCAGGAGGGCGTAAGGGACATCGAGGCCGCGTCCCTTCCCGGGCAAAATGCTGGGGACCGCCGCGGCGGGCTGGGCGCCCCGGCCCGAACCATAGAAGCGGTCTGGCCTCAGTGTCTCGGACGCCCCGACACAGGGAGTCCCCTGACCGCGGCAAGTCCCGCGGCTACGAAAGAAAGTCGGGCCGCTGACCCTACGGACCCGGTGGGGGCGGGGCGGGGGGCGGGAGCGAGGAGGGAGGAACGCGGCCCAAGCCACAGCCAGCTTAGGGGCCGGGAATGGACGGACAGGGGGTGTGGCTTGCGCCTGACGGACAGCCTCACGGGCCATCCCCTTATGGGATTCCTGAAGGAAGGCAGACTCAGCCAATAGACGCGCCCAAGGCGCCCCGGCCGGCCCTCGCCAGCCAATGGGGGTGCGGAGGGCGGGGCGCACTCCGGCTCAGCCCGCCGCCTCCTCCGCCTTCGCCTGCTCTCAGCGCTAAACCCGGGACTGGACCGAGCGGAGTTGTGCGCGTCGCCGAAGGGGGTGGGTCGGGGGAGGGGAGGTTCGTTCCGCGAAGCCGCAGCCAGAACCGGGTGAGGCTCGTCCCCGCGGTGTTAGTAGTCCTGGCCCGTGGACGGTGGGGGTGGCTGGGTGCAGCGCAGCCTTGGGAGACGGAGGCGGAGATGGGCGAGGGCGGCCTCTGGAGCCTCCCACCGGCCTGGGGCTAACCCCCGCGGCGCGGCCGCCGTCGTCGGTGCGCGTCCTGCCCGGGCGGCTGGTCCGGCCTCGCTCATGTCACGGCGCGGTCTCGTGCGGCCCGTGGGCTGGGGGCTCGCGTGCGAGGCCGGGAGGGCCGGGTGAGGACGCCGGGCTGGGGGCGCTCGGCGGGGGCGCCAGGGTGGGGGCGCGGGCATTTTCCTTTCTCTCCGGGGGCGGGAGGGGGGGGTAGTGTGGCGGAGAAGGGGCGTTCGGTCTTCCCGCTCCCGGTACGGCGCCGGAGCTCGGGGTCTCCAAGTTTGGGGTGAGGGTCCGGGTCCGCGCCGGGCCCTGCTCCCGCTCCCCTCCCGGCTCTGCGCGGCCCTGCCCCGCACGTATTGTTTGGCTGGGT
The DNA here is from genome assembly GCF_014108245.1 of Pipistrellus kuhlii. Lineage (NCBI taxonomy): Eukaryota > Metazoa > Chordata > Mammalia > Chiroptera > Vespertilionidae > Pipistrellus > Pipistrellus kuhlii. The sequence continues at coordinate 91,040,947 of NW_023425529.1, read as the reverse complement.
CTCTAATGGCGGACGGGGAGACAGCGCAGCCGGTCGCCGACTGCGGGGGTAGAGGGGGGGACAAGTGTCGGGCCCAGGACTAAAGCTCGGGGCAAATGCTGGAGATTTGAGCCCAGCGGCGATGCGAGCCGCCCCTAAATTGGAGTTGGTGCCCGGAGTGACGGGAGAGACTCCGGGTGGGCCCCTTTGGGAGAAAATGCTGGCGTCGAGGCACCGTTTGCCCTTCCCCCGCTCTCTTCACTGGGGCAGGTTGGATGCCCTCCACCTTCTCCCTCCAGATTTTGCATTTCACTTGGGTTTTGGGACCAAATTCATGTTTTACGCCATTTTGCTCCGCTTTACGTACGAGGGATTGTTGGTCTCGTGTTGGGCAGTGATAACAGAAGGACCGAACCTCCTTGACCTCATATTCCCTTTTCGTTTTCTCGTGGGAAAGGCTGGTTGTCCTACCTGGATAGCTTGTTCTTGATGCATTTTTCGTTTTTCCTCTTACCCTAGGAGCAGGAATCGCTTTGAACGCCGTGTGGTGAATTTTTGACAGAAAGTGAGAAGGAAAACACCCTCATTGTGAGTCCTTTGCTCCTGATTTGTCGCTCTTAGAGAAAGTTGTCAGGTTGTAGACGTTCAGACCTGGGTCTTGTCTGTCCAGGTGTTTTGAGGGGGAGGAGCTTTCCCTTGGTGGCAGCCGCCTGGGTAGTAATTGGGAGTGGGCGCTGCAGATACTGCTTCTGCTGCTGCAACACAAACCTCAGGTCCTGCAGCTAGCTGCTCACATTACCCAGAGGTGGGTTGGTGGGAAGGAGGGCATATTTCTTGCGCCCTCTAGAGTTCCACAGTGGGAACTGAAGTTATTTCATTTTGGTATGCAAAAAACCATCCTTTACATTTTTTCTACCTTTATAATGGTAATTTATCGAAGGATAGGAAAAATAGGAACCATTTAACTTTTTGTTTGTGTCTGATTTAAAACTCATAGTCTTTTTAGGGTTTATGAGTTGGTAGGTCTCTTTCATGTCTTTGCTTAGGCTTAAATCCACTCCTAGTTCAGCAGCCAGTATGCTGATCACACCAGCCCATTGCTCTCTGAGTTCCTCATCTTCTGTGGTCAGTAGTCTTCACTTGAGTCATTCTTTTATTTATTTTTATTTAAAAAATATGTATTTTATTGATTTTTTACAGACAGGAAGGGAGAGGGATAGAGAGTTAAAAACATTGATCAGATAGATGAGAAGGAAACATCGATCAGCTGCCTCCTGTACTCCCCCTTCTGGGGATGTGCCTGCAACCAAGGTACGTGCCCTTGACTGGAATAGAACCTGGGACCTTTCAGTCCCAAGGCCAATACTCTATCCATTGAGCCAAACCGGTTAGGGCCTTTTTTTTTTTTTTTTTTTTTTTAATAAACAATTTTTTTTTAAATAGATGAGAGAGAGAGAGAAACATCAATTTGGTGTTCCACTTATTTATGCATTCATTGGTTGATTCTTGTATACTACCGTGTTTCCCTGAAAATAAGACATCCTCTGAAAATAAAACATCCTCCGAAAATAAGACCTAGCGCATGGAAAGATAAGACATCCCCTGAAAATAAGACCTAGCGCAACTTTGGGAGAAAAAATTAATATAAGACACTGTCTTATTTTCGGGGAAACAGGGTATGACTGGGGGTTTAACCAACAGCTACCTGGCCAGGGCTTCACTTGAGTGATTCTTAAATATGTTAACAGAGTTATTGTTTAGTGCTTGTAATTTGCTGATTTTAAGTCAGTCTGGGAATGTTCTAGAATCTAGATAATAAGATAAACATAACCAGTCAAAAACCTCCCTCATTTGAAATAAGTTATGAAATATCAGTGAAGTTAGCACTCTGGACACATTGTATCTTTTGAGTCCATTGACAGTTGATACTGTAACTTGAAGATCTCTGTCAGAGGTGAATCATTAGTAGCTTATACTTAATTATTAAGTGGAAAATCGGTCAAAAGACAGTTAATTGATGATGAATATTTGCTGAATATTGATAAAGATGATGTGAGGATGATAGCTTATGTTAAATAGATATCATCTAGGCACAGTGCAGGACACTTTCATGTATTATTTCACTTAATCTTAGCAGGTAGACTGTGGTTAATTAAAATATTATATATTGCCCTAGTCAGTTTGGTTCACTGGATAGAGTGTTGGCCTGTGGACTGAAGGGTCCTGGGTTCGATTCCTATCAAGGGCACATACCTGGGTTGTGGGCTCAATCCCCAGTAGGGGGCCTGCAGGAGGCAGCTGATCAATGATTCTCATCGATGTTACTGTCTCTCTTCCTCTTCCTCTCAGAAATCAATAAAAATACATTAAAAACAACCAAAGAAACTTCTCTTTCAAAAACATAGTATGTATTAAGTCCCTATTGTGCACCAGCACAATTATAAGCTAAATTTAAAAAAAAGTTTACTTAGAAACTTTCAAATTTACTATTATGAGTAGTATATTGAATTTCTGTGTACCTATTATTTACATTTTTTAATTTCCACACATGTCCAAGCTAATTTTTAACCTGTATTAAGTAATTTAGTCTTCATGAAAACCCATTGATATAGGTACTGTTTGTATTCCTAATTTGTAGAGGAAGAAAAATAATGCCAAGATGTCATTCTTGTTTTGCTTAATGATTTAACTCGGAATTAAAAGTATTTTAAAATACCAGTTAATGGAGTTTTAATATGTAAGATACAGAGAACCCGGCAATTTTTAATTGACTTTGCTTAATTAAGTAAGTTCTTTATTATACTTAACATTTGTTGGGCAGTTACTGTTAGGTGCTATTAGATGTACTTACAAAGTATCTTTTTTTTTTTTAGATATATTTTATTGATTTTGTACAGAGAGAAAGGGAGAGAGAGAGATAGAAACATCGATGAGAGAGAGTCATCGATCAGCTGCCTCTTGCACACCCCCTACTGGGGATATGCCCGCAACCAAGGTACATGCCCTTGACCGGAATCGAACCCGGGACCTTTCAGTCCCCAAGCCAAACCATTGAGCCAAACTGGTTTCGGCTACTTACAAAGTATTTTGATAGTTAAAAATACTTTGCATAATTATGGCATCTTAGAGCATTCTTCTTCTTCTTATTTTTTAAATTCAGTTGTTGCTCTTGAAATTCTTTTTTTTTTTAAATAAGTTATCTTTTTTTAAAAAATATATTTTATTGATTTTTTTTACAGAGAGGAAGGGAGAGATATAGAGAGCTAGAAACGTCCATGAGAGAGAAACATCGACCAGCTGCCTCCTACACACCCCCTACTGGGGATGTGCCCGCAACTCAGGTACATGCCCTTGACCGGAATCGAACCTGGGACCTTTCAGTCTGCAGACCAATGCTCTACCACTGAGCCAAACCGGTTTTGGCTAAATAAGTTATCTTTTTATTTTTTTTATTATTTTTTATTGATTTTTCACAGAGATGAGAGAGGGATAGAGAGTTAGAAACATCGATCAGCTGCCTCTTGCACCCCCCTCCCCCCCACTGGGGATATGCCTGCAACCAAGGTACATGCCCTTGCCCGGAATCAAACCCAGGACCTTTCAGTCCGCAGGCCGATGCTCTATCCACTGAGCCAAACCGGTCCTGGCGAGCATTCTTGTTTTTAAAAATATCTTAAAAATGGATTTTTAGCCGAAACCGGTTTGGCTCAGCGGTAGAGCGTTGGTCTGCGGACTGAGGGGTCCCGGGTTCAATTCAAGGGCATGTACATTGGTTGCGGGCACATCCCCGGTGGGGGGTGTGCAGGGGTTGGCTGGTCGATGTTTCTCTCTCATTGATGTTTCTGGCTCTCTATCTCTCTCCTTTCCTCTCTGTAAAAAGTCAATAAAATATATTTTTAAAAAATGGGTTTTTATAGAGATAGGAAGGGGAAAAAAATCACACATTCATGTGAGAGTAACATTGATTGGTTTCCTCCTGTATACCCCCTGACCGAGTATTAGACCCACAATCTTTGTATGTACCCTGACTGGGAATCAAACCTGTGAATGAATTTCAACCAACTGGGATACTCTGACCAGCGCTAGTGCATTCTTAATAGTAGTATGAATCACCCTCCCCTCCCACCTGTCCTTTTAAACAGTTGGAGGAAATGTACAGCATGGTCCCTACTTTTCCATGTTCTAATATTTAATTTCATGGAGTAGACTTTATACCTCATTTGATGAGATAGTCCTGTATCACTTAGATGTCCCATAGGTGTTGACATATTGATGTTTCAGATTTTTCATGGATATGGAGCTTGATATAACATCTGTGTAATTTTTATAGTCTTTTTTTTTTTTTTTAAATCCTCACCTGAGGATATGCTTTTATTGATTTTTTTTTCTTTTTCTTTTTTTTTCTTTTTAAAAAATATATATATTTTATTAATTTTTTACAGAGAGGAAAGGAGAGGGATAAAGAGCTAGAAACATCGATGAGAGAGAGTCATCAATCAGCTGCCTCTTGCACCCCCCCCACTGGGGATGTGCCCACAACCAAGGTACATGCCCTTGACTGGAATCGAACCTGGGAGTCTTTAGTTCGCAGGCCGACGCTCTATCCACTGAGCCAAACCAGTTTCGGCATACAGGGTAAAGTTCTAACTGCCCTCTAGAAGAATCAAACATTCAACAGAAGAGAGACTGACTTTGAAGACATAAGCTATACAACACAATAATATCATATAGCAATTTAACTTATTTATTCTACAATAAATTTCCTTAGACATGTTTATGTCTAGGACATATGCCAAGGAGTAGAATTCATTGTTCAACTTTGCTAAACACATATTGTTTTCCAATGCCCCAGTGGTAAAGAGAGTCTCTATTTTGCCACACCCTAACTTGGAAATCTCAGACTAAAATTTTTGCCAATCTGATGGCTATAAAGCATGTAGTATATTGTTGTTGTTATGTGCATTTTCATGCTTACTAGTGAAGTTGAGCATCTTTCCATGTATTTATTTGCTTCAGGTTTTCTTTTTTTTTCTTTTTTTTTTTTAATAAGTTTTTATTGTTCATATTATTACAAATGTTCCTTTCCCCCCCCGCCCCCCACCATTGCTCTCCTCCACCAGGTTCCCACCCCACCCTCTGCCCTTTCCCCTCTCCCCATTGTCCTCATTCATAGGTGCACAGTTTATGTTCAGTCTCTTCCCACGCCCCCCTCTAACCTTTTCCCCAAGAATCGTCAGTTCACTCCCCTTCCATACCTCTGATTCTATTATATTCAATAGTTAACATTGTTCATCAGATTTTTTTAATTTCCTTGGTTTTTAGATTCACTTGTTGATAGTTACGTATTTGTTGTTCATAATTTTTATCTTTGTTTACTTTCTCTTCTAAAAGAACCCCCTTCAGCAATTCATATAATTCTGGTTTGGTGGTGATGAACTCCTTTAGCTTTTTTTTATTAGTGAAGCTCTTTATCTGGCCTTCGATTCTGAGTGATAGCTTTGCTGGGTAGATTATTTTTGGCTGTAGGTTCTTGCTATTCATCACCTTGAATATTTCTTGCCATTCCCTTCTGGCCTGCATGGTTTCTGTTGAGAAATCAGCTGACAATCGTATAGGTGCTCCTTTATAGATTACTACCTTCTTTGCTCTTGCTTCTTTTAATATTCTCTCTTTGTCTTTTGCTCTTGGAATTTTAATAATGATGTGTCTCGGTGTGGTCCTCTTTGGATTCCTTTTGTTTGGAGTTCTATGCGCTTCCTGGACTTGTAAGTCTAATTCATTCACCAGGTGGGGGAAGTTTTCTGTCACTATTTCTTTCAGTATGTTTTCGATATCTTGCTCTCTCTCATCTTCTGGGACCCCAATAATTCTGATGTTGGTTCGCTTGAAGTTGTCCCAGAGGTTTCTTACATTATCTTCAATTTTCTGGATTCTCTTGCCTTCTAGCTTCTGTGGAGGAGTGTCTTCTGGCTCTTTATGTTCCAAATCTTTGACTTGATTCTTGTGATCTTCCCTTCTGTTTTTAGGACTCTGTATAATATTTTTTATTTCAGACAATGTATTCTTTATTTCTTGTTGATCCCTTATCATTTCTCGATGACTCCTTATTTATTCTAGTTGATCTCTTTTCATATCCTCATAGGCCTTATCCATCTTTTCTAGGAAATTCTTGAAAAACCTTATAAGCGTAGATTTGAACTCTATATCCAGACGCTTTTTGTCCTCCATTTCTTTCGTTTGTGCTCTATTTTGTTGTCGCATTTCGCAGTTAAAGATGGGATGGGGTTTCAGGGTGGAGCCTGCAGCTTTGGCTTCCGTCAGCCCCGCCCTATTCGGGTCCGTCAGTGCTCACTGCAGGCGCCTCTGAGAGAAAGGTGCCCTCGATTTTCGCCTGCTGCCAAACAGTCTATGCTCTCCCACAATGAGCCCGGTATTGGGGTTCAGTTCAGTTGGAAGTGGAGTTCGAGGTGGCGTTCAGAGCAGTCTGGAGCCCCAGTCTCCTTCCCGTCAGGGCAATCCCGCGGCACAGCCTACCATCCCTTCTCTGTGCGCAGTGTGCGCGCCGCCAGGACCTCCTTTCGCCTCTCCCCTGGCTTCCGCCTTACAGCCCGGCTCCCTGTGGCTGAGCCTGAGTCCCCGGGGTCTGGCCTAGAACTGGGGATCAGAGCAGTCGGGGGCCCAGCACAGTCAGAGTTTTATCTCCTTTCCGCTAGGGAACGCCCGCCAGGCACTCGGCCTCCCTCCTCTCCGGCTCCGTCCTCTCCGCGCGCCGCGTCTCTGTACCTTGGCTTTTCCAGCTCCTCCGCGCCTCCTTCTTGTTTTCTCCTTGCTTCTCGCTGTAGAATTTCCAGTCAGGCAACCTTCCTGTAGTTCTGGGCAATGTCCATTTTATATTTTAGTTGTATTTTATTGAAATTGTTGTGTGTGGCTGCGGCTAGATGTTCACCTGGGCGCAGCCATCTTGGATCTCTGCTTCAGGTTTTCTTGTGCTTGCTTATAACCTCCCCCTTTTTTTCCTATTGTGTGATAAGTTTTTTTTTTAAATATATTTTATTGATTTTGTACAGAGAGGAAGGGAGAGAGATAGTTAGAAACATCGATGAGAGAGAGTCATCCATCAGCTGCCTCTTGCACACTCCTTACTGGGGATGTCATGCTTTTATTGATTTTAAAGAGAGAGGGAGGGAGGAAGAGAAAGAGAGGATACTGTTGGGGATTTTATTTTTACTGATTTGAACAGTGTCTTATAAGTATTAATATTCACTATTTTAAGAAATGATTTAAGAATAAACTTTGGAGCCAAAGCTAGTTTGGCTCAGTGGTAGATCGTCAGTCTGCGGACTGAAAGGTCCCAGGTTTGATTCCGTTCAAGGGCATGTACATTGGTTGCGGGCATATCCCCGGTGGGGGGTGTGCAGGAGGCAGCTGGTTGATGTTTGTCTCTCATCGACGTTTATAGCTCTCTTATCCCTCTCTCCTCCTCTCTGTAAAAAATCAATAAAATATATTTAAAAAGAAAAAAAGAATAAACTTTGGATATTAGAATAAATAGATATTGAATATGTAATAGATCTGGTTTTAACAAAATTGGTATATTTCATTGTTATATGTTATCTTATTTTTGTTAAGAGAATTTCAGCTTCTTTTTAAAATATCAATAGGCTGCCAAGGACCAGTTTCTCTTTGCTAGAGGTTCTAGATTTTTCCCCCTCAGTAGAGTTTCTAGTGAATTTGAAGTTATTTTTGTGAATTGAAAGTTTAAAAATATATACCTAAAATATATATTATTTTATGTCAATTATATCTTTAATAAGCAATGTTTAAAATATTTTATCGTTAAATTATTAAATATTTTAGTATGATTCTGATATTAAAAGTTAATGTTAAATTGCAATTTTAAGATACTTTTACTTGGAAAAGAATTGTTGCAGGATCAAATTAAAAAAATTGTGAGGGCCGAGATCGGTTTGGCTCAGTGGATAGAGCGTCAGCTTGGGGACTGAAAGGTCCCGGGTTCGATTCTGGTCAAGGGCATGTACCTTGGTTGCGGGCACATCCCCAGTGGGGGGTATGCAAGAGGCAGCTGATCGATGACTCTCATCTATGTTTCTAACTCTCTATCTCTCTCCCTTCCTCTCTGTACAAAATCAATAAAATATATATATTAAAAAAAAAAAAAAGTTGTGAGGTCTGCCGAAACCGGTTTGGCTCAGTGGTAGAGCGTCGGTCTGCGGACTGAAGGGTCCCAGGTTCGATTCCTGTCAGGGGCATGTACGCTGGTTGCGGGCACATCCCCAGTAGGGGGTGTGCAGGAGGCAGCTGGTCGATGTTTCTCTCTCATCGACGTTTTAGCTCTCTCTCTCCCTTACTCTCTGTAAAAAAATCAATAAAATATATTAAAAAAAAAAAAGAAATTATGAGGTCTATCATAATTCTTGCCATGAACTTATTTCTAACCATTTAGATTGAATGGGAAAAATACTTAAATGTCTATTTTAAGTAAAATGGTTATCATAGTTAGAGGTTATAGACAAAAGAGAGTTTATAAAATGTGACTAGCCTGGCTGGTGTTGCTCAGTGGTTGAGGGTTGACGTATGAACCAGGAGGTCACAGTTCGATTTCTGGTTAAGGCATATGCCTGGGTTGCGGGCTTGGTCCCCATTGTGTGCAGGAGGCAGCTGATTAATGATTCTCTCTCATCGTTGATGTTTCTAGCTCTCTCTCCTCTCTTCCTCTCTGAAATAAAGGAAAATATCTTAAAAAAATTAAATGTGACTAATTCAGGTTTTTGCTTTACTTTGTTTTTATGTTATAGTAATGACATGTATATATTACTTTAGTTTTAGTTACCTACATACCTTGTATGGATTTATTTTTGTACGAATTTGGAACTGAAATTATGGTTGTCTAACTCAAAATATTAAAAAAATTTGTAATGCTGGAACAGTTTTATAATAATTTGTATAAGAAAGGCACTTTTTTTAGATGTCTTTTCCTTAGGAAGAGTGTTTCTTGGATTTGAGTTGGACTAAACAGAATAGTTCAGGCTAATCAGTCAAGGCAGTGTAGAAGTCATTTATTGAACAAATTATCTATTACAACATGTACTGTATATCATGCATATAAAAAAAGATGTTTCTTTGTTAACAGTTGGCTAGCAATTTCTTTGCCACTATGCTCAGATGAGCATTACATGTTACTTTTGAATGCTAACTCCAGAACCCTAATTTGGAATTTGTAGGTTGTTAGTTAGTCCAGTGATTATATCTTAGTGAATTGTGCTTTCAGTTCTATAGAATTAAGGGAATGTTAGAGTGGAAGTAAAATTTTAGATTAAATTAAACTTTTATTATATCTACTTGTTTTAGATTTATATTTGTGTGTGTGTGTGTGTGTGTGTATATATATATATATATATATATATATATATATATATATATATTTAAAATTAAATCTTTATTGCTCAGATTATTACAATTGTTTCTCCTCTCCCTCTCCCCCCATAGCTCTCTTTCACCTGGTTCCCACCCCACCCTCTGCCCTTGCCTCCCCCCCATTGTCCTCATCCATAGGTTATACAATTTTAATCTAGTCTCTTTCTGCACCCCCACACCTCTTTCCCCCTGATAATTATCAATCCACTCCCTTTCTTTGTCCCTGATTCTATTATATTCACCAGTTTATTCTGTTTCTCAATTTTTAATTCTCTTGATCATCTTCCTCTTCTTAAATAATACATTTCAGCATTTCATATAATACTGGTTTGGTGGTGATGAACTCCTTTAACTTTTTTTTATCTGTGAAGCTCTTTATCTTCCTTCAATTCTGAATGATAATTTTGCTGGATACAGTAATCTTGGTTGTAGGTTCTTGCTATTCATTACTTTGAATGTTTCTTGCCACTCCCTTCTGGCCTGGTAGTTTCTGTTGAGAAATCAGTTGATAGTCGTATGGGTGCTCCCTTCTAGGTAACTGCTTTTCTCTTGCTGCTTGTAAGATCCTCTTTTTGTCTTTTGCCCTTGGCATTTTAATTACGATGTGTCTTGGAGTGTTCCTCTTTGGATTCCTCTTGTTTGGGGTTCTGTGAGCTTCTTGTACTTTAAGTCTCCTTCTTTCACCAGGTGGGGAAGTTTTCTGACATTATTTCTTCAAATATGTTTTCAGTATTTTGCACTTCTGGCATCCCCATAATTCTGATGTTGGTACACTTGAAGTTGTCCCAGAAGCTCCTTACACTATCTTCAACTTTCTGGATTCTCTTTTCTTCTTGCTTCTCCAGAGGAGTTTCTTTTGGCTCTTTGACCTGATTCTTGTGTTCCTCTATTCTGCTGTTCCTCCATCTCTGCATAATATTTTCCAATTTAGTCAGTTTATGTTTAACTTTTAGTTGGGTCCCATGAAATTTATTGGCCTTTTTTGCATAACCTCATAACCGTAAATTTGAACTTTATATCCTCCATCTCTTTCGTTTGAGATCTATTTCCTTGTCTTGGCATTTTTGCTGCTTCCCAGAGTTGGTAGGATGGCTTTGTGTGTTTGGTGTCCTATATGGCCCAGTGGGTCAGCCACCTCAGTTACCTGAGTTAGACACTCTTGGTGCTCCCCTTTGTGGACTGCGTGTACAGCCTTGTTGTAGCTAAGTCTTTATTGTGGTTGGTATCACTGGGAGGAATTGACCTCCAGGCCAATTGGATGTTTGTATCAGCTGTTTTTACTCTGGGGTACCTTCTGTATTGGAGACAATCTTATAGGATCAGACTTGCAAAATTGCAAAAACCTCTGTTCTCAGCTTGGATAGGGCGGAGTCTCAGGGCTGAGTTGACAGTCTTGGCTTCTTGTCAGCCCTGCCCTGATTTTCTGCCTGACGGTCCCAGATTTCCCGTGCAAGAGCTTGAGTGCCCCAGGGGCTCGCCCGGAATTGGGTTGGGTCCCTGTAGTCTGGAGCTTCTGACTCCTTCCGCTATGGAGAGTCCTAGGCAACCTCCGCGGTCAGACCTCTTTGTGCTCACTCATTCACGCACGACTGTACACCCTGCCCGCTCCGGCTCCTGGCTCCCCCATTCTCTCAGTCTCTGAGTCTCTGGATGCCTTTCTCTACAGTCCGGATTCCACCTGTATGAGCCTCGTTCCACGGGGTTTTGGCTGGGGTTGGGGTTAAGTATAGTCGGAAAGGGTTCAGTGCAATTGGGAATTCCTCCCCTCCCCACCAGCCAGACATTCGGCTGCACTTCCTCTCTGTGCTCGTGCGTCTCCCTACCGCAGCCGCTTTGCGGCTCCCAGATTTTTTTTTTTTTTAATTTCCTTGGTTTTTAGATTCACTTGTAGATAGTTACGTATTTGTTGTTCATAATTTTTATCTTTATTTACTTTCTCTTCTGAAAAAAACCCCTTCAGCAATTCATATAATTCTGGTTTGGTGGTGATGAACTCCTTTAGCTTTTTTTTTTATTAGTGAAGCTCTTTATCTGGCCTTCGATTCTGAGTGATAGCTTTGCTGGGTAGGTTATCTTTGGCTGTAGGTTCTTACTATTTATCACCTTGAATATTTCTTGCCATTCCTGTCTGGCCTGCATGATTTCTGTTGAGAAATCAGCTGACAATCGTATAGGTGCTCCTTTATAGGTAATTGCCTGCTTTGCTTTGCTGCTTTTAATATTCTCTCTTTGTCTTTTGCTCTTGGAATTTTAATAATGATGTGTCTTGGTGTGGTCCTCTTTGGATTCTTTTTGTTTGGAGTTCTGTGGGTTTCCTGGACTTGTAAGTCTAATTCTTTCACCAGGTGGGGGAAGTTTTATGTCACTATTTCTTTCAGTTTGTTTTCGATATCTTGCTCTCTCTCATCTTCTGGGACCCCAATAATTCTGATGTTGGTTCGCTTGAAGTTGTCCTAGAGGTTTCTTACATTATCTTCAATTTTCTGGATTCTCTTGCCTTCTTGCTTCTGCGGAGGAGTGTCTTCTGGCTCTTTATGTTCCAAATCTTTGACTTGATTCTTGCGATCTTCCATTCTGTTTTTAGGACTCTGTATAATATTTTTTATTTCAGACAATGTATTCTTTATTTCTTGTTGATCCCTTATCATTTCTCATTGATTCCTTATTAATTCTAGTTGATCCCTTTTCATATCCTCATAGGACTTATCGACCTTTTCTAGGAAATTCTTGAAAAACCTTATAAGCGTAAATTTGAACTCTATATCCAGACGTTTTTTGTCCTTCATTTCTTTTGTTTGTGATCTATTTCATTGTCGCATTTTTGCAGCTTCCCTGATGGGGCGGAGTTTCAGGGTGGAGCCTACAGCCTTGGCTTTCGTCAGCCCCGCCCTATGCGGCTCCTGAGTCTCAGGGTCCTTCAGTACTCATTGCAAGCGCCTCTGTGAGAGAAAGGTGCCCTCGATTTTCACCTGCTACCAAACAGTCTAGGCTCTCCCCCAATGAGCCCGCCACTGGGGTTCAGTTCAGTTGGAAGTGGGATTGGAGGTGGTGTTCAGAGCAGTCTGGAGCTCCTATCTCCTTCCCGCCAGGGCAATCCCGTGCCACAGCCAACCGTCCCTTCTCTGCACACACTGTGTGCGCCTCCGGGACCTCATTTCGCTGCTCCCCCAGGGCTCTGCCTTACAGCCCAGCTCCTTATGGATGAGCCTGGGTCCCCGGGGTCTGGCCTAGAACTGGAGTTCAGAACAGTCGGAACTGGGGCCCAGCACAGTTGGAGCTTTTATCTCCTTCCTGCTAGGGAACGCCTGCCAGGCACTCAGTCGCCCCTCCTCTCCGGCTCCGTCCTCTCCGCACGCACAGCATGTCTCTGTACCTTAGGCTTTTATAGCTCCGCGCTTCCTTCTGGTTTTCTCCTTGCTTCTCGTTGTAGAATTTCCAGTCAGCCGACTTTCCTGTAGTTCTAGGTAATGTCCATTTTATATTTTAGTTGTATTTTATTGAAATTGTTGTGTGCGGCTGCGGCTAGGTATTTATCTGTGAAGCCATCTTGGATCGATCTCTATTCATTTTCTTTACGTTCTAATTTTAGTTGTTTTTTAAATTGTTGTGCGAAGCTGCAGCTTAGGTGCTTACCTAGGGTGCCATCTTGGTCCTCAGGTGAGGATTTTTAAAAAACTATATTTGTATTTTTTTCTTTGAAGGTTGTCATGTTTTATTTTAATTGTCCTAGTTTATCTTATTTCTGGCTCTAACATGTATCAGAATTCTTTTTTTTTAATCTATATTGTTGGGAGTACTTCAGATTTTCCCCTCCTCTCCCCCCCACTGCTTCCCTCTATCCATTTCCCTCCCCATCCCAGGCCTTTACCACTCAACTGTTGGTGTCCTTAGGTAAGATCTTTGGTTAATCTCTTCTTGCCCCCCTCCACCTTTCCCTCTGAGATTCGTCAAATCTGTTCCATGCTTCCATGCCTCTGATTCTATTTAATTCACCAGTTTATTTTGTTCATTATATTTTTTGTTTGTTTGTTTTGATTTTTAGATTCAATTGTCGATAGGTATTTATTTGTTGTCATTTTATTCTTCATATTTTTTATCTCTTCTTCCCTTTCAACATTTCATGTAATACTGATTTGGTGGTGAACTCCTTTAGCTTTTTCTTTTCTGTGAAGCTCCTTATCTGACCTTCGTTTCAAATATATATGTATATATATATACATATATATACATATACATACACACACACATATCTATATCTATATCTATCTATCTATCTATCTATCTATATATATATATATATATACACACACACACATACACACACATATATATATATATTGATTTCAGAGGTGAAGGGAGAGGGAGAGAGAGAGAAACAAATGATGAGAGAGAATAATTTATTGGCTGCTTCCTGCACGCCCCTATTGGGGATCAAGCCCATAACTCTGGCATGTGCCCTTGACTGGGACCTTTCAGTCCTCAGGCTGATGCTCTTGCCACTGAGCCAAACTGACTAGGGCTGATCATCAGTTATAAATGAGAGCTTTGCTGGATAGTGTAATCTTGGTTGTAGGTTCTTACTATTCATCACTTTGAGTATTTCTTGCCACTCCCTTATGCCTGCAAAGTTTCTTTTGAGAAACCAGCCCATAGTCATATGAGTGCTCCCTTGTAGGTAACTAACTGCTTTTCTCTTGCTGCTTTTAATATTCTCTCTTTGTCCTTAGTCGTTGGCATTGAAGTAATATTGTGTCTAGTTGTGGGCTTCTTTGGTTTTCTCTTGTTTGGGATGCTCTGTGCTTCCTGGACATGTAAGTCTGTTTCTTTCATCAGGTAGGAGAAGTTTTCTGTCATTGTTTCTTCAAATAGGTTTTTGATATCTTGCTCTCTCGCTCTTTTTCTGGCAGCCCCATAATGTGAATGTAGGTATGCTTAAAATTGTCCCAGAGGCTCATTACACTATTTTCATATTTTTGGATTCTTTTTTCTTTTTGCTCTTCTGATTGGGTGTTTTTTGCTTCCTTTTTTCCAGATCATTTATTTGATTCTCTACTGCAGAATCAATTCATTTGTAAATTATTCATTTCAGTTAACGTGTGCTTAATTTCTGACTGGTTCTTTTTCATGTCTTTGTCATTCTCATTAAGATCCTTGAAAGTCTCATTAAAATCTTGAGTAACCTTATAACCATGTTTTTGAACTCTTTATGGAGTAGTTTGCTTGCTTTCATTTTTTTTTTCTCATTTGTGAGCTGTTTCCTTGTCACAAATCACTTGATGCTGCCTCCTGCACATGATCCATTGGGGATCGAGTCTGCAACCCGGGCTTGTGCCCTGATTGGAATCTAACCATGACTTCGTGGTTCATAGGTCGACACTCAACCACTGAACCCCTCTGTCGGGGCCTGGACCAGTTTGTCAATTTATTTTGTTCATTAGCTTCCACATATATGAGATCATTTGATATTTGTCTTTCTCTGACTGGTTTATTTTTCTTTGCATAATAATCTCCAGGTCTCTCCATACTGTCTCAAAGGGTAAGAGATCCTTTTTTTTCACTGCAGCATATTATTTCATTGTGTAAATGTACCACTGCTTTTTTTTTATCCATTCATCTACCAATAGGTACTTACTTGGGCTGTTTCCAGATCTTAGCTATTGTAAATGGTGCTGCTATGAACACAATGGTGTATATATTTTTTCCGATTGGTATTTTGTTGTTCGTGGGATATATTCCTAGAAGTGGGATCACTGGGTCAAATTGCATTTCCATTTTTAATTTTTTGAGGGAACATGATACTGTTTCCCAAGTTGCTGCACCAGACTGTATTCCCACTGGCTGTGTATCTAAGGTTCCCTTTTCTGCACATCCTTGCCAATACTTGTTGTTTATTGACTTATTGATGATAACCTTTCTGGCAGGTGTGAAAGGATAAGAGTTGTTTTTATTTGCATCTCTGATAGTGACATTGAACTTTTTTTCATATCTATTGTCCATCCATATGTCCTCTTTGGATAAGTGTCTATTCAGATACTTTGCTCATTTTAAAATTGGATCATTTGTCTTTCTGGTGTTGAGTTGTATGAGTTATTTATATATTTTGGAAATTAACCCTTTCACAGACGTATCATTGGCAAATATATTCTCCCAAAAAGTGGATTCCCTTTTTATTTTGATTATGGTTTCTTCTCTGCGTAGGAGATTTTTAGTTTGATGTAGTCCCATTTATTTATTTTGTCCTTTGTTTCTCTTGTTCTAGGAGATGTGTCGGTTAAAATTCTGCTATGTGAGATGTCTGAGATTTTGCTGCCTATGTTTTCTTCTAGGATTTTTATGGTTTTGCGACTTATATTTTATTTGGGAAAATTGGACAGGTACATGCAAAAAAATGAAACTAGACCACCAACTTACACCATACACAGGAATAAACTCAAAGTGGATAAAAGACTTAATGTAAGTTGCGGAACTATTTTTGCCTGTTTTAAGATTGTATATCCTGTTTTTTAATCAAATGATTTTTAACACCTGCCTAGAAAGTCATTTCATTTTGTATCTCCATTTTGATGTGTTGTTCATCAAAGAGAAGCTTCTATCCAAGTTAATCTTTGTCTTCTATGACACAGATGACTGACTTCTATTATTCTCTTCATTTGTATATCACCTCTTCATCCTTGATGTTCTTTCTCAGTGGTTTTTATACAGACTTCTTCCCAACTCGTTTTGCATTTAAAAGAACTATCACACAGTATCAGTAATAGCATCCTATGTGCTCAGTCTAATTTTGCTGTACTTATTTGAGGCATATTCAAGTTTTAGTAAACTTAAATTTGGTGAGATGCCCTGTAGTGTGGTTTTAATGGTATTTTGGGACTTAACATGCAAAGAAGGAATTAGTGGGACTTAATTTTGCAGCTTTTTTGCCTATATCAATTTTTATCACTTGAGTGTTGCTGGGCAACATGAGTCTGGAGTCAGATTGGTGTTCAAATCTGCCTTACCCTGGAAGGAACTTTGGGGGTGATGAAAATCTTCTAAAACTAGATTGTGATGATAACTGTGTAAGTAGTACAGACAGTCCTTGGGTTATGTCAGAGATCTGTTCCTACGGTGTGACATAACTCAGTTTTTGCCGTAAGTCTGAACCCACCTACATAAGCACCTACATCACTCACATGGAGCACATACACAGCAGTAATTAAGTAAAACAGTAAAAAAAATTTAAAAGATAACTCCTGACCTTTACTTGTGGTAAATAAATAATAAAAAACATAAAGCACATATGTACATATGTTGAAATGACAGAACTTATTTTTTTAATAAATATTGTAAATGGGAGATGGCACCATAACCATGAAACAACTAAAGTCAAGTCTGACATAACCTGAGGACTGCCTTTATATAAATTTCTTAAAATTTACCAAGGTTTTCACTTAAATATTAAAATAAGTAAATTTTATTGTATGCAAATTATATATATATATATATATATATATATATATATATATATATATAAACCTAAGTGACTGGCTGACTGTCTGGTAGCTGTGACATGCACTGACTACCAAGGGGCAAATGTTCAATGCAAGAGCAGGAACCACAGCATGGAAACAAGGAGTAGACTGATGAATTTCAGAGAGAAGAGGGGAAGGGCGGGAAGAAATTGACCAAAGATCTTATATGCATATTAGAGTTCCAGTGCACGAATGTGTGCACTGGTGCAGTCCCTCAAACTGGCCTGCAGGGATTGGGCCAAAATCAGCCTGGTACACAGATTTGTGCACTGGTTGGCCTGGCTTATGGGGATTGGCTGAAATTGGCTATCTGACATCCCCTAAGGTATCCCAGATTGCTAGAGGGCACAGGCCAGGCTGAGGGACCCCACCAGTGTATGAATTTGTGCACTGGGTCTCTAGTGCCTCAATAAAACTTGTGTTCTACTATTTACCAGTTGGTGATCTCTGATGAGTGATTTAACCTCTCAGTCTTATTTTATTCATTTGACATAAGAGTATAGTAATGCCTGTTTTCCTAAACTTGCATAGGAGTTTAGGATTAACAATAACAGGCTATGTGACTGACCAATAGTAGGTGCTCAGTTAAGAGCAGTTACAATTATCTGTATGGACCAAATGTGAATTTTTTTTTAATGGGACTTTGGGTTGCTTTTTTTTTTTTATTTAATAAATCTTTATTGTTCAGATTATTACAATTGTTTCCCCCCCCCCCCCCCGCCCCCATCGCTCCCTTCCACCTGGTTCCTATCCCACCCTCTGCCCTTCCCTCCCCCATTGTCCTAATCCATAGGTGTACGATTTTAATCCAATCTCTTCCTGCACCCCCACATTTCTTTACTCCTGATAATTATCAATCTGCTCCCTTTCTTTGCCCCTATTGTTTTATATTCACCAGTTTATTTTGTTCTTCAGATTTTTAATTCACTTTATTTTTATTATAGATTCACTTGTTGATATATATGTATTTGTTGATCATAATTTTTATCTTTTTTCTACTTCTTCCTCTTCTTAAAGAATACCTTTCAGCATTTCATATAATACTGATTTGGTGGTGATGAACTCCTTTAGCTTTTTCTTATCTGTGAAGCTCTTCAATTCTGAATGATAACTTTGCTGGGTAGAGTAATCTTGGTTGTAAATTCTCGCTATTCATCACTTTGATTATTTCTTGCCACTCCCTGATAATCCTATGGCAGTGTTTTTCAACCTTTTTTGGGCAAAGGCACACTTGTTTCATGAAAAAAATCACGAGGCACACCACCATTAGAAAATGTTAAAAAATTTAACTCTGTGCCTATATTGACTATATATAAAGTAATTCTCTTGAATAGGAATCAAATAAACACAAAGAAAGTATTTTATAATTACTTTATTATGAAATATTAAGTAAACAAAATAGTGAAAAATTATAAAGTTCTTGTCTTGTCTGCACCTACGGCACACCAGGCAACATCTCGTGGCACACTAGTGTGCCGCGGAACAGCGGTTGAAAAACGCTGTCCTATAGGTTCTCCCTTATAGGTAACTAACTGTTTTTCTCTTGCTGCTTGTAAAATTCTCTCTTTGTCTTTTGCCCTTGGCATTTTAATTATGATGTGTCTTAGTGTGGTCTTCTTTGGATTTCTTTTGTTTGGGGTTCTGTGAGCTCCCTGTACTTGTAAGTCTATTTCTTTTACCAGGTGGGGGAAGTTTTCTGACTTTTTTTTTTAAGTGCGAAGTTTTTTTTTTTTTGCTTTGTTTTGTATTTTAATATATTTTATTGATTTTGTACAGAGAGGAAGGGAGAGAGATAGTTAGAAACATCGATGAGAGAGAGTCATCGATCAGCTGCCTCTTGCACATCCCCTACCGGGGATGTGCCCGCAACCAATGTACATGCCCTTGACCGGAATCGAACCTGGGACCTTTCAGTCCGCACGCCGACGCTTTATCCATTGAGCCAAACCGGTTTCGGCTCTTGACATTTTTTCAAATAGGTTTTCAGTATCTTGCACTCTCTCTTCTTCTGGCCACCCACATGATTCTGATGTTGGTGTGCTTGAAGTTGTCCTAAGGACAACTTAACACTATCTTCAACTTTCTGGATTCTCTTCCCTTCTTGCTTCTTTAGAAGAGTGTCCTTTGCCTCTTTGTATTCCAAATCTTTGACTTGTTTCTTGTGTCCCTCTAGTCTGCTGTTGGGTCTCTGTATAATATTTTTTATTTCAGTCAGTGTCTGTTTAATTTCTAGTTGGTATTTTTTCATATCCTCGAGGGTCTCATTAAATTTTTAAAAAAAAATATATTTTATTGATTTTGTACAGAGAGGAAGGGAGAGAGATAGTTAGAAACATCGATGAGAGAGAGTCATCGATCAGCTGCCTCTTGCACACTCCCTACTGGGGATATGCCTGCAACCAAGGTACATGCCCTTGACCAGAATCGAACCTGGGACCCTTTGGGCCCCAAGCTGACGCTCTATCCATTGAGCCAAACCAGTTTCGGCAGGTCTCGTTAAATTTATCGGCCTTTTCTAAGAAATTCTTGAAAGATCTAATAACTGTGGTTTTGAACTATACATCCAGTCTTTTGTTCTCCTCCACTTCTTTCGTTTAAGATAATTTTCTTGTCTCCTCATTTTCGCTGCTTCTCTGAGTTCGTAGGGTGGCTTTGTGTGTTTGGTGTTCTATATGGCCCAGTGGGTCAGCCTCCCCAGTTACCTGAGGTAGACACTCTTTGTGCTCCCCTTTGTGAACTGTGTGTACAGCCTTATTGTAGTTAAGTCTTCATTGTTGTTGGTATCACTGGGAAGAATTGACCTCCAGGCCAATTGGATGTTTGTATCAGCTGGGTCTACCCTGGGATACTTACCTTCTGTATTGGAGACAGTCTTATAAGATCAGACTTGCCAAATTGCAAAAGTCTCTGTTCTCAGCTTGGATAGGGTGGAGTCTCAGGGCTGAGCTGACAGTCTTGGCTTCCAGTCATTCCTGCCCTTTGCGCTCACCTCAGCCCTCTACCTTCCGTGGCTCCCCTGAATTTTCGCCTGACAGTCCAGATTCCCCCTGCAAGAGTGAGGATGCCCCAGGGGCTCGCCTGGAATTGGGTTGGTTCTCTGTATATTTTTAATCCCAGGGCAGTCGGAACTGGGATTTAGTGCATTCAGGATCTTCTGACTCCTTCTACTATGGAGAGGCTGTGGCAACCTCTGCAGTTAGACCTCTCTGTGCGCACTCACTTGTGCGTGACTGTAGACCCTGCCCACTGTGGCTCCCAGCTCCCCCGAGTCTCCCAGTCTCTGAGTCTCTGGGTGCCTTTCTCTACAGTCCAGACTCCACCCGTACGAGCCTGGGTCCATGGGGTTTTGGTCGGGGTTGGGGTTCTGTGCATTCAGAACTGGGGTTCAGTGCAGTCGGGGGCTTCCTTTCCCTTCCCGCCAGCCAGGCACTTGCCCTCCTTTCCTCTCTGCGCCCATATCTCCCTACCTCAGCTCTTTGCGACTCCCCTGATCCGTGAGCCTCTCTCCTTTCTATAGTAATAATTAATGTCGTTTTTAAACATTCGTTTAAAATCTTGCTTGGCGTTGACTTGTATTGATATAACCTTCAAACACGTGGTATCTAAAGAACGTGTGAAGTGCAATTAACAAGTTTTGCTTGAAAAAGTTTGTGTTTGGTTTGGTTTTTGTTGCAAAACTAGGGCTAAGAAGATGGCTGATGAAGAGCATATTCGGCACTGCATGCTTTACGAGTTCCAATTAGGAAGAAAAGCAAGTGAGGCTGCAAAAAACATCTGTAGTGCTCTTGGTCAAGATGTAGTTTAGCGCCAGAAAATGCCAGCGTTGGCTTGAGAAATTTCGCGAGGGAAATTTTTCGTTAGATGACAAGAGTGTTCGAGGCCGTGTGTCCAATTTTGATCAAGAAGCTCTTCAAGCTCTTTTGGTGCAAAATCCTCAAATTACCCAACAAGAGCTTGCGACAACTTTAAATTGTTCACAAAAAACAATTTCCAATCAATTGCGTGCACTTGGCAAAGTCCAAAAGTTTGGAAAATGGGTTCCTCATGAGTTGACCGACAACTACCGTAATCAAAGAGTCACAATTTGTAGTTCGTTCCTCTCTCGTCAAAACCGTTTGCCGTTTTTAGAGCAAATTGTTACCGGAGATGAAGAATGGGTGCTGTATGTTAATTTGAAAAGGCGGCCTCAATGGTTGGACAAAAATGAGGCTCCGCAGCCCACGCCAAAACCTGACTTGCATGCGAAAAAAGTAATGTTGTGTGTTTGGTGGAATTTTAAAGGAATTCTTCATTATGAACTTTTACCATCTAACCAAACCATTACAAGTGCAGTGTATAGTGCCCAATTGGAAAGGTTAGCCCAAGCTTTAAGAGAAAAAGAACCCGCGCTGATTAACCGGAAGGGCGTAATTCTTCACCACGATAATGCACGACCGCATACTGCAAGAATCACTGCTGAAAAACTGCGCCAGTTGCAATGGGAAGTTCTCCCTCAACCTGCATATTCTCCTGATATTGCCCCTTCCGATTACCATTTGTTTCGTTCTTTGCAAAACTTTCTTCTTGGAAAAACATTTAATAATGAAGAATGCCTCAAAAATGCATTGACCGAATTTTTCGCATCAAAATCACAAGAATTTTACAACAGAGGGATTAAAATGCTTCCTGAGCGTTGGGCACAAGTAGTAGAAAACAACGGCAACTATATTGTTGATTAAATTTTGTTGTATTGTTTAAATAAATTCGATTTAAAGTATTAGAAAACGACATTAATTATTACTAGACCTAATAGTTGTAGATTTTCCCACTCAGCCAGCTTTCCTGCGGTTTTGGATGATGTCTGTTATGTCTTTTAGTTGTTGTTTTGAAATTGTTGTGCGAGGCGGCAGCTTAGATGCTTACCTAGGTCGCCATCTTGGTTTCTTCTTTGGGTTGCTTTTTTTTTTTTTCAAACGTGAATTTGTTGATACCACTATACACTGGTATAGTAAACTCACTGAATGCTTATCTGATAGTAGGAAGGATTATATCTTCCTCTTGACCAGCTCCCCATTTCTGGCTCCTTTATTACTCTAAAAGTGGGCTAAAGTGCTCTATTTTTCAGAATCTCTGCATCTTTCCAAATTCAAAAACTTCTTCCTTTTCCCAGCCTTTTCAAAAGTTTACTGACTTGTAATACCAAATAATGCTCCTCTAGGTTACTAATGACTATTGGCAAATCTCAATTTTTTTTTTTAAAGTATATTTTTACTTATTTCAGAGAGGAAGGGAGAGGGAGAAAGAGATAGAAATTTCAATAATGAGAGAGAATCATTGGTAGGCTACCTCCTGCACACCAACTACTGGGGATTGAGCCCGCAACCTGGGCAAATGCCCTTGACCAGAATTGAACCAGGACCTTTCAGTCTGCGCCCTATCCACTAGGCCAAACTGTCTAGGGCTTTTGTAAGTCTTTTAGGTGCCTATTTTTGTCTTGATTCTGTAACACTTGAAATTTATTATAGTCCTTGAAACTCTCTTGACTGCTGGTACTTTGAACTTAACATGATCTTATTCTTATACTTCTCACCATCTCCTTCACTTCTCTAAATCTTGAGACATTTAAGTGTCCTTTATTTTTTGTTATTCAGCTATCTCCTATTTTGTACTTAACCAGAGTTTATTTTTTTAGAAAATAGGGAGTTATATTATTTACAAGGTACTTGTACTCTAGCCCTTAGTTCAGTCTACAGCCAGATTAATTTTTTTTCTAAATCCCAGTCTAAACTCATTGTATCACTTTGCAAAAACTTGAGGGCCCTAGCTGGTGTGGCTCAGTTGGTTGCGTATCAGCTTGTTCATTGAAAGGTTGCGGGTTCAATTCCTAGTCACAGCACATGCTCGGGTTGTGGCTTGATCTCCTGTAGGGGTTGTGCAGGAGGCAGTTGAACAGTGTTTCACTCTTACATTGATGTTTTTGTCTCTTCCTTTCTGTCTCAAAACAAAACAAAACAAAACAAAAACCCCTCCCCCCAAAACAAACAAACAAACAAACAAACAAAAAACACGCAAAAGAATCCCCAAAACTCAAGTGATTGTATTTGGCTTATGAAAAAAATACAAAGTAGGTTGTACTTAAAACTCTTAAAAAGAAGTTTTTAGGTAGTTTCTCAGTTTGGGGGACAGAATCTGTAAATGAATAAATACAAATAAACATAATAGGAAGTATACAGAAATAAATAGTTGTATGCCTATCAGGACAGTTCTGAAGAATATTTTGGTTATAAAATTAAAACATTCTCTTAAAATCTTCAAGTAATGCCCTAGACAGTTTGGCTTAGTGGATAGAGCATCAGTATGCAGACTGAAGAGTCACAAGTTCAATTCTGGTCAAGGCTTTGTGCAGATTTGACCCCACCCTGGGTTGAGGTACATGTGGGAGGCAACCAATCGATATTTCTCTCTCCACCTTCCTTCCACTCTAAAAATCAATGGAAAAAATGTCCTTGGATGCCCTAACCTGTTTGGCTCAGTGGCTAGAGCATCGGCCTGCATACCGAAAGGTTCCAGGTTTTATTCCAGTCAAGGGCATGCACCCCCAGTGGGGGTTGTGCAGAAGGCAACTGGTTGATGTTTCCGGCTCTCGCTCTTGCTCTCTCTTCCTCCCTTCCTCTCTGTAAAAAATCAATAAAACATTAAAAAAAATGTCCTTGGGTGAGGATTAACAAAAAAAATTAAAAATCTGCAAGTAATAAAGTAGTATGGGACATGGTAAAGAAAAGTTGCCCACAATCCATTTCTTTTGAGACCAATGTTTACATTTGCAAATATATTCTTAGGATTTTCCCTGGTTATCTACACTAATAAAAGTAAGATGCAAATTGCCTGTACCTCTGAGACACCCACCAGCCAATCAGGAGCGAGTATGCAAATTAACCCAACGAAGCTGGCAGGGTAGTTTGCATATGCAGGTGCTAAGAGGCTGAGAGCAGGCTGGGGGCGGTGCGGGATGCTTGCATGGTTGCCATGTCAACCCCACAGAAGTTCTGCACTGCCCCAACCACTCCAGGCCTCTGGGAAGAGTGGGAAGGGGGAAAGGTGGTTCCAGCCTGGAGCAAAGGCCATGCTGCCAGCCAGGGGAAGGAAGGTCCATTCTTGCTTGAATCTTTGTGCATTGGGCCTCTAGTCATACTGATACTTTGCATATAGGTTATTGTCTGCAATTGACATGTTTTTTTTTTTTTTTAAATGTACTGTGTCTTAAAGAATACAGTGTGTTTCTTTTTATTTTTTAATCCTCACCTGAGGATGTACTTAAATATATTTTATTGATGTTTTATAGAGAGGAAGGGAGAGGGATAGAGAGTAAGGAACATCAATGAGAGAGAAACATCGATCAGCTGCCTCTTTCACACCCCCTACTGGAGATGTGCCTGCAACCAAGGTATATATCCTTGATTGGAATTGAACCTGGGACCCTTTAGTCTGCAGGCCAATGCCCTATACATTGAGCCAAACTGGTTAGGGGAGCAATTGACATTTTTGATTCAAGTCTGATATTCTTGTGATCCTTCCCTGTCCTTATAGATTGTAAAAGTATTCAGTTGGTTAATGTTTGTATTCTCTTGGCCAGTGTATGGGATCAGTTTACAAATCTTAGAGTTCTATATGATTAAGGAATGATGTGGTATAATGAAAGGTATGTATACTTTAAAATTAGTTACAAACTAATTTTGCTGCCTGTATGCCAGGTGTATGCTATAGGAAAGTTATCTAATAACAGAATAGTTTACTCATACGCAAAATGGAGTCATAATATATTTAAGATATGCATTATAAGGCACATGTTAAGGGAATTTTATTTTTATTTTTTTTGTTAAGGAAATTTTAATGAGCCTGATACACTATATCTATAAATGGTAGTTATTGTATTAGGTGCAGGATAAAATTGAGAGAAAAAAAGTAGAACCAAGTTATGAGTAGATGAATAAAAGGGGAGAAATGAAATAAGACTTACTGACACCTTTGCTTCAGAGCTTTTCAAACTTACTAGATGATTAAAAAATGTAAATTTCATTGAGTTTGTATTTTGAAATTTGTTCATTAAGCCGAAGCCGGTTTGGCTCAGTGGTAGAGCGTCGATCTGCGGACTGAAAGGTCCGAGGTTCGATTCCGGGCAAGGGCATGTACCTTGGTTGTGGGCACATCCCCGGTAGGGGGTGTGCAAGAGGCAGCTGGTCAATGTTTCTCTCTCATCGATGTTTCTAGCTCTCTATCTCTTTCCCTTCCTCTCTGTAAAAAATCAATAAAATATATTATCAAAAAAAAGAAAAGAAATTTGTTCATTAAGTAAGAAAAAACAGATTTTCTTTGGTGTATATTGTATGTTCTTTTTGTATTTCTTTGATTTTGAAGATCAATAAGTAAAAATATGAAGAACATATTTCTGAGAAAAATATCATGAATTTTGAGTCTTATGAAACGGAGGTGATGCATTTTTATATAGTAACTAGTGGCCCAGTGCACGGATTCATGCACATTAAAAAAAAATTAGAATAAATATTTTAATATTGCTGTTCGCCATTTCTCTGTAATAGAAGTGTCAGAGATGAAAGAAAATTAGTAAAACATATGAAAATAACAAATTGATTAATAATAACATGATATAACAATAACAAAGACATGATATAAAAACAAAAACATGCTGAAACTGGTTTGGCTCAGTGGATAGAGCGTCCGTCTGGGGACTGAAGGTTCCCAGGTTCAATTATGGTCAAGGGCATGTACATTGGTTGCGGGCACATCCCCATTAAGGGGGTGTGCAGGAGGCAGCTAGTCGATGGTTCTCTGTCATCAATGTTTCTAGCTCTCTATCCCTCTTCCTTCTCTGTAAAAAAATCAATAAAATATATTAAAAAAAACCCATAATATAAACAATAAAAGCATGATACAGAAACAACATTGATAAAAACAATGACTGATAAATAGATTAAAATTTTTCTAATATCTCCCTGTATATTACATTAAGAGTAAAAAACACTTTCAGAGTGATTGACCAATTTCACTTGTGATGAAGTATTTACAATTTTAACATCACACGCTCTTTGAACTCGAGAGAAAGCAACATATAACTGACCGTCCAAAAATGGGTCAGGTAGGAATATTCTTACTCTGTCTAGAGTTTGTCATTATGATTTGTTAACAGTCATCACAAATGGCATCACCAGAAACTGTCTTCAAATTAATTTAAATCTGAGGCCAGTGTCAGAGGGGACATATCAATTCTTGGAATAAGAACAATCTCTCTTTTTGCAGATCCTGTTAATACTTTAGCTTCGATTATGTTAGAGCGCATGTGCGAGTCAATGTTCTTGTTTTTTTTTTAAATTGCCAGTGTGCATCATTTCTACTGGTCAGATGGTACAGTTGTTCACTTAGCCTTTTACATATATATAGATCTATATAAATAAAAATGTAAATGTTTGTTCAAAATTTTAAATCTCTGAAAGTTCTTCACCAATTGCTTTGAAATTTTCACACAATGTTGCCTTCGAATATGCATGTGATTTTATATACCTTATACCTACTGTTATATAGATGTCACACTTGTGACAGGTAAAAACATGCTTTTTTTGATAAACAGTGCCATCTTTTGGATGTAAAAGAAACACATGCTATACTAAATATTTTACAATTCCATTTCAATGTCTGATTAACGATCCATTTGTGATTTATAAGTTTCCAATTTTACCATTCCATTTTAATGTTGATAATGATTGAAGATTTGTGCTCAGAAATTGCGAATAAAGTGCTCAATCAATTGGGAATGCCATCACGGAATCGATCTGCTGCTGCTTTGTTTGATATAGAATTGTGTCATGAACTAAATTATAACACAGGTGCTTTTGTCATATGTGCAATCAAATATTTCTAGGGTAACACTTGAGCAAAAAGGCATTTATGAAAAAATAATACGAACTGTCAGTAATGGGGTTGGAGAAATCTTAGATGCACCAGGAGGAACTGGCAAAACATTTCTAATTAGATTGATTCTGGCAGCAATTCGATCCCAAAATGACAGGTTTAACTCTTGTGCGTCGTCCGGAATAGCTGGGACATTGCTACCAAGTGGAAGAACTGCTCAATCCACTTTGATGTTGCCATTTAATATGCAATTCATTGGAACTCCCATGTGCAACATTTCCAAACATCCAGCATGGCAAAAGTATTGCAGAAATGCAAACTTACTGTTTGGGATGAATGCACAGTGGTGCACAAAAAATCGCTTGAGGCTCTTGATCATTGTAAGATTTGTGTGGAAACATCAGACCATTTGGGAACGCATTAATATTGCTTGCAGGAGATTTCAGGCAAATATTACCTGTAATTCCTTGATTGACACCAGTAGACAAAATAAATGCTTGCCTGAAATACTCTACTTTGTGGCAACACGTAAAGACATTAAAATTAACTACAAATATGCGTGTCCAGGTGCAAAACGATTGTTCAGCTGAGATATTCTCACATCAGTTGTTGGAAATTGGGAACAGGAAGGTGCTGGTTGATCTGACCTCAGGATGAATTGCATTGCCTCATAACTTCTGCAATTTAGTGATGTCAAAAGAAGAATTGGTTGAAAAAGTATTTCCCAGTGTTCAAACCAATTATAACAATTACAATTGGCTGAATGTATGAGCTATTCTTGCGGCCAAGAACAAAGACGTCTTCGAACTTAATATTATTATATTCAGTCTAACATTCAAAGCGAGGCAATCACATACAAGTCCATCGACACAGATGAAGTGGTTAATTATCAAACATTTTTTAATTCACTTGATCTGCCAGGGATGCCACCGCATGTACTGCAATTGAAAGTCGGCATGCCAATTATTATGTTGCGAAATATCAACCAGCCAAAGCGTTGCAACAGCACGGGGCTCACAGTAAAAAAATTAATGAGCAATGTGGTAGAAGCAACAATCTTGACAGGACCTTTCAAAGGTGAAGATGTCCTCATTCCTCACATTCCTATGATTCCAATGGATCTGCCATTTCAACTTAAGAGATTGCAATTCCCAATTCCATTGGTGTTTGCAATCACCATCTACAAAGCTCAGGGCCAATCTTTAGAATTGTGGGGTTTAGATCTAGACAGGGATTGCTTCTCACATGGACAATTCTATGTTGCGTTTCTAGAGTCTGCAAACCAGACAATCTCTATATCTGCACAGACAATAGAACAACAAAAAATATTGTATACACACAAACATTGTTAAATTAAACATATTAGAAACTTATGCTTGCCCTTTTCTTTCTTTTTCATTTAACCAGACTGAGCCAAAGCAACACATGGCTGGGTACAGCTAGTTGTTAATATTGGGAGAAATAATTCTTAGTATTTAGTACTTTGAATTTGTAGTCCCTTTGACTTATTGATGCCAATATTGTGTTTCTTTAGGTTAGGTCTTAATCATGGAACTGTTGAATTCACCTAAAGAAGGTTACTAATCTTTTTAAAACCCTTTACTTATTTCATCATTTTTAAACAGGGAGAATTTGGTATTAAAAATAGTCATTAGCCGAAACCGTTTTGGCTCAGTGGATAGAGCGTCGGCCTGCGGACTGAAAGGTCCTGGGTTTGATTCCGGTCAAGGGCATGTACCTTGGTTGCAGGCACATCCCAGGTAGGGGGTGTGCAAGAGGCAGCCGATCGATGATTCTCTCTCATTGATGTTTCTAACTCTCTATCCCTCTCTCTTCCTCTCTGTAAAAAAAATCAATAATAAAAAAAAATATATATATATATTAAAAAGTCATTAAACTAGGTCATAGATTTGGAATACCAAGTATCATAAAAATAAATGAATGTTTATTTCCAAATTAACATATGTATATTGTGCAAATTTGCTTTTGCTCTCCTAGTTTTTATCTTTTTATTTTTCAAAATATATTTTATTGATTTTTTTTACAGAGAGGAAGGAAGAGGGATAGAGAGAAACATCGATGAGAGAGACATCGATCAGCTGCCTCCTGCACCCCTTGTACATGTGCGTATACAAGGGCATGTGCCCGCAACTAAGGTACATGCCCTTGACCGGAATCGAACCTGGGACCTTTCGGTTTGACTCTAGCCACTGAGTCAAACCGGTTTCAGCTTTCCTAGTTTTTAAACTATGTGTGGAGAAGGAAGTGTGGGTGGCTTTAGCTTCTTTGGTTAAAGGTTGAAAAGGGATAGGGTATTATAACCTTTTATTTTTTAAATATGTTTTTATAATTTCAGAGAGAAAGGCAGAAGTAGTGAGAGATACAAACATCAATAATGAGAGAGAATCATTGATTGGCTGCCTCCTGCATGCTTTACACTGGGGACTGAGCCAGTAACCCAGGAATGTGCCCTTGACCTGAATCAAACCCAAGACCCTTTAGTTCCCAGGCCAATGCTCTATCCACTGAGCCAAATGGCCTAGGGAAATAACTTTTTATTAGGTACTGATATTAGTTCATGTTATTAGTTACTAGAGACCCAGTGCACATCGCTCCTGCCACCACTGCTGTGCTTTCCAGCTGTAAACCCAGCTTCTAGCTGAGTGGTGCTCTCCTTGTGTGTGTGCACTGACCACCTGGGGCCACTCCTGCATTTAGTGTCTGCCCTCTGGTGGTCAATGCATGTCATTAGCGACTGGTCATTCTACCGTTCAGTCGATTTGCATATTTACCTCTTATTATATAGGATTATATAGGATATAGTTTGAATATAGAAGTAATAAAAAGTCATGACCATAAGCAGGGCAAATATTTTTATTTGTTTCATATTTTGAGAAAATTGCCCTAATTTCCTATCTTAAAATAGGGAAACAGGCTCAAGTGTTAAGTGGTTGTCCTTTAGCACATGGGAAGCGAAGGAGGCTAGGATTCAGTTATGGGGGGTGCAGTTGAGGGGTTAGCAGCAATAAGAACTTATGACTTTACCCTCATGGAACATACAGCCCAATAGGGGATACTGATTAGAAGAAAACATAGTTATAGCCGAAACCGGTTTGGCTCAGTGGTAGAGCGTCGGTCTGCAGACTGAAAGGTCCCGGGTTCGATTCTGGTCAAGGGCATGTACCTTGGTTGCGGGCACATCCCCGGTAGGGGGTGTGCAAGAGGCAGCTGGTCGATGTTACTCTCTCATTGACGTTTCTAGCTCTCTATCTCTCTCCCTTCCTCTCCGTAAAAAATCAATAAAATATATTTAAAAAAAAGAAGAAAACATAGTTATAAATTGAGTGGATGGAGCTGAGAAAGTGAGAGTGATGTTGTGAGTTTATAACAAGAGAGATCTAATGTAGACCAGGAATGGCTTAGTAAAGTGTTTAAGAAGAAGTTAGGCTGAGTCTAGAAAGATATTCAGGAAAGAACATTTCAGGCAGAGAAAGAGTATGTACAAAGGGCTTCTGAGATAAGGAAGACCCTTCTGCGAACTAAAAGAAGGCTTCTGCTAAACACAGATGCTAATGAGCAAGGTGCAGAAGAGTGGTGCTTAGGTGGAGCCTAGCATGTAGTCAGGGATCACATCAGGCAGGAATCAATCTTTCAGGTTAGGGGAAGAATCTTACATTTTCTCCTATACTATATACTGGAAAGCCATATTAAAAGTGATTGGGGATCTTAAAGTAATCCAGCAGAAAAATAATAATTTCTAGGGCTAGAGGCGTGCCAGAGATATAAAAGTGGAAAGTTTCAAGATTTATTTTGGAAGTAGGAATATAGTCTTGGGGATGAACGACAGGCTGTGGATGAAGAAATTAAGAATGAACTGTCTGGCCACCGTGGCTCAGTGGTTGAGTGTCTACCTATGAACCAGGGTGTCAAGGTTCCATTCCTGGTCAGGGCATATGCCCGGGTTGCGAGTTCTATCCTCATTGGGACATGCAGCAGCCCATCGATGAGTTTCATCATTTGTTTCTTTCTCTCCTCCCTTCCTCTCTGAAATACATAAAAAATGTATTAAAAATAGTTAAAATTGCCGAAACTGGTTTGACTCAGTGGATAGAGCATCAGTCTGTGGGCTGAAGGGTCCCGGGTTTGATTCTGGTAAAGGGCATGTGCCTTGGTTGCGGGCACATCCCCAGTGTGGGTTGTGCAGGAGGTGGCTGATCGGTGATTCTCTCTCATCGGATGTTTCTAACTCTGTCCCTCTCTTCCTCTCTGTAAAAAATCAATAGAATATATATATTAAGAAAAAGTTAAAATTACTTGAAAGTACCTTGGTGTTAAATTTTGGTCCTATGAGAAAAGAGATTATTTCTTATCCCTAGAAATTCTATATGCTAGAGATAACCTGAATGAATTGGTTTATTAATTTATTAGATCAAAAGGGATTTTTTTTAGACTCTATCATAACCTTTACGTGGATTTTAGAATGTTTATTGAGTGATTCCTAATCTCTAAAGCTAGATAGCCTTGTTTTAAATATCTGATAAAAGTATGTTAAGAAAATTATGTAAGCAGTAATACTAGGGCATAATCTGTTTTGTCATCTTTCACCGGACCCCTGGTCCTTTTCTTTCTCCAGAGACTAGTAGTAATATCAATTTAGCATGTATTACTGGAAATCCTTTTCTGTTGTTATATTATCATGTACCCATAAGAATTTTATAGTAAATTTATGTGTCTATTTAAAAAATATGTATTTTTTCTACTGCTTTTTTCACTTAGCTGTATGTCTTAGATATTTTTCAGAGTTAGTACATAAAGATCTACTTCCTTTTTTAACTGTTGTGTGACATTTCATGGTATAGATATAAAACCGTTTAGACATTTTATTGAACTAGAGGCCTTGTACACGAAAATTCATTCAAGGGTAAGCCTTCCTTCCTCCAGAACCTGCTTTACTCTGGCACCCAGGACTCAGGCTTCCCTCCTCTGGCCACTGGCAGGCATCCGGGAACCCTGATGTTTCCTTCTGGCCCGCCTGCAGGCACCCGGGACTGGGGCTGGCTTCCCTAGGGCCCCCACAGGTTTCTGGGACCTGGACTGGCTTCTCTCTAGCCTCTGCTTTGTCAGGAAGGATGTCTGGAATAACATTTGGAAGAGGTCCGGTTTAATTAGCATATTATCCTTATATTATTATATTTAGTCTATTTTTAATTTTTTTTTACAGATAATATTACATGGGATATATTGTGTAGTAGTTTCTTTGTGTTTATGTGTGTTTTCTTTAGAGATTCTGAGAGTAGGAATTGCTTGCTGACTCAGAGTATATACATATCGTATATTTTAGTAGATATTGCCGAATTGCCTTCTAGGCCACTATGCTGACTGCATTTCCACTCTTTCTTTATATTCTCGCCAATACTGGATATTATTAAATAGTCAATTTAATTTTGTGTTCTTTTAAAAGTATGAATATCAATTATATCTTTTATAACTGTATACATTTTATTTTGCATATACATATATATTTTAAATTCTCACAATATTTTTCCATTGATTTTTTAGAGAGAGTGGAAGGGAGGCAAGAGTTGGGAAGGAGGGAGGGAGGGGGAGAAACAGAAAGAGAGAGATATGAGAGACATTGATTGGTTGCCTCCCACGCTTGCCCTGACCTGGGCCCCGGTTGAGCCCCCCGATTGAAGTATGTGCCCTTGACCAGGAACCAAACCCGAAAGTCTTCAGTCTGTGGGCCAACACTCTTAACCACTAAACCAGCAGTTGGACATCTCTCTCACAATCCAGGACTGCTGGCTCCTAATTGCTCGCCTGCTTGATCATCCCTAACTGCCCCTGCTGTCAGAAAGATCACCCTCAACTCCTTCCCCATCCATTGGCCTGGTTGTCCCCAACTGCCTCCCCCCAAACCCCCGCCAGCCTGGTTGCTCCCAGCACCCCCCCCCCCCCCTTTCGCCCCATGCAGCCTGCTCTTCATTTGGTTGTCCCTCCAACTGCCCCCTCCCACTGGCCTGGTCACCCTCAATTCCCCCCCCCGCCCACCTTGTCGCCCCATGCAGCCTGCTCTTCATTTGGTTGTCCCTCACTAACTCCCGTGCTGGCCTGGTCACCTCATGCAGTCTGCTGTTTAGTCGTTTGGTCTTCCCTCACTAACCCCCATGCCAGCTTTGTTGTTCCATGCAGCCTGTGTTCTGTCCTCCATCTAGTTGTTTCAATTGTGACGTTCCCTGGATTTTTACATATTAGGATAGCAAAATTCAGTTCACTATTGCAAGAAATAGGAATAACTATAACAAACATGCAAGATTTTTATGGAGGAAGTTGTAAAATAATAGCATAGACCATACAAGAAAACTGGAATGGTAAGATATGCA
Source organism: Pipistrellus kuhlii (assembly GCF_014108245.1). NCBI lineage: Eukaryota > Metazoa > Chordata > Mammalia > Chiroptera > Vespertilionidae > Pipistrellus > Pipistrellus kuhlii. The sequence goes on along the minus strand of NW_023425529.1, from coordinate 91,007,736 downwards.
TACTATGTCTGGATGGAAAGACTTCAATAAGGTAGAGACCCCAAATTCCAGTATATATGAATATGGTACCAAGTAAGGTAAAACTGGCTAAACTGTGAGAAGGAAGTCTCTTTCCTTTTCTCCCTGACCTATCCACACAGTTCTATTCCCTAGAAGCAAACAACTATTATAATTTTCTTAGATATTTATCTAGAAATATTCTATCCATACATGTATGTACGTTGTGTGTATGTCTCTCTCTGTGCTTATCCATTGTTCTGTTACTTTGTTTGCACTTAATTTATGTGGAGGTTATTCTATATTAATTTGTAAGTACATGTAGAGCTGCTTCATTGTTTGCAAGGCTTCATAATATTTCATTGTATGTTTTTATAGCTATTTATCAGTTGTCTCGAGAGACATTTAGGGTGTTTCAGACTTTTTATAATGTATATCCTTTTACATTTCATTCTTAAAAATATTAGATAATATGTTTGTAGGAAGCATGCCTAGAAGTGGAATTGCTTGGTCAAATATTTTTCATTTGCCCTCCATAGAATTGTACTAGTTCAGCCTTAGCTGGTTTGGCTCAGTAGATATATCGACCACCTGCAGACTTAAGGGTCTCAGGTGTGATTTCAGTCAAGGGCACATGTCTGGGTTGCAGGCTTGATCACTTGTAGAGGGAGATGATTCTCTCTCATCATTGGTGTTTCTATATCTCTCTCCCTCTCAGAAATAAATTAAAAAAATATATATGTTATATATGTTGTACCAGTTCATACTTGTTTGCAGTATGAAACTCTCCGTACACAGTTATTTATATCTTTTGATCTTGTGCATATGGTAAGAGAAAATTGGCAGCAAATATGCATTTTTCTTAAACATTTCACATATTTAAGAGCATTTGTACTTCCTCTTCTATGGAACTGTTTTCCCTTTTTTTGCCCGTTATTCTCTTTGGTTATTGGTTTTTATCTTATTGATTCTAGGACCTCTTTGTCTTCAGTTTTTTAGGGTATGCTTTGCAAATATTTTCTTTGGAATTAATCATTGTGTATGTTTGTGATATTTCCCCCATATGTATGTCGTCTTCTTTTTTTTTTTTCTTTAAAAAATATTCTGATAAAACATACTAATGTAAAATTTACCATTTTAAATGTACAGTTCAGTGGTATTAAGTATATTCACAAATGTTTTGCAAAAATCACATCATCCCAAACAGAAACTACCCATCCTATATAATCCTATATAATAAAAGCCTAATATGCTGTGTCCAGTTGTCCAGTTATCTGTTCAACCAATCAGAGTGTAATATGCTAATGATATGCTAAGGATGCTCAACTGCTCACTATGATGTGCTCTGACCACCAAGGGGCAGATGCTCCGACTGGTAGGTTAGCTTAGACTGAGCAAGACGGGCCAGGCATGCCCTGGAACCCTCCCGCAGTTCCTCCCTGGCCTTGATTGTGCACTGGTGGGTTCCGTTGGCCTGGCATGTGCCCTCTCGCAATCTGGAACCCCTCAGGGGATGTCAGAGAGCAGGTTTCGGCCTGATACCGCAAGCCAGAGCAAGGGACCCCATTGGTGCACAAATTTGTGTAGCGGGCCTCTAGTTAGACAATAAAGCCCAATACCTTTCACCCCCAGCTCCCAGTGACCTCTATTCTACCTTTTTATCTCTATGAATTTGCCTATCCTAAATACTTCAAATAAATGGAACCATAAAATATTTGTGTCTAGCTTATTTCACTTAGCCTAATGTTTTCAAAGGTCATCTATGTTGTAACATAGATCAGAATTTCTTTTCTTTTAAGGCTGAATAATCTTCCATTGTATGTGTATACATTTTGTTTCTCCATTTATCTGCCCATTGACATTTTGATTGTAACTACCTCTTGGTTATGGTGCTATGAACGTTAAATGTGCAAAATTCTTTTTGAGATCCTGCTTTCAGTTTTTTGGATACATACCCAGAAATTGCTGGATCTTATGATTATTCAATTTTTAATTTTTTGGGTAACTTCCATACAATTTTCAATGGCTGCTGCACCTTTTTACATCCCCACCCATAGTACACGTTTTTTCTTTCTTTTATATATATAATTTTTTTAAAAAAATATATTTTATTGATTTTTTTAACAGAGAGAAAGGGAGAGAGATAGAGAGCTAGAAACGTCGATGAGAGAAAAACATCGACCAGCTGCCTCTTGCACATCTCCTACCGGGGGATGTGCCCGCAACCAAGGTACATGCCCTTAACCGGAATCGAACCTGGGACCCTTCAGTCCACAGACTGACGCTCTACCACTGAGCCAAACCGGCTTCAGCGGGATCATGTTTTTTCAAACAACCAAACAATCAACTCTCACTAACCTTATTGCTTTTGTTTTGATAGTAGCCATCCTAATGGATATGAGATATTTCCTGTTTTTTTTATTTTATTTGAATTTCCCTAATGACTAATAATGTTGTGCATCTTTTCTTCTGCTTATTGGTTAATTTTATATTTTCTTTGTAGTTGGGCCAAGTATCTGTTTAAGTCTTTTGCCCATTTTTGTTTTGTTGTTGTATTGTAAGAATACTTTACATACTCTGGATATATTAATTCCTTATCCAATATTTGTTTGCTAATGTTTTCTCTGATTCTGTGGGTTGTCTTCTATTCTCTGATACAGTGTTCTTTGCACAAAACTTAAATTTTTCCCCCCAGCTTTCTACTTTTGTATGTTTTTCTATTACTAACTACCCTGTTTCCCCGAAAATAAGAGTATCTTAATTTTTTTCTCCCAAAGTTGCTCTAGGTCTTATTTTCAGAGGATGTCTTATCTTTCCATGTGCTAGGTCTTATTTTCAGAGGATGTCTTATTTTCAGGGAAACACGGTAGTGTCCTTTCTTTCAGGTTGAACCAATTTCCTTTAACATTTCTTATAAGGCTGCATTAATGATGAACTCCTTTTAACATTTGTTTTTCTGGAAAACTATTTTCTTTAATTTTGAAGGAAAACTTGGTTGGGTAGAGTATTCTTATTTGGCAATATTTTTCTTTCAGCTCAAGTTTTTTTTTTTTTTTTTTTTTTTTTTAAATGCAACATACACACTAAGCAGGGGTCCTCAAACTTTTTTAAGTGGGGGCCAGATCACGGTCCCTCAGAGAGCTGGAGGGCCGGACTATATGAACTACTAATTCCTACTGTAACACCTCGGCTGCGCTCACTGCCCAAAAAACCTGGCGGGCTGGATCAGACTCCTCTGCGGGCCGCATGTGGCCCGCTGGCCGTAGTTTGAAGACGCCTGCTAAAGTAACTGTTAAAGTTAAACAGGCATTTATATTAAAAGAAAAAGTAAATAGAAGAAATTTTATCTTAACCACCTTACAGTAACATATTGTAGTTGCATTTAACTGAGCTTTGTTGCTGTGAAGAATTTAGCTCGTGCACAGGTATGGATAAATGATTTGTACATTTTCAGTTATTTAATGAATACTACTTTATATACACATGTCAATTTAATTGACGATTCCCAGTTATACTTTATTTTTGTTGATCTTTTAGAAGAGGTCATCTAAAGAGAAGAATATGTGGTTCTGGCTCATGAATTATGTCATGAACCCAGCCTGGTCTCTGGTGGACACCAAGTCTCCTCCACTCCTCTTCTGACATCAGAATGGTTTTTGGTACTTGCTTGGAAAGTTTTCTGGGTAACATGACATGCCATCACTTGTAGTGCTAGTTGAAGTGTTTGTCCAAGTAGTAGATCTGCTTGTGGGCCATCCTGCCAGCAAGTGAGCAGTGTAGAGGGGAAGCAACAGGATGGGAAGAGTCAGGCCTATGCAACAAATGGACTACCTCAGCACAAAATTTTGAAATTTGGTTTCTAGTTTATTTTTTCTTTTGTTGCCTATGCTTTTGATACCATATCCAAGAAATCATTGCCAAATCCAATGTCTTGACACTTCCTCTATGTTTTCTACTAAAATATATTTCTAGTTTAAGTTCTTAAAGTCTTCGATCTGTTTTGACTTAATATTTGTATGTGGGGTAAGGTAAGGGACCTAATGAATTCTTTTGTTGCAGCGATTGACCTTTACTCATTTAATGGTCTTAGCACCCTTATGAAATCGTTTGACCAAACATCTTAGGAAGTGTTTCTGGGCTTTGTATTTCATGCCATTTTCTGTATACTAGTATCTGTCTTTATGTCAGTATCATGGTGTTTTGAGTTACGGTAGCTTGGTAGAAAGTTTTTTTTTTTTTTTACTTTAACTCTTTATTGTTCAGATAATTACAGATGTTCCTCTGTTTCCCCCCCATATCTCCCCTCCACCTGGTTCCCACCCCACTTCAGGCCTTCTCCTCCCCTACACCCCCCGACCCCCACTGACCTTCTCCATAGGTGTAAATAAGCTCTTTGTTCAAACTCTTCCTGCACACCCACAACCCCTTCCACCCAAGAATTGTCAATCTGCTCCCTTTCCATGCCCCTGATTCTGTTACATTCACCAGTCTGTTTTTTAAAAAAATATATATTTTATTGATTTTTTGATAGAGAGCTAGAAACATCGATGAGAGAGAACCATCGACCAGCTGCCTCCTGCACACCCCCTATCGGGGATGAGCCTGCAACAAATGTACATGCCCTTGACTGGAATCGAACTTGGAACGTTTCAGTCCACAGACCAACGCTCTATCCCCTGAGCCAAACTGGTTTTGGCATAGTCTGTTCTGTTCATCAGGTTTTTTATTCATTTGATTTTTAGGTTCACTTGTTGAAAGTTTTCTTTCATAGTTTCTGTTGATAAATGTATTTGTTATCACTTTGTTGTTCATAATTTTTTATCTTTTCCTTTTTCTTCTTCCTTTTCATAGAGAATACCCTTTAGCATTCTCCTATATAATAAAAAGGTAATATGCAAATTGACCATCACTCCAACACACAAGATGACTGCCCCCATGTGGTCAAAGATGGCTGCCACAAGATGGCAGGCAGAGGAGGGCAGTTGTGAGTGATCAGGCTTGCAGGGGAAAGCAGGTAGGGGTGACCAGGCCTGCAGGGAAGGGCAGTTGGGGGACCAGGCCTATAGGGGAGGGAGGTTAAGGGTGACCAGGCTAGTAGGGAAGGGCACTTAGAAGCAATTGGGCCATCAGGGGAGCAGTTAGGTGTCGATCAGGCTGGCAGGGGAGTGGTTAGGAGGTGATCAGATTGGCAGGCAGAAGCTGTTAGGAGCAATCAGGCAGGCAGGCAGGCAAGCAAGCGGTTGGGAGCAAGCAGTTCTGGATTGTGAGAAGGCAGTTGGACATTCCTCGAGGGTTCCCAGATTGGAGAGGGTGCAGGCTGGGCTGAGGGACACCCCCCCTACACAAATTTCGTGCACTGGGCCTCTAGTTTCATATAATATTGATTTGGTGGTGATGAACTCCTTTAGCTTTTTCTTGTCTGTGAAGCTCTTTATCTGACCTTGAATTATACATGATAGCTTTACTGGATAAGGTAATCTTGCTTGTACTTCTTCCTATTCATCACTTTTTATATTTCCTGCTACTCCCTTCCGACCTGCATAGTTTCTGTTGATAAATCAGCTGACCTATGGGTACTCCCTTTTAGGTAACTAAGTTTCTCTCTTGCTGCTTTTAAGATCCTCTCTGTTTTTTTGCCCTTGGCATTTTAATTATGGTGTGATTCTCTTTAGACTCCTCTTTTTGGGGTTCTCAGCACTTCCTGGACTTGTATTTTTTTCACCAGGTAAGGAAAGTTTTCTTTCATTATTTCTTCAAATAGGTTTTCAATATCTTGCTCTGTCTCTCTTCTTCTGGCACCCACATAATTTGCATCGGTACATTTGAAGTTGTCCCAGAGGTTCTTTACACTATCTTCATATTTTTGGATTCTTTTTTCTTTTTTCTTTTTTTGGTTGGGTGTTTTTGCTTTTTCTTATTTCAAATCTTTGACTTGATTCTTGGGATCCTCTAGTCTGCTGTTGAATCTTTGTATAGTATTCTTTATTTCAGTCAGCGTATGCTTAATTTCTGATTGGTCCTTTTCCATATCCTTGAAGGTCTCACTAAATTTCTCAAGGTTGCTAGGAGATTTTTGAGTAACCTTATAACCAAGGCTTTGAACTCAATATTCCATATTTTGCTTTCATCCATTTCTTTAATTTATGACTTGTTTCTTTGTCTCTGCATTTTGGCTGCTTTCTTATGTTTGTTTCTATGTATTGGCTAGTTGCTAAGTCTCCTTGAGTTGATAGAGGCCTTTCTTTTTTTTTTTTTTTTTTTTTTTTTTTTTTTTTTTTTTTTTTTTTTTTTTTTTTTTTAAAGTATATCTTATTGAGTTTCTTACAGAGAGGAAGGGAGAGAGATAGAGACTTAGAAACATCAATGAGAGAAACATCAATCAGCTGCTTCTTGCACACCCCCTACTGGTACATGCCCTTGACCGGAATCGAACCTGGGATCCTTCAGTCTGTAGGCTGACTCTCTTATCCACTGAGCCAAACCAGTCAGGACACTCACTGCTGGGAGATTTTTGATGACTTGTTTAATCTTTTACTGTTCTAAACAGATTTTGTACTTTTTATTGACTAAGTTCTTACAGTTTGTGTATGACTAGGAGTTTGAATATTATCATCATGGTTATCCAATTCGTTGGTATACAGTTGCTTACTGAATTTCCTTATGATTTTGTTTATTGCTGTAAAAATGATAGTGATGTCCTATTTTCATCCTGATAATTGAGATTTTTTTTCTTAGATTAAGGACTTATTTATTTATTTAAATAATTGTTTATTATTGAAAGTATCACATGACCTGTTTACCTCCTCCCCCCATTGATCCCCTCCAGCCCATCTCTACCCCTGTGCCAGGCTCTCACTGCCCTGTTGTCTGTGTCCATAGGCCATGCTTCTATATACATAGAATCTGAAGCGACTGACCAACCAGCTGACCGGACGACTGGCCAGTAGCTATGATGTGTACTGACCACCAGGGGCAGACGTTCAATGCAGGAGTGGGAACCACAGTCATAGAACATGAAACAGATTGATGAATCTCAGAGGGAAGAAGGGGGTGTTGTTGGGAAGGGATTACCGAAGATCTTATATGCACACTAGAGGCCCTGGTCCCTTGCCCTGGCCTGTGGGGATCAGGCTGAAACTGGCCCTCTATATTTCCTGAGGGCTCCCGGATTGTGAGAGGGCACAGGCCAGGCCGAGGAACCCCACCGGTGCACAAATCCACGTACCAGGCCAGTAGTATGCAGATAAGGTCTTTGGTTGATTACTTCCCATCCTTCCAGCCCCCCGCCCCCTTCCCCCGCCTTCCTTCCAAGATTTTGTACTCTTTTCCATGCTTCCATGTCTCTGGATCCACTCCATCAGTTTATTTTGTTACTTATGTTCCAAATAAAAGTGAGATCATGTGATACTTGTCTTTCTCTAACTGACTTATTTCACTTAGCATGATACTCTCGAGGTCCCACTATGCTGTCTCAAAGGGTAAGAGATTATTTTTATTGTTGCATAGTATTCCATGGTATAAATATACCACAGCTTTTTTTTTTTTTTAATAAATTTTTATTGTTCATATTATTACAAGTGTTCCTCCCCCCCACTCCATTGCTCTCCTCCACCAAGTTCCCACCCCACCCTTTGCCCCCCCCCCCCCATTGTCCTCATCCATAGGTGCACAGTTTATGTTCAGTCTCTTCCCACATCCCCCTCTCCCCTTTTCCCCAAGAATTGTCAGTTCACTCCCCTTCCATACCTCTGATTCTATTATATTCAACAGTTAATATTGTTCATCAGATTTTTTTTTAAAAATTTCCTTGGTTTTTAGATTCACTTGTTGATAGTTATGTATTTATTGTTCATAATTTTATTTACTTTCTCTTCTGAAAGAACCCCCTTCAGTAATTCATATAATTCTGGTTTGGTGGTGATGAACTTCTTTAGCTTTTTTTTTTTTATTAGTGAAGCTCTTTATCTGACCTTCGATTCTGAATGATAGCTTTGCTGGATAGATTACCTTTGGCTGTAGGTTCTTACTATTCATCACCTTGAATATTTCTTGCCATTCCTGTCTGGCCTGCATGGTTTCTGTTGAGAAATCAGGTAACAATCGTATAGGTGCTCCTTTATAGGTAACTACCTGCTTTGCTCTTGCTTCTTTTAATATTCTCTCTTTGTCTTTTGCTCTTGGAATTTTAATAATGATGTGTCTTGGGGTGGTCCTCTTTGGATTCCTTTTGTTTGGATTTCTGTGCGCTTCCTGGACTTGTAAGTCTAATTCTTTCACCAGGTGGGGGAAGTTTTCTGTCACTATTTCTTTCAGTATGTTTTCTTTCAGTATGATATCTTGCTCTCTCTCATCTTCTGGGAACCCCATAATTCTGATGTGGTTCGCTTGAAGTTGTCCCAGAGGTTTCTTACATTATCTTCAATTTTCTGGATTCTCTTGCCTTCTAGCTTCTCTGGAGGAGTATCTTCTGGCTCTTTATGTTCCAAATCTTTGACTTGATTCTTGCGATCTTCCATTCTGTTTTTAGGACTCTGTATAATATTTCTTATTTCAGACAATGTATTCTTTATTTCTTGTTGATCCCTTATCATTTCTTGTTGATCCCTTATTTCTTGTTGATTCCTTATTAATTCTAGTTGATCTCTTTTCATATCTTCATAGGTCTTATCGATCTTTTCTAGGAAATTCTTGAAAAACCTTATAAGCGTAGATTTGAACTGTTCACAGTATTTTCTTAAAATCCTTTGTATATCTGTGATGTCAGTGGTTACTTCTTTGATTTATTTCCTTGATTTTATTTATTTGGTTCTCTTTGTTTCTTGATGAGTCTGGTTAATGGTTTATCTATTTTGTTTATCGTTTCAAAGAATCAGCCCTTGGTTTCATTGATTTTTTTTTTTTTGGCATTTTTTTTTAGTCTCTATATCATTTATTTCTGCTCTAATTTCTATGATTTTCCTCCTACTTATTTGTGCCCTTTCTTGGTGTTCCCTTTCTAGTTCTTTAAGTTGTAGGGCTTAATAGTTTATTGTTGACTTTCCTTATTTTATTTTTTTAATATATTTTATTGATTTTGTACAGAGAGGAAGGGAGAGAGAGAGTTAGAAACATCGATGAGAGAGAGTCATCGATCAGCTGCCTCTTGCACACCCCCTACTAGGGTTATGCCCGCAACCAAGGTACATACCCTTGACCGGAATCGAACCCGGGACCTTTCAGTCCCCAAGCCGACACTCTATCCACTGAGCCAAACCGGTTTCCGTGACTTTCTGAATTTTTTTATTTTTTTATTTTTTTATTTTTATTGGGGTATATTGAGGAGACTAGGTGTTCATTCTTTTTTTGAATATTTGGTGAATTAATCTGTGAAACCATCTAGTCCAGGACTGGTGTTTGTTGCGAGTTTTTGTATTACTGCGTTCATTTTGTTTGTTGGTATTGGTCTGTTCAGATTTTCTTCATGTTGAAGATTGTATGTTTCTAGGAAATTACAAAGGTGTGGTGAGACATTGCTACCTGCCAGTGAACCCTGCATTCTTTGAGACTCCACACCTGTCTCAATTATTGATGTCAGAGAAGAAGGGAGTTGAATAGAGATTTAAAAACATCCTATATAATAAAAGCCTAATATGCAAATAGTCCCCTCACCTGCCCCACCATCCCACTGAGGTCTCGCTCTCATCAGGGCACATCAGGACTGGTAGCACCTCCACTGCCATCCCAGGTAGTCCCCACGCCAGAGGTAGTGAAAGTTCATAATGTTTTCTTAAAAATCCTTTGTATTTTTGCCATGTCGGTTGTCACTTACCGTCTTTCATTTTTGGTTTTACATATGTGTGTCTTATCTCTTTTGTTCTTCAGGAGTTATTGTTCAAGTTTTATCAATTCTCTTTTTACAGAACCAATTCTTGGTTTTATTGAACTTTTATAATTTTTTTAAAGCTCTGTTTTGTTTATTTTTTTCTATCACCTTTATTATTTTCTTTCTTCCACTTGTTCTTTTTGGTATAAGGTTAGATTTTCCTTGTGGTAGGACTGTATTGTCTGAATTTCATTCTCGGTACTGCTTTTACTTTGTCCCATAGATTTGGGGTTGTGTTTTCATTTTAACTTATTTTAAGGTGTATTTTTGACTTCTTCCTTGATCTCATTTTTAATACATTTATTGTTTAGTAACATATCATTTAGGTTCCATGTGTTTGTATGTTTTTCAGTTGTTTTATTAATTTAGAATTAATTTATTTTTTTTATTTTTTTTATTTTTTTTAAGAGAGAGAGCAAGGAAGGGAGAGGGAGAGAAACATCAGTTTCTGCCTCCTCCATGCTCCCCACGGGGGATTGAGCCTGGTAGCTGGGCATGTGCCTTGACCAGTAATTGAATCAGTAACCTCTTACTTCATGGGAGGATGAAACCATACTGATTTGGTCTGTTTTTTTTTTTCATGTAATTGATTCATAGTTTCATATCATTGTAGTCAGCGAAGATGCTTGAAAATGGTTTCAATCTTCTTAAATCTCTTTATATATTTGTGACCTTATATGTGGTTGGTTTATCCTAGAAAATGTTCATTTAGCTGCTCTGTTGTGACATGCTCTAAAACTATCAGTTAAATTCACCTGTTTTCATTGCTTCTTCACTAAGGTAAAGTGCAAATTGATCTGTTGTTATGTGTCATTTAAGGCTGCTATTCCCTTTTGATTTTCAGTTTGGAAGATTATCCTGTGATTTCAGTTGGGTGCTAAAACGTCCCCTATTATGAGTGTATTTCTGTCAACATCTATATCCATTATTATTTGCTTCATATACTCAAGTGCTCTTGTGTTGGGTGCATAAATGTTTATGAGGGTTAATTCAATTTAAAAAAATGAATTTAAAAATATATTTTTATTGATTTCAGAGAGGAAGGGAGCAGGAGAGATAGAAACATCATTATGAGAGAGTCATTGGGTCCTCTGCCTCCCGCATGGGCCACTTTGGGTGGAGTTTACAACCCTGGAATGTGACCTGACTGGTTTACAGATACTCAACTACTGAGGCATGCTGGCTGGCTGGATTATATTATCTTGATGTATTGATCTCTTTATTATAATGTAGTGTTTTATTTTATTTTATTTTGTTTGTTTTTTATTTTTAATTATAGCCTTTGTTTTAAAGTCTATTTTGTCTGATACAGGGATTACTACCACCCCAGACATATTTTTTCATTTGCATGAAATCTGTTTTCCAAGAACCCTTTACTTTCAGTGCCTGAGTTACTTTTGGTCCAGGGTTTCTCCCTTGTAGACAGTATATAAATGGGTCTTTCTTTCCTATTTCTTCAGCAACACTTTGTCTTTTGATTGGAGCTTTTAAGTCATTTACATTTAAAGTGATTATTGATTGTAGGGATTTATTGTCATTATGCTTTATAATTATTAAGTTTCTCTTTTTGTTTTTTTTCTCTTAAGTCTGTTTATCTTTTCTCATAATATTGTTTTGGTGGTATTGAATTCCTTTGGCTTTTTCTTGTCTGGGAAGCTCTTTATTTGTATTTCAATTTTCAATGATAGCCTTGCTGGGTAAGAGTAGACTTTGTTACAAGTCTTTACTTTTCATCACTTTGAGTATTTTGTGCCAATTTTTCTGGGGTCCCGGGTTCGATTGTAGTCAAGGGTATGTACCTTGGTTGCCTCAGGGCTCATGCAGGAGGCAACCAATAGATGTGTTTCTCTCACATCGATATTTCTGTCTGTCTTTCCCTTTCCCTCTTGCCCTAAAAAAATAATGGAAAAATACAATCAAGTGAGGATTAACAACAACAACAAGAAGATTCTCTCTGTCTTTAACCTTTGCCATTTCAATTATGATGTGTCTTGGTGAGGGTCTCCTTCAGTTTATCTTGTTTGAGACTCTCTGAGCTTCCTGGATTTGCATGTATTTTTCCTTCACCAGGTTTGGGCAATTTTTAGTTAGTATTTTTTTTTTTTTTGTGAGGGTGTTACTGTTCTTTCAAATAGTTTTTCAGTTGCTTTCTCTTTCTCCTCTCACTCTGTCTCCCTTGTGATATAGATGGTGTTACACTTGGTGTTGTCACAGAGGTTCCTTAAACTATTCTTAAGATAGTTTTTTCTTCACTTTGATTTGATTGGCTATTTTCTGCTAACGTGTCTTCCAATTCATAATTTAATCCTCTGCTTTATTTAACCTACTTTTGTTTTTTTAATCCTCACCTTAGGATATTTTATTCATAGATTTTCCAAAAGTGTTAAGGAGGGGTGGTCAAGTACGGATGAAGAGAAAGAGAGAAACATTGACGTGAGAGAAACACATCTATTGGTTGCCTTTTTTTGCATATTCCCTGACCAGGACCAGGGATAGAACCTGCAACCCAGGAATGTGTCCTTGATCCTTTGGTGCACAGGCTGACCCTCTAACCACTGAATTATGCTGGCCATGGCTATCTAACCTTTAAAATTTAAAAGAATATTTTTATTGATTTCAGAGAGGAAGATGAGGAAGAGATAGAAACATCTTTTTAAAAAATATTTATTTTTATTGATTTCAGAGAAGAAGGGATAGAGAGAGATAGAAACATCAATGATGAGAGAGAACCATTGATTGGCTACCTCCTGCATGCCCCCCTACTGGGAATCAAGCCTGTGACCCAGGCATGTGCCCTTGGCTGGAATCGAACCTGGGACCTTTCAGTCTATAGGCCACTGCTCTACCCACTGAACCAAACGAGCTAGGGTGAGATAGAAACATCTTAACTATAGATATAAAAAGCTAATATGCTAAGGGTCTGACCGGTCACTATGATGCGCACTTACCACCAGGAGGCAGATGTTCAACACAGGAGATACCTTGACACACACTGGCCATGTACAGAGAAAAGGCACTATGGACCTGGCATCCACAAAGCAACACTTGACTTCCCTCAAGTGGGACACAGGCCTGGCCACCACTCTGGAGCGACACCTCACCAAATTGCAGCTGATGCTGCTGAAACCCCATGGCGTAAAATGCTGCCCATAGCCCAGCTGTGGACACTGGGTAATGATGTCACATAGCAACACCCAGCTTCCTCTCCCTAGTGATGATTAACCTCCTTGCAGTTTCTTCAGCCCAGTAACACGACTTGCTTTAAAGCCAGTCGTGTTACTGGCTTTAAAGTAGGGGTGTCAAACTCAATCAGAGAAGGGGCCAAAATCTAAAATCTAGCCTAAATCGCGGGCCGAATGGTTTACTGAACAGTCATAAACTGTCATTGTGATGGAAACGCAGCGGAGTGCAGTGATGACAGCGCGGTGCGGGCCACATTGCAAGGCCTGGCGGGACGGATTTGGCCCACGGGCCTTGTGTTTGACACATGTGCTTTAAAGCAAGTCGTGGAAACATTTTACACTTTAACCAAATGTCTGTTAGGCGTTTTCCCATGCCTCATCTCATTTGATCCTAATAGAAGTCCTGGAGTAGGTACATAGGAGACTCAGTAGAATTTTCTTTTCTTTTCATTAGTCAAAAAATGGAGATTTAGAAAGCTTAGAAACTTGACCTGACTGAAAGAAGTAAGAAATGGTGAACCTTGAAAATGACTTCAGGTTTTCTCACTGCACAGAATATAGTCAAACACTGCTGCAGTTAAATATTTTACCCTTTATTCTCCCTCCATGATCTACAACAATAATCTGCTTTGTGTTGATATTTACTGCTATAACCGTTGTGCCACACAGGCCAGGCCTAATGTGATTTTGATTCTTTATTGTATAGTCTTCATTTTAGATATTCTTTATTTTTCGTTGGTGCTTTTTTATGGTTTCTTTGTTATCTATTTATTTTTGTTAATTCTTACCTGAGGATATTTTTTCCATTGATTTTTAGAGAGGTTGGGGAGAGACAGAGAGAGAAACTTTGTTGTGAAAGAAATATTTATGTGAGAGGGATACATTGGTTAGTTGCCTACTGTACGCTCCCCTTGACCTCAGTCAAATCCAGGAACCTTTTGTCCATTGGCTGATGCTCCATCCACTGAGCCAAACTGGCTAGGAATCTTTGTTATTTTTTATACTTATTATTTCTTTGTTTATATTATCACAGAGTTCAAGCATTCTTCTCTTAAGTTCTTGAATTATTCTTGTAACGATTGTTTTGAACTCTTTAACTGGTAGATTACTTGCTTTCATTTCATTTATTTTTTATTTATTTATTTATTTTATTAAAAATATATTTTATTGATTTTGTACAGAGAGGAAGGGAGAGAGATAGAGTTAGAAACATCGATGAGAGAGAGTCATCGATCAGCTGCCTCTTGCACACCCCCTACTGGGGATATGCCCGCAACTAAGATACATGCCCTTGACCGGAATCGAACCCGGGACCCTTCAGTCCCCAAGCCGACGCTCTATCCATTGAGCCCAACCGGTCTCGGCTGCTTTCATTTAATTTAGTTCCTTTTCTTGGGATTTTTTATGTTTATCTCATTTATGTCATGTTTCTTTTCTCTCTATTTTGGCTGCCTCTCTGTATTTGTGTCTGTGTATTAGGTTGATCTACTATAATATATCTCCCAATCTTGGTAGAATGGCCTTATGTAGTACAGTCTCTGTACTTTCTACTTTACTTCTTTAGTTGTAGGATTTCATTTCACCTCGATTTCATCTGTTCTGAATGATGATTGTTTTGTATTTTATTTTATTTTTTATTTATTTATTTTTTACATTTTTTATTAAATTATTATCTGTGTACATATTTTAACATTGCCCCCCCCCCATACATACCTCCCTCCCAGAGTTTTGTGTCCATTGGTTGTACTTATATGCATGTATACAAGTCCTTCGGTTGATCTATTATCTCCCCCAGATCTCCCTCCCGTCCCCGCTGTAATTTGACAGTCTGCTTGTTGCTTTACTATCTTTTGGTTCATCAGTTTATAATGTTCTTTATTATCCATAAATGAGTGAGGTCATGTGGTGTTTCTCTTTCATTGATTGGCTTATTTCACTCAGCATGATGTTCTCCAATTCTATCCAGGTTGCTGCAAATGATGAGAATTCCTTCTTTTTTTTATGGCAGCATAGTATTCCATTGTGTAGATGTACCATAGTTTTTTGATCCAGTCATCTGCTGATGGGCACCTAGGATGTTTCCAAATCCTAGCTATTGTAGATTGTGCTGCTATGAATATAGGGGTGCATATATCCTTTCTGATTGGTGTTTCTAGTTTCTTGGGATATATTCTTAGGAGTGGGATTACTGGGTCAAATGGGAGTTCCATTTTCAGGTTTTTGAGGAAACTCCACACTGTTCTCCACAGTGGTTGCACCAGTCTGCATTCCCACCAGCAGTGCACGAGGGTTCCTTTTTCTCCACAACCTCTCCAACACTTGTCGTTTGTTGATTTGTTGATGTTGGCCGTTCTGATAGGTGTGAGATGGTACTGCACTGTTGTTTTGATTTGCATCTCTCGGATAATTAGTGACTTTGAGCATGTTTTCATGTGTCTTTTGGCCTTCCTTCTGTCTTCTTTTGAAAATATTCTATTTAGGTCCATTGCCCATTTTTTATCTTTCTTTTACTAAGTTGTATAAGCTGTGTGTAGATGTTGGAGATTAAACCTTTATCAGTGGTAACATTTGCAAATATGTTTTCCCACACAGTGCGCTTTCTTGTTGTTTAATTGTTTCGTATTTTAATTGTAATTTTGATGTGGTTGTGGAAGGCATTTACCTATGCCACCATCTTGGTTCTAGCCAGTCAGTTTGGATTTGATGTTTCTTTCTTTTATAAATGTGTTTTCTAAATATTGTTATTGCTTTAATGAATTGCTACAGTCTCTTTTCAATTAATAAGACCTTTGCTATATATTTTTGTGTTTAATGCCTAATTACATATTACATTGTAATTATCAATATTCAAATTATGACTTACCACTTCATTTGTTATAAATCACTTGGCTCATTTGAAATATAGTTTTGGAGGAGAGCTTGTGGATACCCTGGACTGTCAGAAGGTCGAATCAGTGGATTCTAAAACAAATTATGCTTGAAATGTTGGTAGAGGCAAAAGTAACAAAACTGATGCTGTCCTGCTATGGGCACAAAATGTGAAGGCCAGTTTCTTTGACAAAGACAGTAGTTCTGGGGAAAAGAGGAACACCGATTATGAGATAGGTTAGCTGCATGAACAGAGGCATAGACATGAGTCCACAGGACCTGAGAAAGGATTATTTATGACAGGACATTGTGGACATCCCTCATTCATATGGTTTCCAAGAGTTGGAGCTGACTCAATGCCTTGTATTAGGTCTAGTAATAATTAATGTCGTTTTCTAATACTTTAAATCGAATTTATTTAAACAATACAACAAAATTTAATCAACAATATAGTTGCCGTTGTTTTCTACTACTTGTGCCCAACGCTCAGGAAGCATTTTAATCCCTCTGTTGTAAAATTCTTGTGATTTTGATGCGAAAAATTCGGTCAATGCATTTTTGAGGCATTCTTCATTATTAAATGTTTTTCCAAGAAGAAAGTTTTGCAAAGAACGAAACAAATGGTAATCGGAAGGGGCAATATCAGGAGAATATGCAGGTTGAGGGAGAACTTCCCATTCCAACTGGTGCAGTTTTTCAGCAGTGATTCTTGCAGTATGCGGTCGTGCATTATCGTGGTGAAGAATTACGCCCTTCCGATTAATCAGCGCGGGTTCTTTTTCTCTTAAAGCTTGGGCTAACCTTTCCAATTGGGCACTATACACTGCACTTGTAATGGTTTGGTTAGATGGTAAAAGTTCATAATGAAGAATTCCTTTAAAATTCCACCAAACACACAACCTGGACATATACTCTGCCTGGGAATCAAACCGTCAACTCCTGATTCTCAGATTGACACTCAACCAGTCAGCTACAGTCGCTAGGCTCTGTTGTTTGAATATACCAACCTCATTCCCTTTAGGCTTTTTTTTTTTTTTTTTTTTGAGGCAGGAGCTAGAATGCTTTTTCCAGTTTTTCCACAGTTGGATCCTTTTTGTCATTTCAGATTTCAGTGTAAATGTCACCTGGTGTCAGAGATATTCTCTGCTCACCAAAGAAAAGTAGCTATCTCTTTATCACTGTGTTGTCATTCTGGGTTTTTTTTTTAAATGCTCTCCTGAGGATATGTTTATTGATTTTAGAGACTGGGGGCGGAGCTGGGGGTTGGGAGTGGGGAGAGACAGAGTTAGAGAGATAGGAAGATAGACATCAAGGTGAGAAATGTTGATTGGTTGCCTCCTATACTCCTGACTGAGGATTGAATCTGCAACCTGTTTTGGTGTACACCTCCCAACCGAGCCACCTGGTCAGGGCTAACTTTGCTTTTAAAATAATTAAATTTAGCTTTAAAAATAAGTGAGAAATACTATTCAAAAATTGAGAAAATGCAACCAAATAGACCGTGGCAATTTCTCTATCCCTATGTCCCATCTGCCAAATTGATATTGTTATCTTTATCCTTCCAGAGGCTCTTCATAGCAACATAGGCAAATGACTGTATATATAAAGCTAGTAAGTGTTCTTAACCCAGTCTTTTTTTTTTTTTTTTTTTTTTTTTTTTTTTAAAGTGGTCTATGTTGCTTTATTCGAGAAAGAGGATTACAAGGGATTCAAGAGTTGGCATTAGGGCTCTTAGACCAGGCTTTAAGACCTGTGCAACCAGTTTCCTCTCATCAGATAACCTACTCCGTGAAAATGAGGCTGCCTTGTGTAAACCACTTCAAATTCCTATCCATCCTATCTGAAAATTACATACAATCTATATTCACCCGTCATTATTTTCCCATTGTTTTTTCTTGCTGTTTTGTCCCTGAGGTTAAGGTAATTCATGTTCAAGATTAGTTCTACTACCATCTATGCCTATGCCCTTATCCTCTCCATTTGCTAAAGACCTTATTTTCTTTCTTTTTTGGTTCTTTACTGTTAACTGTTTGCTGTCTCTTTGTCTCCAATACAGCCTTGCATATATAGTAGGTTTTCAGAAAATATTAATTGAATATAGCAGAGCGGTGAAGAGTTTGAACTATTGAGTTATCAATGCCTGGGTGTGCATTCTAGTTGTGTGGCTTGGGCCTGTTTGTTAGCATTTCTAAGCCACTTTAAAATGGGACAAATTTTATAGCTATATTAAGGGTTGTTTTGAGGATATACCTAAAAGTGATTGTGTTTATTTCCTATAGTTGTTGTAGCAAATTACAACAAACTTGAGGGTAAACAAGTTTACTTAAAAAAGCAGAAATTTTTTCTCTCAGTCTGGAGGTCAAATGTCAGAAATCAGTGATCCTGGACTCCTTAAAGTGTAAACAAGACCATGCTTCCTCTGGAGGCTTTGGGGGTAGAATGAGTTCCTTGCCTCTTCCACATTCTAGTGACTGCCAGCATTCCTTGGCTGCATCACCTAGTGTCCTCTAATCTACCTCTATGGTCGCACTGTATTCTCTTGTACCTATACTGTATTCTCCATTTAACTTTCTTTGATAAAGGCACATATAATTGCATTTAGGGCCCATCTTGGTAATCTTACATTTTAAATCTTTAATTATATTTTCAAAGACCCTTTTTTTTTTTGTTGTATTCATATAAATTAACATTTATAGGTTTTAGAAATTAGGATTTGATATCTTTGTGGGCCAATATTCAGACTAATACATGTAGAGTGCCCCCTCATATGTATACACACTTTTTAATTTTAATTTAAAAAAATATTTTTTTGTTTAAAGTATTACATGCACATATATCTCCTTTCCCCCCCTTGATCTTCCCCCAGCCTCTCCTACCCCCTGTCACATGCCCTCATCCTCTGTCACATGCCCTCATCCTACACACTTTGAATAATTATTAATTTCAGTAGGGTAAATTGTGAAAAGAAAGAAACACCAACTGAACTATCAGAAAAAAGTGTGTGTGGGGGGACAAAAAAGACGTAAAGCTCACTGCATAGTGCCTGGCAAGGATTTAATTTTAAGCTATCAAGATAGGGTCAAGAAAGATTTCAGATTTTTAAAAAAAATATGTTTTCATTAATTTCAGAGAGGAAGGGAGAGATAGAAACATCACTGATGAGGGAGAATCATTGACTGCAAAGCCCCCCCTGGGCACTGAGCCTGACACCCACGCATATGCCCTTGACCAGAATCGAACCCAGGACTCTTCAGTCCACAGGTGGATGATCAAACTGGCTGGGCAAGATTTCAGATTCTTACAAGGGTTTAATCATACAGCTACATGGGAGCCTGGGAGGATAAAAAACAGGTTTTTTTGTTTTGTTTTTGTTTTTTAAAGGTAAGGAAAATTAAGGACTGAATCATACCATTTTATTTAATACAGAAGGATAAATGTATAGAGCAGGGATTTTTATTATCAGATTTTGGTTATTTTCCTGCTCAAGTGTAAAAGGGTTTATATGTTTTCATGTTAGTTTTATAGAGTAAACAAATGGTGTGAAGGAGAGGAGGTGGTGGAACTGAAAATTGGACATTTACCTTTTATGTTGCTGAAAGTTCACACGTAAGCTGTATGAAATGATTAGTGAATAAACGAAGATTACAGAATGGATATCAAAATTTTCTGGGATATTATATAAGAATCATTCTCATTTAGAATGGAAAAGAAAGGGAACTTAAAAATAATTCCTTCAATTAGAGTAACATGAAATGTCATGTACTGGCCATTTATATTCTTTTTTCTATCTCCTTAACAGGTTCCTTGGCATGGACACAGGCTCAGTGGGAGGATTAGAACTGACTGATCAGACTCCTGTTTTATTAGGGAGTACGGCCATGGCAACTAGTCTCACGAATGTTGGAAATTCATTTAGTGGTGCACCTAATCCTTTAGTTTGTAGATCTAATAAATTTCAAAACTCATCAGTGGAAGATGATGATGATGTTGTTTTTATTGAACCTGTACAACCTCCCCCATCTTCTGCATCAGTGGTTTCTGATCAAAGAACCATAACATTCACATCATCAAAAAATGAAGAACTACAAGGAAATGATTCCAAAATTCTTCCTTCCTCAAAAGACTTGTCTTCTCAGAAGGGAAATGTTAGTGAGACAATTGTCATTGATGATGAAGAGGATATGGAAACAAATCAAGGGCAAGAGAAAAATTCCTCCAATTTTATTGAACCTCGGAAACCTCCTGAGACAAAAAACAGAACTAATGATGTGGATTTCTCCACTTCCAGTTTTTCAAGAAGTAAGGTAAATGCAGGAATGGGTAATAGTGGTATCACCACAGAACCAGACTCTGAAATTCAGATTGCTAATGTTACAACCTTAGAAACAGGTGTAAGCTCTGTGAATGATGGCCAATTAGAAAATACTGACGGGCGAGATATGAACTTAATGATTACACATGTAACATCACTGCAGAATACCAACTTGGGAGATGTCTCTAACGGACTGCAGTCAAGTAATTTTGGTGTTAATATGCAAACGTACACCCCATCTTTAACTTCACAGACCAAGAATGGAGTAGGACCTTTTAATCCTGGTAGGATGAATGTGGCAGGAGATGTTTTTCAGAATGGAGAATCTGCAAGTCATCATAGTCCTGGTAAGCCATGAGTGATAGTCCACCCCATGTAAATGAATTTGAACTTTGGCTGTTGATTTTTTCTATTGTAGTAATTGATGCCAACTTGGTTAGTTTATTCATGTAAAGTATATTCTATTGACTTCTAAGTTTGGAGTCTTCACTAATCAGAGAGTGAAATCACATATATTATTTCTCCATAATTATTAGAAAATCAATCATAAAATTATGTCTAATGGATTAGAAATACTTCTTATATTTCACCACTAAATTGTAACAATTTGACAATTTATTTGTCATGCACTCATTTTTTATTTATACATTTTTAGTTTTACTTGTGTTGTTTTACTGTGCAGAGAACAAAAAGATAAATAGCACACTTAAGGAACAATATAATATGATGTAATTGCATTTAGATTTGTTTTAGTTTCTTTGTTTAATTTTGACTACCTATCTGATTTTAATTTTTACTTACCAGCTGCTTACAATTTTTTATATTTGAAGGTTGAAATTTTATTCTGTGGGTAGCTTTACTCTTTGAAAATATTATAAGAATTCTGGATTTCTCACGATCATGTTTTGGGTATCACTTTCTCTTTCACCTGTACCCAAGCCTGTGTGTGTCTGACTCATTTTTTCATCATTTTAGGCTCATTAGCAACTTTGTCAGCCTAGGAATTGTGGAGAATAATAAGAAATGATTAAATCTTAGGTTGTGTAGAATCCTATATAATAAAAGCCTCATATGCTAAGTAGTCATTGGTCAGCTGTTCAACCAATCTAAGCGTAATATTCTAATGATATGATAAGGCCACTCAACCCCTCGCTATAACATGTGCTGACCATCAGGGAGCAGACACTCCAAACCATAGATTAGCTCGCTGCTGGGGTAAGACTGATTGGGACTGAGCGAGATGGGCCGGACACCCTGGAGCCCTTCATAGTTCCTCCCCAGCTGGCCAACCTCCTGTGTCCCGGCCCAGCCCAGATTGTGCACTGGTGGGGTCCCTTGGCCTGGCCTGCACCCTCTCTCAATCCAGAACCCTTTGGGAGATGTCAGAGAGCTGGTTTCAGCCCGGCCCCCATGCCAGCCAAGGGATCCCACTGGTACGTGATTTCGTGCACTGGGCTTCTAGTACTCAATGAAATGCTAGTCATTTTCGTTTATATTCTCTTTTTTGGTTATAATAGTAATGTCTAATTACTAGAGAATGTTTGAAAAATCTGTAATTAAAAAAATGAGGGAAAAAGTCCCTTGTAGTCTTATTAACTAAGGTTCATGCTCTGAGTGGATGTCTTTCAGTCTTTTTCCTTTATGGTTTTTAACTTGGTTGAAATGCAATTCTGTATAATTTTCTTTCCAATTTTCCTCCCATTTCTTATTATTCGATACATTGTATTTTCTCAAACCATTAACATATACAAAAGTGCATAATGAATGGGTATAAATATATCATACCCATACTTCACTTTTCCCATATTTACTATTATAGATCATAATGAATATCTCTGTTCAAACTTCTAATTATTTCTTTAGAGTATATTGTTCTGTCCCCTTAAAGATTTATGGCCTAAAATAGTATCTGGTTTATAGAGATTTTGAAAGAAATATATTTTTTATTATTCAGTTTTGAAAAATTTTCATCTTTTGAAAACCCTTGACGCCGTGTGTGTGTGTGTGTGTGTGTGTGTGTGTGTGTGTGTGTATTTATAGGGCATTTTTAAACTTAAAAAAATATATATATTTTATTGATTTTGTACAGAGAGGAAGAAAGAGGGATAGAGAGTTAGAAACATTGATGAGAGAGAGTCATCGATCAGCTGCCTCTTGCACACCCCCTACTGGGGATATGCCCGCAGCCAAGGTACATGCTCTTAACTGGAATCGAACCCGGGACCTTTCAGTCCCCAAGCCGACGCTCTATCCATTGAGCCAAACCAGTTTCGGCTGTAGGGCATTTTTAAGTTGCAGAAATATATTGTCATACTGCCTTCTTGAAAGTTCTTGCCAATTTATACTACTACCAGTTGTATATTGGAGCATCTTTCATTGTAACTTTCCAGCTCACATAAAATTAAAAGAAATGATAATGTTCCAATTAAATTTTAATTGGCTATTTTGTCTCTCTTGTAATTATAAATGTCTAAAAATATGAGTATGCGAAAGAAAAGAACATTCATTTTCGCCATTGAGAATGGTATATTAATTCTAATCTGAGATCCTAGTATAGGTATAGTTTTGCAAACTCTCCTCTCCTATACTACTCCTTTAAATACTTAGCAATAAATCTTGAACTTTTTTTAATTTTATTATTTTTTTATTTTATTTTATAAATCTTGAACTTTTGACTATGTCAAGTATATGTTTGATTTGTGTTAATTCTCTAGTGCTTAAGAATCTTGTTATTAATGTATCTGGGATATGGATTGCTTTAGGAATATTTCTGGTTAAAGAGACATAAGAGTTTGTTCCTCTTTACTCAAACTCTTACACAAGGCAATGTAAAGTACTCATCAGAAAAACTAAACAATACCTGCTCTTGAGTTTATGAATTAGCTCTTGTGTTTATTTGCTATTTTTATTTGTGATAGAGTTGTAAAATTTTGACTCTCAGACTGATTAAATTGCTATCCCCTGATGTGAAATGATTAGGTACCTTCTAGTTCTAAAAGTTTTTTGGTGTTGGAGGAGATGAAAATTGAAAATAGGGGAAATTTAAGTGCTGAAAAATAGTTAAAGGGAGCCATTACATTATTTATGTAGGGCCTAAAATTAATTTGAAAATAGAAGCACCAGTTTTTCAAAATCAAGTTAATAGGATGTTTTTAAGTTTAAATAGATTCCTTTAAGTATATATGGAAATGATTAGAAAACAAAATTGAAAATTCTAGGGAGTCAGAATTTGTGTTGCAAAAAGCTAGTCCTTCTAGCATAAGTTCAAATATAGTTTTTGTTTGAAGACCTCTCAGAAGGTAGAATTGCCATTTCTTTCAGTGATTTACTTTCTTTGTCTTCAATGTTATTGTTACCCATTTATTAAAACAGTTCAGTTACCCTGATGATAGCAGGATAACAGGATTCCAGATTGAACTCTATTTATTCTTTGTATAAAATATATGTTTTTTGGTGGTGGAAGGGGAATTGTGGAATAAAGTAAGATTTGAAAAGCACTGTATGCAGCCTGTTGAAACCATTAGGTTGTGGACTTTGTCAACAATATGAAATAGCCTTCTTCAGGTTTTTATAGTAAAGAAGTTTCCCTGCCCCATTGGTGTGACTCAGTGATTGAGTTCACATTTGAACCAGGAGGTCACATTTCACTTCCCTATCAGGGTCCATTCCTGGGTTTTGAGGTCTAATAGGGGGTGTGCAAGAGTCAGCCAATTAATGATTCTCTCTCATCCCTGATGTTTCCTTTTTTTGTTTGTTTTGTTCATCCTCACCTGAGAATATTTTTTCCATTAATTTTTAGAGAGAGTGGAAGGGAGAGGGAGAGACAGAGAAGCATCGATGTGAGACAGACACATCAATTGGTTGCCTCCTGTATGCACCCCCAGTTGGGGTGGTAGATTGAACCTGCAACTGAAGTACATGTCCTTGATGGGAATTGAACCCAGGACCCTTCAGTCCACAGGCTAATGCTCTATTCCCAAAACCCAACTAGTTGGGACTCATTACTGATGTTTCTAACGCTTTCTCCCTTACTCTTTGAAATCAGTCAATATATCTCTCTCCATACATATCTTCCCATTTAATAAAGAGTGAATGTGCTAATACACCTCCATGCCCTCAAATATGATGGTGCCTACAGCCACAGTTTGGTGCTACTGGTGTCACCAGTTTCCTCAGCCTTGTTGGGGTGGCAGGCATGTGACATGGCAGGGCCCACTTTCCTCCAGAGTCCCTCATTCCCTCAGCCCCCCAGCCACCCTGGGCTGTCCCGAAGCACAGGCAAGCCTTAGATGGCAGCTGCCTAGCCGCCCAGGGCCACCTGAGGCTTAGGTAAACAGGGCTTGCCAAAGCTTACACTGGTGGTAGTGGCAGCAGCAGAGGTGTGATGGGATGTTGCCTTCCCCTGATAGCCGGGTCACCTCTTGTACTGGAGGGCTGCTGGACTGTGAGAGGGGTCAGGCTGGGCCGAGGGACCCCACCTCCATTGCATCTACACTAATAGAAGAGAAACATGCAAATTGACCGTACCTCTGCTATGCACACAAGCCACACCCACCAGCCAATCAGTAGTGAGTATGCAAATTAACCCACCCAAATGTCTGTGGCCACAGAGCGAGCAGGAGGCTTGGGTTGCCCTGGCAATGGAGGAAGCCAAGCTTCCCTCCTGCTCTGGCCAGCCCTGGCCTCTGCTCAAGGCTGCAAAGTTTCAATTATAGAAGATAAATAAATCCTAACAAAAGTGGTGTCAGCCATAGAGCTGCAGATAGCAGGAGGCTTGGGTTGCACCCAGCGATGGAGGAAGCCAGCTCCCCCTGCCCCCTGGCCTGCCTTGGTCTCTGCTTAAGGCTACAAAGTTTCAATTATAGAAGATAAACAAATCGCAGATACTAGGGCCTCCACTTGGGTTGCTTGGGGGTTTGGCCAGCCTGCGAACCATCACAGGCCCCTCACCCAGGCTGCCCCACACCCCAAGGGAACCCCCACCCTGATCTGGGATACTCTACAAGGCAAACTAGCCAGCCCCCACCCATGCATGAGGCCTCTTATCTAATAAAAGAGTAATATGCAAATTGATCACTCCAACACAAAAATGGCTGCCCCCTGTGGTCAAAGATGGCTGCCCCCATATGGACACAAGTTGGCTGCCAGAGGATGGCTAGCAGGGGTGGGCAGTTGAAAGGGACCAGGCCTGCATGGGAGGGCAGTTAGGGGTGACAAGGCTGGCAGAGGAAGGAAGTTGGGGACAACTGGGCCCTGCAGGGAAGGGCAGTTGGGGGGACCTAAGCCTGCAGGGGAGAGCAGTTGGAGGGGGGACCAGGCCTGTAGGGGAGGGCAGTTAGGGGCAATCAGACTGGCAGGGTAGCAGTTAGCTATCAATCAGGCTGGCAAGGGAGTGGGTAGGGGTGATCAGGCTGGCAGGCAGGTAGGCAAGCGGTTGGGAGTCGACAGTCCCGGATTGTAAGAGGGATGTCCGACTGTCCAGTGGGATCGGGCCTAAACGGGCAGTTAGACATCCATTGAGGTGTTCCAGATTAGAGAGGGTATAGGCTGGTCTGAGGGACACACCACCCATGCACGAATTTCGTGCACTGGGCCTCTAATAATCATATATAAACATACCTATATTATATTCATCAAAGATTCTTGTTAGTCAAGATTTTATGTATTTTTGTGTTGATGTATGTTTTCCTTACTTAAAGTAATACTCTGCAAATTAATTCTTCCTGTTTAAAAACTAAAGGCTAATATTTTTAGTGCTTCCTATATGCTAGTTATGGTTTTTTCATTTTATGTTAGCGTTAATATTATGTTGGTACCATTTTCAGTTTAGAGAAGAGTTAGGCACAGAGTTTAAGTAACTTCCAGGTCTAGTAAGTGATGGAACCTGAATGTGAACTACTAATTTTAAATTTTTTATCCTCAGGAGTGAGAATATTTTTCCCCCATTGATTTTTAGAGAGAATGAAGGGAGTAGGGAAAGGAGAGGGAAGATAGAGAAAGTAAGAGAGAGAGAGAGAGAGAGAGGGAGGGAAGGAGGAAGGGAGAGAGAGGGAGAGAGAGAGAGAAACATTGATGGGTAAATCGGTTGCCTTCCACTGAGTCCTGATGGGGAGGGTGGAGTGTATGGACGAGACCTTCAACCCAGGTATGTGCCCTTGACTGGGAATCATATACGAGACCTTCCTGTGTGCTGGCCAACGCTTTAACCACTGGGCCATGCTGGCCAAGACTCAACCAGCTATTCTTACTTCAAAACTTGTGTTCATTACCTCTCCTATGCTGTTGCCTAATTAATGTCTTACACTTGTATAAAATGAGAAATTTAAAACTGTTTCTCTGATACACATTTCAGTGTATGAAAATACTTATTTCATTGCTCTTTCTTGTGCATTTTGTTTTTAAGATTCTTGGATTTCCCAATCAGCTTCATTTCCTCGAAATCAGAAACAGCCAGGGGTGGATTCTTTATCACCAGTGGCCTCGCTTCCTAAACAGATTTTCCAGCCTTCTGCCCAACAGCAACCCACCAAACCAGTTAAAGTGACTTGTGCAAACTGCAAAAAACCTTTACAAAAGGGACAGACAGCTTATCAACGAAAAGGATCTGCTCATCTCTTTTGTTCTACCACCTGCCTTTCCTCCTTCTCTCACAAGCCTGCTCCAAAGAAACTGTGTGTTATGTGTAAAAAGTAAGGTTTACTTTTAAACATAATTCCATATCGTAGAAGATTTCTGGAAAACTGTTAGAGACTAAGAGATGAATTACTCTATTTTTAAAATTGATAAGCAAGTTGATTGAATCTTAGTCAAAGTGAAATTTGTAATGATTTGTAGGGTTCTCTATCAAGCCCAGGTAGCTTATGATTAAAAGGCTTTCTATTTTATAGGGTTTGGTGTAGATCTTATAGATAATTTTTTCTATAATCTTCATCGACTTCTTGAATTTGTAAAAATACATCTATTTTATTAATTAGATATAATTGTTAGGCAGTTTATATATGGTTAGTCCTGTATTAAAATAGTTATGTGTTTATGTGTTTTTAACATTAAGTCATTAGAATATTCACTGTTTCAAATCTAGGTAACCAGTTTTCTGACAGCCTTGGAAAAATAGGATACTCTCTTTTGCCAATTTTTTGGTCTGCCTTCACTAGTTAAAAATAAGTGGGATATGCAAGGTCAAACCAAGTGGATTTTCTTGTGCCATGTCTTGGAGCAGCCCAAATTTGTGAAGATATTTTTGATCTTAGAATTTTAGAAATGTCTTAGTGCTCCATACAAGTTTAATAAAGTCAAATATAGGGATAATTGTTATATAATGTTTATATTACTTTACAGTAGTAATAAAAAGACATGCTTAATATAGGATCTTGAAATTGAGAATTGAAGGAAAATGGTTATCAGTATTGTAATTTCCTAACATTTAAAAAAAGTAAGTTTTTATCCACTTTTAGAGAGGAAGGGATAGGGAGAGAGAAGCATCAATGATGAGAGAGAATCATTGATTGGCTGCCTCCTGCATGCCCCCTACTGGGGATCTAGCCTGCAACCTGGGCATGGGCCCTTGACCAGAATCAAATCTGGGGCCCTTCAGTCTGAAGGCTGGTACTTTGACCTTTCAGCCAACTGGTTAGGGCTCATTTCCTAACATTTCTAATTACAGTTAGAGAGCTGTATAGAAAAGTAGGTAGGGTTATTTTTATCATGTTCCTGTGATTTATATTTTATTTTTTTATTTTATTTTTTTAAATATATTTTATTGATTTTTTTTACAGAGAGGAAGGGAGAGAGATAGAGAGCCAAAAACATCGATGAGAGAAACATCGACCAGTTGCCTCCTGCACATCCCCTACTGGGGATGTGCCCGCAATCAATGTACATGCCCCCCTGACCAGAATTGAACCCGGGACCCTTAAGTCCGCAGACCGACGCTCTACCACTGAGCCAAACCGGTTTTGGCATGTTCCTGTGATATAGATATCTCATGCTTTCTACTTACCCAAGTGAGGGGAATTGATTAGGTATTGTAAATTTATTATAACTCAATAAATTTGGCCTTGACATTAAACTCTGTATAAATAATAACAGCCATTTTGTTTTTTAAAATGTTACCAATATCAGAAAGCCTTGTTAAGGAACTTGAGAAGGATAAATTAGGTGTAATGCAAGGATTTAACAATATAAAATAATTTGTATAGAAATTAAAAATTTCAGTTATTATTGTTTGATTTTTTGTTGTTGTTAATCCTCACCAAAGTATGTGTGTGTGTGTGTATTTAAAAAATATATTTTTATTGATTTTTAGAGAGGAAGGGAGAGGGTGAGAGAAATAGAAACATCAGTGGTGAGAGAGAATCATTGATTGATTACCTTCTGCACATCCCTATACTCGGGATTGAGCCCAGAACCTGGACATGTGCCCTCATTGAATCCTGACCTCCTGGTTCATAGGTTGACGGTTTGCCACTGAGCAATACTGGCCACACACCAAAGGATATTTTTTCCCCCCATTGATTGTTTTAGAGAGTAGAAAGGAAGGATAGAGATAAGAGAAACATGGATATGAGAAACACATTGTTGGTTGCCTCCTGGGACAGGATCAATCCTGCAATGGATGTACGTGCCTTTACTATAATCGAACCCGTGACCCTTCAGTCCTCAGACCAATGCTCTAACCATTGTGAAAAACTGGCTAAGGCTGTTGACTATTTCTTAAAATGGAATTTTGCTTTAAGTTGTTTCTTTTATTTTCAGAGATATAACTACAATGAAAGGAACCATTGTTGCTCAAGTGGACTCAAGTGAGTCCTTCCAGGAATTCTGTAGTACATCTTGTCTGTCTCTCTATGAAGACAAACAGAATCCTACTAAAGGAGCTCTAAATAAATCAAGATGTACAATTTGTGGTAAACTAACAGAGGTTTGTACTTTTGTGCTTTATCACTTGATTTTAACTACTGGAAATATTTTTAACTTTATATAACAGTTATAATCTTTCATCAGTGTGTATGTTAAAAGTGAGGCTATATAAAAATGGATCTGATGAGTATCCCATTATGTAATCTCATTCTCACCTAGTGAGAATAATTTAGGGAAAATTAAAATGTAATATGAGTTGACTTTTTTCCTGAGGTTGGGAGAACTCAGAGACAAACAGCATTGTTTAAATCAGTAGGCTGACTAAATAAGGCAACCATCTTGGTTAAGAAGTAGAACTAAATATGTTTGATAACTTCACATTGTTAATAATTAAAAAAAGAAACTTGTGTGACCATACCTCATTTGAGTAATTTGTAATAATGGTTCTTTTTCCTCCCTTTTCTAAAGTAGTGCACTTATTTATAGTTCCTTTGGGATTTGTCTGAAGATTTCCAATGTCTTTTGAAGTTTTATATCAGCAATATTCAAACTGGGTTATTTTGTATTATTTTTAGATATCTCTAGAGAACTTTGTAGTTATGTCACTGGTGGTCCTCTCCACACCATACATGTATTCCTTGAGTGTATTAAAATGATTCAAGGAATAATGAAATATGTTTTATTTTTCCTTTTCGCTTAAGCTTTTCACTAAAATGTTGAGACTCTCCCCCCCCCCCCCCCCATGGGAGTACCTTGTTATTTAGCTACTGTCATAATCATTTGTTTTATAAAATTTTGTTTTTCTTTTAGATTCGCCATGAAGTTAGCTTTAAAAATATGACTCATAAGCTGTGTAGTGACCACTGCTTTAATAGATACAGAATGGCTAATGGTCTGATAATGAATTGCTGTGAACAGTGTGGAGAGTACCTGCCCAGCAAAGGTGCTGGAAACAATGTCCTGGTGATTGATGGTCAGCAAAAGAGATTTTGCTGCCCAAGTTGTGTCAGTGAATACAAACAGGTAATTCTTAACCTGATCACTTAACCCACTACTCTAAAACACACACACACAACCCTGCCATTCTTCTGAACGTGTTTTAAATGGTTCTAATTGTTTTACTTGAATAGCATTTATTTACCAGATTTTTCTTTGACTCTCATTCCATTATGGTCTTCGTGTCTTGGAAAAGACCTATCTTAAACGAATACTATAAATATAAATATAATTAAATAGAAATGTGTGATTTTTATATAAAAAGGTAAATGCTATAAGAATTACTCAAGAATTACTTCTCTTTAAAATATCTTGCCTTTATTTTATTTTCTTGCTTGCTTACTTATTTATTTTTCTTTACCTGAGGATAGCTTATTGATTTTAGAGGGAGTGGAAGGAGAGAGAGAGAAGGGGGGAGGAGAGAGAAGGAGAAACATTGATTAGCTACCTCCCATGTAAGAGAGAGAGAGAAAGAGAGAGGAGAGAGAGAATGAGTGACAGAGAGAGAGAGAGAGACATTGATTGGCTGCCTCCCATATGCACCCCAATCAAGGATCAAACCTGTAGCCTTTCTGGTGTATCGGATGATGGGATAATGCTTCAGTCAACTGTCCCTTCTGGCTGAGGCATGATTTCTCTTTTGAATTTTCTTTATTGGGTGGCTGCAAGTATGATTTCTCTTTTCTTCTTCTTCTTCTTCTTCTTCTTCTTCTTTTTTTTTTTTTAATCCTTACTGAGAACATTTTTTCCATTGCTTTTCAGAGAGAGTAGAAGTGAGGGAGAGAGCAGGAGAGAGAAAGAGAGAAACATTGATGTGAGAGAGACACATCAACTGCTTGACTCATACTTGATTGGAGGGCAGGAAGTAAATCTGAAACTGAGGTATATGCTCTTTACTGAGAATCGAACCCTTGATTCTTAGGTGTGCAGGCTGCCACCAACCATCGAAAGACGTTAGTCAGGGAGCAAATAAGATTTTTCACATTGTTAAAGCTTAGCTTAGGACTGATCATCTCACTTAGTTTTCAGTTTTAAGGTTAATTAAAAACAAATCTATATTTTTGTAAGTATTTCATATATCCCCTTTGTTCCTCTTTGACCCCTTCTAAGTCCAACCCTCTCTCCGCTTCAGGCCTTTATCATCTGTTGTCTGTGTTCATGGGTTATGCATATTGAATATGCATACAAATTCTTTGGTTGATCACTTCCCCCACATCCTCCTCCACCTTCCCTCTGAGATTCTGTAGTCTGTTTTATTGCTTTTTTGTTGCTGGATCAATTTTGTTCATCAGCTTATTTTGTTCACTAGATTCCACATATGAGTGAGATCATGTGATACTATTTTTCTTTTATTGGCTTATTTAGCTTAGCACAATACTCTCCAGGTCCCTCCATGCTGTCTCAAAGAGTAAGAGATACTTCTTTTTTATTACTGTATAGGATTCCATGGTATATATGTTCCATGACTTTTTTATCCATTCTCAGTGTTGGGCACTTGGGCTGTTTCCAGATCTTAGATATTATAAATTGTGCTGCTATGAACATAGGGATACATACATTCTTTCTGATTGGTGTGTTGTGTTTCTTAGGATATATTCCTAAAAGGGATTACTAGGTCAAATGTCAGTTGCATATTTAATTTTTTGAGGAAACTCCATACTGTTTTCCATATTGCCTACACCAGTCTGCATTCCCTTTTCTCCATATCCTCACCAGCACTTGTCATTTGTTGATTTGTTGATATAGCCATCTAATAAGTGTGATGTGACACCTCACTCTCATTTGAATTTGCATCTCTGTGATGATCAATGACTTTGAGCATCTTATGTATATAAAAGGCTAATATGCAAATTTTCCCCTCTGGAGTTCGATCACTTGCTATGACATGTGCTGACCAACAGTGGGTAGCCTGGAACGAAGGATGACCCCAACTGGAGGAATGCCCCGGCCAGCAGAAAGAAGGCCCTAATTGCCCCTGATTGCCAATTAGGCCTAGGGACCCTACCAGTGTACGAATGTTGTACACGGGTCTCTTATCTATTTATATAAAAGCCTAAGTGACTGGCCAACTGGCTGACTTGCTGACCATCTGACCAACCAATAACTATGATGCGAATTGACCATGAGGGGACAGATGCTCAATGCAGGAGCTGCTAAGCTGCACTCATTTGGCAGCTGTGGTTCTCGGTTAATGTACTGAGACTGGAGAGGAGGGAGTCTGATTATGGGTTGCATCATCGAGATCCACCTTCTCAGAGCCAGTTTCAGCCCAATTTCTGCTGGCCAGACTGAAGTACCCCACTGGTTCACTAATCTGTGCACCAGGCCTCTAGTTTAAGTATAATATGCCAAAAATCAAGTACAGGTCAAAGTGGAAAAAAACATGTAGTGTGTGTGTGTGTTTTCTCTTATGTTCAGTACTAATTGTATATTCAAGAACATTATGATCGATTTAATTAGGGATATATATATATAGTAATAAAAGTATAATTTGCAAATAGACTGAACTGCAGAATGACTGCCCAGACCACCTTTCGGATGGCCACACTATGACACGTACTGGCACCAGGTCAACAAAGGCCGGTGCAATGCTATTGGTTGAGGAACCCTGCCATCACCCCATGATCGACCCACAGAGGAAGGCCTAGCCAGCCAATCTGCAGGGTGATCAATGGTGGGGGTTGCTCTGCGATCCATTGCCCCAAAGAGAGAGGCCTGGGCCACTGGCCTATAGGGCGATTGATGGCAGTTGTGGGGAGGCCCAGGCAACCCTCTGTGCAGTGATGGACCGAGGAGCCAAAACCAGGTGGGCTCATGGAGTCCTGCAATTGATCGCCCTATAAAGGGAGGCCCAGGCCACCTGGCCGGTGGTGCTGTGGTAGGTGGATTGGGCCTCCCTCTGTGAGGCGATTTATCTGGGGGCCCCATGATTGATTGCCTCACAGAGGAAGGCCCACGCCAGCCAATCAATTGCACCCCACTCCTGTCACCCGCAGAGCGAGATGACTGGTGGCAGGGA
Source organism: Pipistrellus kuhlii (assembly GCF_014108245.1). Classification (NCBI taxonomy): domain Eukaryota; kingdom Metazoa; phylum Chordata; class Mammalia; order Chiroptera; family Vespertilionidae; genus Pipistrellus; species Pipistrellus kuhlii. The sequence continues at coordinate 90,974,641 of NW_023425529.1, read as the reverse complement.
GGGTGGGGGGCAGTGCTGCACAGATAGCAAGTAGTGTTGGAGATGGTGCCAGCTGCCGGCAGCCGGGGGAAGGAAAGCCCTGTTAGGCCCTGATTGCTTGCCAGGCCTAGGGACCCTATTCAAGGGGTCCCAGATTGTGAGAGGGTGCAGGCCTGGCTGAGGGACATCTTCCTTCCCCCTCCCCTATCCTGTGCAAGAATTTAATGCACTGGGCCTGTAGTCTCTCTCTCTATATATATATAAAAGGCTAATATGCTCAGTGCCCGCCTAGGTAATAACTTCACATAGCAACGCTTGGCTTCCTCTCCTAGCCTCTTTGCAGTTTCTTCAGCTCAGGAGTACCACTTGCTTCATAGTCAGGTGGAAATACTTTACACTGTAAGCAAATGTCTGTGAAGCATTTTCCCATGCCTCATCTCATTTGATCCTCACAGAAGTCCTGGAGTAGGTAGATAGGAGACTTGATGGAATCTGATTTTCTTTTCATTAGCTGGAAAATGGAGATTTAGAAAGCTTAGAAACTTAAACTGCCTGAATAGAAATAAGAAATAGTGGACCTTGAAAATGACTTGAGGTTTTCTCACTGTGCAGAATATATTCAAACACTGCTGAGTTAAATATTTCACCCTTTGTTCTCCCTGTGTGATCTATAATAATAATAATCTGCTTCATGTTGATATTTACTGCGATGTTACTGACAATTACCTGAAAGAGATGTTGGAGTGCTTCACTGGGCTGGGAAAAGTATGGCTACATAAGAAAGCATGTCTAATTGAGCAGGTTTGTTCTATATCTATAAAAGGCTAAGTAAAAGGCTAAGTTGACTCACACATGCACGATACATATAAAGCTCTCACTGGTGCCAGTGGCACGCATGGGTTTTGATCTGTCATTGTCAGTTGTGAATTTGGTTGACACTTCTAATATAGAGAAAGGATGAATAGCAATATTAAAATATTTCTTGTAATTCATTTCCTTTCAATGTGCACGAATTGGTGCACTGGGCTACTAGTTTTTTCGTATGTGATCTGTATGTCCTTTTGGAAAAATGTCTATTTAGGGCCTTTGCCCATTTTTTTAATTGAATTATTTGTCATCCTGTTAAGTTGTATGAGTTCCTTACATATATTGGATATTAACCCTTTATCAGATGTATTATTGCCAAATACATTCTCCCATACAGTGGGTTCTCTTTTTGTTTTGTTTATGGTTTCTTGCTGTGCAGGAGCTTTTTTATTTTGATGTAGTCCCATTTGTTTACTTTCTCTTTAGTTTTCTTTGCCCTGGGACAGTGGTTGGCAAACTCATTAGTCAACAGAGCCAAATAACAACAGTACAAGGATTGAAATTTCTTTTGAGAGCCAAATTTTTTAAATTTAAATTTCTTTTAACGCCACTTCTTCAAAGGTGGTATTTTGTGGAAGAGCCACACTCAAGGGGCCAAAGAGCCACATGTGGCTCGCAAGCCGCAGTTTGCCGACTACAGCCCTAGTAGATGTATCTGTAAACATATTGCTACGAGATATGCCTGAGATTTTTCTGCCTAAGGTTTCTTTTGAATATTTATGGTTTCACGACTTACATTTAAGTCTTTTATTCATTTTGAGTTTATTCTTGTTAATGGTGTAAGTTTGTTTCATTTTTTTGTATGTATTTGTCCAGTTTTCCCAACATCATTTGTTGAAGAAATCTGTCCAGTTTTCCCAACACCTTTTATTTCCCAATACCATTTTTTGAAGGATTCCATTGTATACTCTTGCCTCCTTTGTTAAATATTAATTGAGCATAATGGCTTGGGTCAATTTTTGGGGTCCCTGTTCTGTTCCATTGATCTATATGCCTTTCTTTTGATAGTATCAGGCTGTTTTGATTATGGTAGCTTTGTAGTATAACTTGAAATCTGGTATTGTGATTCCTCTGACTTTTTTGTTTTCTCAAAATTGCTGTAGTTATTCGGGGTCTTTTTTGATTCTATGCAAATTTTTGAAGTATTAGTTCTAAATCTGTGAAATATACTGTTGTTGTTTTAATAGGGGTTGCATTGAATCTGTAGATTGCCTTGGGGAGTATGGACATTTTAATTATGTTATTTTTACCAACCCATAGCAAGGTATATTCTACAATTGTTTATATCTTCCTCTGTCTCTTTTTTCAATGTTCTGTAGTTTTCTGAGTTCGCATATTTTGCCTCATTAGTTTTAAGTATATTTCTAAGTATGTTAATTTTTTTTTCATTGCAATGGTAAATTTTTTGTTTAATTTCTCTTTCTGAGAATTCATTGTTGTTGTATAAAATAGTCATCAATTGTTAGGTGCTGATTTTGTATTCTGTTCCATTGTCCCATTTATTTATTAGCTTTTTGGTGGCGTCTTCCGGGTTTTCTACATGCAATATCATGTCATTTGCAAGAGTTTTACTTTCTTCTTTCCAATTTGGATGTTTTTTATTTCTTGTTAGATCGCTGTGGCTAGGACTTCCAGTACTATGTTAAATAAGAGTGGTCAAAGTGACATCCCTGTTTTGTTCTTGTTCTTACTGGACATAGTTTTAGTTTTTTCCCATTGCATATGATGCTTACTGTAGGGTTGTCATATAGAGCCTTTATCATGTTAAAATATATTCCCTCTATTCCTACTTTGCTGAGAGTTTTTATCAAATATGGGTATTGGAATTTGTCAAATGCTTTTTCTGTACCTATTGATATGATCATGTGACTTTTGTCTTTCAATTTGTTTATGTGATGCATCATGTTTATTAATTGGCTAATATTGTACCAGCCTTGCAACTCTGGAATAAATCCCATTTGGTTATGGTGTATGCTCTTTTTAATATATTCCTGGATTTGATTTGCTAATATTTTGTTGAGGATTTTAGCACCTATGTTCATCAGGGATATTGGCCTATAATTCTCTTTCTTTGTAGTGTCTTGATCTGGTTTTGGAATTAGGATAATGCTGGCTTCATAATTAGAGCTTAGAAGTGTTCCTCTTGCATACATTGGAATAGATTGAGGAGTATAGGTGTTAGTTCTTTGAATGTTGGTAAAACTTCCAGTGAAACCCTTGCTGGTTTGGCTCAGTGGATAGAACGTCTGCCTGCGGACTCAAGGGTCCCAGGTTCGATTCCAGTCAAGGGAATGTACCTTGGTTGCGGGCACATAGCCAGTAGGGAGTGTGCAGGAGGCAGCTGATCGATATTTCTCCCTCATCAATGTTTTTAACTCTTTATTCCTCTTCCTTCCTCTGTAAAAAAAAATCAATAAAATATAGTAAAACAAAAATTTCCCTTATATTAAAAAAAACCCAAAAAACAAAAAACTTCCAGTGAAGCCATCTGGTCCCAGGGAGTTTTTTTTTTTTTAATTTTTTATTTTTATTACTGCTTCTATTTCCTCAGTTGTTATTAGCCTATTCAGGCTTTCATAGACTTCTGATTCAGTTTTGGGAGATTGTATTTTTCTTGGAATTTGTTCATTTACCCACATTGTCCAGCTCATTGACCTATAGTTGTTCATATGGTAATATTTTCCCACAATACTTTTTATTTCTGTGGTATCAGTGGTTACTTCTCTGCTTTCATTTCTAATTTTATTTGGGTTCTCTCTGTATCTTGATGAGTCTTTGTAACAGTTCATCAATCTTATTTATCCTTTCAAAAACCTGCGCTTGGTCTCATTTTTTTCTTTTTGGTATTGTTTTCTTAGTCTCTGTGTCATTTATTTATGCTCTAATATTTATTATTTCCTTCATTTTACTTTCTCAGGGCTTTTTCTTTTTTCTTTTTTTTGTTGTGGGTTCACTTTCATTTGTTTGCATATCTCATTGGTAAACCATTCATTGTTTAATATCATGCTATTTAGTTTCCAGGTGTTTGAATATTTTGGGTATTTTTACCATAGTCGATTTCTAATATCATTCCACTGTGATCTGAGAAGATTCTTTTTTTTTTTTTAAAATATATTTTATTGATTTTGTACAGAGAGGAAGGGAAAGAGATAGAGAGTTAGAAACATCGATGAGAGAGAGTCATTGATCAGCTGCCTCTTGCACACCCCCTACTGGGGATATGCCCGCAACCAGTGTACATGCCCTTGACCGGAATCGAACCCGGGACCTTTCAGTCCCCAAGCCGACGCTCTATCCATTGAGCCAAACCAGTCTCGGCTGAGAAGATTCTTGATATGATTTCAATCTTCTTGAACTTGTAGAGACTTGTTTTGTGTCCTAACATGTGGTCTATCTTCTTTAATAACCCATGTGCACTTGATAAGAATGTATATTCTGCAGCTTTGGTGTGAAATGTTCTATAATGTTAGTTAAATCCATTTGATCTAATGTGTCCTTTATAGTCACTGCTTCCTTGTTAAATTTTTTGTCTGGAAGACCTATATAGTGAAGTCAGCAAGATGTTAAGTTTCCCTTGTGTTACTCTATGGTTGTCTATCTCTTCTTTAAGTCCTCTAGAAGTTTTTTTTATATATTTAGGTGCTCCTTTATTGGGTGCATATTTTTTACCAGGGTTATATCCTCTTGTTGGATTGATCCATTTTGTGATATGTAGCGACCTTTGTTGTCTTTTATGATATAGCCTTCATTTTTAAGTCTATTTTGTCAAATATGAGTATTGCTATGCCAGCTAACTAGAAACATCAATGAGAGAGAAACATTGATCAGTTGCCTCCTGCACAACCCCTACTGGGGATGTGCCCGAAACCAGGTACATGCCCTTGACTGGAATCGAACCTGGAACCTTTCAGTCCACAGGCCGACGCTTTATCCACTGAGCCAAACCAGTTTCGACTAGCATTTCTTTTAATTCTGGCTTAGTGGTCATGACCTCTTTTTTTTTTTTTTGTCTGGGAAGGTTTTCATTTCACTGTCTATTTTGAATGATAGCCTTGCTGAAAATAATAATCATGGTTTTTGATCCTTACTTTCCATTACCTTGAGTACTTATACCCTTCTGGCCTGTAGAGTTTCCATTGACCAATGAAATGATAGTGTTTGGGAGCTGCTTTGTAGGTGACAGTTTACTTTTCTCTTGCTGTCTTTTATAAAAGACTACAGGCCTGGTGCACGAAATTCGTGCATGGGGTGGGTGTGTCTCTCAGTCCAATTTGCACCCTCTCCAAACTGGGACCCCTCGAGGGATGTCCAACTGCTCGGGTTCAGGCCTAAACGGGCAGTCAGACATCCCTATCACAGTCTAGCACTGCTGGCTCCCAACTGCTCACTTGCCTGCCTTCCTGATTGCCCCTAACTGCTTCTGCCTGCCAGCCTGATCACCCCCTAACCACTCCCCTGCCAGCCTGATTGATGTCTAACTGCTCCTCTGCCAGCCTGTTTGCCCCAACTTCCCTCCTCTGCTGGCCTAGTCACCCCTAACTGCCACCCTCTGCTGGCCTGATCGCCATAACTACCCTCCCTTTCAAGCCTGTTCCCTCCCAACTGTCCTCTCCTGCTGGCCATCTTGTGGTTGCCATCTTGTGTCTATATGGGGTCAGCTATCTTGTGTGTTGGAGTGATGGTCTATCTGGATATTACTCTTTTATTAGGTATGATAGAGGCCTGGTGCATGGGTGGGGGTTAGCTGGTTTGCCCTGAAGGGTGTCCTGGATCAGGATGGGAGTTTTCTGGGGGCATGGGGTGGCCTGGGCGATGGGCCTGTGGTGGTTTGCAGGCTGGCCTCGCCCCCCAGTGACCCAAGTGGAGGCCCTGGTATCTGGAGTTTATTTATCTTCTACAATTGTAGAAGCCTGTAGCAGAATCAGGCCTGTAGTCTTTTATAAAAGTTTATTTATCTTCTACAATTTGTAGCCTGTAGCAGAATCAAGCCTTCTGCTTGCTCTGTGGCAGCAGGGGATTTATTTACCTTCTATAATTGAAGCTTTGTAGTCTGAAGCGGAGGCCTGGGCTGCCAGGGTGTGCAGAAAGCTTGGCTTGCTCCATGGCCTGGGGAACCCAAGCTTCCCTCCTGCTTTCTCTGTGGCTGCAGCTATCTTGGTTGGGTTAATTTGCATACTCACTCTGATTGGCTAGTGGCTGTAGCAGTGTGATGGTTAGTTTGCATATTACTCTTTTATTAGGTAGGATTCTTTGTTTAATTTTTTAAGCAGTTTAATTATGATGTGTCTGGGCATGGGCCTGTTTGGGTTCTTCTTTGCTTGGGACTCTGTCTCCTGTACTTGTGTGACATTTTCCTTCACTAAGTTAGGGAAGTTTTCTGCCATTATTTCTTCAAACATGTTCTCTATCCCTTTCTCCTTCTTCTGGGACACCCACTAAATGAGTATTTTTATGTTTCATGTTGTCCCATATGCTGTCTTCCTGTTTTTTTCTTGTTGGTTCACTGATTGATTTTTTTTCTTTCTCCCTATTCTGTCTTTCAATTCACTGATCAGATCCTCAGCTCTACTACTCTTTTGCTTATTTCTTCCAATGAATTTTTTATTATCATTCATTATTTTTGTTTCCATAGTTACTACATCTTTTTTCATGCTGTTTACCATCATTATTCTGAACTCTATATCAAATACATTTCTTATCTCTGTTTCATAATCTTCCAGAGAATTCTTTTGTTCTCTCATTTGTGGATTGATTCTGTCTCCTCGTTTTGAGTTCCTGTTCGGGTTTGTGACTCTGTCTTAGGTAGATCCTCTATGCTTCTCAATCCCTAATGCAGGACAGACAGTGTCAAATACTGTTTCAGACTAATTAGATCAGGCAAAGGTTCAAGCCTCCAGATACCACCTGTGTTTGCAGACTTTTTGTATTTAGTCTTTAGTAACCTCAGGCCAGAGGTTGGGTGAGTGGTTTTCCAACAGATTGTGGCAATTGCTCTCCTTGGAATTTATTGTTTTTCTCAGTCTTTTTATGTGCCTCAGAAACTACATAGGGTGGGATAAAGGGTTTTCCAATATGTAGGGGCAACTGTGTTCCCCCATGGCAAAAACCACATGAATAGCAAAGGTCTGTCTGAGAAAGATGTCCTCCACAGGTTCAGGGAACAACCCAATACAGTAAACTGGGGTGTCTGCCTTCTGAGCTCTAACCCCAGATCCCCAAACCCTGGCTTCTACCCACAGAGCTGCAGTCCAGTCCGCCCTTCCTTGCCGTAACCCAAAAGTTGCTGTATGTGATATTTTGTGCCTTTTCCCTTTAGGAGGGTACCTGAATTTTCAGCTGTCTGTCCATGGCAGAAAGCAACCTTGTTGCTTTTCATAGCCAGATGTTAAGTGGGCTCCTTTCTCAGTTCTGGTGCTCTCTGCAGAGTGGTCCAGCTTGGGCTTTATACCCAGTTCTCAGTGGCAGCCCCCCACAGCTGAGATAATCTTTCCAGAACTTTAGCTGCCGTCTGTGGGTTCCCAGTATATAGGGTAGGTTCCCTAGGCATGGCTGCTGATCAGGGCCATCTGTGGGGTGACCGGTAGTTGGGACGATTGGGGAGACCCTGCTGGCACCTGCCTTGGTTGGCAGCCTGGCAAATGCCCGCTGGCCAGCCCTGCCCTCTGCCATCACTGATTGCCTCCCTCTCGGGAAACTCCTGCATTGACTGCCCCCTGGTGGTCAGTGTCTGTCATAGAGACCGGTTGTTCCGCAGGTAGTTCAGGCTTTTGGTGGATTTGCATATTAGAGTTTTATCATATAGGATGGCATTAATATGTAATGAGATTTATCTATGTTATATAGAATGTGATTGGGTGTTCATATAAATTTTATTTTTGCCATGTAGAATTTTAAATTTTAATATTGTCAAATTTAATAGTTTTCTATTAATGCTTCTGGAAATTGCTTATATATTCTTTTCACTTTTAGGCTATAAAAGCTACTTTTCACCACCCTATTGTCTATGTCCATAGATAACGCATATATACATATATGCCCATAAGTTCTTCGGTTAATCTCTTCCTGCCCTCATTCTCTATAATTGTAATTTTCGCCTCGTTGCTGGTAGTTGTTGATGAAAGTCCTGTCTCTCAATTCTCAGCTTGAGAGATAGAGAGTGGGTGGTAGCGACCTAATCACTTCCTCATGGGTAGAAGTTCAGGCTCCTTACTTGGCTTTTTCTGCCATCAACTTGGCTGGATGCTGTAGCATCACATTGAAGCCAGGCTAAGGTACAAGTCTAGGCCTCCATTTGTCCTTTGCTGGTGTGGGTGGGTTAGTGCCATATTTTTTTTTTCTGTGGTGTTTAGATAGAGTAGAGGTTCTATTGTTTAAAAGTTTTCTGTTTCCATATGCTGTAATTTCAATTATACTTCTCCATTTCTTTTACTCGTTTCAGGGTTATTTTTGTCTTAATTTTTTGTTAATTCTCAACAGAGGACACTTTCCCCATTGCTTTTCAGAGAAACTGAAACAGAGGGGGGAAGAAGAGGGAAAGAAACATCGATGTAAGAGAGATACATCTACTGCTTGTCTCTTGCATGTACCTCCACCAGAGGTCAGGGTGCAAACTCATAACTCAGGCAGGTGCTCTTGACTGGGAATCGAACCTGTGACTCCTTGGTACTTGGGCTGATACCCTAACCACTGAGACACATTGGCCAGGGATGTCTTTATTTTTATTTCATTTTTAATTTTATCCAGACTTTTTAAAAGAAATTTTACTGTGATTTGTTTTGGCTTTTCCTTTCTAGGGTTTGCTCAGTTTCTTCTATTTGTGGGTTACTGTTTTTTGCCCAATTTGCAACATTTTCACCTTGCTGAAGTAATGTTTGTCAGAATTCTCCATTGTGAAGCTCCTTTGCTTTCCATTTCCATGTTGTACTCTTTGGAATAAGTCAGTTTCTCCTTTAGTGGAGATTATATACAGAAACCTGGGAGTTTTCTGCATAGGAAATTTATCTCTTCTACATGTATTAATTTATTCAATCATTTATTAATATTAGTAGGGACTCCTGGATATTTATTTTATACTTTGGGTTATAATTCAGTACTGCTTCATTTAATTTGTTGTATAATTTTCTAGCTTTGGCCAATGAGAGCATTTTCACTTGGCTTTTTTTTTTTTTTTTTTAAATAAATCTTTATTCACATTATTACAAATGTTCCTCATTTCCCCCCCCCCCTTCCTTCATTGCTCCCCTCCACCAGGTTCCCACCCCACCATCTGCCCTTTCCCTCCCCTCATTGTCCTTATCCATAGGTGCACAGTTTATGTTCAATCTCTTCCCACACACCCCTCTTCCCTTTTCCACCAGAATTGTCAGTTCACTCCCCTTCCATACCTCTGATTCTATTATATTCAACAGTTAATATTGTTCATCAGATTTTTTTTAAATTCCCTTGGTTTTTAGATTCACTTGTTGATAGTTATGTATTTTTTGTTCATAGTTTTTATCTTTATTTACTTTCTCTTCCAAAAGAACCCCCTTCAGCAATTCATATAATTCTGGTTTGGTGGTGAACTCCTTTAGCTTTTTTTTATTAGTGAAGCTCTTTATCTGGCCTTCGATTCTGAGTGATAGCTTTGCTGGGTAGAGTATTTTTGGCTGTAGGTTCTTGCTATTCATCACCTTGAATATTTCTTGCCATTCCTGTCTGGCCTGCATGGTTTCTGTTGAGAAATCAGCTGACAGTCGTTTGGGTGCTCTTTTATAGGTAACTACCTGCTTTTCTCTTGCTGCTTTTAATATTCTCTCTTTGTCTTTTGCTCTTGGAATTTTAATTATGATGTGTCTTGGTGTGGTCCTCCTTGGATTCCTTTTGTTTGGGGTTCTGTGGGTTTCCTGGACTTGTAAGTCTATTTCTTTCACCAGGTGGGGGAAGTTTTCTGTCATTATTTCTTCCAATATTCTTTCAGTATCTTGCTCCCTCTCTTCTTCTGGGATCCCCATAAATCTGATGTTGGTTCGCAGTATTGATATTTTAAAAAATATGTTCTTATTGATTTTAGAGAGAGAAAAAGGGAGAAGGAGGATTAATAAACATCAGTGGGCTACCTCCTTCATCCCCCCTATTGGGGATCGAGCCTGCAATCTGGGAATGTGCCTTGACTGGAAATCAAACCAGAGACCTCTTGGTGCATGGGATGATGCTTGACCAACTGAGCCACACTAGCCAGGGCCTGATTTTGTTTTTCTATTTCTATTATAGGTGTTCTTTTTTTCCTTTTCTTTGTGTGTGTGTGTGTGTGTGTGTGTGTGTGTGTGTGTGTGTTTTCAATTTTAGAATTTCCATTTGGTTTTTCTTCTATCTTCAAGAACCTCTATTCATTAAGTGGCTTTTGTTTCTTATAGCTATTTTGTCACGGCTGCCTGTTTGTCACTTCATTCTAACATTGCTGTACTTTCAGTGTTAGCATCTATTGATTGCCTCTGTCCATTCACGTTATTTTCCTGGGTTTTGGTAGGATAAGTGAGTTTTTAAAATCAGCCTAGACATTTGGGTATTATTATACTGTGGTTCGTAATTAAAGCTCCATTTTAGCTATATTTCTTTGACACTGCTCTGCCAGGGGGAGTAATGTGCCACCTCATTATTGCCAAGTGGAGGTAGAAGTCCAGGCTCTCCATTTGATCTCTGTTGACAGCAATGGAAGGGGAGGATAGTCTAGTTATTCTGGGTGGGTTTAGGGACCCACCCTGACTGGGAGGAGTATCTTCTTGCTGCTCCGCACAGAGCCTCCACTGACACCAAATTGTTCTACTCTAGTGGACATAAAAAAATTCTTCATGTTTTCATTAACTAAAATAAAAGTTATTTTAAGATATTGTTTCATCTTTAATTTTTTAAATATTATGTTAATTTATTTTTTTATAATTCTCATACTAAATAGTAATAACTTACAAGTAAATTAATAGGGATCCATGCATATGTTGTTACTGATAAAGGTACACCGTCAGATATATTTGGAGACCATAACCCAAGACACTATAATGAATGTCTTCTTTTCCTATAGCCTGGGAACTAAAATTGTAAGGTGATCTTTTCTTGTCCTTGCCCTCTCCTTCCCCTTTGATCCTTGTATTTAACATTGAACAGGGCTGCAATTGTTATCTATGTCCCCATTGTTCAATTAGTTTTTAGAGTAATAATTAATCTCGATGCTGGCACTGGAGACTATGTAAAATGCTTAACACTTTTCAGTTATTTTCGTTTTCTTCAGAATATCTTGACTTTCTGCAGAGACTAAGGATGTAAATTCATATCCTCTGGAAGCTGTCTTATGTGCTTTAAAATGATTCCCCCCCCCCCCCCCCCCAAAAAAAAAAAAAAAGAATTCTCAAAACCATTTGCAGATGATGAAAATTGTAATTGCATAACTTCCAAATCATTTAATTTAGAATATGTTGAGATACCATTATAAGAATTAATAGACTTTAATGAGATCTTGTCATGTAAGAGAAATAAGTGATGTTTTGCACGGTCTGTTTAGATCAGGTCAAATTTAAGATTGTATTTTTAATTCCTTATGCCATTATTTATATTATTGTTTTATAAAGTGATTTTTTTAAATTTAGGGTAATTAAAATTATCCTATAAAATAAAAGACTAATGTTCAAATTGAACGAACAGTGGAATGATCTGTCGCTATGACATGCACTGACCTCTATGGGCAGACAGTTAACACAGGAGCTGCCCCCTGGTGGTCAGTGTGTTTCCACAGGGGCACACCACTCAGCCAGAGCCCTGAGCCGGCCTCACTGCTGGCAAGTGCAGCAGTGGTGGCAGGAACCTCTCCCATGGGGAGCGGGCCTAAGCCATCAGTCAGACATCCACCTTCTGGACTGTGAGAGGGCACAGGCCGGGCTGAGTGACCCCTCCCCTTCCCTACCCCTAGTTATAACAGATAGGCATTTTTAAAAATTGGAATGAGTTTGTAAGGCACAGAACAAACTTTTACAGCTTTCTTATTTACTTTTCCATCTACTAGCCTTTCTTTATATGTTCTTATAAAGTGTTTGAAAATCTCTTTTTAGGTAGGTAGCCATCCAAGCTTTCTGAAGGAAGTTCGAGATCACATGCAAGACTCTTTCTTGATGCAGCCTGAGGTAAGTAGGAATGTAGCAGGAATTAAGGCCTGGCCGATTCATGCTATTGTTACTGTTGTGATGGTATATCTGAACAGCCCTGTGATTTCTTGAATGTTGGCACACTTTGGACATAGTGAGCTTCAGTTCTTGACCACCTCAAGGAAGTGAATATCACAATAAACTATGTCAGAAGAACTTTTTATTTCCCACTGCACATGAAAATAGTGATTACAGTGCACTATAGCCTATTAAGTATATAATAGCATTATGTCTAAAAGAAAATGTACATGCCTTAATTAAATTATTTCTTGCTAAAATATGCTAATCATCATTTGAGCCTTCAGTGATCCTTTTGCTGGTGGAAGGTCTTCAATTTGTAAAAAACTCAGTATCTGTGAATCACAATAAAAGAAGATATGCCTGTGTTAAAATTTATTCACTTAAAATATATCATATGATTGTTTTCTTATTTTATCTCCATAATATACACAGCCTTTCTTATCTCATTAAATTTTACATGTATTTTCTGTTTGATAAGATCATTTGCTTTTAGGTATTTATGTTGCTATTAGCAGATATACTTTTTTAATGCACAGTACCTTGTCCACAATGGGAATTTATTTATAGGATAACAAAGTCCCTCTATTTAATGCATGCTTGAAAGATAAAGTCCTTTTAAATACATAACTTTGAAATCTATATTCCCATTAATCCAGATGAATAAATTAGTACATGAATAATAAATGCATGCAAGTAGATATAATTATGACTGTAGTACAATGATCAAAATAAGGAATTTTATTTTGTACTGCTATCTGATTAATTTATAGACCTTATTCAAATTTTGTCTATTAATGTCCCTTATAGTAAGTGGGGGGAAAAAGATCAGTTGTCTGGGATCCATGCAGTCCAGAGTTATAGGCTATTTCATCAAAAATTTTTTTGTCTCCTCTATTTCTTTGAGACTGCAGTTCCAGATATATTATTAAGCTTTCTGCTGTTTTCTTATAATCACTATGTTTCTTTTTCCTTCATTTTGGAGAGTTCCTATTATTGTATCTTTGATTTTACTGATCTTTAATGAAATCAACTTAATCAAATAAAACACGGTATATTTTTCATCTCAGATCTTGTATTTGTCATCTATAGAAGTTCCATTTGGGTCTTTTTTATCTATTCTCCTAGGGGCCTGGTGCACGAAATTTTTGCACTGGGACGGGGGTGGGGGGGATCACACACATGTCCCCCTCAAGCCCAATCTGCCCCCTCTCAGACTGGGAGCCCTCAGGGGATGTCCTAATCTACAGTCTGGCCTTCCCTCTGTGGGAGGCCACTGGGCTGATCAGGGGAAGACACCAGCCCCATCATGCTGCTGCTGCAGCCACTACCAGCCAGTGCAGCTGCCAAGGTGTTTTCATCAACCCAGACTCCAGTCCCTTCACTATGAAAAAATGACAACTTTAGACATTTTCAAGATGTGTCTTTCATAGGATATGACCTCCCTCCCTCCCTCCCTCCCTCCCTCCCTCCCTCCCTCCCTCCCTCCCTCCCTCCCCTCTTTTCCTTCTCTTCCTTTCCTTCCTTTCTTTCTCCCTTTCCTTCCCCTTCCCTCCCCCTTCCTCCCCCTTTTCCTCCCCTGAGGATATGTTTCCATTGATTTTTAGAGACTGTGGAAGAAAGAGAGAGGGACAGACAAAGAGAAACATCATTGTGAGAGGGACACTTTGTTTGGTTGACTCCTGTATGAGCCCTGGCCAGGGAGGAGCCAGTAACCTAGCTACACCCCCTTGATCAGAATCAAACCTGGACCCAAAAGTCAACCAAACCAGCTAGGGCAGGATAGGACATTTCTTAGCTCCTCCAGCAGCGAACCTTAGTTTTTTCCTCCGGGAGTGTGGTGGAAAAACCCTAGATCACCTTTTTGGATTTTTATTACCCAAGTTACCAAGAAAACTGCAAGTGGCATCGTATAGGGAGCTTAGCCAATGAATGGTCAGAAAAGGTGTTTATGCTTGAACTGATTTGGCTCAGTTGATAGAGCATCGGCTTGCAGACTGAAGGGTCTCAGGTTGATTCCTGTTAAGGGCATATACCTTAGTTGTGGGCATAGTCCCAGTGGGGAGTGTGTAGGAGGCAGCTGATAGATGTTTCTCTCTCATCAGTGTTGTTGACTGTCTTCCCCTCTCCTCTTCTCTGTAAAAAACTCAATAAAATATATTTTAAAAAGAATAGAAAAAAAGGTGTTTTCTCTGCAGCCCATGTACAGAGGATTCCTGCATTGTGTCCACTGGGCTAGGGATGTATCCCCGGCCCCCAAGCCCAGTTGCTCCACCTTTGCTGTGTCCACTGGGCTGGGGGGCATGGACCCCATTGATGCTGCGTGCTGTGTCTGCCAGGGTCACAGCCCCAGCCTGGTGCCTGCCTGTTCGCTTGTCTGCCAGGCTGGGGGGCATAGACCCGTGCCACTTGGTGTAAGCGAATGTGCAAGCAGCCTTGGGGTGGAAGTTCCCATCCCCCAGCCATTTGTCCTAAGACCCAGTGTGCTTGGTGCCACAGGCTGCTTGTCCCATGACCCAACCTGCTTGGCGCTCCTGATCTCTTGTCCCAGGACCTGGGCAGCTTGGCACTGACTTCTGTAGACCACTCTTGGCTGGGGGTGTTCTGGGACTCCGGCCGTTCAGGGCCTACGTGCGGGCCTACAGGCTCAGAGTGGCCTGGATCCTGAGGATGTTCCTGGGACCCAGGCCACTTGGCACCCACATATGCACATTAACCCGCCATCTTTGTTGGGTTAATTTGCATACTCCTGATTGGCTGTTGGGTGTCATGAAAGTATGCTCAATTTGCATTTTTCTCTTTTATTAGTGTAGATCCTTGCCTCATTATATTCATGTTTTTCTGTACTGATTTCTCAACTATGTTGGTGTATTTATAATAGCTCTTTTAATATCTTTGCATACTATTTGCATTTGTCACTTCAAGATCTGTTTCTACAGCTTGATTTTTTTATTTTAATTTCTGTATAACATATTATGTTTTGTGCAATTTTTAAAAGTCATTGTTTCATATCTTCTGTCTAGTTTCCTATTGTTAAAGGTGGGGGGTTATAACTAGTCTCTGTTACTCCATCATGGCTGTGGATGGAAGTCCTGTCTGCTTTAATCTGGAACAGTTCTCTAGTCTTTCATGACTGACATTTTTACATACTATATGATGCTTTGTAGAGTGCTCTTCAATTTGGGCTTTTCTGATATATTCTCAGGAATATATTGAAGTCATGCATTTTTTGACATCATAAGTGATATTGTATCCACCTTAGTGCATCACACCAGGGGGCATGTCTGTCTGTTGACTTGATTCACTTAGCTAAGGTGGTGTAGGTTGAATTTATCCAGGATACTATTGCTATTCTTCCCTCTGTGTTTATTAATTTTTTTGTGTATATATTCTATAAATATTCTGTTGCTCAATAGACATTGCACCCTCTATTTTTAGCATCCATTGTCAAATAGAAAATTTTTTTAAAAATTACAGGTAGTATATGTGAGTTTTGATAGAAAAATTCTAACTACAATAAAGAAAAGAAACATGATAGTTTATCAGTTTTTTAGAAGATTTTTTCTTTTGTGTGAACATCTTCAAAATAACTAGATACTATTAGAATTTTATTGACTAAAGTACATATAAGTTTTACTTTAATTTATCTTTTAATCTTCACTTAGTGTAAAAATTTGTGCAGTATCATGTCATGTTGAAGTTTTTTTAAATTTATTTTTATTTTTTTATGCATAGAGCCAAAATACATGGAGCCCCTTTATTTTTTATTTATTTATTTATTTATTTATTTATTTATTAAATATATTTTATTGATTACAGAGAGGAGGAGAGAGGGATAGAGAGCTAGAAACGTCGATGAGAGAGAAACATCGATCAGCTGCCTCTTGCACACCTTCTACTGGGGATGTGCCTGCAACCAATGTACATGCCCTTGACCGGAATCGAACCTGGGATCTTTCAGTCTGCAGACCGACGCACTACCACTGAGCCAAACTGGTTTCGGCTCATGTTGAAGTTTTATCACCACTCTAATCAGGGTTCTTTTTAAAAAAATTATTTTTTATTTTTTATTGATTTCAGAGAGGAAGGGAGAGAGAGAGATAGAAACAACAATGGTGAGAGAGGATCATTGATTGGCTGCTTCCTGTATGCCCCCCACTGGGGAGAATCGAGCCCACAACCCGGGCATGTGCCCTTGGCTGGAATCGAACTTGGGACCCTTTAGTTCTCAGACCTAAACCAACTATGCACTGAGCCAAATTGATTAGGGCTCTAATCAGAGTTCTTCACTATTTTGTGCTTTTGACTCCTTTAGTAATATGGATAGACCATTTATCAGTTAAATGCATAAAATAGTATATTACAGTTAGAATAGACTAATCCAAATAGTTATTGAAACATTTTCAAATGTGATATATACTTTATTAATGTACTAATAAAATGATATGGTAATAACTACAGTGTTTTTTGAAGTAATGTTGAACATCCTTCCATCTATCTATCTACCTATCTATGCATCTATGCCTAAGTGACCGTTAAGATCGAATTACTGGAATGACCAGAACAATAGGTTGACCAGACGCTACTATGTGCACTGACCACCAGGGGTCAGATGCAGGAGCAGCCTGCTGGTGGTCAGTGGTCAGCGCACTCCCACAGCCAACCTCCTGTGGCTGGCCAACCATCCATGGGCTCTGCCTGTGGCCGGCCCACCTCCCACAGTCCCTCCCTCTGTTCCTCCCCCTGGCTGGCAGGCTCTGATTGGGCCTGCCACCTGCTCACTGTGGGAAGGATGAGGGGGGACGGCGGGGAACCGCACAGTGGCAGGGCACCAACGGCGGCATTGGCATCTGGCATTTGTTCCTTCTGTGCCTGGCCTGGTGACCATTGCCTTCTCTTCTGACCCTGCGGGGGCCTTCAGGCTCTGGGCTGGAACGGGGAAATGGAGGTGGGTGGCTGCGGACATGGCCCCTTTCCCAGGTGGGCTGAGGGCCAGTTCCCTCCTTGGGGCTGGCAGCCAGCCTCTTGCAGACCCTTCCAAGCATAGGAACCCCACCCGGGCATGAATTTGTGCACTGGGTCTCTAGTAATAATATATTGAGCTATCTGCCAGTATAATGGAAAAAGTTGTTTTTTTTTTTTAATATATATTTTATTGGTTTTTTACAGAGAGGAAGGAAGAGAGATAGAAAGTTAGAAACATCGATGAGAGAGTCATTGATCAGCTGCCTCTTGCACACCCCCTACTGGGGATATGCCCGCAACCAAGGTACATGCCCTTGACCGGAATCGAACCCAGGACCCTTCAGTCCCCAAGCCGATGCTCTATCCATTGAGCCGAACCAGTTTCGGCAAAGTTGGGTATTTTTATTTTTGATGAAGTTACAGGTTCTGTTAAAACTATTGTATCGATAGTTTGTTACCTCCAATTAGAATGAAGGAGAATGCCACATTGCAGTAGATATTACTGAATGTGAAGATAATACATTTTTTCCATGTAACACTGTGGAGCAAAGTTAAGTTGTAGTTGCATGTGGTTAGGAAGTAAGGTTCAGTGCTGGATATATCTTGGTACTGATTTCCTAGATTAGATTTGTAGCAACAAGTACATGAAACCTTTCTCTTCAGCATCTACCCATGTTGCCTACTTGCTTGGTCAAAATGTTCTAAATGAAATGTATTACTTACATGTAAAAGGAAAAAATTAGGGGAAATTTTAAAATCTTGTGATGGTTGCTAATTTTGATATTCATGTGGAATTGGTTAAAATTAAAATGTAAGGCACCTTTTCTCAGTAGCCTGAAAGTAAGCCAATTTGCTATAAATTCTCATTATATTTACCTTACTGATATCTTGTTTCAATCAGTTCTACCTCATTCTTTTCCCTTAAGTAGGTTTATTTCCCCCCTTATCTAAATATATTACTTGTCAGTTTATTCTGTTTAATTTCATTCATTTAAATTACATAATGCATATTTATAGGACACATGAAATTTAAATATGATTTTTTGTTTATTTGTTGTTGTTTTTTTGTCAATCCTCATCCAAGGATATTTTTCCATCAAATTTTAGAAGGAAGGGAGAGAGACAGAGAGAAACACACACTGATTTGATTGCCTCCCTCCCGGGCCCTGACCAGTGCCAGAGATGGAGCTTGCAACCGACATACCCAAAACCCTTTAGTCCACATGCTCTAGCCACTAAGTTAAACTGGCTCGGGCTATTATATATCAAGCAGAGAAGACATGACATAAACCTTTATTGCTTTTTTTGCTGATGTTCTCCCATTAAATATGGTACCTTATGTTTTTAAATTAGTAGAGGTAGTTCTGAAAGTAGCTTTGTTGAAATATTTTCATTATTAATGATTCTGTTTGATAGTACCATCACATTCTTTTCAAATGAAAGTTTTTTGTCAGTGTGGACCACTTGCTTATTAGCTCCTTGTTTACTTCATCCAGTTCACCTGGTCTACTTTTATTTTATTACGTCTTCAAAATTACTAATTACTTAACTATTCTGCCAATAAAATCATTGTCAACTTGAAGAATGTTTCTAATAAGTTAAAAAAAATTTAAACCAAAATTAGACAGTTGGACTTCATTTATTGAATAATGTATTGGTAAAGGAATTCCTCACAGGTGCTGCTACATGGAAGTCTTATACACACATCTACTGGGAGTGATCCTGAGATACAATGACAGGTGTCCTGATGTTTTTAGTATTCCTAATTAGTACTGTGGTATCAGATTTTAGACATTCTTTTATTTTCCATTTTTTATTTGTTTTCTTTGATTCCCCCACCCCCAGTATAATAATTTAAATTATTATATAGGCTTCAAGAAAACATGTTGCCATTTAAATACTGGGAGAGCTAATAATTGGATTTAATAGGTTTACAGCTATTCTGATTTCTTACTACTATTATTTTGTTACTGATAAGTATTTCTTTCTGGCGCATGTGAGAAATTGAAGAATGAGTTGATTTCCACTTTGAAAAGTAAAACTTCAGGCTTCCTTTTAAGAGATACTTGAGTATTTGGGAAATAGGCAGAGTGGATTATATTTTATGGTACCAGAATTAATATAACATACCTTCCTGGCACATCAAGAGTTATGTTTTCTCATACCTGTTCTATTTATTGTATACTGAGGACGTGTTTTTTTTTTTAATTTCTTTTTTTTGATGTTGATGTTATTTACTTGTTTTGTTATTGTTTTTACCTCCAAATTATTATTTTATTGTCTAAACTATTTTTGTGCTTGTGAAATTTATCCATTTTATTTTATTTTTGGCCTGATTGTCCTGTTTCTTGACATTTTTTTTTTTTTAAATCCTCATCCAAGGATATATTTTTTCCTATTGATTTTAGAGAGAAATAGAAGAGAGAGAAAGAAGGAGGTAAGGAAGGAAAGAGAGAAACATCGACATGACAAACACGGGTTGGTTGCCTCCTGTCTGTGTTCTGACAGGATGAAATCTGCAACCTAAATACATGCCCTGTCAGAATGAAACCTACAACCCTTTTTGGTGTACAGTCCAAGCTCTTTCCAAGGCACCACTTTGTCAGGGCCCTGCCATCTGTTATTTAACCATTTGTGGAACATTTTGATTTTTTCTTATATCATCATATTGTTTTAGACTGTGTTGGATATTCAGATGAGTGAGATAATCTCCACATCAGGTAGAAAGGTGGATATAGTGAATTTTGCAACATGATCTATAATATTTGATTTAACTGATTGGGACAGTTCTATAACTGCTCAGAAGAGATCAGATAAAAGTTGCTCTAAAAGGCTTCCCCCCATCTTTGTTGTCTAATTGTGACTATCAAGTATATGTTTTAATAGAAATACACCAGTTCATCCAAACTGTATTTTTGTAAGACTATATATCAATAATATTGCTTTTGTCTAGCAGTTCTCAAAGTGTACTTCCTTTATCTTTATATATTCTATCTAATTTCTCTGAATTATATCATTGTTGGCAAATAATTCATCCTTGGCTGAAGGATTGACTTCATTATTATCTGTTAATTATAGTAATAAATGTTTTAATAAAAAATTAATCAACGTTTTCTTTATATATTAATAATTAAACTAATTATTAAATAGCCAAAAATCATTTTGAAAGTTTTTTTAATCTAAAAATTAAAATTTTATTTTATTGTGATTGAATAAGGTTATAAATGTAGCAGATAGGTGGTAAATCAGTTTTAAGTGACATTCCAAAAGTGCTTGCACATCATCTCAATTGAATAACTATTTAACATCTTCAAATTATTTTCTCTGAAAGACTGTATTCATTTGATTATTAAGGCTTACATTTTTATGTCCATTTACTTTCTTCTGTCATAGGACAAAGAAATGTGTCTTTATTGTAAACAGAAAACACTGTGCCTTTGCTTTTCAATTGTTATTTACCTCTCTGTAGGGATTTTGTTAAAATAATAGAGAAAACACTATTTTTAAAGGAAAGTTAGATGAGGTCATTACTTTTGTTTGAATCTGATTTAGCTGCATTGCACTTAACAGCTTGCATCCAGATGAAGATTTCTGACCCACTAACCCCGATTAGAGATTAATAGAATTCTTTTGCAGAGAGAAAAGGTATAATGAAAAAAATACAATAATTTTTTTAGTTAAATTATGGTTTTCTTAATTATCTTTTTATGTTTCAAATTTTAGAAATATGGAAAACTGACCACTTGTACTGGTTGCCGAACACAGTGCAGGTTTTTTGATATGACTCAGTGTATAGGTCCTAATGGATATATGGAGCCATACTGTTCCACTGCTTGCATGAACAGTCACAAGACAAAATATGCAAAATCACAAAGTAAGTTTCAGGGATTTGGGCAGTTAAAAAACTTTAATAACATGACTAATTTTCTAACTACTTTCCTTTAACTTGATTCTTGTGCTTGTGGTAATTACATAAGTTTTTATTTTTTATTATCACACTAAACTATATTACTGGAAACTTTAATTATTAATGTTTTGATCATTCCATATTTCTTTTACTTTTTAAATTATTGAAGTTCTGTACATGCCTGTGTTCTTAGCTAAAACTTTTTCCATCTAAACATCTAAAACTGTGATTATGTGTTTTGGAGACATAATAGACTCTTTTAGGACAGTACTTTTCAAGGTATAAATAAATAATTTTGTAAATAAAAGGATAGTTTATAGAAGGTTCCATTGAGAAGCTGTTCTGAGGTTAATTATATTAAAAAAAGACATTACTTTATAAAGAAATCAGTTATGTATGTACCTTTTCTCTCCTAGGTTTGGGAATTATTTGCCATTTTTGTAAGCGCAACTCTTTACCTCAATATCAAGCCACAATGCCTGATGGAAAACTGTATAACTTTTGCAATTCCAGTTGTGTGGCTAAATTTCAGGTTTGTTATTTATTTTGCATAACCCTTACCCTAATAAAATAGACCTAGAAAATGAATAGTATAATATGCTTTGTTTTTATTTAATGTGCTAATTTTTTAGTTTTCTTTTTTTAAATATATTTTTATTTACTTCAGAGAAGAAGGGAGAAGGAGAGAGTGATAGAAACATAAATGATGAGAGAGAATCATTGATTGCCTGCGTCCTGTATGCCCCAAACTGGTCGTTGAGCCTAAAACCTGGAATTAAACTATGACTTCCTGGTTTATAAGTTTATGCTCAACCACTGAGCCACAAAGGCCAGCCAATTTTTTTAGTTTGTTGAGGGTCACATTGGTAGGGGGAGATTCTAGACTCTTAGCAGACATGGCTGCCCGCACCTCTCTACTGAGTACTTTTTTGTTAATCTTCACCAGAGGATATTTTTTCCATTGACTTTAAGAGATAGTGGATTGGAGGGGAGGGAGGAATGGGGGGCAGAGAGAAAGATTAAGATCAATGTGAGAGACACATCGATTGGTTGCCTCCTATATTTGCCTCGGGTGCCCTGACCAGGGCCTGGGATTGATGCTCTAACCATTGTACTCACTGGTTGGCCTAATTGACCTTTTAATTGTATTTATGACATAGACATTGTAGAAAAAAAACACACCAAAATTTAGCTTCATGTCTGATGTATAGTATTTTCTTAGTAGATGGTTTGAATAACATTATGAGATTCTTATTGGGGAATTCTGTTTTATGAAGGACATAGGTGGTATATTTAACTTGGAAGTAATAAACGTTTTCTTTATATATTAAAAATATGTCAGGTATATCCGAAACCGGTTTGGCTCAGCGGTAGAGCGTCAGTCTGCGGACTGAAAGGTCCCGAGTTCGATTCCGGTCAAGGGCATGTACATTGGTTGTGGGCACATCCCAGGTGGGGGGTGTGCAAGAGGCAGCTGGTCGATGTTTCTCTCTCATCGACGTTTCTAGCTCTCTATCTCTCTCCCTTCCTCTGTAAAAAATCAATAAAATAAATATATTAAAAAAAATATGGCAGGTATAAAGGGGATTGGATTTTAATATAAGATCAATTTTAGGGAGACATTTTTCATTTTGTTAAATATAAAGGTCATTTTAATTTGGAATATTGTAAATTTTGGCATATGGATAGTCTCAGAAGATAGTATTTCTGGAAGTATTCAAACTTAAGCCTGTTGATTTGGAAGGATAGTTTAGAGAGGATTTAGCATTAGTTAAGTGGTCGGAATAGGTTTACTACCTGCTCTGAAAATTTTAGGGTATTACACAAAATTTCTCACCAGTGCACAAAGCTGTGCATCATGATTTCATTTGATCAACAGTTCTGAGTTGCAGGCATTGTGCTCTGTGTTAATTTATTTAAAATGAAAATGCTGTCTCATATATGTGGTAGTAAACAGTTATTGCATTTAAGTTGAAGTGGTTTTGAATTCAGCCTGGTGAGTTATTTTTGTTAGTAGTTATATTCTCATCTGAGTTTAGGTATTAACCATATTCAAAATTAAACTTTCATTTTGGAAGTTGAGATTATAGGCATTGATACTCTTAGTGGCAAGTACTGCTTCTGACTTGGCTTGTCCATAAAGTAGACATTAAGTAATAAGGAATAAAGGCCAGTGTCTTTGGCATGCTGCTTATTATAACTTTCTTTATTCCCTTTTGATGTTGGGTAAACTGAAATGTTAATGGAAAATGTTTTAACTCTTTTTTTCTTTTAATGGAAACTTATATTGCCCAGGATTTGATGAGACCATTGTGTAATAGTACATTGTATATTTTATAGAAACACTGAATTTAAACTTTGACTTCTGAGGGATGCATGCAAAGAAGCCTGTAGATAGCCTCATTGCTTTTGTGACTCTGTATAAAAGTAGTGCTGGGGTTGACACATAGAAGGGCAGTGTTTTTTACTTTCTCTTTATTTTAAAGCAAATCATAGATTTTGAACTATGTCTTCATTAGATGGTTTTTCCATTCTAAATTTTGAAAGATAGCCCTGACCAGTGGGCTAGTTGGTTGAGCTTTATCCTGTACACCAAAAATTTTATTCATCTGATAGTTACTGCCTTAAATCTGCATGTTTTAATTTTTATAAATTTTAATTGTGTAGAATGCAGAAGTTTAAAAAATGATAAAGGTTACAAAAAAAGAATAAAAAGGATTTAGGTGGTTTTCTCTCCACTGTCATATTGAAAAAAATTGTATTAACTATTTCCTACATTCACAAGATGATACGTACGTAATATGGATTTAAGAATGAAAATTAAATATCAGTATACTCCCTCACTCAGATTAGATTAAAACTATTAAAGCCCATGTATCCTTATATCTTATTCTATGCTGTAAATGGTTTTAACTTGTAAATAAATATAAAAATAAACTCCTGATATCAATGCCAGTTTATAAATCTTTTTTCTCTAACTTTGTATATGAAACAATCCACTTTTAAATGTAATATAGGCTGGCCCTGACTGGTGTGGCTCAGTTGGTGAGCTTGTCATTCTTGCACCTAGAGGTCACTGGTTTGATTCCTGGTTGTGGCACATATCTAGGTTTTGGACTTGATCCTGGTAGGGGGCATGCTGTAGGCAGCTGATTGATGTTTCTCTTACCTCTCTTCCTCCCTCCCTTTTTCCCCCCTCCTCTCCTCCTTCTCTCCCTCCCTTCCTTTCCCTGCCTCTAAAAATCAATTAAAAAAAAAAAAGTAACATAGACAGTTTTTCATTGATGGATTTAGGATGACAACGATGGCAGCAGTGCAGATGTGTCAGCTCTGTGTCACCTGTTTGTGATGGCTAGGTTTTAAATGAAAAATTTTATTGATTGATTTTAGAGACAGAGAGATGAAGTGGGTGGTAGAGAGAGAGAAACATTGATTTTGTTGTTCCACCCATTCATGCATTCATTGGTTGATTCCTGTATGCCCTACGGGATCAAACCTGTAACCCTAGAATAGCAGACAATGCTCTAACCAATTGAGCTACATGGCCAGGGCCCAGGGTTTAAATTTTTATTTACTAGTTCAGAACTTGGTTAAACAACTTCACTATTTTATTTTACTTTTTTCCCTTGTAATTTTACTTTTTATTTAATCCTCACCTGAGGATATTTTTCCATTGATTTTTAGAGAGAATGGTAGAGAGAAGAAGAGACTGTTGGGTTACATGCCCTTGACCAGAATCAAACCCAGGACCCTTCAGTCCGCAGGTGGACGCTCTATCCACTGAGTCAAACTGGCGAGGCCTGCTTAGATTTTCTTTTCTTTTCTTTTTTCTTTCTTTCTTTCTCCCCCCCCCCCCCCATTTTCTTTAAAGAGAAGGGGGGGGGGATCAGGATTGGTATGATTTACCCCTCTTTTTTCATGTATTTTTAAAATTAGTAATCCTGTGATAAATAAATTTTAATTTTTATAAGACATACTTAATATAGTAGTAGGCAAAATTCAGAAATGTAATTTTATATATTGAAATACGTAAGTAAAATACATACTGTTTTCTGGACATAGTCAATATTTGAGAGTTGTCATAAATAAAATTTCTAAAATCCATATCAGTCTCAGTATATCTTGTTCTTTGTTTTGTTTAAGGCTCTAAGTATGCAGTCATCTCCAAATGGCCAGTTTGTAACTCCGAGTGATATTCAATTGAAATGCAACTATTGCAAAAATTCCTTTTGTTCAAAGCCAGAAATCCTGGAATGGGAGGCAAGTCATATTTTGTTATGTATATTAAGTAGAAAAATAATCATGTCATTTCCATCTGAGAAGTTGTTTCCTAGTGGATAAAGATCAGTTTTTCAGATTTTGTGTATCATTTAAGAAAGAAAAGATGCTGTCATTAAATATGATGCATCATTGTTTTTGAATTATTTACTTATGTGAGAGCAGCACTAACAAAGGATCTGTTTTGTTTTTTCAATGTAAAACATAAAATTATTGAAGTCATAGTCACTATATGTTATGTTCATAATAGTGTATAAGGTGTCACTTTGTTTAGCTATGTACCTGTAATATCTGTGCAATATTTTCCCCATCTCTCCCTTATCTCTTCTCTACCTGCCCATCCATCCTAATAATTATTTCCTGTGAACTCTAATATCTTGTATTACCTGCTACCTGTAAAATAAATTTTGGTAATCATTTACCATGTTGTCATTTAACATTTTACAATTTGTTTTAATAAAAGACTCCTAATATAAATTTATTTTCCCTTGTCATCATTCTTACCTTCACCAATTTATTAATTTACTTTGCCATATCTTTTTGCCATTAGCAAAAACTTTGATTACTAATTTTTCTCTCATTAAGGGGCAGTAATAGTGGATGGGTAGATGGACATTTGCTTTTTGAGCACTGCTTATCTTTGGCCCTTCTTTCTTTTACCTTTTTTTTTTTTGAGCGCGTGTAGTGTATAAAATGATACAAAGTGCAGTACTGACAATAATAGCTCCTGAGCCAAAACTTACTAGTGACTGTTGACAAGTCTTAGGTGAAAGGTGATTCCCAGAACCAAACTAGACAATTTTTAAAGTACTTTGGATATATGAAATTTCATAATTTTAACACTTAAATCCCTAGAAAATTTTCTAGTTTATTAATTTAATTGGTGTAATCTTAAGAACATTTTAACCAATCATTCTTTGAGACTGTTAATGGCACTCAGTGATGATTTTTAGTGACTAAAACCCTTTTTAGATCTTAGCAGGAAGAATGTTGAAGGTCCAATAAGAAAGGATAAAAGATTGGTGGGGAATGAGGAAATGAGCTCATGAGCAAGCACACAAGAATAGTATTATACAGGAAATGAAAGTCCTGCATAAACTGTCCTGATAATACCAGATGAAAATGTTCTTTTTACCCTGTCCATGTCAGTACCACCCTGCCTTGGTAGTCTTGTGCTGTGTTGCTCTTATTTATTTGGCGGGCAAGTATTGGAAGGAATTAGGAAACACCATCAAATTGAATGGGAACTGCACCTGACTCTCAGGTGATTGAGAACTCCGAGGGCCTCTTGCTTCTTGCAGTTGCAGTTTCTTTGTTGTTTTTTCTTTATAGTTACATGTCCATGATGGGGTGCCTTTCCACTGATGATCACCTTACTACTTTAGTTACTTCCTAGGCTCTTCCACTATCCTTATCTGGGTCTTCAGGTATCTTTGCTAGTGTGAGATAATTTAGGCCTAGTCTGTTTACATTCTAGGAAAGTAGGAATCCTGCTGCCTGGAGGTTTTAACTTGTTCCTGACTTGACTGCATACTTGAAAAATCACTGGCTCTTATGAGTTTTAGGCCAGGAGAAGTAACTAAATAATTACTAACTTTGCTCAATTCATGGGAGCCCAGTCTACTCAGCCTTGAGCTTAGCAGCACAATGGGTGATGGCTCCAAATTGAATATCTTATCCACAATAGGTTTGTTACTGTGAGGCTGTGATAATAATGGGATTGAGGCTACTTGACTATACTTAACAAAATTATTTTTGAGTGAAAATGTCATAATTTTTTTTATCTTTTTGTTATATCTTCCATTGTTTTCTTCCCATATCTCCAGTTCTGTTAGCATCACCAGTTTGCTGTATTGCTTTGGTGATGTTTGTACCATTTCACTATAATTTTTGGTTAGTTAATGGTATTGAATTTTGTGGAGTGTTGTGTAAATACAGTAGTGAATTAATTAAACTAGGTGTTTGTGGTCTATTAGAAATGTATCCCCAAGGAAGATAATATTACATAGGTAAATGATTTAACTTAGTTTCTGTAAACATGGCTTGTTTATTTCTTAAGCTTGTTCTCGAGATGGTTGTCCTCTGCTTACAAGGTTCCCATTGTGCATTTAGAATAAAGTGCATCAATTCTGCAGCAGAACCTGCTCAGACGACTATAAGAAGCTGCATTGCATAGTTACATATTGCGAGTACTGTCAAGAGGAGAAGACACTTCATGAAACAGTAAATTTCTCTGGTGTTAAGAGACCCTTCTGTAGTGAAGGCAAGTGTATATATAGTGTTGTTCATAACGTATTAATATTTAATAATTATTTTGCCAAAATATTTTCAAACTATTAAGTGTAAATGTACAGAAGAACTGTACAATTTTAGTGTAGCTGAACATAAAAACTTGAGTTTGCTTTTCTTTTGACTTGTTTTGTAAAAAATTTGGTAACCTGTTTACCATTTCTGGGAAGTTTCTATAATAAAATAAAATCATTATCATGTCATTTTTAAACATGTGAATTGTGACCTGAAAAATGATTTCCAAATGCACAAGTGTTCTTTTTTATTGGATCCATTTTTCTGTCCAGCATACTGCTTAATCTACAGAGATTTTCAATATTCCAGAAAGAAAACTACCTGTGGCATTCCTTATAATGGTGAAATCTCAGGTTTTCAATTTGGGATGCCAGAGAAACACTGACTTTTGTTAATAATGCATTTTGAAATTCTCTTTCCTCTCACCCTTGAGGCCCAGCAGCAGATTATAGAAATGGACCTCAGTCTTACTCCAATTCTCTAGAGATAGGAACCATGATTGTCACTATGGGTGTTGGACCCTTGTGCTTATTACTTTTCCCCAAATGTCACATTCTTGCTTGAAGTTGGCTTTCACTTTCTATGGTCCCAGACACTGAACTCCCACCTTTCCTATCTGCTATCCTCATCTATTATTTTCCAGTTAGTTATTTTTTTCTTTTCCTGGATCCACTTTTTCTTTTTTTTTTTTTTTTTTTTTTTAAATATATTTTATTGATTTTGTACAGAGAGGAAGGGAGAGAGATAGAGAGTTAGAAACATCGATGAGAGAGAGACATCGATCAGCTGCCTCTTGCACACCCCCTACTGGGGATGTGCCCACAACCAAGGTACATGCCCTTGACCAGAATCGAACCCGGGACCCTTCAGTCCCCAAGCCGACGCTCTATCCATTGAGCCAAACCGGTCCCGGCTGGATCCACTTTTTCTAAGAATTTCTATTTCCAGTTAGGGCCAAGGAAAAGATTGGAGCTTCTTTTTGTCCAGAATTACCATTTCCTTGTAATTTGCAAAAATGATCAACACACAGGGAAAGTAGAGGAGCACCTGCTATGTGTTCTCTAGGCCTTTTAGAAAACATGGAGTTACTCCTTTTTCACATAAATACAAATCTATAAAAAAGGTGATATTGTAGACATGAAGGGAGTGGTCATTGTTCAAAAAGGAATGCCCTACATATGCTACCATGGCAAAATTTACAAGAGTCTATGTCGCCAAGCATATGATGGGCGTTGTTGTAAGATTTCTGCCAGGAGAATTAATGTATGTATGGAGTATATTAAGCACTCTTAGGAGCTGAGATAGCTTCCTGAAATGTGTGAAGGGAAATGATGAGAAAAAAAGGAAACCAAAGAGAAAGGTTCAACAGAAGCATCACCCTGCTCCACCCAGAGAAGCACGTTTTATGAGAACCAATGGAAAGAAGCCTGAGCTGCTGAAATCCACTTTCTATGAAGCTAGGGCATGATCAGTGTAAAAACATAAAAGACCTCTGTATTGTTTTAAAAAAAAACCCCACACAGTTGGAAAACCCTAAATTCCAGTAGTAGGGATGACAGCAGTACTAAAAGATTGCCAGTTCTTTCAGTATTATACATTTTACATAGAAGTTTGTGTATGTAAGAAAGTACTGCTTATAAAAGAAGGTATTCCAATTTTATAGGTTTATTTGGCACAGTTCATCTGGAATGAAAGGGTATTATGTTGTTAAGATGACAGCAATGATGAAAAATTGAAAAGATTGATTTGAAATTAATATAACTCTTTTACACCTAAATTTTTGTGCAGTGACATTCTTAGTGATTCCTAAATCTGAATGTATTGGTATTAATGGCTAACATACATACCGGTGATCTTGTGCCCTTGGAATTATGTGGATTTTACTAAAATGAACAGATAAGTAGCAGCAAGTAGATAATTCATGTTTAAGAATTTTCGATCAGAGGGATATAATCAGAGGGATTTAATTACTGTAGATGGGCAATAGAAGCTTAAAAAAAGGATTTGTGTCTTTTCATATATATATATATATCTTTTAACTGCATCTAATTTTCTATTGGAACCTGTCAGAAATAATGCAACATACCATCTGGTATTACTATAAAAATCTTGTTAGAAAAATGAAGCAAATAAAGATGAAATATTAAAAATATTTGTAAATATAGTTGAAAGTAACAGAAATTGTAGATGAATTGCTAAATAAATTATATAAGAATAATTAATTTCCAAAAATATTATATATGAAATATTTGTAATTCAAGTTCACAGTTTGGAAAGATAATTTTAAGCTAGGCTGATGAGGACAGAGTTCGTGGAGGATTTCAGATAAGGAGTGGAAGGTCATTTTTATGTGGCACAGCATAAGTCAAGTACAAAAGATTATTTAATCCTCATAGAGATATTAATAAGATTGCTCTGTAAAAAATAAAACAATGCATTTACATAGTAGGTAAAATAAATATTTTACTGAAGGAATGGAATAAAAAAATGTTTTCTCTTTACAAATCAGTAAGCCCAGTTTTACATCCCTGAAGGTCTTTGTAGGGTGACAAATAGCCTAGAAAATTCCACTAAAATGCCCACTTACCTGAATTATATCAAGTTTGCTTTTGAGAGAAAATATTAGTCATCTTTTACTCTCAGTAGTCTACACTATTTCATTTACTAAAATGCCAATTTGTGGGGAGTTTATGATACTTAAGATTATATTTAAATAAAGCCTATAAATCAGTTCTGAGACATTTCTAGATTTGAATGTCTTAGAACAATGATTTGAACCCACATGGTATCCCACATAATATTCCATGTCCTATTAGAATTTTTATAGGTTGGTGTTGATCACAGGAGATTTCATAATTTTGATCAGGAGAGAAAAAGGATTTTATATGTGAATTTATAGAAAAATTTTAAAGCTAATGACCTATTTGCCATAAGCTCATTCTCACTTTCAAAAGTAGTAGTTTTTTTTTTTTTTTTTTTAATATTAAAACTTTTATTTTTCAGGCTGCAAACTGTTGTACAAACAGGATTTTGCAAGACGTTTAGGACTGAGATGTGTTACTTGCAACTATTGCTCTCAACTGTGTAAGAAGGGAGCAACTAAAGAATTGGATGGTGTCATAAGAGATTTTTGTAGTGAGGACTGCTGTAAAAAATTTCAGGATTGGTACTACAAGGCAAGTAATTCAAAATTTTATGACAATCATACTTTAACCATTCTTTAAGAAAACATTGTAATTATTACCATGATAAATATGGTAACTTATTTTAAAAAAATGTACACATATTGAGCTTTGCCCAGATTATACAATACATTAAAATTTCTGTCATTGTAGTTTGTTCTTTATACCAAAGTAGCATTTTTACTTGTTTTATAACTTTGGCATTACCTAAAACTAGGGTATACCTGTATTTTCAGTAGAGTAGCTTAACAAAATTGATTTCTCTAAAATTTGTTATCTTTATTTTACTAAATAGAAATATTTTTGGTGACTACTTAATAATCAGTGTTGATCATTAGCAGGTAATTGTTTTAGATATATACAGTTTGTTTTACGACAGTTTGTTCTCTTTTGCCTTTTTAATTGTGGGTCATTGGAGAATTTCACATTGAAAAGATATGATGAATTCTTCCTGTTTTCTTTTGCATTATACAGTAGGTCCTCGGGTTATGTCGCAGATCAGTTCCTACAGCGACTCGTAATGCAATTTTGCTGTAAAGTCGGAACCCACCTACATAAGCACCTATGTCACTCACATGGAACACATACACAGCAGTAATATGAAGTGAAACAGTACAAAAAATTTTAAAAGAAAAATAATTCCTGATCTTTACTTGTGGTAAATAAATGATATAAAACATCAAGCACATATGTACATGACGGAAACTTTTTTAAAAAAAATAAAAACAAATAAATAAATAAATAAATGGGAGATGGTGACCACGAAATGACATACATTGAGTCCGACGTAACCCGAGGATTGCCTGTAATTAGAACAGAGAAATCTACTGGTTTCTTTTCTTTTTTGGGAAGCAAAAAATGTTTGGCAAAAGACCACTGTTATAGATGTTGCCATTTGTTATATTTTGCTATTTATTTTAAAGGATAATTGTATATAATATTTTTATTTTATGCAGTGTTTAATTATTAAATTTCATTAAGGTGGTGCATTTCAGAATACCTAAGAATCTGTTACTGAAATAATCACGGATAATTATCTTAAAAAAAAAAGTATTTTAATTATTTTAGAGAGGAAAGAAGAGGAAGAGAGAGATAGAAACATTGAAGATGATAATCACTGATTGGCTGCCTCCTGCATGCCTCCTATTGGGGATCAAGCCTGAAACCTGGGCATGTCCCTGGATCAGGAAACAAACCGTGATCTCCTGGTTCTTAGGTAGACACTCAACCACTGAGCCACAGCAGATGGGCTGTTTTTGTTTAATGTCAGTATTCTATACATTAAATACATTTTTATTGATGTTCCTGATAAATACAACACATTTTTGGGTAATATGCACAATAGCATTATTACATATTATACTAAATTGAGTGTTTTATCTTATGGCAGCAATTTGTAAAGCAAGTAACAATAATGATTTTTCCATAATATCAATAGGAATATAACCTTAGAAATGAAAACGGAGTTGCCCCTGGCAGTCAGTAGGATAATCAAAGAATAACTTTCTTTTTAGTGCTTTCTGTTTGAATCAGACTGTTTTCCTTCACCTGTCCTGAGTTCCTTCTATATACTGCTCCCTTCTACTCTCTGTCATCTTGAAAATGTGGTTGAGTACCAACCAAATTATGATTTTTTTGAACTTTCTTCTTCCCCTTTTTAATATAAGAACTCAAAAATTTAGATTTTTTAGTTTATTTAATAGTGTGACCCTTGTTAGTCAACCCAGCTTTTATTTGAAAAATGATTCCCTCTCCCCAAATGGTGCCTTACCAAAGAATTTTTGAAAACTGTAACTAGCCAATCAAGTTGTCTACTCACCTTTAGCTACAGCATTTATTGCCTAAATAGAGGAACACACATTGAATTTTCACTTTTTGTTATCTTTGTGCTTAAATTTGAAATATATCTAGAATATAGATAACTTTTTTTTAAAAAAAATTTAAATACTTAATATACTTTAAAAATTTCTGTTACATTTCTTTCTTTGTCCCCTCTCCCCCAAACAAGACATTTTTAATGATCTGGTCTATATAATGGTTTAATTTTGGGTTAAAATAGTGGTTCATTGTATACTGTCTCTTCTAGATTGGAATAGAAAATCTGTTGAAATCATGTAACCAAAAAATGTTGAGAATAAAATTGTATGTCTTCTCCCAGATTATTCTTTAGGAAGAAGTAGATTTTACTCTTCCTCAAAGTAACTGTTTCCAGGCTTATTATGAAACCAGGTGGAAGC
Organism: Pipistrellus kuhlii; assembly: GCF_014108245.1. NCBI lineage: Eukaryota > Metazoa > Chordata > Mammalia > Chiroptera > Vespertilionidae > Pipistrellus > Pipistrellus kuhlii. The sequence continues at coordinate 90,941,733 of NW_023425529.1, read as the reverse complement.
ATAGTTCTTTTGTTCTCTTAAGTTTAAAATTTTTGGAGAAAAAGGATTTAGTAATGTAACTAAATAATAGCTAGGTGGTTGATATGTAGTGAAGATAAATCGAAATAAATAAAACTGTGTTTATTTTTTAGAAGGACATAGATTTTACTCTTCCTCAAGTAACTGTTTCCAAGAATCCTACACAGTATTTCTAAGAGAACTAATAAGCTTTTCTTAAACTTTTACTTAAAATTAAAGCTGTGTTTTGTTTTTTTACACAGATTTTGCTTTGTTTCACAAACTAGTAGTAAGTGGTGGCAATACTAAATTTTTCCATTCGTAGGTCCTGTAATGTTTTATCAGTGCAAGTTATTGACTTTAATCAAATGAATAACTAACATTGTAGTAAATCACAATGTAGTGCTTTCTATTTGAATCAGACTGTTTTCCTTCACCTGTCCTGAGTTCCTTCTACAATATATACTGCTCCCTTCTACTTTCTGTCATCACCTACTTTTTTATCACTTCATTTAAAAATATGAATCACTCTATTGTATTCAGAATCATATATTGGGGAGTCAAAGAATTTTTTTAAAATGACTATAAAATTCTCTATTTCATTTATGTTCATGGATTACTTCACCTGCCCCTGCAAAACGAGGTTTGATTTTTATAATGGGGAACAGTGGATGTATATAACAAAAAACCAAGCAGTTGAAACTGTCTAATAAATGTAAAATATTACATCAGTGTAATATAGATTGAATGACCTTTTGTTAGTTATTGAAGAAGAGATTCCTGTAGTAGCTGAGAGGTTGGAAAGGTTTTGTAATTAAGAGTTTAGTTAGTATTTGCCTATTATTTAGATATTTGAATCTGTGACTGTCCATCCTCTTACCCCCAAATATCATATAGTCCCTGATTTTTTTTTTTTAAATATAGGAAGGGAGAGAGATAGAGAGCTAGAAACGTCGATGAGAGAGAAACATGGACCAGTTGCCTCTTGCACACCCTCTACCGGGGATATGCCCACAACCAATGTACATGCCCTTGACCGGAATCGAACCTGGGACCTTTCAGTCCGCAGACCGACGCTCTACCACTGAGCCAAACCGGTTTCAGCTAGTCCCTGATTTTTCACAGTGACAGGACAACTACTAACCAAAGAAAAGAATTTTAAAAAGTATTTTTTAAATATATATTTTTTATTGATTTCAGAGAGGAAGGGAACAGAAGAGAGAGAGAGAAACATCAATGATGAGAGGGAATCATTGATTTGCTGCCCCCTGCAATCCCCCTACTGGGGATCAAGCCCACAACTGGGGCATGTGCCCTTGACCGGAATAGAACCTGGGACCCTTGAGTCCTCAGGCTGACCCTCTGTACACTGAGCCAAATTGGCTAGGGCTAAAAAGTATTTTTTATACAAGAGAGCTAAGTCATACTTTAGTTTTTGTGCTATAGAAATGTTAAGCTTTCCTAAGATTTCTCTTGTTATTGGGAGGTAGTAGTGTTGATGTTGGTAAGGAATGGCCATTAATGATGTTTTCTAATTAGCCATCCTATTTTTAGTTCATTTCCAAACACAATACCTGGAGTGTGCATGAGTGAATGTAAAAGAACAAAACAACAACAAAAAGAGGTTCACCACCTTTGAATTTTTTATTATGGCATTAAATTTGGAATTAGTATTGAGTTCTGTTATTCAAATATCCTGAGAAAATAAACAGTTTGGCCAGATTATTATGATCTCTGAATGCATAATAATCTGGCCACACAGTGTGTGTGTGTGTGTGTGTGTGTGTGTGTGTGTGTGTGTCTGTCTGTCTGTCTGTGTCCCAGTCCCAGTGCATGAATTTGTGCATGGGTGGAGTCCAGCCTGCCTCGCCAGGGGGAGGGGACATGGGCAGTAGGCCTGCCTGGTGGTCGAACTCCTAGTCAAGGGGACAATTTTAATATTAGCCTTTTATTATATAGGATATACACTGAGTAGCCAGATTATTATGCATTCAGAGATCATAATAATCTGGACACTTGGTGTATACTAATTTTGTTTCCCTCTACAAATTGTCATTAATCTTGCTCCTTTTATTTTCTTTGGGTAGAATCACTTAAATTTGTTTTGAACCTTCTGGAAGAAAGCTACTTCAAGTGTTGCCATTATAAAATCCACTGTCTATAATTAACAAAAGAATGAAGTGATTTAATTGTTGAGATTTTTTGGGTGGAATGTTCTTGGGCCTCTGGTCTTCTAAATTATTGTGTAAATGGCAATACTACTATATACTTACGTTGCCAGAGGATCTAATTTCTCCATCACTAGTAGGAGTAGTGTTCTTGGAGTGCTGCTTGAATGAGTACTTCTGGAGACTCCCATGTGAGGGTAAGATGTGATAAAGGCTTTATTTTCATGAAGTTACATTTCGCGGATCGTAAAGGCCCATGTCCCTTAACCCAGTTCTGTAAAAGCTGCACCTGGGACTTTAGTAGAGCTAGAAGCAAAGCCAGTGTCCAGAGTTTCCATTCTATTGTGAAGTTGAGTCCTGCAGAGAATCAAGCTAGATTAAGTCCCATCAGTCCATTGTGTTGGTCCCACATTGTCTTGAGCCACGTGGGTGAGTTTGAGCCCCACCAACCAGTAATTAGGCTTGAGCAGCAAGGGAGCCAAGAGGGCAAAAGAGTTAACTCTTTTTGTTTAAATAACAAATATTCTCATCCTTGTAGTGGCTACACCTATTCTGTGTACAGACTTTGTCCCAGGCGTGACTGACAGAAAAGCATCCTGCCACATCACCCAGACCTTACTGCGCATGTGGCTATTGTCCAGTCCCTTCCCCAAACTCCACTTTCTTGGCAAAGTTATATAAAGGGCATGAATATATTATCTAGTCTCTCCTTTACTCCTTTCCTATTAATAATAACCAGCTTATTAGCAGTATCAATTCTCTCCTGAAAAAAATGAAACCTTTTGTAATCTTACAAAGGAGAAATGTGTGAAGGACATCACTAAGAGTCAATGAAATACTTGGAGTATTTTATACAAATTGATTTGGCTTTTAGATGTTACATTGAGCACCTTCCTCCAGCATTTTACATTAGGATTTTGATTCTCTGACTATTCACATTAACTCATTTTGTCTTTCCATTGTCTTTATTTATTTTAAATTAAAAAAAAAATTAAATTAGTTTATTTTTAATCCTCACCTGAGGATATTTTTCTATTGCTTTTTTGAAGTGTAAAAAATACTTATCTATATTTATTTATTTTTATTTCTTTTTTTATTGTTTAAAGAATTACATATGTCTCTTTTTCCCCCATTGACCCCTGCTTGGCCACTCCCTCCTCCAACCCTCCAGCACAAGCCTCCACCACCCCAGTGTCCTTGTCTATTGGTTATGCTAATACGCATGCATAGAAGTCCTTTGGTTGATCTTTTACATCCCCCCTGCCTCCCTTGCATTCCCTGTGAGGCTTGACAGTATGTTTGGTGCTTCTCTGTTTCTGAAACCATTTTTGTTCATCAGCCTGTTGTTCATCATATTCCACATATGAGTGAGATTAGCATAATGCTCTCCAGGTCCATTCATGCTGCTGCACATGGTAAAAGTTCCTTCTTTTTTTTTAATTATTATTATTATTATTATTATTATTATTATTATTATTTGTTTCTTAGCAGCGTAGTATTCCATTGTGCAGATGTATCACCGCTTTTTAATCTACTCATCTTTTGATGGGCACTTAGGCTGTTTCCAAATCTTAGCTATTGTAAATTGTGCTGCTATGAACATAGGGGTATATATGTCCTTTCTGATTGGTGTTTCTGATTTTGTGGAAGATATTCCTAGAAGTGGGGTTACTGGGTCAAATGGGAGTTCCATTTTTAATTTTTTGAGGAAATGCCATTATGTTTTCCACAGTGGCTGTACCAATTTGCATTCCCACCAGCAGTGCACAAGGGTTCCTTTTTCTCCGCATCCTCAGCAGCACTTGTTGTTTGTTGATTTGTTGATCATAGCCATTCTGACAGGTGTGAAATGATACCTTATTGTTGTTTTGATTAGCATCTTTGGATGATTAGTGATTTTGAGCATGTTTTCATGTGTCTATTGGCCTTTTGTATGTCCTCTTGAAAAGTAACTATTTAGGTCCTTTGCCCATTTTTTGGATTGGATTATCTATCTTCCTTTTGTTGAGTTTTGTATGAGTTCCCTGTAAATGTTGGAGATAAAACCCTTATTGGAGATAACATTAGGAAATATGTTTTCCCATGCAATGGGCTTTCTTATTGTTTTGTTGATGCGTTCTTTTGCTATGCAGAAGCTTTTTATTTTGATGTAGTTTCATTTGTTTATTTTCTTCTTAATTTCCATTGTCCTGGGAGCGGTATCGGTGAAGAAATTGCTTTGGCATATGTCTGAGATTTTGCTGCCTAGTATTTTTTTTTTTAAGAGGATTTTCTTTTATCTTTTTTTCTTTTTTTTTTTTTTTTTAAAAAAATATTGATCTTTTACAGAGAGGAAGGGAGAGAGATAGAGAGGTAGAAACGTCGATGAGAGAGAAACATCTACCAGCTGCCGCTTGCACACCCCCTACCGGGGATGTGCCCGCAACCAATGTGCATGCCGTTGACTGGAATCGAACCTGGGACCTTTCAGTCTGCAGGCTGACGCTCTACCGCAGAGCCAAACCAGTTTCGGCTGCTGCCTAGTATTTTTATGGTTTCCTGTCTTATGTTTAAGTCCTTTATCCATTTTGAGTTTATTTTTGTGTATGGTGTAAGTTGTTGGTCTAGTTTCATTTTTTTGCATGTATCTGACCAATTTTCCCAATACCATTTAGACTGTTTTGACTCCATTGTATGTTCTTGCCTCCTTTTTCAGATATTAATTGAGCATATTGGCTTGGGTTGATTTCTGGGTTATCTGTTTAGTTCCATTGGTCATTATGTTTGTTCTTAACCCTACCAGACCTGAGTCCCTGAACCTAACTGTCCCCTATACCTGAGCTTTTGAGGATTAAAGAGAAAAAATCAACATGATATAGAAAAATGTTAGTTACATGCAAATAAGTGGTTAGAATAAGATGGAACTTGGAGACATTGTAGAAAATAGGTCTACCTTTCATCTAGCCCAGTATTCCACCTTTCTGTGCCAATCCACCCAGCAGGATGAGCTTTGTTCACACAGAGGTACTTCCTGCAAAGTGAGCACCAGATTTTGCTCTTCACCTTCTTGCATGAATTGTTTTTGTAAGTCACTCCAGAATTTTGCTCATTGTACCTAGAGTGCTTTTCCATACACACAACATAGATATGATTATAGACAATGTTCCAGGGGGAATCTCTGGAAAATGATTGCCTGGGGTCATCTATTGAGGGCAGGGTTCCTTTGGTGGGCTGATGTCCTGTATCCACCATTAAGTTGCAGGCACAGTTTCTGAGTATATCTGGTGAAATAAACTGGCTTTTTTTTGAAGCAGCTTGCTGCTTTGAAACATACAAGATATAAGAATTATAACTGGCCCACATAACAAAATTTATGAAAAGCTGCCAAGGCCAGCAGTAATGATGACGAGTAATGAAGGCGGGTCATCTGGTCATTTTTGTCACAGCCACCCATATATTTATTATAGTTCTTCACCAACTGTGGCATCTGTATTTCTTGCACATTGCCATCTTTATTTTTTCTGATCATTACTACTTTTTGGGTTGGATTGTGGAAGTTTGAAATAAATGTGATGGGCTTTCTATCCTGCCAAACTAAACAAGTTACACTTTCTTGGCATAGGAAGCGACTGTCACCCCTAGCAAGTTTTTTTTAATACTTTTCAGCAACTTAGGAAATTGCTTCTTGTTTTGCTGCAGGGTTCTCAAAATTCCTTGTATAATTCTGACAGTGCATATTTAGCAAGGGTTACAGAGTTGTAAAACCGGCCCATGACAAGCACATGAGATTTATTTTTCATTGCACTCGAGCGACTGTATTTCCTACTGTATTTATTTAGATTTTCCTATATCTTTTATAGGCATTGGTGCAGCATCAGTGTAGATTTCTGCATTCAAAATGTGCCAGTCTCACCTTCACAGAGAAGGGAAGTCTTGATGCCCCACTTTGTGGGCTTATCCTTGATATACTGCTTGATGGCCAAGTGGTTTTTTTGTCGGGATAATCCCCTCATCTAGGCTCAAATGTTGCTTTGGCAGAAAAAAGTGGAGAAACTTGGGGAGTAGACTTTCCAAGAAAGGCCTAACTTTATAAATTCTATCTGTCTTTATCGATATCTGTGTCTTCCTCATCAATAATGTGTATTAAAAAACTCCAAAGGGCCAAGTATCTGTCATAACATTTCAAAATCCGGGAGTAAATCCAATAAAGTCAGAGCCCTCATTTGTCCAATAATCCAGTAGCTGGGCTTTATACATAAGTATTCCATATAGCAGCGTTTTTCAACCGCTGTTCCGCGGCACACTAGTGTGCCGCGAGATGTTGCCTGGTGTGCCGTAGGTGCAGACAAGACAAGAATTTTATAATTTTTCACTATTTTGTTTACTTAATATTTCATAATAAAGTAATTATAAACTACGTTCTTTGTGTTTATTTGATTCCTATTCAAGAGAATTACTTTATATATAGTCAATATAGGCACAGAGTTAAATTTTTTAACATTTTCTAATGGTGGTGTGCCTCGTGATTTTTTTCATGAAACAAGTGTGCCTTTGCCCAAAAAAGGTTGAAAAACACTGCCATATATAGATCCTCAGCCCAAGAAAAGCCTTCATTTCTTCCACTGTGGCATCCTTGAAATTTTTGGCATTGTAGGATTTGGGCTTTGCTCCATGCAATTGGAGGGCCCGGAGGTTGGTTTTCTCTGTCAAATTTTACCAGAAAGTATCATCCAAAAACAGGGATAAAAAGTCAATTGGTTCACTCTCCTCTGTGATAGATCCAGAAATGTCACTGGGCTTTTTCCATCCTCATGGAAATTCAGATCTGTATTTGGTGATACAAAATTTCTTGTCCAACCTTCATCACCACCTACTGTGTTTCCCCCAAAATAAGACATCCTCCGAAAATAAGACCTAGCGCATAGTAAGATAAGACATCCCCTGAAAATAAGACCTAGTGCATCTTTGGGAGCAAAAATTAATATAAGACACTGTCTTATTTTAGGGGAAACAGGGTAGATCTCCCTCAAGGACACCCCCCCTTCTCTTACTAACGATTTAGCTTTAGATCTATAAGGTTCAAGATTCTCCTCATCACTCGATCTCTCCCTGTCTGTATCACTTGAACTGGAAACGTATTCTTGATGAAATTCTGATTCCTCAGAGTCTGAATCAACCAAAGTATTGATCACCTGTTGGGCTGCGATAAGCTTAGATGTACTTCTCTTTCTTGTTGAAGTGCTTGGTTCATCAGCCGCTAATTTCAATGTGAATTTTCAGAATTTTTTCACGTCAAACCACACAAAGTCAATTCAAATACATGGGGGCAGACATTTGCAGTGGCTAAACATGAGGTTTGACCACGATTGGTTGGTTATTTTTAGTTTGTGACACATTTTTTTTTTTTTTCACGTACTAGGCAAAGTACCAAAAATTAGGTACAGTGGTATAGCGGAAGATTCAGAAATTACCGAAAAATTGGTACAGCAGTCTGGTAGGGTTAAGCCAGTATCAGGCAGTTTTGAGAACAGTGACTTTGTACAATAATATAGCTTGATAACTGGTATTGTGATCCCTCATGCTTTGTTCTTCTTTCTCGGGATTGCTACAGCTATTTGGATTTTTTTTAATTCCTTATGAATTTTTGCAGAGTTTGTTCTAGGTCTGTGAAATATGCTCACCTTAGGATATTTTCCTATTGTGTTTATTGATTTATTTATTTTTAAGAGAGAGTGGAAGAAAGGGTGAATGACAAAGAGAAACATAGATGTGTCTCACATCAATTGGTAGCCTCTTGCATGTTCAAGGCTGGGGATCGAGCATACAACCAAGGTACATGCCCTTGACTGGAATTGAACCCAAGATCTTTCCATCCACAGGGTGATGCTACATTCACTAAACCAAACTGATCTGGGTTCCATTGTCTTTATAACTTGATGGATAGTATGCTGTGAATCCTGTCTCTACATTTTTAATATTTTGCTTTAGGCAAGTTCATTCTCCTACTTAGACCTTAGTTTCCAGTAATGTAAGGATTACAGAGAGTATATAACTCTAGGGGTCCGGTGCATGAAATTCGTGCACTGTGGGGGGTAGAGGGGTCCCTCAGCCCAGCCTTCCCTCTCTCACATACTGGGAACCCTGAGGGAATGTCCTAAGCTGCAGTCTGGCCTCCCTTTGTGGGAGGCAACCAGGCTGATCAGGGGAAGGCACCATCCCCAAGGTGTTTTCATCAACACAGACTCCAGTTCCCTCACCATGAAAAAATGACAGCTTTCTTTAGACATTATCAAGATGCGTCTTTTATAGGAATTGACATTTCTTTCTTCATTTTTTTATCCTCACCTGAGGATATGTTTCCATTGATTTTTACAGAATGTGAAACAGAGAGGGAAAGACAGAAAAACATCAAAGTGAGAGAAACACGTTGATTGGTTGCCTCCTGCTTGAGCCCTGACCTGGGCCCCAGCCAGGGAGGAGCCTGCAACCGAGGTACATGCCCTTGGTCAGAATCGAACCTGGACCCTGTGCTCTGCAGGCCTAGGCATTATCTACTGAGTCAAACCGGCTAGGGCAGGATATGACATTTCTTAGCCCTCCAGCAGCAGACATTCATTTTTTTTCTCCAGGAGTGTGGTGGAAAAATCCTAGATTACCTTTTTGTATTCTTATTACCCAAGTTACTAAGAATATTACCAGTGGCGTACAGGGAGCTTAGCCAATGAGTGGTCAGAAAAGGTGTTTCCTCAGTAGTTCACACTGATCGCTGATTGCTCCCCATTCCCGGCTCCGCCACTGACAAGGCCCAAAGCCTCTGACTGAGGCTTGGGGCTTGGGTAGGGGCCCCCCAGCTCCCTCCCATCGCCAGCTCTGCCCCTGGCTCAGGCCCTTCCCAGGATACTCAGGACCCATGCAGAGCCTACCTTGGAGTGACCTGAGGACTGAAAAAGTTCCTGGGACCCAGGCTGCTGGGTGCCTACATATGCAAATCAACTGCCATCTTTGTTGGGTTAATTTGCATACTCTGATTGGCTGTGGGCGTAGCGGAGGTACGGTCTTTTTACATGGTTGTCTGTTATTAGGTATGATGATGAGCTTTTATGTATCAGGTAACTCAATGACTGAGATAGCCTGCTACAACTTCGCTTTTGTCATCTTTTTGCACTGTTTACACTCAATGATTAGAATGTTAAGCCTTCAATTCCTTCATCTTTCTTTGAGTATCCTATATAATAATCCTATATAATAAAGAGGTAGTATGCAAATTGACTATCACTCCAATATACAAGATGGCTGCCCCCATGTGGTCAAAGATGGCCACCATAAGATTGTTGGCAGGGAGAAGCAGTTGTGGGCATTCAGGCCAACAGGGGAAGGCAGTTAGGAGGACCAGGCCTGAAAGGGACAGATGGCTGGAAATGCAGGCATCCTCTTAAATTGCACACACCCAAAATTTCATGTGCAGTCACTCTCCTTGGGCTCTGGCATAGAGATGGTGGAGTGGACTGGAGATGTGTGGGCAGAAGCTAGGGTTGGGACTCAAAGGGCAGACACCCCTGTTTCCAATGCTGGGTCATTCCCTCAAGCTGTGGAGGACATCTTTCTCAGGCAGACCTTTCCTACCTAGGCAATTTTTGCCTGGAGGTAATACAGTTGCCCCACCCTATGGAGTTTCTGAGTTCCATTAAGAGACTGATAATGGCCTCCAGGCAGAAGCATTTTCCCCACATTGTTTTCTTTTTTAAATATATTTTATTGATTTTTTACAGAGAGGAAGGGAGGGAGATAGAGAGTTAGAAACATCGATGAGAGAGAGTCATCAATCAGCTGCCTCTTGCACAACCCCTACTGGGGATATGCCCGCAACCAAGGTACATGCCCTTGACCGGAATTGAACCTGGGACCTTTCAGTCCCCAAGACGACGCTCTATCCATTGAGCCAAATCGGTTTCGGCTTTCCCCACATTGTTGATAAACCTCTCATTCCACCTGCAGATGAGGCTACTCAAGATTGAATCCAATCAGATTGCAGGCAGAGGCTGATATCTGGAGTCTTTGAGTCTTTGCCTGATCTAATTAGTTAGAAATAGTGTTTGCCACTGTCCTGCACTAGAAATTGGGAGGCATAGCAGATCTACCCAGTACATAGTCACAAACCCAAACAGGCAGCCAAATATGGAGACAAAAAAAAAAAAAAAAAAAAAAAAGCCCGAAATGAAAGAAAAAGATAATTATCCAGAAGAAGAGCTAAATGAAATAGAGATAAGAAATAAGATATAGAGTTTAAAATAATGATGGCAAATATGCTCAACAGCTTGAGAAAAGATATAGTAACTGAAGAATGATATAATACTATTAAAGAACACAGTGTAAGGAATACACAGCAGATTAGGGAAATCCGAGGATTGGGCTAGTAAAGTGGATGATAGGATAGAAAAAGAAAACTCAGAGAACCAAACACAAACAAAAGACAACAGCTAGAAAATAGGACAGCTTAAGGAAGCTGTGGGACCATATGAAATGTAACAATATTTGCATAATAGGTGTGCTTCAAGGAGAAGAAAGTGAGCAAGGGATAGAGAACGTGTTTGAAGAAATAATGACAGAAAACTTCCGTAACCTGATGAAGGATAGAGTCACACAAATTCAAGGGGGCCATAGAGAACCCGAAGAAAGAGGAACCCAAATAGGCCCATATCCAGACATAATTAGAATGGCAAAAATGAAAGAATCTTAAAGGCAGCAAGAGCAAAGCAAATTGTTACCTATAATGGTACTCCCAGAAGGCTTTCAGCTGGTTTCTCATCAGGAATTCTGCAGGCCAAAAGAGAAAGAACTGAAGTTTCCAAGATAATGAAAACCAAAATCATTATACCTAGCAAGGCTAGATTCAAAATAGATGGTGAAAAAAAAGATCTTCCCAGACAACAACAACAAAAAAGGCTAAATGAGTTTATCACAATAAAACCAGCACTGTAAGAAATGCTAAAGGAACTGCTATAATGAGAAGAAGAAATACAGAGAGCTAGCAACTTAGGCAAATAGAATTAAAATGGTAATAAATTAGTACATATCAATAACTTTACATGTTAATGTTCCAAGCAAGAAACAGGATAACTATAACTGGATGGATAAGAAAACATTACCCATATATATGCTGTCTACAAGAGATCCACCTCAGAACAAAAGACTCAGGATGAGAGTATCAGTTTCCCTAATCCTCCTGCCTTGGAATCCTGTAACAGAGGGACCTGGAGAGTATTATCTTAAGTGAGATGTTATAGCTTATTATGTTAAATAAAATAATCAGAGAAAGCCAATTATCACACAATTTCACTCATGTGGAATCTCAGGAACAAAATTGATCCAGAGACATAGAAGCATAGAATAGACTGAAATCTTAGGAGAAGGTCCGGAGAGTGGATGGATGGGATGTATGTGTAACCCATGGACACAGTCAATAGGTTGGTGAAGGCCTGGGTGAGGGGGAAAAGAGGGAGGGTATAGTAGGAGTCAGTGGGGAGGGGCGGGGGGGGGGGGGCGAAGGGACATATGTAATACAAAAATAAAGATGTATAAAATGGGGAAATGCTTGGTAAAATGGGATTACTAAAAATATAAAAATCCTTGTTTATTTATTATCATAAAGTTGATGAATTTTAATTGGTTTTATTTTGTATATGAAATTATAGACCATTTAGGGGTGATTTCCTAGATGTAAGTCATTTTAGTTGTCTTAAAACATAATTGTTTTTTAATTATTTAAACATTGAGTGTTTTAAAACATGAACTTAAAGTTCTTATTAAAATAAAATCAGTGTATTTATTAATGCTCTTCAAATTTATTATATTAAACTCTTGAGAAACAAAAATACTTCAGGGCAACATCCATGATTTTCTCATCAAAAGAGCTTCAAAATTTATCTGCTCTTGTGCAACTTTTTAAAATTGATTTATTATCTGTTCACTTATCAGAGATTTCAATGTATTATGATTGTAGGAGACTTCTGCCAGTATATTTATGTCCCTCAAAATTATTTTAAAATATTACCATGTATTGTGTTAATTTGGCTTACTATTTTTTACTCCTTTTGGTTATCATATCTTTGTAATTCTGTTCTTTGACTTCTGGTAAGTGTAGAAAAGGATTTTAACAATGAGGAAAATGGCTAGTACTTTTTTCACTTTTATTGTGGATATTTATGACTTATATTACAATGATTACTAATAAACTTTTAGAAATCTTTTAAAAGACATACATGACTTTTTAAACCTTGTATTTCAAATTTTTGGTATCTTTCTTTTTTTATTAAGGCTGCAAGGTGTGACTGTTGTAAATCCCAAGGAACTCTTAACGAGCGTGTGCAGTGGCGTGGGGAAATGAAGCATTTCTGTGACCAGCATTGCTTACTGCGTTTCTACTGCCAGCAGAATGAGCCTAACATGACGACTCAGAAAGGACCTGAAAACTTGCATTACGGTATGTCATAACTTAGAGTCCTGTGCAACTTGAAAAATCTGTACAGTAATCTTTAGTTTTACAGATCTCAATTCAAAGTACATAATTATAAACGATTAGTTGATTTTGGAGATATTTTGATAGAAACTTCCATAGTTTCCTTGTGTGGAAGTATCCTATATGATGTGTTTCTTTCTTTCTTTTTTTAAAATATATTTTATTTTTTTTTACAGAGAAGAAGGGAGAGGGAAAGAGAGTTAGAAACATTGATGAGAGAAACATCAGTCAGGTGCCTCTTGCTCACTCCCTACTGGGGATGTTCCTGCAACCAAGGGACATGTCCTTGACCGGAATCGAACCTGGGACCCTTGAGTCCGCAGGCCAGTGCTCTATCCACTGAGCCAAACCAGTTAGTGCTGATGTGTTTCTTTTTATTTAATTCTCTTTAAAATCTTTAATGTTTGTTGAAGAAATATAGTCTAGTTGAAATTGCAGAGAAGCTAAACAGAATTATAACAAAAAATTCTATAAGATTCATCCACCTATTATGTGTCAAATTTTAAATGAAACCCATTTTTAGAAAATTGTATGGGAGGAGCAACAAAAGCCCTTTAGGAGCTGTGCATTACTTAAGAGTTAAATCTCGAAGGGACTGTTACCTCCAAAGTTGTGTGTGGTTTTCTGCAGGGACAAAATGGGAAAAGAGTTAACTCCACTTATTTAGCTCTGTATTTCAGCTCTCAAATATATTCATTACTGAAAATAGCTTAAAATATTTATTTAGTAATTATTTTAAAACATTAAAATTTAATGACAAAAATAGATGTAGGAAATTCTGAAGAAAGTGATATTTGTCTCATTTAAAATTTGTTTATATTTTATTTTTCAGATCAGGGTTGTCAGATGTCCCGATCCAAAATGATGGTAAGTATTGTTTAAGTAAAATGATAACTATTGATAATTTATTTTTATTTTTATATATTTTATTGATTTTTTACAGAGAGTAAGAGAGAGGGATAGAGAGCTAGAAACATTGAGCAGCTGCCTCTTGCACCCCCCCTACTGGGGATGTGCCCACAACCAGTGTACATGCCCTTGAGTCTAACCTGGGACCTTTCAGTCCTCAGGCCAACACTCAATCCACTGAGCCAAACTGGTTTTGGCATATTGATAATTTTAATGTGGGGATATAAAAAAATAATCAGTTCAATTTAATCTTATTGTAATAATAAAAGATTCTTTACTTTCCTCAGTTGGGACAGTTGAAGTATTCAAATGGATTACCTGATACTAAAACAGGTACTTTCATACATGCTAAGGCATATAAAGGTTAATAATTATGATCCCTCCCCATCTTGTGAAGCACTCATAATAGATGCATCTTGAAGACAGTAGCAAAAATGGTTGAAATGATTGCCTGTGTCTGTTCCTGGTGGCTGTAAGAAAGCTTCTAAACAGTTGAGAAGATAGACTGGATGAAAAGGAATGATAATATGCAAAGGGCATGCATATTTGGCAAAACAGATTTTGTAGGTAAAAACTTAAGGGGAACCTGTGGTGGAATCCTGGGAAATAATGGTGAAAGGAAGGGCTGGGACAGCTCATTAATGGCTTTGTGCATCTGTTTCTGAAATAGGAAGATCTATGTGAAGATCTATGTTGGAGCTAGGCCTTGTGAGTTTTTATTGATTTTGAGAGAGAAAAGATGTGAGAAATATCTATCAGTTGCCTCCCATACCCACTCTGACTGGGAATTGAACCCAAAATCTAGGTATGTGCCCTGACCAGAATCAAACCCACAATCTTTTGGTTTATGGGACGACCTTCCAACCAACTGAGCCCCTTGGCCAGGACTGAATTAGCTGATTTTAATATCAGGAACTTTGATTTATGCTGAGGAACATAAAGGTGATCATTCCCTGTTTTGTTATCTTTATGTAGCTATGAGGCTACTTCCCAACCTTATTTTAAACTCGAGGGCTGGCACATGAAAATTTATGCACTGGAGGTGAGGGTCCCTCAGCCCAGCCTGCCCTCTCTCACAGTCTGGGAGCCCTCAGGGGCAGGAGGCATCCTGATGATCAGGGAAGGCAAGGCCCCATCTGCTGCTGTTGACACTGTCGGCCTGGTTACCTGACCCTCCAGCGGTCCTGGGTGCCTTGGCAGCTGCCATCCAAGGCGTGCCTGCAACTCAGGCTCACCCTAGGGGGCTGGGCAGCCGCCATCTGAGAATTGCCTGTGCCTCGGGCCAGTCCTGGGTGGCTGGGGGCTGAAGGAACTGGAGGACTCTGAAGGCAGGTGCATGGCACAGTTGGACCCACCTGGGCACAGGCTCAGCCATGCTGCACTCCTGCTGCCTTTGGTGGGGCTGAGGTGACTGGGTACTGCCATCTTTGAGGGCATGGCAGTCAATTAGCATATTCCCTCTTTATTAGATAGGCTATGTAAGTGGGGTTTTTGTGTGTGTGTGTGTGTGTGTTTTTAATATATATATATTTTTTAAATATTTTTATTGATTTTTTTACAGAGAGGAAGAGAGAGGGATAGAGAGTTAGAAACATCGATGAGAGAGAATCATTGATCAGCTGCCTCTTGCACACCCCTTACTGGGGATGTGCCTGCAACCAAGGTTCATGCCCTTGTCCGGAATTAAACCTGGGACCTTTCAGTCCGCAGGCCGACGCTCTATCCACTGAGCCAAACCGGTTTCGGCTTAAAAATATTTTTAAAAAATATTTGAGAGAGATAGGGAGAGGGAGAGCAAGATGGAAACATCAATAATGAGAGAGAATCATCGATTGGCTTTCTGCTACACACCCCCTACTAGGGATTAGCCTCTAACCAGGGCACGTGTCCTTAACTGGAACCTGGCAGCTTTCAGTTTGCAGGCTCATGCTCTATACACTAAGCCAAACCAGCTAGGGCCCCATGGCACTTTCCAGGTCACTTGCAGACATGTGCAGAGTGATGAATAATGTGACTTGTGTTAATGCATCCTTCGCCAGGTTGAACAAGGCGAGGCTCTACCTTCTTGTCTTTCTCATTCTATAGTATACCAGTGTCCTTTTCAGTCTATGATTAGTGCATGTTTTTCATATTTTTGTGCTTTTTGTTGGTGATTTGGCTGTTCAAAAGTTCCTCTGATCATAGCACTGAAGTGCTGACTATTGGGCCTAGGTACCAAAATGCTGTGATGTGCCTTTTAGAGGAGATTCCTATGTTGCTATTTAAGCTTCAGTCAGTTAGCTGTGAGTTGAGGGTTCCTGAGTCAACAATATGATACACCCAGAAAGAAGATGTGGAGTAAGTTTTGACAGAGAAAGCAGTAGAGCCTACTAATGAAGACCTGGACAAGATGGCAAAACAAGGCATCAGATTAAATGATGAAAGTCAGCTTAAGACTCCCAACAGCAGCCAAAATATTAGAATGGAATTTTGCCTTGGGAAAAGTTGCTAATGACACAGAAGCATTTGACCCTATGCCTGAGCAAAGCCTTCAATTGAAGCACCACTGTATTTTCACCTTACATTAAGACACTGAAAAGATGTGAGGTCCAGACAAGATTTAGTTAAAATGTGAAGCTGTTTTTGGAGAGAAAATGGCTGACATGGCAAGTTGCCAGAGCCCAGCTTCTGAGGTAGATGTCACCCTGCCACCTTCATTGATGTCTTCCTTGTCTGCAGAATAAACTCCATCACTTCTCTTTTGTTGTCTGTGGGGCGTACCAAGGTCAAGAGCTCTCACCCCACAGTGCATTGCCTGGTATACATCCTGCAGCTCTGCCAACAATAAGGTGCTAATCTTTATATATATAAAGAGCCAGGGTCTGTAATGACCAAGGCTTGACCGAACACCAGAAGTCAGTGCTGGGTTGCTGTGGTGACCCAGCACTGACTACAGCCAGTGTCAGCGCAGTGATCCAGCAATGACTACCATGGGGGCTGCTGATCAGGTCCAGAGAGAGGCCTGCTGAGAGAGAGGCAGGGTCTGGTCCCCAGCCTCCATGGCAGCTGTTAATCAGCTGTTGCCTCTCTCTCTCCCGGCTCTAAGACAGATTTTATATACAGAGCACTAAGTTAGGTATGCAATTTTACCTATATGTTCCCAAAAATTCTAGTTTAGCACTTCTTAGTTGGGATTCAGGAATCTGTGTTTTAACAACTCCACCAGGTGATTCTCATCATGAGAGAAGGTTGGGAAACACTGGTATAGTGCATATGGCTGGTGTCAGTCCAGATATAGGGATTATTTGTTTTTGTCTGCCAAGAGCATCTCCTTCTGCTGAAAAAGGCTCCCTCACCCCACCATTTAAGCAGTCCTATCTTATATAATCTATACTACTAAAAGGGTAATATGCTAATTAGACTTGGTCGACTGGCCATCTTCCAGACACCTGACTTCTTTCCAGACAAAGCCACCATGGTGGGGTCTGAGGCAGAGACAGTTACAGGTGGCAGGGTCTGGCAGTTAGGGGTGATCAGGCAGGCAGGCAGGCCGGTGAGCAGTTGAAGCAAGCAGTCCCAGATTGCAAGAGGGATGTCTGACTGCTGGTTTAGGCCTGATCCCACAGGGTCTAAACCGGCAGTTGGACATCTCACAAGGGGTCCCTGATTGGAGAGGGTGCAGGCTAGGCTGAGGTTCTCCCCCACCCCCCATGCATAAATTCCGTGCACTGGATCCCTAGTGTTCTTATAAAAAGTTAAAAGCTGAATCTGATTTACATCAAACCTGATTTACATCACTGTGTACATATGTACTCACATTAATGAGTACAAGTACTACTGTCCAGTATGTGTGTACTATATGTATACATGTTTGTTGAGAGTTGATGACCACTGTAGCAATTAAACAGCAATTAGGGGCCCAATGCATGAATTTGTGCACCGTGAAAGAAACTGGGCTGCGAGGCTACTGTGGGCACAGGGGTAGGTCTCAGCCCATCCTCTGCACCTCCACCTGGCCCCTGGTCTCCTATCTGCTGGCAACCCTACTCATACCACCATCGCTTCCACATGCTGATTGCGCCGGCCACCCTTGCACCTGCTGACGGAAGAGCTATTGGGGCCAGTGCCAGCAGTCAGTGCAAGTGGGTCTGGCACTGTCAGCAGGTGCGGCAGTGTCTGCTGCCCTGATCACCCTTCAGTAGCAGGTCGAGGTGGCGACACCCTCAGGCGGTTGGGGTTGGCAGCTGCTGCTCGCACCCGCTTATTGTGCTGAGTGATTGGGACCAGCACCAGGTGCTAGCAGCGGGTGTGAGCAGTGCCTCCTGTGCAGGTTTGAGTGGGGCTGGTGTTGGCAGTGGGTGGGAGAGGCAGCTGTTGGCCCTGATTGCCACTCAGTAGCAGGGGGAGGTGGAGAAGCCCTGAGAGGCCACTGGAGTTGGCAGTTGCCACTCAAACCTGCTGATGGCGCTGAGCAATTGGGGCTGGAGCTGGGTGCCGGCAGCGGGTGTGAGCGGGACCAGTGCCGGCAGCAGGTGCCAGCGCCGTGTGAGACTGCTGTGTGTGGGAGCAAAGAATTTTTAGTAACAACCAGAGGCCCACCCCGATGACAGCGACAGGCACCTCACCTTGGTCTGGCGCCCTCCGCTCACCTTTACCATACTGCCAGGCCAGTGCCTGCCACATTCCACGCTCTGCTGCCTGCTGCTGACGCCCACCATGGTCCACATGTGCCCCTTGGTGGTCAGCGTACATCATAGCGACTGGTTGTTTCGTTGTTCTGCAGTCTGGTCTATTTGCATATTAGGGTTTTATTTATATATAGATGCTATAATCATACTGATGAAAAGAAATGCTGCATATCACTATGTATAAGAAATATGTATTAAAGTGTTTCAACAGAAACAAGATTATGTGTTGATCTCTTAAAAATATGACCACAGATTGGCAGGAACCTAAACCTCTATTTCCTTTTAGAGCAAAGTTTTAGTGTTCATCGTGACTGTGTAAAACAGAACTACAAGTGAACCGAGTGTGTTAATATTCTGTATGTTTTTCCCCTGTCATTGGGTGATACGGAGAGCACCTTATCTTTAGTTCCTTTTGCACAGAGCTTCAGCTTGTTTTCAATTTTGTGGGTTTTTTTTCTCAGTTGTAAATAATGCTACAGTGAACATAGTGAAAACATTTGAGAGACTATAAGTTCCTAAAATTACATTTGTGCCCTAACTTGTTTTGCTCAGTGGATAGAGTGTTGGCCTGTGGAGTGAAGGGTTTCAGGTTCGATTCTGGACAAGGGCATGTACCTTGGCTGCAGGCACATCCCCAGTAGGGAGTGTGCAAGATGCAGCTGATCAATGATTCTCTCTCATTGATATTTCTAACTCTGTTCCTCTCCCTTCCTCTCTGTAAAAATCAATAAAATATATTTTAAAAAACAATTACATTTGTTGTGACATGGGAAACCTATGATTTAAAGTCTGGTAATTTTTTAAATCATTTTTTTTTTTATCCTTTCAAACTTTGTATAATGTATAAGCTGTTTATCCAACAGAGGGAGCTAGATTATCACATAGATATACTAACTGCAGGAACTTTTTTCCTTTCTCAAATAAAAAAAAGCCAAGGTATTTTAAAAATCCTGACTCATAACTTTGGTTTTGCATCTAAAAATGAGGTGTGCTATGTTTTTTTTTTTTTTTTTTTGAATATATTTTTTATTGATTTCAGAGAGAGAATCATTGATTGGCTGCCTTCTGCACGCCCCCTACTGGGGATTGAACCCACAACCCAGGCAGATGCCCTTGACTACAATTGAACTTCGGACCCTTCAGTCTGCAGGCCAACACTATCCACTGAGCCAAATCGGCTAGGGCTTGTGTTATGTTTTTAAAAGACATGCTGATGATATTCTTCGAAGGTAACACAGATCTGTAGAATGACCAATTACTGCTGCTTTGCCAGTGGCCAGGATAGATTCTTTCTATCCTAACTGATTCTACCGGATTAAGGCTGTGATAAACATAATATTAATAGCGTAATTTGGTTATACTCTTACTGTGTTCCCTTCACGGGCACTAAAACCCAGTATCTTTTCCCAGCAAGAAGTAATAAAATGTTTCTTTTTGCCTCTCTGTAGGGTTCAGCACCACCCCCTTCTCCAACACCCAACAAAGAGATGAAGAATAAAGCAGTTCTTTGCAAACCTTTAACGATGACAAAAGCTACTTACTGTAAACCTCACATGCAGACCAAATCTTGTCAGACAGGTAGCTTTGGGGGGTCAGGGGGATTTGACTTACAAACTTACCTGTATTTATACCTCTCTTAATGAAATTCCAGGTTTTCTCAAATAGTAGGCTATGAATAAATTTACTTTATCATTTTCTGTTGATTTTGCCTGTTTAATTTTAGATATTACCTTGAGAATATAACATTATTTAAAATCATTTATGAAAATTAATCTCTGATAAAGGCCTAGGATACAAATTAATGTTAACAGTGAAATAATGTCATGGGAAAATTTTTTGGCTAAGACTTACTAAAGTTATAGTACTCTCTCTGACCATCATCTCTAAGTGTGATCTGTAATAACAGCAATGCTGTTTTCTTCTCAGAATGAGATGAAATAATTCAAATATATATTTTCATAAAATTTAAATGTTAGGTATATAATGATTTTTAGATTAAATAAATCTTTTTGTGGGGGAGGTGAGAGGAATTTGTAAGGTGTCAGGAACTTTATATTGTTTTTTTTAAAGGTTGTTTTCTTTATATTAAAATAAAGTTCTTAATTCTATTTGTACTCCCTATAAGAGAACAGCTACTTCATTCATTTTTTTTTCCAGCTAATTTTGTGAAAAATGGGAATTTATTTTAAATGGGGACTGAGACACTTGTTTTTCTTTGTTACTGCATTATTTTAACACTGAACACTGTATCAGTGCTAGTTAACGAGCTTCCTCATTGCATATTGCATTTGCAGATGACAATTGGAAGACAGAGTATGTCCCAGTGCCTATCCCTGTGCCTGTATATATTCCAGTGCCTATGCACATGTACAGCCAGAATATTCCTGTCCCCACTACAGTTCCCGTTCCTGTAAGTTGGATTTCAACTTATTTTCCATTGTGAGATTTATGAGGCATGGATGGGAGAACAGTGTTGTTGCAGTTACTGTTTCGGTGAAGCTAACAAATGGGATTGAACCGGCCTTTCTTCTAAGTTAGGTATAGGTGTGTGCTTGAATCTGTGTTGGTTATGCTGCTGTGTAGAATCTTGGAGAGTGAAGTTCAGCAGATGCCTATGCTTGCTTTATTTCCATTGTATTTTATATTGGTTCATATTAAATAAAAATATTTGTGATGCTGCTTTAGGCTTAGAACTGAAACATGGGTTAGAGTTGTATATCAAATATCATTATACTTTGTTATAAATCATTTGCAGTACTTAGTACTCTTAAGTCAGGGCTTGTCTATTATAGCC
This sequence comes from Pipistrellus kuhlii, assembly GCF_014108245.1. Classification (NCBI taxonomy): domain Eukaryota; kingdom Metazoa; phylum Chordata; class Mammalia; order Chiroptera; family Vespertilionidae; genus Pipistrellus; species Pipistrellus kuhlii. The sequence continues at coordinate 90,920,703 of NW_023425529.1, read as the reverse complement.
TCCTGGGGAACAGATTGGTTTCATTAAAATTAAGATGTAGAAATAAATTATCTGTAATGTTATTCCAGCTCTAAAATTGCTGGTAGTTTTCCAGCTCTTAAATTGCTAGTAGTTTTTAAATATAATGTATCAGTTAATAATACATTATTAATCAGTACTGCAAACATGAACACTGGTGGAGATTTTTCTAGGTGATTACTCTGTGCTTATATGTCATACTAGAGGCCTGGTGCACCACATTTGGGCAAGGATATGGTCCCTAGGCCTGGCCAGCGATTGAAGTGCGAGCATCTGGCATGGAAGGGCAGTTTACAGCTGACCTCTGGGCCCTAGGCAGCACCTGGGCCCCCAGGCCCCTGCCTGCCCCCTTCCGCCTGAGTCCCCATGTGGAGATGCAGTGAGTGTGGCCGAATGCTGTTGGCCCGGGTGCAACATGGGCCTCTGGGCCGCCCAACAATGCTGCCCGGAGGCCAGCCGGGCAGCTCTCTCTCTCCCAGCCGGCCTCTCAGACTGGCTCCTGTGAGAACCCATGGGGAGCCTGTCCAGCCCCTGCAGTCCTGGTGGCTATGACCCAGCTTACCTGGAAGCCCATTGGGACCGGCAGTGCCTCCACTGCCACCCGTTGCCAGCTTTTTGTTGCTGATGCCCTCCATGTTCTGCACTGCCCTCTGGTGGTCAGCGCACATCAAAGCACATGGGTGAACTGGTTGAGGGGACAATTTGCATATAAGGCTTTTATTGTATTGAATATTTTACATATCATAAAATAGCCTATATAATAAGGAGGTAATATGCAAATTGATTGTCATACCCTTGCACAAGATGCCCACCCCTATGTGATCACAAAATGTCCTCTCAAAATGGCTGGCAGAGGAGGGCAGTTGGGGTGACCAGGCCTGCAGGGAAGGCAGTTAGGGGTGACCAGGCTAGCAGAAGAGGGCAGTTGCAGGGGGGACTGGGCCTGCAGGGCAGGCTGTTGCGGGGGACCAGACCTGCAGAGGAGGGCAGTTGAGGGCATTCTGGCCGGCAGGGGAGAAGTTAGGCATTGATCAGGTTAGCAGAGGAGTGGTTAGGAGGTGATCAGGCTGGTAGGCAGACGCAGTTAGGGGCAATCAGGCAGGTGCAATCAGATGAGTGGTTGGGAGCCAAGCAGTTCCAGATTGTGAGAAGGATCCCAGATTGAAGAGGGTGCAGGCTGGGCTGAGGGAACCCCACCCCTACGCCCTAGTGCATGAATCTCGTGCCCTGGGCCTCTAGTAAACACATTTATATGGTGGGAGAAGTAGGGTACCTCCATTTCTCTGTCAGCATATCTGCATTACTCAATGCCGGGTGCTTATTAAATTTTAGATATTTTTCTTATAATCATTGTTATTCCCCAAGCAGAGTACTGGTTCTAGCTTCTATATTCCTATAGTACTTTTATATATATTAATGTTGTAATATTAGTCATACTTCATCACTGTTGCTGGTTCATATTTGCCTTTTTAACAGTACTCTGAATTCTTTGAGTACAAAAATTACTGCCTATTCATCTATATATTATATCTTCAAATTTTAATGCAGAACTTGGCAGATAAGCAGGCCATAGATTCTTGCCAACTCTGATTGATAATCCTTGCATGAAATGATATGTTGATGATAACTCAAAAGTTATTTTTCTTTTTTCAAAAGACAGTTGCTTGTGTTCTGGGCTTTCTTTGTCACAGGTGACATCTTAGTCAATAATACTTGATAATACTTTTGTTGTTCTTGTTTTAATCATCACCTGAGGATATTTTTCCATTGATTAGAGTGGAAAGGAAGTGGGGAGAGAGAAGTATCAATGTGAGAGAGAGACACATCGATTGGTTGCCTCCTGCAGACACCCCAACTTGGGCCAGGGATCAAGTCTGCAACTGAGGTACATGCCCTTGACTGGAATTGAACCTGGGACCCTTCAGCCTTCGTGCCAATGCTCTATCTACTGAGTCAAACCTGCTTGGGCAACATCTTACTTTTAATAGGTGTTCTTTGCAAGGTTTTTATCCAATAGTAGAGGCCCTATGCACAAAATTTGTGCAAGAGTAGGGCTTCCTTCCTCTGGCTGCAGGCACTTGCTTCCCTCTGGCACCCGGGACCCGGGCTTCCCTTGTAGCCTCAGCTTTGTCCGGATGGTCACCCGGAAGGATACCTGGTCTAATTAGCATATTATGCTTTTATTATTATTATAGACTAATTCCCCTGCCAGCCTGTTTGCCCCCAACATCCTTCCTCTGCTGGCATGGTCACCCCTAACTGCCTTCCCCTGCAAGGTTGATCACTTCCAACTGCTTTCCCTTGCAGATCTGGTGCCTCCCAACTGCCTTCCCCTGCTGGCTATCTTGTGGTAGTCATGTTGTGTCCACATAGGGGCAGGATCTTTGACTACATTGGGGCAGTCATCTTGTGTGTCGGAGTGATGGTCGATCTGCATATTACTCTTTTATTAGATAGGATAAAGGCCTGGTGCATGGGTAGGGGCTGGCTGGTTTGCCCTGAAGAGTGTCCTGGATCAGGGTGGGGGTTCCCTTAGGGTGTGGGGCGGCCTGGGTGAGGGGCCTGTGGTGGTTTTCAGGCCGGTCACGCCGCGCCCCCCCCCCCCCCCCCCCCAAGCAGAGGCCTTGGATTCTGGGATTTATTTATCTTCTATAATTAAATCTTTGTAGCCTGGAGCGGAGCCAAGCCTTCTGCTTGCTCTGTGGTGGCAGGGAATTTATTTACCTTCTGTAATTGAAACTTTGTAGCCTTAAGGTGGATGGGCTGGCCAGGGTGTGTGGAAAGCTTGGCTTCTCTATCACCTGGGAAACCCAAGCCCCCCTCCTGCTTTCTCTGTGGTCACAGCCATCTTGGCTGGGTTAATTTGCATACTCACCCTGATTGGCCAGTAGGCATGACTTGTGGGTGTGGCTTATGGGTTTAGGAGAGTGATGGTTAATTTGCATATTACTCTTTTATTATATAGGATAGAATGATAAACTAGACCATGTGTCAGGATAATTTTTACTTTAGAAAAATACCTTTAAAAAATTTTTAAAAATTGATTAGAGAGAGAGAGAGAGAGACAGACAGACAGACAGACAGACAAAGACAGACAAACATTGAAGTGAAAGAGAAACATCGATTAGCTCCCTCCTGCACACACCCTACTGGGAATTGATATTGCAACCCACACATGTGCTCTGACCGGGAATTGAACTGGTAACCTTCTGGTGCATGGATGGTGCATAACCAACTGAGCCACACCAGTCAGGGTTAGAAAAATACCTTTTAATGTTGAGCAAAACTAACAGTAAATACTTTGGTGAATTAGGTGCCAGTCCCTGTTTTTCTGCCTGCCCGGGTGGACAGCAGTGAGAAGAACCCTGCAGTAGCTGAGGAGCTAAAAAGCAAAGTTTCTTCAGATCCTCTTGATACCGAATTGCTCACAATGACGGATGTGATGACTGAAGAGGAGGGGAAAACAAACGCTGCTAACATCAATAGTGAGCTGCACTGTATTACACCTTGTGGATGAGTGTGTTGTTGGATTTTACTGAGTGCTGTAATTGTTATAGTATGTTCCAGGGCATTTTAATCCTTGGTGTAGGAGTTGGGGAAGATTGTAACAAAAATGTATTTTATGTTAAGAGAGCAAAGTTGTATCTTGCAAGGTGTTTTATTATGGAAAGTGAAATTTCAAGAAGAAATTTGTAGGGTCTTTTTAAAAAATATATATATATTTTATTGATTTTTTACAGAGAGGAAGGGAGAGGGATAGAGAGTTAGAAACATCAATGAGAGAGAATCATCGATCAGCTGCCTCATGCACACCCCCTACTGGGGATGCGCCCGCAACCAAGGTACATGCCCTTGACCGGAATCGAACCCGGGACTTTTCAGTCTGCAGGCTGACGCTCTATCCATTGAGCCAAACCGGTTTTGGCTATAGGGTCCTTTTTTAAATGGTAAAAGGATTTGAAATGCACGATCAACTAAAATTTGTTCTTGTTTTCATAGACTAGCTCAGATATAAAACTAATTTGTAGTAAATTTAATAATCCAGATTCTTATTTTATAATAGTTATCTCAAATTTTTTTTATCAATAATTCTAATGTCATTTGCATGATCGAAACCAGGGGATGTTGTAACTTCTGTTAGGGCAGTGATTCTAAACGTACAGCATGATGAGTGTGTTGTAGATGTTTTTGCCTCTTAGAATATTTCTTCCTGAAGAAATATTTAGTCCTCTGGTGACAACAGAGCCCTGTTTCAATCGTGAGTTAAATCCCTTTAGAGTACAATAGAAATACTATAAATTCTATGTATTTTACAATGTGACAATATTTTTGAAGCACTTTGTTAGGGAGTTAACAATGAATTTTGTGGATTGAAATCAGTTTTTTGATTTTTTAAATTTAAAAATTGTTTTAAAATATATATTTTTATTAAATTCAGAGAAGAAAGGAGAGAGGGAGAGATAGAAACATCAATGATGAGAATCATTGATCAGTTGCCTCATGCACGCCCCCTACTGGAGATTGAGCTTAAAACCTGGTCATTTGCCCTTGATCAGAATGGAATCCAGACCCTTTGGTCTGCAGGCTGATGCTCTATCCACTGAGCCAATCCAGCTTGGGTCCAAGTTTTTATTTTTTTAATGAACACCCAAAATGTCAGCATAAATTCCCTTATAGAAAGGGTAGTATTTTGTGAAACCTTTGTTTCCTGTGTGGGTGCGCATGAATGCTTGTCTGTCTTTCTGTCTTCTACTACCATCCTGAACCTAGATAAAATGCATTTCTTATTAAGGACTGCAATACAAAAAATGCTTGAAACAACTGATCAAAATATTAGAAGACAGTTGTATATAAGTATATATTGAATGACATGAAAAACCTAGGCCATAATTCAGGAAAAATGTTGAAAAATTGCAGTTATCCATCCTCATTATTTTACTTTAGACAAAAAAATTGATTTTACAAATACTCTCAATATCAGAGATGTTTTACTAGCAAAGCATGCCTATTAACTTTTGAAGAGGGCCAAAAACTTACAGGAGTAAAAGTTTTTGTGTTCTCAAGGTTATCTAGTAGTTATAAAGTTTAATAGTTAATTGCAAGATAGCTATATATATACCTTTTCCTTTTGTGACATTAATATAAGTATTCTTGTTTTGCATTTACAATTAACTGACTTTCTTTTGCCAGGTATAGGTGTCGTTGAGGTCTTTTTTTATTTCTAATGACAGTTTGGATTGATTACAGGTGTAATTATTGAGACTGACATAATTGGTTCAGATCTCTTGAAGGATTCTGACCTAGAGACACAGTCCAGCATGCCTGATGTACCATATGAGCCAGACTTGGATATCGAAGTAGATTTTCCCAGAGGTATTCATAGTACTATTTTATTCTTTTAATGTGAACTATGTGAACTATGGTTATGGAATTTAGTTACAGAGTCATAATTGTGGTTATGATCATTAGGCATTTAGTGTTCATGTCATTGCCTTTACTGTTCATAGTTGTCTTTTTTACCCAGATAAAATTCAACAGTTAACTTTTTTTAAAAAAATTAATATATTTTTATTGATTTTAGAGAGAAAGGGAGAGGGAAAGAGAGACAGAAACATCAATGATGAGAGAGAACCATGGATAGGCTGCTTCCTGCATGCCCCCTACTGAGGTTGAGCCACAACCCAGGCATGTGCCCCTGACCAGAATTGAACATGGGACCCTTCAGTCTGCAGGCCTACGCTCTATCCACTAAGCTACACCAGCTAGGGCAACAGCTAACTTCTAAAATGACTCAGGATTGCTTTGTAGGGATTTTTAGAGCCTTACAAAGAAACTTTCTCAAACTTTCATTATATAACATTTTGAAGATAAAGGATAAAGAAGTGTTTGTGTATTTTTTAATAATTTAAATAAAATATCAATAGTAACTCTCTTAAGATCCTTTTGAAAATTAAGTTGACCTTCAAAGGGAAAAAGTATTTTCAGGTCTTTTGTTATAAAAGAGATGTGTTCTATTTTCACTATTTTCTTAATCTATTGATGACAAATAAGCACATTGAATTGAATGTAAAGTATTTTATTTTAGGAAAGATTTAATAGATTCAAATAGATTTGTAATGAGATCATTTAGATCTTACAATTGAACTTCAGGTTATAATAATTTTTTTGATACCAATTTACATGAAAATTTCATGTTGATATTCATTGTACATATTTGTTAAGAGTCTGAACAGGTTTTATCAGAATTCATAGGCCATGTTAGATACAGAAGATCATTTATTCTTCACCCCAACACAGGTTGTTCCCATATACAGATGCCTGTTTACATCCTTTGGTTCTTTCTTTGTTGGCTGTATTATATAATATAAACCTCTGCTATTACATTTGGAATAAAAGTTGTGATTTGTTTGTCAGCTGCTGAAGAACTTGATATGGAAAATGAATTTTTATTACCACCTGTTTTTGGAGAAGAATATGAGGAACAACCTAAACCTCGATCTAAAAAAAAGGTATAAAATTAATAGTATTTTTGCATTTGGTTAATATCTCTATATAGTAATATCTCTAAACAGCTATAGAGTAAGGATATAATAGTGCTCACTTGTGCCTAGGAATATGGGAAGGTTTTTTTGTTTTCTAGATTTAAGAGGTAAAGTCTTTATTACTTCATTTTTAGATAATAAAAATGTCTCAGATATAATTGTAACTTAATAGAAGAAGAGTAATTATTATTGCCACTTTGTTTTTGTTTTCAGTTTTAGCTTTATAAATGGTTGGTATAGATAAAAAGTTGACATAGTTGCAAGTAAATTCAATCTTTGACAAGAATTGAGACTATTTTCTAGGGAGTTGTTTTTTCCATTATCATCATCCATATTATTTTTTAAATATATTTTTATTAATTTCAGAGAGGAAGGAATAGGGAGAGATAGAAACAGCCTATATAATAAAGAGGTAATATGAAAATTGACTATCACTTCAACACACAAGATGGCCAGCAGGGGAGAATAGTTGGGGGGGGGACCAGGCCTGCAGGGTTGGGCAGTTGAGCGGGGGGGACCAGGCTTGCAGAGGAGGGCAGTTAGAGGCATTTAGTCCAGCAGGAGAGGGCAGTTAGGGGTGACCAGGTTGGCAAGGGAAGGAAGTTAGGGGTGACTGGGCCAGTAGGGGAGGGCAGTTAGGGGTGACCAGACTGATAGGGGAGGGCAGTTAGAAGTGACCAGACTGACAGGGGAGGGCAGTTAGGGGCGACCAGGCTGACAGGGGAGGGCAGTTAGAGGTGACCAGGCCGCAAGTGAGTGCAGTTAAGGGCAATCAGGTAAGCAGGCAGGTGAGCAGTTGGGTGCCAGCAGTCCTGGATTGAGAGAGGAATGTTCCAGATTGGAGAGGGTACAGGCTGGGCTGAGGGACACACACACACACACACACACACACACACACACCCATGCATGCATTTCATGCACCAGGCCTCTTCTAATTAATGATAAGAGAGAATCATTGATTGACTACGACCTGCACACCCCTTACTGGGGATGGAGCATGTGCCCCAAACTGAGAATCAAATTGTGACCTTCCTGGTTCATAGGTTGATGCTCAACCACTGAGCAACACAAGCTGCGCTCCAGCATTATTTTTGATGAGACTAATCAGTGATGTTGGAATATACAGTTCATTATATCCTATTTCATTTAAGCATATCAACACATAGGAAGACATTTCAGACACTAATAGATTCAGGTAGACAAAATTAACAGGTGTAATTGTTTTAAATATTTTAACATCAACTTTATTTCTGATTTCCAACATAAATTAAGGTCCAAAGGGGAAAAGAAAAATTTTACAGATTTCCCCCAAAAGAAAGAAAATGAAAAAGGAGTACCCTGCAGTAGAATGTAGTTGGACTTTTACTTCATACCACAAAATGAGTCACTGATCTAAATGTAAGAACTAAAAATCTCTTAGAAAAAAACCAAAAAACTCTTAGAAGAAAACATAGGCTGTAATCTTCATTATCTTGGGTTTCTGAGATATAACAGAAAAAGCTTAAGGAACAAAAGGAAAAATGATTAATTGGATTATGTCAAAATTTAAAACTTGTATAGCAAATAGTGCCATCAAGAAAGTAAAGAGTTGAGTAGTCATTTCCTTTATGGTGGAATTATTATAAAGTTCTTCCATTTATCTCTTAATATTTATTATCCTTTTATTTCAGATTATTAGTTCATGTCATATATTTATTTTCTCACCAGAGACTCACAACATAAGTTAATAAAATTTTATTGTACACAATGGTTTATGTAGAAATATGGCATTTCTGCAAATATATTTCAACACATGTTATAGGTGACTATTCTTACTTTCAGGAATACCGGTCAATTCTAAGAATATAAGTATATGCTCTTTAATTTGCATTTTTTGATTGATGGCTTATATAAAGTCATGAAATAATGTAGACTTAAAAAAAAAAAAAAGGAGATTTACAGTGGTATTTTACTAATAGGGAGCCAAGAGAAAAGCTGTATCAGGATACCAGTCTCATGATGATAGTTCTGACAATTCAGAATGCAGCTTTCCTTTCAAGTATACATATGGTGTAAATGCATGGAAACACTGGGTCAAAACGAGGCAATTTGATGAAGATCTTCTGGTATTAGATGAGCTAAAATCTCGTAAGTGTTCTGATTTTGTTTTCCTTATGTCCTATTTAACAGCAAGATATTGTTATTAACTTCCTTTAACTTTTAAAAAATAAATGTAGATTTTATTTTACTTTTAAGTTCTTACATACAATAAATTTCAGGGGCTTTCTTAATCTTAAGACAGTAGTAATACCAATTACTAATTTTTTATTTCTTTTTAGCTAAATTAGTAAAGTTAAAAGAGGATCTGCTGTCTCACACCACGGCTGAGCTTAACTATGGGCTAGCCCATTTTGTCAATGAGATCCGCCGACCAAATGGAGAGAGTTATGCACCTGACAGCATTTATTATCTTTGCCTTGGAATACAGGAGGTTAGTAATTTGCAGGCAAATTTTGAATATAATGTTAATAAAAGTTGTTGTGGTATTTCTTGAACAGAAAAATGTTATGCTTCAAGAATATTAAACAAAACTTCATGGAGACAAAAAAAGATTTAATCTATGACAAAAACTAGGATATTTTAAAGGATTTTCTGAGCTTTGTAATTAGGTGCTATAATGTGATATTTTCTTAAAAATTACCACATTCTTCAGAACTCAGTACAAAAACCAGTAAGAACAGGCCACTCAAAATGTCTGTATCTTTTGTAACATATCTGACAAAGTTGTATGTTTGTTACCATATATAAGATAAGGGCAGATATACATGCAGATATACATAGATCCATGCTGCTGAAATGCATGTGAATGAAAATGTCTGGTTTCTTCATATAGTTGGTCTGTTTCTGTGTGGACTGGTCACGTTTTTCTATCATGTTAGAAACATTAGTTCTTTGGAATCATCTTACAAAATGGATCATTCTTTAGGGATTTTGAATAAATTTCAGCTGCATGTCTGTGAATCTGGAGTTTTCCATTGATGGCAATAACTTCTGTTTCTGAAAAAAATTGTATAGGTTTGAACCTAGAGGTCAAAAAGGATTTTCACTTCACATTCTGTGTGTATGTAAATGTGGTAAATAATGGAAGTAGATCTTCTTATGCAGGGTGGTGTTTAAAGACCTAAAATTTAATGTTAAGCTGCTAACAGCATATTGAAATAAGTTACTGAAAAAAAACTGGAATTGTCTTAATTTGTATTTTATTTATATTCTCTTCAGGGTAGATAATTTCCAAAGATAATGAAAGCAGTGTGGGGAATTAACACATAGCTATCTATACATTACTGTGTGTTCAAAGGCCATCACATATTTTGTAGTAACAGTCTAAAAGAAATAGAGAAATTTTGTTTCTTCTTATTCCAACTTGATAGATTTACATATACTTTGAGCTTCATATTTATATGGCGATACTAGGTTCACCATTCTAAAATCCCAAAACTTGAGAACTAAGATTTCTCTGGAAACTCTTTTGATAGTAAAACCTGACTTGAAGAGTTGTGATTCTGTTTTCTTTATTATACTTTCAAAAAATATTCTATCTTAACCCAGCCAGTGTGGCTCAGTAGTTAAGCATGGGATTATGAGCCAGGAGGTCACAGATTGATTCCTGGTCAGGGCACCTGCTTGGGTTGCTGGCTCAATCTTGCATTGTGGGGGGGTGCAGGAGGCAGCTGATTGATGATTCTGTGTCATAATTGATGTTTCTGTTTCTCTCTTCCTCTCTGAAATCAATGAAAAAATATAATTTTATAAATTCCGTCTTAGTATATTAATTGTAGACTTGTAGAATTGTTAATGCTTCTAAACAAGTGTAGTGTACTTCCCTATGGAATGTTGTGTAATGGTCTGTTTCCTCTGTAGAAGTCCAAAACATTTGAATTCTGAAACATATCTGGCTTCAGTGGCTGTGGCACAAGGCTTAGAACTGTGTATATGTTTCCCCTTCTACTTCATTATGTTTTGTAGTAAAAAAGAGTAGGCATAGCATTTGTAAATATGCTAACTGGTGTAGTTGAAAACATCTCAATCTTCTGGTGTCAGAACAAGTTATCCTATAATAGGGGTGTCGAACTCAATCAGAGAAGGGGCCAAAATCTAAAATCCAGCCTAAATCGCGGGCCGAATGGTTTACTGAACAGTCATAAACTGTCATTGTGATGGAAACGCAGCGGAGTGCAGTGATGACAGCGCGGTGCGGGCCACATTGCAAGGCCTGGCGGGATGGATTTGGCCCGCGGGCCTTGTGTTTGACACATGTGCTATATAATAAAGAGGTCTTATGCAAATTGACCCTCACACCCTTGTGTCACAAGATGGTCACCCCCACATTGTCACAAGGTGGTCAGCAGGGAAGGGCAGTTAGGTGTGATAGGATTAGCAGAGGAGGGAAGTTGGGGGCAATCAGGCTGGCAGGGGAGGGAAGTTGGGGGCAATTGGGCCTGCAAGGAAGGGTAGTTGGGGATGATTGGGCCTGCATGGGAGAGCAATTGGGGGCTGGGGTGGGGGGGACCAGGCCTGCAGGGGAGGGCAGTAGGGGGTGATTAGGCCAGAGGGGAGGGCAGTTGGGGATGATCGGGCCAGCAGGGGAGCTGTTAGGTGTCAATCATGCTGCCAGGGTTGCAATTAGGCATTAGGCCAGCAGGCAGCAATCAGGCAGGCAGGCAGGTGAGTGGTTAGGAGGATTGGGCCAAAACTGGCAGTCGGGCATCCCCAAAGGGATCCCAGACTGGATAGGGTGTAGGTTGGGCTGAGGGACACCCATGCGCCCCCCCCCCCCCACCCCCCCGCATGAATTTTATGCACCGGGCCTCGAGGTTATTACATATAATTCTCCCTTGGAGCAAACAGGAGATGGTGTTACTTCTTTGTGTTTGTACCATGCTGTCCCCATAGTTCCCACTTACTGATCTGGGTGATTGCTATGGCTATTATTATACAATAGTCCTATATATCAACTGTGTGCATACTTACTTAAGGTAATTTTTAAAAAAGAGAACATATATGTCATCATTTTAGCAGTAGTTCCATTTTTTTATTTTTACTATAATAATTAAAAACATTTTTTTTAAAATCCTCATCTGAGGATATTTTTCCATTGATTTCTAGAGACTGGAAGAGAGATTAAATTGCCTCCTGTATGCACTCTGACCAGGGCCAGGGCTGGGGAGAAGCCTGCAACTGAGGATGTGCCCTTGACTGGAATCGAACCTGGGACCCTTTGGTCTGCAGGCTGATGCTCTATCCACTGAGCCAAACCGTCCAGAGCAATTTTTAAAATTTTTAAATTGTAGTTGATGTACATTTTATTAGTTTCAGGTGTATAACATAGTGATTATATATTTATATAACTTATAAAGTGGTTACTCTGATAAATCTGATAGCATACATAGTTATTCCAATATTCTTGACTATATTCCCTATGCTATACTTTATATCCCATGACTATTCTGGAACTACCATTGTACTTTTAATCCTTTTATCTTTTTCACCTATATCCTGACCCCCTCCTATTTTGTAACTGTCAAAATGTACTTTGTATCTATGAGTAAAAAAAAAGTCTGTTTCTGTTCTGCCTGTTTATTTTGTTTTATAGATTCCACATATTAGTGAAATCATCTGACATTTGTCATTCCTTTCCTGACTTATTTCACTTAGCATAATACCATGTAGTTTCATCTATGTTTTTGCACATGGAAATATTTTAAGTTTTTTTCTTTTTATGGCTTGGTCATATTTTATTATATTGGCTATTGTAAATTATGCTGCAATGAATATATGGGGCATATGTCTTTTCAGTTTAGTGTTTGGGTTTCTTCAGATAAATACCCAGAAGCAAAATTGCTAGATTGTTCTTTTTATAGCCTTTTATTTTAAAGTCTGTTTTGTCTGGTGTAAGTAAACAGTTATTTTTGTTTGTTTGTTTTCATTTGAACAAAATATCTTTTTTCATCCCTTTATTTCAGTCTGTGTGTGTTTCTTTTGATTTGAAGTGAGTCTCTTGTAGATAGCATATGTAAGGGTCTTGTTCTATTGTCCATTCAGCCACCCTGTGTTTTTGTATTAGAGCATTTAATCCATTTGCATTTAAATTAACTTTTGATAGATAACTTATTTAATGCCATTTCATTCAGATTTTTTTCTCTCTCTATTTTTTTTCTTTTCTGTTTTTAAAGAAGACCAGATCCTTTCACATTTCTAGAAATAGTGATTTAGTGATGATAAACTCCTTTAGCTTTTTTTTTTTTTTTTTTTTTTTTTTTTGTCTTGGAAGCTGTTTATCTGACCTTTGATTTTAAATTTTATCTTTGCTGTATAATCTTAGTTGAAGGTCCTTACACTTTGAATATTTTGTGCCAGTCTCTTCAGCCTGTCAAGTTTTTGTTGAGAAATCATCTGACAATCTTAGGGGGAATTTCCTCTATTGTAGGTAACTACCTGCTTTTCTTTTTCTGCTTTTATAAGTCTGTATTTGTTTTTAATCTTTGGCCTTTTAATTAACAATGTGTCTTTTTGTGGACCTCTTTGAGTTAATATTATTTGGGACTCTCTGAACTTTCTGGACTTACATTTTCCTCCACCAGGTTAAGGAAATTTTCCATCATTATTTTTTCAATATGGTATGAATATTGGTGCACTTGAAGTTGTCTCAGGCTCATTATACTATCCTTTTTTTTTTTTTTTTTTTTTTTTTTTTTAAGAGAGCGAGAGAGAGAGGAAGGGAGAGAGAGAGAGAGAAACATCAGCAGTGAGAAAGAATCATTGGTCAGCTGCCTCCTGATGCCCCCTACTGGGAACTGAGCCTGCAACCCAGGCATGTACCCTTGATCAGAAATGAACCTGAGGCCCTTTAGTCCTCAGGCTGATGCTAAGTCAAACCAGCTAGGGCTATCCTCATTTTTTTTGGATTTTTTTCTTTTTGCTCTATATATTGGGTGTTTTCTATTTCCTTTTATTCCAAAGTAGGGGCCTGGTGCATGAAGTTTTGTGCACAGGGGAGGGGGTTCCCTCAGCCTGACCTGCACCCTCTCCAATCTGGGAGCTCTCAGGGGAGCCCTCTCCAATCAGTGAGTTTCTGTCTGTCTTTGCAGTCATGTGAGCGAATTGTCTGAGATTCCAACCCAGTTTGGTTTGCTGCTCACAAAATAATAGAGGCTTTTTTCTTCTTCTTTGCTTCATTGGTGGAGATTTCCTGGAAGTTTTAGGATATATTCCCTTTAATTTTTCCTTGACACTCTGATTTTACTTGTGTCTCTCACCTTTGCTTTCCCTCCATCCCCCACCGCAACAGTAATTTGCTCCAGGCTCACTTTGCTGTAGTGTCTTGGAGATCCGTCTGCCACCAGAACTATGATTCCCAGCATTCTTGGTGCTCCCCGCGCTCTGGGATTCTGCTTCCTGGCCTGGGGCTGCCACCAGAACTACTGTTCCCAGAATTCCTGGTGTTCCTTTGCGCTTTTGGTTTTCCCTTCCTGCTCTGTCTCAGTCCCATGGCCTCCCACTCTGCCAAGTCCTCCAAGCTGCCAGCTCTCCCTCGCTGCTCTCCATCTGGCAGCTTGGGGAGCCAAGCTTCCCAAGCTGCTCCACTCTCTACTGGCTCTAGTGCTCTGCTCTCTGCCTGGTGCCTGTGTATGAAAATATACCTGCTGTCTTTGTCAGGTTAATGTGCATACTCCTGATTGGCTGATGAGTATAGTGGATGTACGTTCAATTTACATGTTTCCCTTTTATATATAGGATTGCTGATTTGATTCTGTTGATTTCCTGTAATTCTTATATCAATGTTATTTTTACTTTTGAATGGTTCTTTTTTATGTTTCTATCTCTTTTTTGTGTTTCTTATCACTTGGTTGAAGTTCTCACTGAGGTTTTATCATCTAACCTAGTAAAAGAGAAACATGCAAATTAACCATCATTCCGCTACACCCATAGCCAATCAGTATGCAAATGAACCCAACAAAGATGGAGGTTAATTTGCATATGAAGGTGCAGAGCGGTGTTAAGCTTGCTATTAGAGGAAGGGGGGCAGCAGAGGGAGCTACTGGAGTGGTGCTCCAGACAGAAGTGAGGTCTTGCTGGTTTCGGGCGGCCAGGGAGCGGGGACTTACCGGCTCCTGGGCAGCTGGAAGTGAAGCCAGGGGCCTATTCTTGCACAAATATCGTGCAGTGGGCCTCTAGTTTCCTTATAACCAGTATTTTGAATTCTGTATCTGGTAGATTGTTTGCCTCCATTTAACTTAGTTCATTTTCTGGAGTTTTGTTATGTTCTTTCATTTGTGATGTATTTCTCTGTCTCCTCATTTTAGATGCTCCCCTGTGTTTGTTTTTGTGAATTAGGTAGATCTACTACATTACCCAGTCTTGGTAGAATGTACTTTTGTAGTAAGTGCTCTGTAGGTGTTGCATAGACTCCCTGTCACCTGATCTGGGTACTCTGGCCACTACCCAGTGTGGATTGTGTGCACTCTCCTATTATAGTTAAGGCTTGATTGCTGTTGGCACGTCATTGGGAGGGATTTGCCTCCAGACTGCTCAACCGCTGTTCCGCGGCACACTATGTTGCCTGGTGTGCCATAGGTGCAGACAAGACAAGAATTTTATAATTTTTCACTATTTTGTTTACTTAATATTTCATAATAAAGTAATTATAAAATACTTTCTTTGTGTTTATTTGATTCCTATTCAAGAGAATTACTTTATATATAGTCAATATAGGCACAGAGTTAAATTTTTTAACATTTTCTAATGGTGGTGTGCCTCGTGATTTTTTTCATGAAACAAGTGTGCCTTTGCCCAAAAAAGGTTGAAAAACACTGCCTTAGAGAACTGGCTATGACCAGAGTAGAGGAGCTGCTGTGCAGAGGCCTACCCTAAGTAGCACTTCAATAGGATCTGGTACCTGATTAGTCTACCTATTGAGTGTGTAGCTAGTAATGTGATTTGTGTGGTGCTCTGGTGTGCTCTGAAGCTGGCCACTTACAGGGCTTCCCAGGAAGTACAAGCAAAAATGAGCTGCGACTTGAACTACAAAGCAGTGTGCACAGGGCTTGGAGGGCCCAGGAGAGCCAACCAGCAGATAGAGGCCAACTATCACTAGTGTAGGCCTGGCGCCACTTAGCTTAGCAAGAGATTCAGGGCATGATGAGGCCAGATGCTACTTGTTGGAGGTTTGTGACTCATGTAGAGATTTTAGGAAATTCTGTAGCTTGAGCCAAGGCTGGCGTTTGTATGGAAAAGCCATTGAAAACAGCTTTGGTGGGTCTGAAAGTTAGGTGGTTTGGGGTCTCAGAGAATCACTAATTGAAGTTAACCAGGTTGATGGAGATTGAGGTACGGTGCCAGTCTACAACAGTCTGTGGAGGGAGTCCTCAGCACAGGAAAAATGGTCTCTTCTACCACTTCTGACTGGGAGAAAGTTGGCCCTTCATACTGAAGACAGAAAATTCATTTTCTCCCTGTATGTCTGATATGCCTTTCTAGCTGCTCTCCCAGTGATGGAGCTCAGAGCCAGTTAGTCTGAGTAAGTCCTTGTGCAGACTCTTTACGGGAATTGCCTGGGACTCCCAAAAGCCCTCTATCTTAGCCACAGTCAGCTGGTTTCCTCAGCCAACAGTTATGGGGACTTCTCTTCTCGGAACTGGAACCCTGGGCTGGGCCCCTAGTGTGGGCCTGAGGCTTCTTGCTCTTCAGGGGGTCATCTGCAGCTGGGATATCTTTTCTAATTTTATTTATTTTTTTCTGATTTTTAACAATTTAATAAATCTTTATTCAGATTATTACAATTGTTCCTCCTTTTTCTCCCCATAGCTCCCCTCCACCAGGTTCCTATCCAACCCTTTGCCCTTACCTCCCCACCACTGTCCTCATCCATAGTTGTACGCTTTTTGTCCAGTCTTTTCCTGCACCCTACTCCTTTTTTTCCCACAAGAATTGTCAGTCCACTCCCCTTCTATGCCTCTGATTCTATTATATTCACCAGTTTATTCTGTTCATTAGATTTTTTATTCCCTTGGTTTTTAGATTCACTTGTTGATAGTTACATATTTTTTGTTCATAATTTTTATCTTTATCTTTTTTGTCTTCCTCTTCTTAAAGAATACCTTTCAGCATTTCATATAATTCTGGTTTGTTGGTGATGAACTCATTTAGCTTTTTCTTATCTGTGAAGCTCTTTATCTGACCTTCAATTCTGAATGATAGCTTTGCTGCAGTTTCTTGGTTTCAGTTTCTTGCTATTCATCACTTTAAATATTTCTTGCCATTCCCATCTGGCCTGCATAGTTTCTTTTGAGAAATCAGCTGATGGTCATATGGTGTTCCCTTGTAGGTAACTAACTGCTTTTCTCTTGCTGCTTTTAATATTCTCTCTTGGTCTTTTGCCCTTGGCATTTTAATTATGATGTGTCTTGGTGTGGTCCTCTTTGGATTCCTTTTGTTTGGGGTTCTGTGTCCTTCCTGGACTTGTAAGTCTATTTCTTTCACCAGATAGGGGAAGATTTTGGTCATCACTTCTTCAAATAGGTTCTCAGTATCTTGTTTTCTTTCTTCTTCTGGCACCCTCATAATTCTGATATTGGTATGCTTGAAGTTGTCTCAGAGACTCCTTAAACTAACTTAATATTTTTGGATTCTTTTTTCTTTTTACTTTTCCGGTTGAGTGTTTTTTTTTCGTTTTTTTTTCTTCTTCTATGTATTTTAAATCTTTGACTTGATTTTTGGGATCCTCTAGTCTGCTGTAAGATCTCTGTATAATATTTTTATTTCAGTCAGTGTATGCTTAGTTTCTAGTTGGTCCTTCTTCATATCTTCAAGGATCTCGCTAAATTTATCGGCCTTTTCTAGAAAATTCTTGCAAAACCTTATAACCGTGATTTTGAACTCTATATCCAATCATTTACTTTCCTCCATTTTCTTCATTTGTGACCTGCCTCTTTGTCTCCCTAGTTTGGCTGCTTCCCTGAGTTGATGGAGTGGATTTGTGTGGTAGGTGTCCTAGCAGGACCCAGTGGCTCAGCCTCCCCAGTTATCTGAGGTGGACACTCTTGGTTTGCCCACCTTTGTGGGCTGTGTGTGCAGTTTTGTTGTAGTTAAGTCTAGATTGTTGTTAGTATCGTTGGGGGGAGTTGACCTCCAGGTCAATTGGATGTGAGGATCAGCTGTCTCCGCTGGGAGAGTTTCTGTGCTGAGCTTGGATGGGGCAGAGTCTCAGGGTGGAGCAGACAGCCTTGGTTTCCAGTCAGCCCCACCCTACAAGGCCTCTTTGTCTCAGTGTACCACCGCAGTGGCTGCACGCACCTCTGAGAGAAGGCTGCCCTTGAGTTTCACCTGCTGCCAGACAGTCCTGTTTCTCCTCAAATGAGTCTGGGTACCCAAAGTTTCATCCGGAACTAGATTTCAGTGCAGTCAGGAGGTTTTGTTTCCCTCCCGAATGAGCAGCTAGCCACACGCTTGCTGTCTGCCCTCTCCGTATGCTGCGAGTAAGCTAGGCGAGTATTCAACTGCCCATCCATTGTGAGCATGGGTCTCTGCACCTCTGTCCTCCACAGCTCCTTTGAGTCTCAGTGTCCTTTTATCTTTCCTTCTAGTTGTAGATTTCCTACTCAGCCAGCTTTCAGGTGGTTCTGGATGATGTCTGCTCTGTCTTCCAGTTGCAGTTTTGAAATTGTGGTGCTAGGAAGCAATATAGGTGTTTACCTATTCCGCCATCTTGGTTTCTCTCTCTTCTCATTTTAAATTGACACATATGGCTGTGGGACCAGCCTCTTTAGAGTCTCTGCCCCTCCTATAGATCTCACAGTGGTTGCTTTGTTGTAGTTTTGATGTGATTGTGGTAGGATAAGAGGACAGAGATTACATATGCACCCTCTTGACAGCCTAGTTCAGTGTTATTCAACCTTTTTTGGGCAAAGGCACACTTGTTTCATGAAAAAAATCACGAGGCACACCACCATTAGAAAATGTTAAAAAATTTAACTCTGTGCCTATATTGACTATATATAAAGTAATTCTCTTGAATAGGAATCAAATAAACAAAGAAAGTATTTTATAATTACTTTATTATGAAATATTAAGTAAACAAAATAGTGAAAAATTATAAAATTCTTGTCTTGTCTGCTCCTACGGCACACCAGGCAACATCTCGGAACAGCGGTTGAAAAACGCTGGCCTAGTTAACCAACTTTAGAAGTGTTGAAAGAGCAATAGAGTTCTGCATGTTAACTTGGAAGGAGAAAGATTGAGTTCCAACCTCTTTTTCTTCTCGTTTTAATTCAACTCTAGTTTATGATATGTTTTTATAAAATTCTCTTTAAAATTGCTACTACTTGTAATTAAACTTAAAAACTAATATCTACATTATATAACTTTAAATCAAACAGTAATAAAACAAAGACAGCACAATGGGTTTCTACCCTACCTATCTGTAGTCTATTTAGTTCTTCTCACTAGTCAAATAATTATTGCTCTGTTAGTTATTTCTTCTGATAAATTTGCATATAGGAATACAATCGATTTTTATATATTCATCTTACACCATATATGTGCCAATTCACTATTAGTTTCAGTAGGTAAAGTGTTTCTTCCCCCTCATACTATTTTCTACATAAAAAATCATGTCATGTATGAATAAAGACAGTTTACTTCTTTCGTCCCAATCTGCATGTCTTGTACTTCTTTTTCTTGCCATATTACATTTGTTGTTTTGGTTCCACAAAAAGATGAGTGGTGAGAGTAAAAACATTTGCTTTGCATGTAATCCTTTGGGGAAGGTTTTTCTCCTTCCTTGCTTTCCTTTTTTGGTTTTTAAGTAGGATGCTTCCTGAGGTTTTTTTTTTTTTTTTTTTTTTTGGTTTTTTTTTTTTTTTTTTTTTTTTAATAGCTTTGTGGCATTTGATCAAGGAAGTTTTGATCTATTCTTTTGTTCAGTGATTTTCAATTGTTCAGTGATTTTCAATTGGTGTGTCACAAGAATTTTTAAAACATGTAATATCTGATTATTTAGTCAGGGGCACTGACTTAGTTTCCCTAATATTATCAAATGAAAAAAAACAACAGCCAATACAATAATAGCCATTTGGTGTAAGTGGTCTGTCTTTATCCATAAATATATATTGTAGGTCATGTAATAGAATTGCATCATATTGGTCACATCACATAATAAGATTATTCCTGATTGATTTATTTTTGGTACCAGAATTCCTTACACACAACTATAGGCACTTGATATTTCAAAAAGTCACTTTGAAGCAAAAATTATACCTATTTTTTTTGTCAGATTGGCAAAAAATGTTCTTTTCGGTGTGCCACATAATTATAGTAATTAGATTGTATATGCCAAATGGAAAATATTGAAAGTTGTTGCGGACTTTTCTTTTTATTTTATTTTATTTTATTTTTTATTTATTTTTTTAAAATATATTTTATTGATTTTACACAGAGAAGAACTGAGAGGGACAGAGAGTTAGAAACATCGATGAGAGAGAATCATCGATCAGCTGCCTCTTGCACAAGCCCTACTGGGGATGTGCCTGCAATTAAGGTACATGCCCTTGACTGGAATTGAACCTGGGACCTTTCAGTCCACAGGCTGACACTCTATCCACTGAGCCAAATTGGTTTCAGCAAATGAAACTTTTTACAAATAGCATTTAATAAGACTGCCAATTTTAGTCTTTCATCATTGATGTAGAATCTCTTATCTAATATTCCTCAAATTACTATATGAGTGTCTTACAGTCTCAACATTTATAAATTATTATGCATATTGTTATATGTAATAGATTTCTTGCTTAACTAGCTTTTCAAAACATTCTTTGACAGTATTTATTTCCCGCATTACTGACAAATACATGTTTAAACAAGCATGTTAATATTCTGAACATATTCTCTAAAATACATGCTTTTCAATTGCCTATTAATTATGTTGTATGGGACTTTAATTCTACTTTTCAAATACTAGTACCAGAATTTCTGCTTAAGTAGATAGATACCTACTAATATTAGTCCATAACAAGATGGGGAAGTATAGCTAGTTTGAAAACAAGAAGTGCTCTGAGTGTAAAATACAGATTTCTAAAGAATTCAAGTTTTTAAAAATGTGAAATATCTTATTAATTTTTATGTTATTTGTTGAAATTACATGTTTTAGATATATTGGGTTAAAATATTTAATTATACCTGTTTTGTTTTAAATGTGGCTACTGTTGCCTGGGTTGGTCTGTTATATTAAGGTTTTATTGTAATTACCAATATCATTGGATTAAAATCTATCATCCTGCTGATTGTTTTGTATTTGTTAGGTCTATTCTTTATTTTGTGTGTTTTTCTGCTTTTTTTTGCATTAGTTATTTTTATATTCCATTTTGTCTCTACTGTTGGTTTATTATTTATGCCTCTTAAATTTGTTTTGTCCCCAATTATTTTTATTAAGGAGTTATATGTGTCCATATTCCCCCAGTGCCCCCCCCCCACACCACTCCCAACATGCCCTCACCCACTAGTGTCTTGTGTCCATTGATTATGCTTATATGAATGCATACAAGTCCTTTGGTTGATCTTTTATCTCCCTTCCCTCCCCTAGCCTTCCCACTGTAATTTGACAGTCTGTTCGATGCTTCTCTGTATCTTATAATTAGCTGGTTTTCCTTCAAGATTTTTTTTTCTTTCTTTAGTACTTGTGTGGTAGTAATCGAAAAGACAACATATTTATTGATCCAGGATACCAGACATTTGAGCAAGAATTGAATAAAATCCTCCGAAGTTGGCAACCAAGCATACTTCCAGATGGTAATGCTCTTTTGAAATAAAGCTGTTGCTAATTGCTACTGGGATTTTTAATTTTACAGAATGTTCATCTATCTATCTATATAAAAAGCCAGTGTCCAGGAAGACCAAACGACCATGGCCCACAGGCTCCAATTGCAGCAAGGCGGGCAGCAGGCGGGTGGGGTGGTGAACATGGTGCACACTGGTGGGCGGGGCTGCGATCAGTGGCTGGCTACCATGTGCAATTTCATGTGCTGGGCCTCTAGTTAAATATAATAAGGAAATAATTTAAATTAGCATTTTTTAGAGTATATATTTGTGAACTCAATGGTTCATCTTTTGAGGAATTAGAAATGAATGTTGTTGATAACTAGTGCTTATTAAGAGCTTTGTAATGAATGTGGCCTTCTTTCTCTTGAGTAAGAAACTGAATATTTACTTCTTAAGCCCAAGTGGAGAGTATGATGTAAATAAACCTCTGTTTTATTTGTGTGAAGTAAAAATGTTTATGAATGGAATCATCTATTTTTCTCAGGAATTCTTACAGATTTAAATTCCTTTCTGACCATTGTCTACTTATCCTATAGAATAGAAGTAAACATCCAGTTCCTTACAGCAGAGGTGCTAGTTCCAGTCTCTTGTGTTCCTAGCCTCCGTATTGCTAATGAGCTGCATAGAAAATTCTGAAATTCATTCCAGTTGACCTGGTGTGAATGGAAAATGGCAATAGGTTTGTTCTTAAATTAACTCTGTCTAGCTGGTAAATGAAAACTATTTTCTTTATTATAACTTTTAAAAAATATTTTTCTCTATTTAAGGGTCAATATTTTCTCGAGTTGAAGAAGATTATCTCTGGAGGATAAAACAACTAGGCTCACATTCTCCAGTAGCTCTTCTGAATACCCTGTTCTACTTTAACACTAAGTATTTTGGCCTGAAAACGGTGGAACAACACTTAAGACTTTCCTTTGGCACTGTGTTTAGGCATTGGAAAAAAAATCCTTTAACAATGGAAAACAAAGCATGTCTTCGATATCAAGTGTCTTCCTTATGTGGAACAGATAATGAAGGTATATAACAGATTTTTATTTGGGATTGTCTGTGACAGAGATAGCCAAACTTTGCCTTACTAAAGACTACTTAGGCCACTTGTTAAGAACCTTAGGACTGTCCTTTTCATAAAAATAAGACAGACCATGTCTCCTTAAAACATCTCAGTTCATTTTGTTTGAAAAATTATGAATTACCAGAAGCCACACTTAGGTCTCTGAAGGATAACTAGGCCCATTCTTTGGTAAAACAGATACTAGGATTGAATAGAGCAGGTAGTACCATCTTTCTTCAAGAGTGGGCTTAGGAAGTTCATTTAATTTTTATTTTTTAAGATAAAATTACTACTGGAAAAAGAAAACATGAAGATGATGAGCCAGTATTTGAACAAATTGAAAATACAGTCAATCCTTCTAGGTGTCCTGTGAAAATGTTTGAATGCTACTTGTCTAAAAGGTAAGTGTTAATGATACTTAATTTTAAAATCATTTGTTAGCTGCCTTGAATTTAAAATTAATAAGAAGTGACACTTCCCACTGATCATTCTTTAGATTTCTCACTTATATCTAAGTCCATTTAATTATAACATTTTTAGTTCCCAATATTATAAAATACCAGTTTATATTTCATACTTTAGGATTTAAGCAAATGTTAAAAAATTGTTCTCTACTAATGAAATTACTACTTACTGTCTTTTCATAATCCTATAATCTTTTAAATTATAGTACTTCTAATGACTAAAGTAGGGGGCACAAATCTTTTTTCAAAGGATCAGGTAAATATTTCAGGCATTTTTTGGGCTACAGAATTTTTATTGCAGCTTGTCAATTCTGCTTTTATAGCTAGAAAGCAGCCATATACTATATATACATATATAAAAGTCTAAGCAACCATTTGACCGGTAGCTATGACATGCACTGACCACCAACGGGCATACGCTCAACACAGAAGCTGCTGAGCTGCGGTGACTTGGCAGCTGTGGTTCTTGGGTGACACACTCAGAACCAGAGAGGAGGGAGCCCAATTCCTGGTGCGTTACCCCAGAACCACCCTCTTGTAATCTGGGACCCTTCAGGGATGTCAGAGAGTTGGTTTTGGTTAGATCCCCGCAGGCCAGGTGTAGGGACTGCACCAGTGCATGAATCTGTGCACTAGGTTTCCAGTATATAAGTAAAAGTCATGAGTGTGTTACAATAAAACTTTACACAAAAAGTGATGGGCTATAGTTTGCCATGCTTTGGACAAAAGGTAAGTTCAAAGGTAGAATAAATAGGGGGAGAGGAAAATGAAATATATACATTGAAAAGAAAATTGCCCTTTAAGAAGGTCTGAAAGATAAGTGTTCTGAAAGCAGTATGCTTTTCAGCTGTACCACTATTTTCCCCCTAATCTGATACCAACAGACATTTAAAAATATTTTAAACCAATGATATGTTTAGAGGTTATAAATTATTTTATGCTTGGCCATTAAATATGCACTCTGTTTTTCAAAAGGTTAGCATGAATATATTTTCTTGTATAATCAGTTTTATAAATTACTAGCGGCCTGGTGCACAAAATTCATGCATGGGGATGGGGTAGGTCCCTCAGCCCAGCTTGCACCCTCTCACAAACCGGGATCCCTCAGGAGATGTCTGCCTGCCTGCCTGTTGGCCTCTAACCACTCACCTTTCTGCCTGATTGCCCCTAACCTCTCGCCTGCCTGCCTGCCTGCCTGCCTGCCTGCCTGCCTGCCTGCCTGCCTGATCGCCCCTAAGCATTTGCCTGCCTGATCGCCCCTAAGCATTTGCCTGCCTGCCTGATCACCCCTAACTGTCTCTACCTGCCTGCCTGATTGCCCCTGTCTCTACCTCAGCCCCCACTGCCATGGCTTTGTCTGGAAGGACGTCTGGAATGACCTTTGGAAGGTCGTTTGGCTGTCAGGTCTAAATAGCATATTACGTTTTTATTATTATAAATTGTTAGGTCCCCAAGTTAGCTCTCAAGAACCCATAGAAATAGTAATGTTACCCATAGCATGATGGTAATATTTCTCGTGATGGTTTGGGGGTTGCTCTCTTTGGCTGCAACAGAATCATGATCTTGCAGTGGTAGTAACTATTTGTTAATCAGAAATTCCTATTTAAATGTTACCTTGTTGCTATTTTAAAAATTAACCTCTATTGTATAATGCTGGTATTTTTATTTTTCGTGCTACCATATTTCATCAATTCTAAGAAACATTTTTGATGTTTTACTAACTCTGAAACTGGGCTGCATGTTACAATTGATGCATTTAAAAATTATAATTGGGAAAAAATTATAACTGGCAGTGTTTTACTTGTTTGGTGGAAATATTAAAATAATATTTCAATTAATGGTGTCTTGGATTCAGTGAAGAACATGATTTAAATTATGATGGAAAATAATCTTTTGTCACAGAAATTAACTTAAAAAATATCTGAAGGATAGAGTATTTAATGTAGGTAATGAGGTGCATATGTTCAGCCCGCATAATGTGGTTAGTGGTCATAGAAATATTCCTGAAAGAAGGACAGAAAGTTGTGGGGAATTTTGTACATACACTGTAAAATTGACTTTCTCCTTTTTCCCAAAGTCCACAGAATCTTAATCAGAGAATGGATGTTTTTTATTTGCAACCAGAATGCTCTAGTTCTACAGATAGCCCTGTCTGGTACACATCGACTTCACTGGACCGAAACACCTTGGAAAATATGCTTGTACGGGTTCTTTTAGTAAAAGATATTTATGATAAAGACTATTATGAACTGGATGAAGACACAGACTAAAAAAGGAACATTTCAGAAGCATTTGGGATAAAACAGCATTAGATAGTCATGCTGCTAGATCTTTACTATGGAAAACATTTCAAGTTTACTTCTTCTGTTTTGAGTTTTGTAGCAGTGTACCCACACTGGGTATTACCATGTAAATAATCTGTGAGTGAAAGTTGCCATTATTCTATGTAGTTGTTTTAGTATACTTAATAAATACATTCAAATTTTTTTATTATTTATTTGATTAGGTATGTTTATAACATTTTACATTACAAAATATGAATGAGAATGTGCCATGTATAATTTTTTTCCTTGTAGTAAGAAACATCCATATTGCACAGTTCTACTGTTGAAACGCTTCCTTGAAGGGGGCTGGCTCTTTTACTGGGTTCTTGACCACATGGTTGTGTATGGGTAGCACTACTAAAAGTTTAGAATTTGCAGTGTCTTTCAGAATTTTTAAAATAAACTGTAAACTAATAGGCTGGATTTTTTTGTTTTATTTTTGGTTTTTGGTGTTTTTTTTGGGGGGGAGGGAGTTTTGTTTGTTTTATTTTATGTTTTAGTTACCGAAGCCTTACAAAGTTATGTAGAGAGAGACCATCTTCTGTACCAAAAATAGACAAGAGAATGCTGTCAATATTGGTGTACTGTAATGTGAATCTATACTGGTAAAAGTAACTTTTGTTCCCTTTATTAAAACCTTAGTGTCCTTTTCTCATTTGTGGCTTTCTGCATCACTTCAGTATATATGTGTGTGTATGTATGTATATATATGTATATGTATATGTATATATATACATATACATATATATATGTATATATATGAATAATGACATTGAAGACATGATAATTGAAGCATTTTCCTTGTAAAAATGTCTGATGAAAGTGTAAAATTTTGTTTTCTTTTTTATGCCAACTATATGTATCCAAAATCTTCTTCATTTATAGAAGTTTGATTTTTCTGTTTTTCCCCTATGGGTACAGATCATGTCTTAATACCTGTATAGTGCTCTAAAACTTTACCATATTAGAATTCTTGTGTCTGTCCTCAAATATGACTGATGCATACATTGGATAAAATTATTTTTAGAAATGCCACTCCTAAAATAGTTGTTATAGAAAGTCAGACTAGTTTCAAAAGATAGTATCACATGTCACCATAAGGATTACCAGTGTAATGATTCTAATGTTTGAGATGATTGATAAACAGAGGAAGAAACTGACAGATGAGCTTTATCTCAAAAGAAATCACATTCATTGTTAGACTGTGGCTCTTAAATTTTAACTACTTCTTATAGAAGATTGCATTTAAAAATTTTGTGCTCTGCATAGCAACTTATCCATTCAGAATAACTTTTCTTTCAGAACAATGTTTACTTAAAATCCTACCTTTTAGAGACTAAGCAAAGTGCTAGCTGCAGGTTGTCAGAAAGAAATCCTTAGGCTAAATTCATATGCATATAGTCATGTTTTCTTGTTTTTCATTCCATAATCACCTCAGTGACATTAGTTTTCTAAAATTGTTGGGGCAGGTATGTGGCATTGGGCTCTATTCCACAGTGGTTAGGTTACGTCTCACATCCCTTATATACTGCTCTTTTCTTTAGGATAAATGTTAGCATTCAGAAGCAATTTTTGTAGTCATGATTTGGAAAATTTTATAAGTGTAACTACTGTATATTTAAGTAGTACTTATCAAAAATGTTTTGGCATAAAAATTACTTCATAATATTCTTGTTTTATAGGTTTGCGTAATGTTTTCTGTCCATTATTTAATTTTATATTGTTAACTTGATGGTGAGATAGTAACAATCTGATAATACTTACTAAAATATATTGCTCATTGTCTATTGGATGAAGGAAAATAGGTAACATTTAAAAAATATGTAATATAAAAGTTTCTTCATCTCTACTTCTTTAAGAATTTTCCTAGAAACACATCTTGCTGATAGAAAGGTGGTTAATCCTAATCGTCTTTTCTTCTTGAAAGTGGTGCTGTAGTCCCTCAGAGCAATAAACTTTCTCCCAAATGTCAATGTGTATTTTACCAAATACCACAAATTTCTGCCATGGTCCTACTATTAAGCACCCTGTCTTGCTATTAACATTTCCTTTTTTATATATTTTAGCTTTTCTAAACCAGAAATGTCTATATAACCTTGATCTTGATATGATTGAGGATTTAGAGCTCCTGGCTTGTTTTTATTGCAATCCAATGATTGAAAACTTGACTCTCAGGTGAAAAGAAAAAAACAAACTATTTAATGAGAATTGTTTATTCTGTGAAGCTTTATTTTACCTAGAATGTATTCATTGGTTTCTGGATCTCCCTGTTTTGTGTGGTCGTAGCTGACTGCTGAGAAAAAGGATAGCAGTTTCTTTCTGCTTCTTAGTAATTACTGATTATAGCATCCTATAAATATAACTTTATTGCCTTTAGATGTCTATTAGAGATGCTGTATTTTTCTGTTCTGAAGATTTTGCCATTTAAATTGAACTGATGAAAAAGTTTTTATACATATTGAGAGAAGTGAATTTTGCATGGAAATTAAATCTTCATTAACACATTTTTTAGGCTTTTAACTGTATTAGGTAATATATTAAAGGATTTTTCTAGACAAGAAGTATTTTTGGGGTTGGGGGGAGAATACGTTTTGTTTAAATAGTTCATGGTTTTTCTTTTATTACATGGAGTTGTTACCAGTGTGTTAAACATATTTATATAGCAAGAGGATGCATATTGTGCTGTGCATTCAAACTTTTGTCACTTTTTCTCATGGAATTTACCTTTGTCCTGGCCAATTGTAATTTGGGAATGGGGTAACTTGTTTATGCATAGTATTAAGTATGACAGTATTGGAGAAGTCATAAAATTACAAATTTTTTATTTGTGCTATTCTAATGTGGGTTTGTTTCATCTGAGATCTTAAATAACTTGAAGTCTTAAATCACTATAAAAATTTACACTTTTATTTTGCCAGTTATTTCCAAAATGTATTGTTATACATAATGCCACGTATGTTCTAAGTTAACTTTCACTGTAGGATAATCTCTTTGTTCCCTTCAAACAAAAGTCATAGAAGTGTACATGAAAATATTTTTAAAGAATAAATTTCTTTAAATTACAGTATTTTGGGGTTTACCCCCTTAGTTATTTTTAGAGTAGTTCTTTGAATTTCAGTTATTCCATTCTGCTGTTTTCTTAGGAATAGACTTTTTAATATGTTTTCCAGTATTAAGTACTTTTTTGTTGTTTTGGGGTATATCATACTTGAAAATACTACTACTAACAAAACGTTATAAATTTAGAAGTTGGTGTTTAAAACAGCTTAACTGCATTAGTTTGAGTCTGAGAGTAGAAACACCTAGAGTGATGCTTCAATGTGCTTTTTTCTTTACTTAGAAGCTAGATATTAGAGGGACACTTCAAATAAGCCGCTGTGGTCCTCTGCCTTATAATGAACTGGGTAAGAGAAAGTTGTTCCTGAAATCTGGACAGGTTAAATAAATTCACAAATTAAGGCCTTTTGAGAAAGGGAAAAAAAAAAGAAAAAAAAAGAACCAAAGAGAAGCTAAGATTTAATCAAGAATAGAACCAAAGAGAGGGCCACAAACCGTGTGAGCCTACCACGGGGTGGGAGGTCACTGTGTCACTGAGGACAGGTGTAAACCCTAACAGCATATTTTCTGTTATAGCACAGTGAAAAGAACAGTTCGCTCTTTTTGAAACATTAGGTGCTTTATTCTGTCTGGGCTTCAATTTCTTTATCTGTGAAATGAAGGCATTGCCTTGATTTCTGAATCTGGAGATTCAAATTAAGTATGGTTGGTATTGTACTTAGAGAATTAGTAGACAAATTTTACAGGTTTATGTTTGAATCCTTTTATTTAGAAGTACATTGGAGATTTTTCCTAAAATAGCCTTAACACTTTATAAGTGCTATTTAGATAACTACTCAGAAGTAAAGTCATGAAAATTAATTAACACAAAACTTAAACAATAAATCTTTGTTAACATTTTCTCTACTGCCAACAGTGGTAGTTAAGGAGGAAGGGAAGCCGGGACCGGTTTGGCTCAGTGGATAGAGCGTCGGTCTGCGGACTGAAGGGTTCCGGGTTCGATTCCGGTCAAGGGCATGTACCTTGGTTGCAGGCACATCCCCAGTGAGGGGTGTGCAAGAGGCAGCTGGTTGATGTTTCTCTCTCATCAACGTTTCTAACGCTCTGTCCCTCTCAATTCCTCTCTGTGTAAAATCAATAAAATATATTTTAAAAAAAAAAGGAGAAAGGGAAAATAAAAGATAAAGAAGACATAATGTTTCAAAGCTTATACCTATGGGTGGTAAACAAGATACACTGTTGTGTGAACATTTAGAGAATATATTCATGGTAGTTCACAACGGGAAGATTATGAACATGCAGAATACCCTAAAGGGCTATTGTGGTCTAGAGTAGGATTCATAGATTTACTGCCATCTGTATTTATATAAAACAGATTCCTATAACCTTAACATCACTGCTTTCAGCTCTGTTAGAAATGGTCAATGGAGCAATTTCTGATTATATTAAAGGTTCTGTTTTGATGGCATAAGTGCCCATCTCTGGGATTAGAGATAATTCCAAAAGGAATTTGATGTTACATCAAATCAAGGTGTGTAATTCAACTTCTGAGTTGTGTTGTGTGGATGGAACATAAAAATTCAATATATCCATATTTTTTAATTCTCACCTGAATATGTTTTTATTGATTTTAGAGAGAGAGGAAGGGCTGGGGAGAGAAACATACATTGATGAGAGAGAGAAACATCAATTAATTGCCTCATGTACGTTCCCCATCAAAATCCACAACCTAGGTATATGCCCTAACGGAATTGAACCGTTTGGGACGATCCTCTAACCAACTCAGCCACCTGCCCAGGTCATTTTTTAAAAAATTGGTTTTAGAGAGGGAGAGGGAGAGAGCAACATCAATGTTGAGAGAAAATCATTGATTGGCTGCCTCCTGCATGCCTCACACTGGGGATCGAGCCTACCTACAATGCAGGCATGTGCCTTACCGGGAATTGAACTGTGACGGGTTGGTTCATAGGTTGTTGCTCAACCAATGTGCCGCATTGGCCATATTTTTTATATATTTAAGTCATGGGTGTGGTGTGATGCTCTTAGCCCTCATAAGTAAGGTTAAACCTTCCTGTTATATGCATTTTTGTAGTTCTAAGTTGGTATCAGCAGATGGCAGTAGTACATAGCCCAGTTGCTTTTTTCTTGGTTTATGCTGTTTTAAGTATATCATAATCCTTTATCAGAAACCCTTGGGGGTTTTAGAATTCAAAATTTTCCTCTTTTCAAAAATAAATTACATAATACCCTCAATAGGGCTGGGCCACCTTTATGACTAGCTGCAGTCATGTCATGGAACCAATCATTTATTAATTTCAAGAAATACTTGAGTGATTATTTCAGGCACATTAAGCCAGGTGCTGGTTGCACAATAGCCCTCTTTGAAAATACTTTATTCTACTGGGGAGATGGGACCTCAGAGTAAAGTAGGGACTTAGGTCTTGTTACACACAATCTCTTGTGTTATAAAGAAACCAAAACTCAAGTCAAATACAAGGCCCACTTGTGAGCCCAACTCTGACCCTAATGCTGATCAGATTTCTATTATCGGGTCTAGTAATAATTAATGTCGTTTTTAAACATTCGTTTAAAATCTTGCTTGGCGTTGACTTGTATTGACATAACCTTCAAACACATGGTATCTACAGAACGTGTGAAGTGCAATTAACAAGTTTTGCTTGAAAAAGTTTGCGTTTGGTTTGGTTTTTGTTGCAAAACTAGGGCTAAGAAGATGGCGGATGAAGAGCATATTCGGCACTGCATGCTTTACAAGTTCCAATTAGGAAGAAAAGCAAGTGAGGCTGCAAAAAACATCTGTAGTGCTCTTGGTCAAGATGCAGTTAGCGCCAGAAAATGCCAGCGTTGGTTTGAGAAATTTCGCGAGGGAAATTTTTCGTTAGATGACAAGAGTGGTCGAGGCCGTGTGTCCAATTTTGATCAAGAAGCTCTTCAAGCTCTTTTGGTGCAAAATCCTCAAATTACCCAACCAGAGCTTGCGACAACTTTAAATTGTTCACAAAAAACAATTTCCAATCAATTGCGTGCACTTGGCAAAGTCCAAAAGTTTGGAAAATGGGTTCCTCATGAGTTGACCGACAACAACCGTAATCAAAGAGTCACAATTTGCAGTTCGCTCCTCTCTCGTCAAAACGGTTTGCCGTTTTTAGAGCAAATTGTTACCGGAGATGAAGAATGGGTGCTGTATGTTAATTTGAAAAGGCGGCCTCAATGGTTGGACAAAAATGAGGCTCCGCAGCCCACGCCAAAACCTGACTTGCATGCGAAAAAAGTGATGTTGTGTGTTTGGTGGAATTTTAAAGGAATTCTTCATTATGAACTTTTACCATCTAACCTAGGGGTGTCGAACTCAATCAGAGAAGGGGCCAAAATCTAAAATCCAGCCTAAATCGCAGGCCGAATGGTTTACTGAACAGTCATAAACTGTCATTGTGATGGAAACGCAGTGGAGTGCAGTGATGACAGCGCGGTGTGGGCCACATTGCAAGGCCTGGTGGGACGGATTTGGCCCACGGGCCTTGTGTTTGACACGTGACACCAAACCATTACAAGTGCAGTGTATAGTGCCCAATTGGAAAGGTTAGCCCAAGCTTTAAGAGAAAAAGAACCCTCGCTGATTAATCGGAAGGGCGTAATTCTTCACCACGATAACGCACGACCGCATACTGCAAGAATCACTGCTGAAAAACTGCGCCAGTTGGAATGGGAAGTTCTCCCTCAACCTGCATATTCTCCTGATATTGCCCCTTCCGATTACCATTTGTTTCGTTCTTTGCAAAATTTTCTTCTTGTAAACATTTAATAATGAAGAATGCCTCAAAAATGCATTGACCGAATTTTTTGCATCAAAATCACAAGAATTTTACAACAGAGGGATTAAAATGCTTCCTGAGCATTGGGCACAAGTAGTAGAAAACAATAGCAACTATATTGTTGATTAAATTTTGTTGTATTGTTTAAATAAATTCGATTTAAAAAAGTATTAGAAAACGACATTAATTATTACTAGACCTAATAAACCGATTTCCTTCTGGAGAGCAATAGATGCCAACTATTTGAGGATGCAGAGATACATGCAGATCAAGAATAATAGTGACCATCTTCCACACTGAAGGCTCTCAAAGGTGGTTAGTGTTCTCAATGCAGTTTTTAATCAGTCTTGCTCCAAGGGAAGAGTTAGTTCACCAGAATGTAAAGCTCATAGGGTAAGGACTGCTTTCACTGCCTTGTCCAGGCACCTAGAAAAGGTCTTGGCACATACTAGATATTAATAAAAGTTTGTTGAGTGAATTAATGATTATAAGTACTTTCAAGTTCAAGAATTTTGAAAATAAAGAAACCACTGAAAATATGAGGATCTATGATCCATGAAGTAGCACCTGATTTTTGGTGTGTCTTTGAACACTTGCGTTTCTGTGTGTGTGTATGTGTGTGTGAGAGATTTGTTCCTGTCATCTTCCCCTTATGAGAACCAAGGGGACCTGGATATAGGATATAGGGCTTGATGACTTGTATAGTATACAAAGTATAAGCATTTAAAAACTTGTGGCCCTGGCCGGTGTTAGTGGTTTGAGTGTCAGCCTGCACACCAGAGGGTCTTGCATTCGATTCCTGGTCAACGGTACATACCTGGGTTCGGTCCCCAGCCTCTCTCAGAGCACATGCAGGAGGCAACCAATCGATGTACCTCTCACATAAATGTTTTCTCTTTCTCTTCCTCTCTTTTCCCTTCCTCTCCCTGCCTCCATTTTGCCTCCTTCCTTCCCTTCTCTCTCTGACAATCAATGAAAAAAATGTCCTTGGATGAGGATTAACAATTTAAAAAAATCACTTGTGAAGTTTTTTAAAATGCAGATTTCTGATCTATTCCCTGGAGATTGATTTAGTAGATCTGGGGTGGGTCCCTGGATTAAAAGCATACAGTAAAAAAAATCGGCCCACAACTTAAAAAAAAATGAACTAGAATTGAATGGAATAGAACATAATAAAGTTTTTTCTCATGAAACTTAATTTATTCTCTTGTATTTGGTGGCAAATATATATTCCTTAGGCTTTTTGGTCACATTCACCAAGAGAAACCTCACATCTATGGAAGGACTTATTGTTAATTTGAACCCACCATTTTGTTTTCAAGTACCACTTTTCTTAATTATTTTTTTTATTTTTTATTTTATTTTTTTAAATATATTTTATTGATTTTTTTTGCTCCCCTCCCTCCTATACATACCTTCCCTCCCCAGAGTTTTATGGCCATTGGTTGTACTTATATGCGTGTATACAAGTACTTCGGTTGATCTATTATCTCCCCCAAATCTCCCTCCCTTCCCCGTTGTAATCTGACAGTCTGCTTGTTGCTTTACTGTCTCTATATCTATCTTTTGGTTCATCAGTTTATAATGTTATTATCCATAAATGAGTGAGGTCATGTGGTGTTTCTCTTTCATTGATTGGCTTATTTCACTCAGCATGATGTTCTCCAATTCCATCCAGGTTGCTGCAAATGATGAGAATTCCTTCTTTTTTATGGCAGCATAGTATTCCATTGTGTAGATGTACCATGGTTTTTTGATCCAACCATCTGCTGACGGGCACCTAGGCTGTTTCCAAATTTTGGCTATTGTAGATTGTGCTGCTATGAACATAGGGGTGCATATATCCTTTCTGATTGGTGTTTCTAGTTTCTTGGGATATATTCCTAGGAGTGGGATTACTGGGTCAAATGGGAGTTCCATTTTCAGTTTTTTGAGGAAACTCCACACTGTTCTTTACAGTGGTTGCACCAGTCTGCATTCCCACCAGCAGTGCACGAGGGTTCCTTTTTCTCCAAGTACCACTTTCTTAATTTTGAGTTCCAGAGAGTTAACTATGGACACATGCTTTTCATTTTGCCAAAATCCACTAATCAAAACTAATGTGGATTTTTTTAGATAGACTTATTTCTCTATTCGTTTTCCTTAAGTTTCAGGTTTTTTTGTATTTTTTCTTCAAGAGTGGTTATGGGAATAAAATCAATAGTTCAGTTATTTCTGTGTGAAAACACATGAAGTATTGCTGGCATTGGCCCATCTATAATGTTAGTAGATGCCTAGGGGCACACAACTACTGGTAATAAATGGTGAACTGTGATTCGAATTCATGTCTTTATATGGGAAAGCTCATGTATGCTCCTTAACCCATTTACTGTTTGCTTACTGTTAACAACATGAAATGGGTATTTCTTCCAATTTGCACTTCTCCCTCCCATTATTGAACTGCTTTTCCATGTGAAAATGCCAAGAGAAAAGTAATTGGTGAGAATGCAGCAAAATTTTGGAAGATAGAAAGCAGATGGCTAAGTGGAGATGGATTTAGCAAGGCCAGTAACAGCCACACCTGGAGCACTACCCTGCCTGCCCCTCATTTGCACATCTGCTGTTGGATGTGCCAGAGGCCCACGGTCAATTCTGCTCTAGTCCACTCATTGTCTTGCTCTCCTAGATTCCTATTCCATACCTTTAACTCTCTCCTCAAATCTCTAATACTTCATCTTTTTTTTTATTGTAGATTTTTTTAATTAAATTATTATCTGTGTACATATTTTACCATTGCCCCCCCCCCATACGTACCCTCCCTCCCCAGAGTTTTGTGTCCATTGGTTGTACTTATATGCATGTATACAAGTCCTTCGGTTGATCTCTTATCTCCCCCAGATCTCCCTACTCTCCCTGCTGTAATTTTACAGTCTGATTGTTGCTTTACTGTCTTTATATCTGACTTTGGTTTGTCAGTTTATAATGTTCTTTAATATCCATAAATGAGTGAGGCCATGTGGTATTTCTCTTTCATTGACTGGCTTATTTCACTCAGCATGATGTTCTCTAGTTCT
Source organism: Pipistrellus kuhlii (assembly GCF_014108245.1). Lineage (NCBI taxonomy): Eukaryota > Metazoa > Chordata > Mammalia > Chiroptera > Vespertilionidae > Pipistrellus > Pipistrellus kuhlii. Next base: position 90,885,511 of record NW_023425529.1, on the reverse strand, counting down.
ATCCAGGTTGCTGCAAATGATGAGAATTCCTTTTTTATGGCAGCATAGTATTCCATTGTGTAGATGTACCATAGTTTTTTGATCCAATCATCTGCTGACAGGCACCTAGGCTGTTTCCAGATTCTAGCTATTGTAGATTGTGCTGCTATGAACATAGGGGTGCATATATCCTTTCTGATTGGTGTTTCTAGTTTCTTGGGATATATTCCTAGGAGTGGGATTACTGGGTCAAATGGGAGTTCCATTTTCAGTTTTTTGAGGAAACTCCACACTGTTCTTTACAGTGGTTGTACCAGTCTGCATTCCCACCAGCAGAGCACGAGGGTTCCTTTTTCTCCACAACCTCGCCAACACTTGTCGTTTGTTGATTTGTTGATGTTAGCCATTCTGACAGGTGTGATATGATACCGCATTGTTGTTTTGATTTGCATCTCGGATAATTAGTGACTTTGAGCATGTTTTCATGTGCCTTTTGGCCTTCCTTCTGTCTTCTTTTGAAAATATTGTATTTAGGTCCATTGCCCATTTTTTAATTGGATCATTCATCTTTCTTTTATTTATTTGTATAAGCTGTCTGTAAATGTTGGAGATTAAACCTTTATCAGTGGTAACATTTGCAAATATGTTCTCCCACACAGTGGGCTTTCTTGTTCTTTTGTTGATGGTTTCTTTTGCTGTAAAAAAGCTTTGTATTTTGATGTAGTCCCATTTGTTTATTTTCTCTTTAACTTCCATTGCCCTAAGGGCAGTATCAGTGAAGAAGTTCTTTTGGGATATGTCTGAGATTTTGTTGCCTGTGGATGCTTCTAGTATTTTTATGGTTTCCCGTCTGATGTTTAAGTCCTGTACCCATTTTGAGTTTATTTTTGTGTATGGTGTAAGTTGGTGATCTAGTTTCATTCTTTTGCATGTATCTGTCCAATTTTCCCAACACCATTTATTGAAGAGACTGTCCTGACTCCATTGTATATTCATGCCTTCTTTGTCAAATATTAATTGAGCATAGTGATTTGGGTTAATATCTGGGTTCTCGATTCGATTCCATTGATCTATATGTCTGTTCTTGTGCCAGTACCAGGCTGTTTTGAGGACAGTGGCTTTGTAATATAGTTTGAAGTCTGGTATTGAGATCCCTCCTACTTTACTCTTCTTTCTCAGGATTGCTGTGGCTATTCGGGGTCTTTTATTGTTTGAACTTTTGGAGAGTTCTTTCTAGGTCAGTGAAATATGCCATTGGTATTTTAATGGGGAGTGCATTGAACCTATAGATTGCTTTAGGAAGTATGGACATTTTGATGATGTTGATTCTACCAATCCATGAACATGGTATGTTCTTCCATCTGTTTACATCTTCCTCTATCTCTTTTTTCAGTGTCGTGTAGTTTTCCGCGTAGAGGTCCTTTACTTCCTTAGTTAAGTTTATTCCTAGGTATCTTAATTTTTTTGGTGCGATGGTAAATAGAATTGCTTTTTTAGTCTCTGTTTCTATAAATTCGCTGTTGGTATATAGAAATGCCATAGATTTCTTGGCGTTAATTTTGTATCCTGCTACATTGCCAAATTCATTTATTAAGCCCATTAGTTTTTTAATGGAGTCTTTTGGTTTTTTTATATACAATATCATGTCATCTGCAAATAAGGATAACTTTACTTCTTCTTTTCCAATTTGGATGCCTTTTATTTCCTCCTCTTGTCTAATTGCAATGGCTAGTACTTCCAGTACTATGTCAAAGAGGAGTGGCGATAGTGGGCATCCCTGTCTTGTTCCTGTTCTTAGAGGGAATGGTTTTAGTTTTTGCCCATTGAGTATGATGTTGGCTGTGGGTTTATCATATATAGCTTTTATTATGTTGAGGTATGATCCTTGTACTCCCACCTTGTTGAGGGTTTTTATCAGGAAAGGGTGTTGGATTTTATCAAATGCTTTTTCTGCATCAATTGATATGACTATATGATTTTTATCTTTCAACTTGTTTATGTGATGTATCACGTTTATTGATTTGCGGATATTATACCAACCTTGCATTCCTGGAATAAATCCTACTTGGTCATGGTGTATGATCTTTGTGATGCTCTGCTGGAGCCGATTTGCTAGAATTTTTTGAGGATTTTGGCGTCTATGTTCATGAGGGATATTGGCCTGTAATTCTCTTTCATTGAGTTATCTTTATCTGGTTTTGGTATTAGGGTGATGCTGGCTTCATAGAAGGAGTTTGGAAGTGTTTCTTCCTCTTGAATTTTTTGGAATAGTCTGAGGAGGATAGGTTTTAGTTCTTCCTTGAATGTTTGGTAAAACTCTCCTGTGAAGCCATCTGGCCCTGGGCTTTTGTTTGCTGGAAGCTTTTTGATGACTGTTTCAATTTCTTCCCAAGTCACTGGTCTATTGAGATTTTTAGATTCTTCCTGATTGAGTTTTGGAAGGTTGTATTTTTCTAGGAATATGTCCATTTCCTCCAGGTTGTTCAGTTTGTTGGAATAGAGTTGTTCATAGTATTTTGTAACAATCCTTTGTATTTCGGCCGGGTCTGTTGTTATTTCACCTCTTTCATTTCTGATTTTGTTTATTTGGGTCCTCTCTCTTTGTTTCTTGCTTAGCCTGGCTAGAGGTCCATCTATCTTGTTTATTCTTTCAAAGAACCAGCTCTTGGTTTTGTTGATCTTATGTATTGTTTCTTTGGTCTCTATGTCGTTTATCTGTGCTCTGATTTTTGTTATTTCCTTCCTTCTGCTTACACTGGGCTTTTCTTGTTGCTCTTTTTCTAACTCTTTGAGTTGTAGAGTTAGATCATTTGTTACCATTTTTTCTAGTTTTTTGCAATAGGCTTGTAGGGATATGAATTTCCCTCTCAAAACTGCTTTTGCTGTGTCCCATAGATTTTGGATAGTTGTGTTTTCATTGTCATTTGTTTCCAGGATGTTTTTAATTTCTTCCTTGATTTCTTTGGTAACCCAGTCCTTGTTTAATAGCATGCTGTTTAGTCTCCATGTGCTTGATTTCTTTGGATTTTTTTCATTATAGTTAATTTCTAGTTTTATGCCACTATGATCTGAGAAGATGCTTGATATGATTTCTATCTTCTTGAATTTGAAGAGACTTTGCCTATGTCCCAAAATGTGGTGTATCTTTGAGAATTTCCCATGTGCTCTTGAGAAGAATGTATATTCTGTGGCTTTGGGGTGGAATGTTCTGAAGATGTCAATTAATTCCATCTGGTCTAGCAAGTCATTTAGGATTGATTTTTCTTTGCTGATTTTTTGTTTAGATGATTTGTCAAAGGGTGACAATGGGGTATTAAAATCTCCTACTATGATTGTATTGCTATTAATCTCTCCCTTAATGTCCTCCAGCAGTTTTTTTTATATATTGGGGTGCTCCTGTATTGGGTGCATATATATTTACCAGGGATATTTCTTCTTGTTGAATTGCTCCCTTTAGTATTATGAAGTGGCCTTCATTATCTCTTGTTATGTCCTTCACTCTGAGATCTAATTTGTCAGATATAAGTATTGCTACCCCAGCTTTTTTTTTTCATTTCTATTCGCCTGGAAAACCTTTTTCCATCCCTTCACCCTCAGTCTGTGTGCATCTTTTTTTCTGAGGTGGGTTTCTTGTAGACAACAAGATATATGGGTCTTGTTTTCTTATCCAATCCGTTACCCTATGTCTTTTGATTGGAGCATTTAGTCCATTTACATTTAAAGTTATTATTGATAGATACTTATTTGACGCCATTTTTATTCTATACCCCTGTGTTCCTTCTTTGCTTTCTATTTCTTTAATTTTACAGTAGACCCTTTAGCATTTCTTGCATTGCTGGTTTGGTGGAGATAAATTCCCTTAGTCTGTTTTTGTCTGTGAAGCTCCTTATTTCCCCTTCAGTTTTGATTGATAGCCTTGCTGGGTACAGTATTCTTGGATTCAGACCCTTCCTTTGCATGACTTTGTATATTTCACCCCATTCCCTTCTGGCCTGATAAGTTTCTGTGGAGAAATCAGTTGCTAGTCTGATGGGGGTTCCTATATATGTAACTTTCTGTCTCTCTCTGGCTGCTTTTAAAATTCTTTTTTTGTCATTGGTGTTTGCCAGCTTAATAATAATGTGCCTAGGGGTCAGTTTTCTGGGGTTCATTTTGCTTGGGACTCTGCGAGCATCTTGGATTTGTGTGGGTTTTTCTTCTCTATCTCAGGAAAGTTTTCTGTCATTATTTCTTGAAATACGGTTTCCATGTCTTCCTCAGTTCCCTTTCCTTCTGGAACCCCTATTATTCTAATATTGTTTTGTTTTGTATTGTCCCAAAGTTCCCTTAGACTTTCCTCCTGTTTTTTAAATTTTTTTTCCAGAAGCTGTTCTAATTGGGTATTTTTTTCCATCTTGTCTTCTAACTCGCTGATGCGGTCCTCTGCTTCTTCTAATCTACTCTTGATGCTTTCTATTGAGTTCTTTACAGTAGCAATGTCATTTTTCATTTCTTCTTGGTTCTTCTTCATTTCCTTTTGGTTCTTACTCATATTGTCAAATTTATCTTCCATTCTTTTTAGCCATCTTATGATCATTACTCTGAATTCTTGCTCTGGTAGGTTGCTTGCATCTATCTCGTTTACTTCCTTTTCTGGTGAAGCCTGCTTTTCTTTCATATGCAGGTTGTTTTTTGGTCTCCCCATGATCTAGGATGTTTGGTTGTGTAGTTCTCTCTCTCCTGCGTTGATTTAAAGGCACAAAATACAACACAACCAGGTACAACACACAAGGCACTGAATAGAAATGTGTTTGCGATATTAATAACCACCAATAAGGGTGACTAGAACCCAGCTAACAAAAACATACAATCAAACAAAAAGCATAGGCAAATCAATCTTATAAAAAAAAAGCATACAACTTCAGTATAGTTAACATTCAACATACAACTTCAAAGAGTTAAAGAGAAAGACTGTTTTTTTATTTTGTTTTGTTTTTTTTGTTTTTAGGACAACTGCGAGGGAGGTGTGAATAGGCTTGGAGCAGGTAGTTGGAAATTAGATATATACAAGTAGGGTGAAATTTTAGGAGGGGGTAGACAGAAGGAATGGGGAAAATCTAGAGCAGGAAAGGGTTAAGATAAACGGGGTACCAAAGGAAAAGATCGGAAAGAGGGTGAAGGTATAAAGGTAGGATTGAGATAGAATAAAGCGTTGGAGAAGGAAAGATAGATAAAGACTGTAGAACAGTAATCCTGAAATAAAAATATATGTATATATAGTCAAATGAAATAAAAATAAACAAAAGAAAATAAGATGAAAAAGGTAAATTAGTAGTAGTAATAATGTTGATTACATATACAATGTAATAATTATAAAAATAAAATCAAGTGAGGAAAAAGAAAAAAATAGTTTCTTGAGTAAACGTTGCAAATAATGAAAACAAAAATAAAAAACAAAAATTTAAAAATTTAAAAAAATAATAAAATTTAAAAATTTTAAAATAAAATTTGCAGTCATGAAGGTCATTCGCTTCCTCTATTGTTATGATCCAGTCCTGATTTTTAGGCAGGTTTTGCTTTGTTTTTATTACACTAGAGTCAATTTGTGGATTAGCCTCTGGGGGCAGTATTTCTAGGTTGACTTCCAGACTCTGGAGCCTCTCCAGCTTTTTTTTTTTTTTTTTTTTTTTTAATGTCCTCTCTGAAGCAGGAACTACGGAGGGGGGGAGGGGGGAGGTCCTAGCAACTGCAATCTCCCGAAACTCTTCGATATCCCTCCGAGGCAGATCCAAATGTGTTGCTCTTTAGATATCTCCCCTGTTAGGAGCCCCGTCCACTTTCACGGGCGACAACCGCCCAACAACTGGGGCTTCTACTTGTAATCACCGCCCTTGTCCTCCAGCTTCCGTGCTCTGTGCACGAAGGCTTTTGTCTTCGCCGCAAGCACTCTCCACCCTCTCCCCGCGAAATCTGACCTTTTCGCCGAGCAGTGGGGCACTCCAGTGCAGCCAGGTGTTTGCGCCGCCTGGGATCCGCATTCTGGGAGTCACAGCTGCTTGGTGGTCGCTGCGGCTGTGGATATTCAGGCCTCTGACACGATCCTATCTTCCTCTCAAGATGGTGAGGTTTCCCCGTCCAAACTAATACTTCAGCTCAACAAACCTTTTCTGTGCAGAGAGCCAGTATTTTAGGCAATATAGAGGATTATGTAGATACTTAGAAAACAAATTTTCATTTTTTATTGAGAAAAGTCAAAATGATAATTGAGTATAACTTTTTCTAGTGCAGGTCTAATAAGGATGGATGGTGGGGGATTATCCAATGTGTAACTGGAATTCAAAGTTCACTATCATAAAAAATTATTGCAAATGTTCATTTGTTAGATTTTATGTATTTTGTCTGAAAATATCTCTTCAAACATAAATACTGACAAATATTGTTGTCATTCCATGAGTGTATGATTTTAGTCAAACAATCATCACTCTATAGATTCTTCCCTGGATATTTGCCTTTCAGCATGTCACATTGTACATGGATCACTTCCAGTTGAAGACTAGATGAAATCTCATCAACTGCACTATTAAAAGAATTTTGAAATATGGAAATTTCCTTCACACCTACATTGACTTTTGGAAAATATTGCTGATTGTAGTTTGAGCTTGGAAAATATGCTACAAATGCTTGTGGGTATGGAGGCACTGCTTTTATTCGACAGCAGGAGACATGCGTGAGCAGCTCAAGCAACAGTTGTTGGGAATGACTGAAATATGTTTTATACATAAGCACTGCTCTGCTTTGTAATTTTAGGTTGACTTTATTAAGAACCATGAAGAAGCCTGAAACAAAACCTAATTTCCAAAGTTATTCAGTGTTGAACAATAATAGTTGAGCGTGGTTCTTCTCATTCAGAAAAATGTCATCTTGGCTCTGAATTCAGAACATCACAGTGCTAAACTTCTGACTGCTGTGCTGTCAGACTCATTTGGTAGGACAACTCAGGATATTCCATTTGTCCGACATATTCATAGAACCAATAATGGTTAAGTCTACGGTACTGAAATTCACCCTTGATACTACTGGTTCACATGTGATAGATTGAAAAATTTACACAAAGTACCTGCTGATGAATAACATCATGAACATTACATTTCAATGAAGACTTTGTCTACTTTCTACATATTTTTGCCTCTCATCTTCACAGAACTTTTCAGGTTCTACTGAATTTGTGTTTTCTCCATTTATTTGAAAATATCCTTGCCTGTAGTTAATAGTCTATTTATAGATTGATTCTCAGTCTCTTCAAACATGGCACTGACTGAAAAAACAAGAAATATAGCTAAGTAACTCTTGACCCATTGAGAGCTAAGAAAAAACACTTGAAAACAATTTTTTTTTTAAACTTAAGTGACTCAACTTTGAGCAACTCTTTTTGCCAAAAGATTAAGCTTATTTTCTCTGGGTACGTTTGTTTGGCTGCTGCAATCAAATATGACTTGGTGCATTTATCACCAGTAATGGCCTGCTCAGTTGACAAAATGAGCCCCTTGGAAACATTTTGATTACAGACTCATTTGAATGTTCATTTTTTTGTGTGAGGAAATTCTGTTGGAATGAGGTATTCTTTTAAGATTTTAATTTTTCTGACCATTATCCCCCCTGCTGAGCCTCGCCGCCAGCTAGGCAATTGTTTAAAAGTCTATGGACTGAAGGGTCCCGGTTTGATTCTGGTCAAGGGCACATGTCCGGGTTGCAGGAGGCAGGCAGTCAATGATTCTCATCATTGATATTTCTATCTCTCCCTCTCCCTCCCTCTCTGAAATCAATAAAAATATATTAAAAATAAATAAATAGCCCAGCTGGTTGGTTCAGTGGTTGAGTGTTGATGTGTGAGCCAGGAGGTCACAGTTCAATTCCCAGTAGGGGCCCGGGTGATGGGCTTATCTGGAGGCAGCCGATTAATGATTCTCATCATTGATGTTTCTCACTCCCTGTCCCTTCTCTGAAATCAATAAAAAATAAGTCTATGTGTGAAAGAAACCATTTAGCCATTCCAGATTCTTCTCCTTCCTCAACCTATGCAGCCCTTCCCACACCTGTAGAAATCTGAAGTGTGAGACAGAGGGGCCTGGGTCTTGGATATCACCCATGACATAGGTAGGAGTGAAAGGCTGTTTCTGGAAATGTAAGGATTGAAAGTGAGAACTCTGGTTTTTGGAGTCCAGGATGCTTGAGGCTCAACTGCTAGACAACCTGGCAGAAAATCTAAGGACCCCTTTCTGGGTAAACAGACCAGCCAAGACCAAGGACATACATAGATGCTTGCAGTTGCTTACATCATCACCTGCACAGTGAATCTATGCTGAATTTTGACAGGAATAATACTCATCCCACAGAATTTCTCTTCAGGTGCTTTCTTGCTTGGATAAGAACAGAAATGCTTTCAACATGAAAGGTGGATATCAAAATTGAAGGTTTAAGCAAAAGCTCCAATATAAGAAGCAAGATGAACACTAGAAATGCTGCTTAATGGTAAACATTCAAGAAGCAAACCGATTATGTAAAAGAAATATTAAACAAGAAAGATTGAACATTAAAATATTCAGTAGAACAACTGGATAACAAGGTTGGGGAAATGTACATATAGTCAAGCAAAAAGATGAAAAGGGGCAAAGTATGAGAGAAAAGAAGGAATCTCAAGATTCAACCCAGGAGGTGCAATATCCAACAACTAAGTTTAGAGAGAGAGTAGAGAAACTACAAGGGAGGGAAATGGCAGAAACATCCATGGTAAAGTTCTGGAGAACTGGGTTACCCAGATCAAAAGGGCACCGTGTCCAGAGTAACTCATTTAAAAAGGCTCAGCCCTGGCTGGTGGCTCAGTGATTGGAGACCTGCCCCAGCACCGAAGGGCCTTGGATTGATGCCCAGTGAAGGGCACATCCCTGGGTTGCAGGTTTGATCTCTCTCCCTCTCCCACTTTCTGTCTCCCTCCCTTCCACTGTCAATAAAAAAAAAGGGGGGGGGGGAGGGAATCAATGGGAAAATGTCCTTGGATGAGGATAAACAATATACATATATACATAGACTCAGACCCAGATGTATCATTGTGAGATTTCTAAGATTAGTATATGAAGAAAAGATCACAGAGGATTCCACAGAGCGCGCGCGCACACACACACACACACACACACACACACACACACACACACACACGACACAGACTAACGGGACGACCCAAAAACATCACTAGAAAAGATTAGGAATCATAAGATCATTGGGTTTTCTAAAAGCAGTGTTAGAAGTTAGAAACAAAGGCACATGCCTTTAAAGTTTTGGAGGAAATGGTCTCCAGTTTAGAATCCTAGATGCAGACAAATGACGAGGTAGAGTAGGGGCATTTTTAGATATGCAAATTCTCAGAAATCTTGCCTCTTCCATACCTTTTGTCTAGAAGCCACTCTGCACCAAAAAGAGGTTATAGAAGAGAAGAGAGGAAGATATGGCTCTAGGAATAGACATCCCACCTAGTGGAGAGTCATCGTGGGACAGCTGTGTGCCTAACTGTAGTGCATGGTTTGTCATTGTCCTGCTCCTCAGCTTTGCACCCACCCCTCTTTGCCCTGCTTTGTGATTTTGGTTCTGGGCCCTAGGAGCATTTCCTGTACCCATGTCACATGGTTAAGCCTTGTCAGGGGAGGGTATAGAAGGATGCTGGAAGAGGAGAAGGGGCTTTTCTTGGATTTCAGGCTTTGATTTTCTTGTTTTCCTGGAAAATCAGTCAGCAGATTCTCATTGGGCAACTTGAGTATCACTGGCATCTAAGCTGTGGCTTCCTGGTCCAGCCTCAGCACTTCCTTCAACTCTTCTACCAACCAGCAGGCCACAGCCACATCTTCTTTGCTTTGAGGAGGGGGCTCTTCAAGTGGGCCCTTTCTTGGCACTCTCCTCCCATCCTAGACACAGTAACTTCTCCCCACACCTGATATTTCTGTATTCTTTAGAATTCTCTGTCCCTTTCTCTTAGTAGTTAATTTCCCAATTATTAGTTGATAATTATTTCTGTTAAATTTTCTTAATTCATATTCTGGTGTCGTTTTTGTCTCCTGCTGGACCCTGATGGACACACACAGTACCATAAACATTTCATCAAATGTGAGGTGGGTTATATTGGGACAATGATAAGGGGAGATAGCTCTGGGTAGATATATGAAGGTGTGTGGTAGGAGAGCTAGCTCTTCTATTGTGGGACTCAGTGCATTACATTAAAAATGTAAAAATCCAAGAAAATGCACTTAAAGAGAAGTGTTTAGAAATATGGCTTGAACAATCAGAAGAAAGCTAAATGATATGACGGGAGAAACAGGACAGAATCTGAGTAGAATAAAAGACTGCTCCTTTTTGTTATATGCCTCTTAGTACTGCTTTGTTTTAAAATTTAAATATATTAAAGGTTTAAAATTTACTTACAACAGCCAAGAGGTGGAAGCAATCCGAGTGTCCATGGAACAAAATGTGGTCTATCCATACAATGGAATATTTGTTGTCCTCTGAACCTGTCTGGGTTTCCCTGAGGTTGCTCCTTAGGTTAAGAAATAGTAGTTATGACTTTACATTGTAAGTATTCAAGTAGTCCATATCCTCATATTTCAAATAACTTGTGCATATTTGTAGCATCATTTATAACTATTTTCCCTCAATGTGTAAAAGAAAATAAGGCTTTGTGATGGATTGTTGTGTTTGAGTGGCCCAGTCAGATAGTAACCTGTAGGAGCACCAACAAAAAAGGAAATGGGTTTATTTTACAACTGAAATCTCACATCTGGAGTAGCTCCTGGAAATCCTCAAAACTTTGCTGAGTGTTGCATAAAGACTTTTCTATGAGGAAATCAAACCTCCTGCAACAAGAAGTAATTGTTTAAATTCTCATTCTTTTTCCTCTTCTCTCTCTGAGTGATGGTGTGGACCAGAAACTTCATTATAGAAATGCTTGAATTACAGATTTGAGAGAATCATGTGGTCAAGCCCTGCAGCCAGACACTGATGCTGTTCAATTGAAGTAGGGCTGATGGGCACACATTCTGGTGAACTGCAGATCAGGATGTGAAGCAGAAAAGATACTAAAGAGTTTTTATATTATAGAAAGTAGAAAGATTAATTTTTAGAGCTAGGATTTTTTAAATAACAGATTTTTGGACAAATCTCATTCTCTGTGAAATATTCTACTTTATTATTTTTAAAATTCTTTATTGATTAAGGTATTACACATATGTCCTTATCCCCCCATTCCCCCCCTCCCCAGTGCATGCCCTTACCCCACTGTTGTCTGTGTCCATTGATGAGGCTGATATGCATGCACATAAGTCCTTTGGTTGATCTCCCCCTTATTCCCACCCTCCCCCACTTCTCTGATGTTTGACGTTCTGATAGATGTTTCTCTGTCTCTGGATCTGTTTTTGTTCATCAGTTTATGTTGTTCATTATATTCCATAAATGAGTGAGATCATGTGATATTTATCTTTCTTTGCCTGGCTTATTTCACTTAACATAATGCTCTCTAGCTACATCCATGTTGTTGCAAATGGTAAGAACTTTTTTTTTTTTTTTTTTTTTTTTTTTTTTTTTTTTACTGCAGCATAGTATTCCATTGTGTAGATGTACCACGGTTTTTTAATCCACTCATCTGCTGATGGACACTTAGGCAAAATTTCAAATCTTAGCTATGGTGAATTGTGCTGCTATGAACATAGGTGTGCATATATCCTTTCTGATTGGTGTTTCTAGTTTCTTGGGATATATTCCTAGAAGTGGGATCACTGGGTCAAATCGGAGTTCCATTTGTAGTTTTTTTGAGGAAACTCCATACTGTTCTCCACAGTGGCTGCACCAGTGTGTATTCCCACCAGCAGTGCACGAGGGTTCCTTTTTCTCCACATCCTCTCCAGCACTTGTCATTTGTTGATTTGTTGATGATAGCTATTCTGACAGGTGTGAGATAATACCTCATTGTCATTTTGATTTGCATCTCTTAGATGATTAGTAACTTTGAACATGTTTTCATATGTCTCTCTGCCTTCTTTATGTCTTCTTTCGAAAAGTATCTATTTAGGTCCATTGCCCATTTTTTTATTGGGTTGTTTATCTTCCTTTTGTTATATTGTATGAGTTCCTTGTACTGTTGGAGATTAAACCCTTATCATTGATATCATTGGCAAATATGTTCTCTCATGCAGTGAGCTTTCTTGTTTTGTTGATGGTTTCTTTTGCTGTAAAAAAGCTTTTTATTTTGATGTAGCCCCATTTGTTTATTTTCTCTTTAGTTTTTATTGCCCTAGGGGCAGCATCAGTAAAGAAATTGCTTTGGTATATGTATGAGATTTCGCTGTCGATGGATTCCTCTACTGTTTTTATGGTTTCCCATAATATGTTTAAGTCCTTGATCCATTTTGAGTTTATTTTTGTGTAAGTTGGTGGTCTAGTTTCTTTTTTTTTTTTTCATGTATCTGTCCAATTTTCCCAACACCATTTCTTGAAGAGACTGTCTTGACTCCATTGTATGTTTATGCCTCCTTTGTCAAATATTAATTAAGCATAGTGGTTTGGGTCAATTTCTGGGTTCTCTATTCTATTCCATTGGTATATATGTCTGTTCTTATGCCAATACCATGCAGTTTTGAGAACAGTGTCTTTGTAATACAGCTTGATGTCTGAGATCCCTCCTACTTTATTCTTCTTTCTCAGGATTGCTGCAGCTATTTGGGGTCTTTTTTTTTTATTCCAGATGAATTTTTGGAGAGTTAGTTCTACGTCTGTGAAATATGCTGTTGATGTTTTAATGGGAAATGCATTGAATTTATAGATTGCTTTGGGTAGTATGAACATTTTGATGATATTGATTCTACCAATCCATGAACATGGTTTCTCTTCCATCTGTTTATGTCTTCTTCTATCTCTTTTTTCAGAGATAGACCTGTAGTTTTCTGTGTATTGGTCTTTTACTGCCTTGTTAAGTTTATTCCTAGGTATCTTTTTTTTTTTTTTTTTTTGGTGTGATGGTAAATTAGATTGCTTTTTTTAGTCTCTCTTTCTGTAAGTTCACTATTGATGTTTATAGAACTGCCATAGATTTCTTGGTGTTAATTTTGTATCCTGCTACATAGCTGAATTCATTTATTAAGTCTAATAATTTTTTGATGGAGTCTTTGGGGTTTTCTATGTACAGTATCATGTCATCTACAAATAAGGACAGTTTTACTTCTTCTTTTCCAGTTTGGATGCCTTTTATTTCTTCTTTTTGTCTGATTGCAAAGGCTAGTACTTCCAGCCCTATGTCGAACAGGAGTGGTGAGAGTGGGCATCCCTGTCTTGTTCCTGTTCTTAGTGGAAATGGTTTTAGGTGGGTTTGTCATATATGGCTTTTATTATGTTGAGGTATAATTTTTCTATTCCCACCTTTCTGAGAGTTTTTATCAAGATAGGGTGTTGGATTTTGTCAAATGCTTTTTCTGCATCAACTGATATGACTATGTGATTTTTATCTTTCAATTTGTTTATGTGATATATCATGCTTATCAATTTGCGAATATTGTACCATCCTTGCATCCCCAGGATAAATCCTACTTGGTCATGCTGTATAATTTTTCTGATGTACTGCTGGATCTGATTTGTTTGTTGAGGATTTAGGCATCTATGTTCATGAGGGATATTGGCCTGTAATTCTCTTTCATTGTGGTGTCTTTATCTGGTTTTGGTAGTAGGGTAATGCTGGCTTCATAGAAGGAGTTTGGATGTGTTCCTTCCTCTTGAATTTTTTGGAATAGTCTGAGGAGGACAAGTTTTAGTTCTTCCTTTAATATTTGGTAATATTCTCCAGTGAAGCCATCTGACCCTGGGCTGCTTTTTTTTTTCTTTTTTTTTTTTTTCTTCTTCTGGAAACTTTTAAATGACTGCTTCAATTTCTTCTATAGTTTGTGACCTATTGAGATTTTTAGATTCTTTCTGATTGAGTTTTGGAAGGTTTTATTTTTCTAGGAATATGTCCATTTTATCCAGGTTGTCCAGTTTGTTGGAATAGAGTTGTTTATAGTATTTTTTCATAATCATTTGTATTTCTGTGGGATCGGTTATTACTTCATCTCTGTCATTTCTGATTTTGTTTATTTGGGTCATCTCTCTTTGCTTCTTGGTGAGCCTGGCAAGAGGTTCAATGATCTTATTTATCCTTTCAAAGGTAAGGTTTTATTGATCTTTTGTATTGTTTTTATTATTTATTTTTTGTCTCTATGTTGTTTATCTCTGCTCTGATCTTTATTCTTTTCCTTCCTTCTGCCTATACTGGACTTTTCTTATTGCTCTCTTTCTAACTCTTTGAGTTGTAGGTTTAGATAATTTATTACCATTGTTTCTTGTTTTGTTTTTTTTTTGCAGTAGGCTTGTAGAGCTATGAACTTGCCTCTCAAGACTGCTTTCGCTGTGTCCCATAGATTTTGGATTGTTGTGTTTTCATTTTTGTTTGTTGCCATGATGTTTTGTATTATTTGATCTCTCTGGTAACCCTGTCATTGTTTAATAGCATGCTATTTAGCCTCCAGGTGTTTTATTTTGTTTATTGTTTTCTTAAAAATATATTTTATTGATTTTTTACAGAGAGGAATGAAGAGGGATAGAGAGCTACAAACATCGATGAGAGAGAAACATTGACCAGCTGCCTCTTGCACACCCCCTGCCAGGGATGTGCCCACAACCAAGGTACATGCCCTTGACCGAAATTGAACCTGGGAACTTTCAATCCATAGACTGACACTCTATCCACTGAGCCAAACCAGATTCGGCTGTTTATTGTTTTTATTGTAGTTTATTTCCAGTTTTATGCCATTGTGATCTGAGAAGATGCTTGATATGATTTCTATCTTCTTGAATTTGAAGAGACTTTGTCTGTTTCCCAACATATGGGCTATCTTTGAAATGATACATGTGCAAAAAATGACCCATTTACAATGTATATTCTCTGGCTTTGGGGTGAAATATTCTGAATATGTGAATTAAGTCTATCTGATCTAGTGTGTTATTTAGGATTCCTGATTCTTTGCTATTTTTTTTTTAGTTGATTTATCCAGTGGTGTTAGTGGGGTATTAAAGTCCCCTACTATGACTGTATTGTTATCAATCTCTCCCTTGTTGTATTCCAGAAGTTGTTTCATGTATTTGGGTGCTCCTATATTGGGTCCATATATGTTTATCAGAGTTATATCTTCTTGTTGAATTGCTCCCTTAGTATTAGGTAGGGGCCTTCTTAACTCTTGTTATGGCCTTTACTTTGAGGTCTATTTTTATCAGATATAGATATTGCTTTCTTAGCTTTTTTTCTTATTTCCATTTGCCTTATTTCCATCTCTTCACTCTCTGTCTGTGTGAATCCTTTGTTGGGGTGGGTCGCTTTCAGACAACAAATATAAGGGTCATGCTTTCTTTTTTTTTAATCCATTCAGCTACCCTATGTCTTTTGATTGATGCATTTAATCCATTTACATTTAATGTTATTATTGATAAGTACATGTTTGTTGTCATATTTTTTCTTAGTGTTCGTGGTTCTTCTTGCCTTTCTCTTTCTTCTTTTTACAGTAGTCCCTTTAGCATTTATTGCATTGCTGGCTTGGTAATAATAAACTCTTAGCCTTTTTTTGCTATGAAGCTCCTGATAACACCTTCAATTTTAAATGATAGCCTTGCTGGGTATAGTATTCTTGGGTTCAGTTCCTTGCTTTGCATCACTTTGTAAATTTCATCTCCTCTTGGTTCCTTTTTATGTTGGCAAAATTCTCATTCAGTTCCTATAATTCTCATTGTGTTGTGTGTATTTGTCATCCAGCCGTTTGAGCACCCTTATAACCATTACTTTGAATTCTTTTTCTGGTATGTTGCTAGCCTCAATTTCATTTAACTCTCTTTCTGGTTATTACTCTTTTTCTTTCCTTTGGGGATTGCTTTTTTGTCTTCCCATTTTTCCTGTAATGTTTTAATTGTAGATCCAATTGCTTTGCTACCCAGGTTCTTTTGGGGATGGTGCTACTGGTGTAATCTCTAAGGTCTCCTTGGCTTGGAAATCTAGTGTAGTTCCCTATTTGAGCTGTTTGGGTTCTCGATGTTGGCCTGTGAGCTGGAGAGGCACAACTGTGGTGTCTAGAAGTCAGCAGCCATGGAAGGGTGTGTGCCAATTTTTGCTGTCTTGCACCCTTGATTGAAATCACGCATGCCCAGTGGGGACTCACAGTGGTACCCAGGAACTGTATGTTGGGGTAATGTGGCTCATGGGGCCTGTGCTCTGGAAAGGCATGACTGTGGTGTCTGGAGTTCTGTAGTTGTGGGGTGGACAGACTCAGCTTCTGCTGCTGCACCTGTGGTGGATAGGTGCATGCTCCCAGTGGCAGTTCACAGAGGTACCTGC
This sequence comes from Pipistrellus kuhlii, assembly GCF_014108245.1. Classification (NCBI taxonomy): domain Eukaryota; kingdom Metazoa; phylum Chordata; class Mammalia; order Chiroptera; family Vespertilionidae; genus Pipistrellus; species Pipistrellus kuhlii. The sequence continues at coordinate 90,869,112 of NW_023425529.1, read as the reverse complement.
GTATGTTTGCCAGCGAGGCACACTGAAGCCTTCTGATGGGCCCTGGAAGTGTAGCCACGTAATTGAGGCATCTGTGGGCAGATTTCCAGGATGAGTGAATTCAGAATTTCTACTGCCGGGGGAGAGTGCACCCCTGTGTGTCCAAGATCACACATAGGAGACCTCACAGTGGCTCCCAAGAGTGCTCTGTGTATAGATGGGCTCAGGGTGCCTGCCTCTTGGAAATGCTCACCTGTGGAGGTGATGCACTCTGAGGTGCCCTGGCACTGAGGTTGAGCAGCTGGGGTGGTGTGGGCAGTTATTCAGGAAGAGGGAATTCAGAATTTCTACTGCGGGGCAGTTCACCCTTGTCTGTGCAGAATCACATCCAGCAGAGTCTCACAGCTTTTCCCCATAGTGCACTTTGGATAGATGGCTCAGGAGGTCTGCTCATTGGAAATGCGCAAGAGTGGAGGTTCCTTTGCCTGCGCAGAGCTCTGACACACTCTGAGGGGCCCTGGCACTGAAGTTGCACAGCTGGGGTGTCCGTGGACAGTTATTCAGGAAGAGGGAGTTCAGAATTTCTACTGTGGGGCAGCACTTCCTTGTCTGTACAGAATCACACCCAGAGGGGGCTCCCAGTGGCTCCCAGGCGCTGCCTAAGGCGTGGTGTGCCCTGGATTCCTGCACACTTGGAACCCACTAATGTGGTGTCCCAAGTTTTAGTGCTGGGGAGGAAGAAGATGCACTTACCACTGCCGAGCAGTGCACCTTTGGAGGTGGAGGTCCCAGAGTCCGTGGGTCTGCAGGTGGGGCAGCAGGATTTTGGCTGGGGTGGCTACTGGGTCACAGGGCAGTTTCAGGGCCTGTCTAGTTGGTGGTGCTGATGAGGTCCTAAAAAAAGGTTGTTCTCCCCTTCAAGATGGTGTGGGCTCTGTGCTAGAGTCCCGCAGTCCAGGAAGTGCCTGCAATGGTGGTAGTCTCTCCCTGTCCAAGAGAGCCTGGTCTGCCAGCCCCTGCTGCTCCTACAGGGATTTAACTGTCCCTCACTCACTCACATACTCACCACACACATCCACACACTCTCCTTTCATCCCCTCACTCACTCACTTCTCCCTCACCTCCATCCTGCTGGCCACCATCTTCCCTCCTCTACTTTATTTTTAAATTTATTTATTTATATTAAATATATATTTTATTGATTTTTTACAGAGAGGAAGGGAGATGGATAGAGAGCTAGAAACATCCATGAGAAAGAAACATCGACCAGCTGTCTCCTGAACACCCCCTACCGGGGATGTGCCCGCAATGTATATGCCCTTGACCAGAATCGATCCTGGGACCTTTCAGTCCGCAGGCCAATGCTCTGTCCACCGAGCCAAACTGGTTTTGGCTTTAAATTTATTTTTTAAAGTTTTTCATTTTTTATTGATTTCAGAGAGGAAGGGAGAAGAAGAGAGAGATAGAAATATCAATAATGAGAGAGAACCATTGATCGGCAAGCTCCCAAGTGGGGATTGAGCCTGCAACCTGGGCCTGTGCTCTTGACTGGAATTGAACCCAGAACCTTTGAGTCTGAGTCCACAGGCCAACACTATCCACTGAGTCAAATGGCCATAGTAAAATATTCTACTTTAGGTTTTTAAACTTTTGGGGTCAGATTATGTTGTAAAAATGGTAATAAATAAATAAATAAATAAATAAATAAATAAATAAAATTATTAAATTGTAACCACAAGGGAAACATTACAAAAAAAATCTTTATTGTTGAAAATATTACATAGATCCTCCTTTTCCCCCCCATTAACTTCTTCCAGCCCACTTTCTCCCCCTGCCCACCTCAGGGCTTCACAATTCTATTGTCTGTGTCCATGGGTTATGCATATATGCATACAAGTTCATTGGTTGACTCTTCTCACCCAACCTCTCTTGCCTTCCCTCTGAGGTTCAACAGTCTGTTCATACTTCTGTGTCTCTGGGACTATTTTTGATCATCAGTTTATTTAGTTCATTAGATTCCACATATGAGTGAGATCATGTGATACTTATCTTTCTCTGTCTGTATTATTTCCCTCAGTATAATACTCTCCAGGTCCATCCATACTGTTGCAAGTGGTAAGAGTTCTTTCCTTTTTATTGCTGCATCGTATACCATTGTGTAAATGTGCATGGTTTTTTTAAATTTATTTTATTTATTTATTTATTTATTTATTTATTTATTTTTTATCCACTCAACTTCTGATAGGCACTTGGGCTGTTTCTTAGTCTTAGCTATTGTAAATTGTGCTGGTATGAACATACGAGTGCATACATTCTTTCTCATTGCTATTTTGGGTTTCTTAGGATATATTTCCAGAAGTGGGATCACTGGGCCAAATGGCAATTCCATATTTATTCTTTTGAGAAATCTCCATACTGTTTTTCATAATAGTGCACCAAACTACATTCCAACCAGAACAAGGGTTCTCTTTTCTCCATATTTTCGTAAGCATTTGTCATTTGTTTTGTTTATGATAGCAATTTTGACAGGTTTGAGGTAATACCTCATTGTCATTTTAATTTGCATCTCTCTTATGATTAGTGACTTTGAGCATTTTTTCATATGTCTCTTGGCCATTTATGTGTCCACTTTGGAGAAGTGTCTATTTAGGTCCTTTGCCCATTTTTTAATTGGATTGTTTGTCTTCCTTTTGTTAATCTGTATGAGTTCCTTATATATTATGGATATTAACTCTTTTTTTTAATATATTTTTTTGAGAAATCAGTTTATTATCTAATTTGAGATACCTTGTAAGTAACTTTCTGTCTCTCTCTGGCAGCATTTAAAATTATTTCTTTGGCCAAAACTGGTTTGGCTCAGCGGTAGAGTGTCGGTCTGCGGACTGAAAGGTCCCGGGTTCGATTCCGGTCAAGGGCATGTACGTTGGTTGTGGGCACATCCCCGGAAGGGGGCGTGCAAGAGGCAGCTGGTCAATGTTTCTCTCTCATCGACGTTTCTAGCTCTCTATCTCTCTCCCTTTCTCTAAAAAAATCAATAAAATATATTTTTTTAAAATTTTTTCTTTGTCTTTTATATTTGACAATTTAATTATGATATGTCTTGGTGTTAGTCTTTTTTGTTTATCTTGATTGGGACTCTCTGTGCTTCTTGGACTTGTGTGATTTTTTTTCTTCTTAAAGTGAGGTACGTTTTCTGTCATTATTTCTTCAAACAGGTTTTTTATTCCTTCCTCTCTTTCTGGCACTCCTATTTTGTGGATGTTGTTTCATTTCATGTTGTCCTTAAGCTCCCTTTGACTCTCCTCCTGCTTTTAAATTTTTTTCCAGTTGCTGCTCTGCTTGGGTGTTTTTTTCTACCATGTCTTCTAACTTGCTGATTCATCCTTCAGCTTCTAGTCTACTGTTGAAACCTTCCATTGTGTTATTTATTTCATCTATGTCATTCTTCATTTCCTCTAAATTCTTACTTATGTTGGCGTATTTTCCATTTATCTCCTTATAATTCTCATTGAGTTGTATGTATTTACTCCCCAGATATTAGAGCACCCTTATAACCATTACTCTGAATTCATTCCCTGACAAATTACTTGTCTCCATTTCACTTAATTCTTTTTCTGGTGATTCCGCCTTTCCTTTCATTTGGAGGTTGTTTCTTTGTCTTCCCATTTTTGCTCTTCCTTTGAATTCTTTTCTATGGATTAGATCAAACTGCAATGCCACCCAAATTTTTTGGATTGGTCTTATGTAGTAGATGTGCTGTGGAACCCAGTGGTGCAGTCTCTCAGGTCTCCTGGGCTGGGTGTTCTATGGATGCTTCCTATTTGAAATATTTGGGTTCTCCTGATGTTGTTGGGTCTTGAATGTTATTTTCCCATTCATGGATGGAGTCTCCTCTCAGGGTGTCTGATTATGTGGCTCTCTCCCTACCATATCATGCCAGCTGTTGTGGAGTTGCTGGATGAATAGCACAAAATAAAACATGACAAGATATGACACAGAAAGAAGAGAATACAAATGTATACAATACACCTATAATCTCAAAAAAGTGACCACTAGAGAAAAGAGAATTAGGAAAGAGAAAACAGCAAGAATGCTAGAGAAAAAGAAAGAAAGAATATGTGGAGAAAACAGAATAAAACAATCAAATAAACCAAAGGGTACAAACAAACAAACAAACAAACAAACAAAAAAACACCTTGCAAAGGTGGGGGGCTGAATCTGCAGATGCAGAGATTAAATAAAGAAAATTAGGTAAGGAATTGGAGGAATAGGGGAAGGACCATGGTTTATAATAGATGAGAAAGATAAGAAATGAGAAGACAAGAAAAGAATTTTTTTGAAAAGAAGAATAGAGAGCTATAGACCTATATTTAGAAAGAGAAACAAGTCTTAAAAAAAAAGTAGGAGAAGAAATGAGCAAGAGAAGAGAGAGAGAATAAAAAGATTGATTAGTGAATAAATAGAAAAGAGAAGGGGAAATGGAATAGGAGCAGGGAGAAATTAGATATACGAATAAACAAAAAAAGACTAGAATAATATGTAACACATCAATAAAACAGATAAAGAAGATCACTTTTAAAAATGAGAAAAAAAGAAAGGAAAGAGAAAAACTAAAAAGGAGAAAGGAGAAGAAAAACTGGAGGAAAAAAGAGAGGAAGAGAAAAGTGCAAAATAATAATAATAATAATGATAATAATAATAATAATAAATAATTATAAATAAGTCCCACCTCCACCAACACAGAGCTGTGGTCAGGACAGCTGAGGATGGCCGGAGCTCAAGCTCCTGCCAGATGGCAGTCAGAGCAGCAGCCTGTGGTGTTGCTGGTCTACGTACTGGAGGAAGACAAGGAGTTGGAGAATGAGGCATGTGCCATCCTGGGTGGCAGTGACTCCAAGAAGAAGTACTACTTTCAGGGCCCAGTAAAAAAAAAACAAAAAAAAAACAAAAACAAAAACACACACACACTATATGCCTGTGGTACCTGCACCCCAAAGGAAGAAGAACCAGTAGGAATTTGCCTAGCTTGCAGTTATGAACGTTATGGAAGTCAGAAACTCTGTGAGCTATATACAAAAAGAAATTTTCATTGTGATTGTGGAAACAGCAAGTTAAAAATTTTGGAATGCAAATTATTTCCTGACAAAGCAAAGATAAATTCTGGCAATACATACAATGACAGCTTTTTTGGATTGTATTGCATTTGTAAGAGATCTTATCCTAATCCTAATCCTGAAAATGAGATTCCAGATGAGATGATCCAGTGCGTAGTCTGTGAAGAATGGTTCCATGGAAGGCATCTTGGTGCCATTCCCCCTGAGAGTGGGGATTTCCAAGAGATGGGATGCTAGGCCTTATGAAGCATTGCTCTTTCTTGTGGACTGATGCTGCACAATTGGTAGAAATCAAAGTATCTGTTGAAGATGATGGATTGGCACTGAATGTTGATGGAATAGGTGATGAGAAAGTTACCAAACCTGATAATGGAGATTGTCATGATAGTCCCCTCAAGGAAGATGTTCCAGAACATGCAAAGGATGCTGCCAAGCAGTTAAAACAGAACAGATTAATAAACCATGTGCCAACTCTAGTTCTGAATCTAATTTCCAGACAGTGGTTAAGAATCAACATCTCAATACAGAATCACAGTCTGGCTGAAAACTTCAGGAGCTTAAAGCTAAGCATTTTATAGAGAAAGACACTACCACATTTTGGCCCCTGAACTAGAGTAGCAAGTTATATACCTGCAAAGTCTGTGTGAAAACGGATGGCAACCTAGATGCCCTGTTCCTGACAGATGAATATGACACAGTTCTGGCTGATGAAAACAAAGGCAAGGTTGACCAGGTGGCTGACAGGACAGATCCTTTAACTGATACCCTTAACAGCATGAACAGAGTCCAGCAAGTAGAACTCACTTGTGAACATTATGACTTAAAGACTGAACGTAAAGACCATCTAAAGAGATTTGCTGATAAAGGTACAGTTGTAAAGAGAGCACATCCAGCAGTTCTTTAAAGAATTTCCGTCAAAAAAAGAGAAGAAGAGTGGATGGGCTGCAGCATTATGCAGCTAAAGCAGAGTATGGCTCCTCAGCCAGGCGATGGAAATGCCACTTCCAGGAATATGTTTCACATTTGCTCCTCTTCCATCCTCTCTGTGGAGAGGCCTCCTCCTCTGACCTTGAGCTTCTTTCACTCTCCTTCACTGCAGTAGCCACAGTGTTCACAACCAGCATTCTTTCTGACTCAGCTAAAACCAACTCGTTCCACAGATTTCGGCTCCTAAGACACCCCCTCTCTATCCAGGGTTATTTGCTTATAAGTTTTAAGAAGTTTGATTTGGTTTTGAAAAAGTAAAATAGCCGAAGCCGGTTTGGCTCAGTGGTAGAGCATCGGTCTGCAGACTGAAGGGTTCCAGGTTCGATTCTGGTCAGGGGCGTTGTGCGTTGGTTGTGGGCACATCCCCAGTGGGGGTGTGCAGGAGGCAGCTGGTCGATGTTTCTCTCTCATCGACATTTCTAGCTCTCTGTCTCTCTCCCTTCCTCTCTGTAAAAATCAATAAAATATATTAAAAAAAAAAGAAAGAAAAAAAAGAAAAAGTAAAATAGTTTCTTTTCTAATCTTTTGGTCTTTAACTCCTGCATGTGCCTACTCTGCCACAGAGCTTTTGTCTTCCAGCTTTGGGGACATCTTCCTGCAGCTAAAACCTCTCTAGGTCCCCTCACCCCTCTGATCGTGGTGCTTTGGGTCAAAGCTTCCTCAAGCCTGGTCGCTCCTTCTCCCACACTTCTCCTTTCTGAAGCTTAATCAGAGCTTACAGGGGATCTCACAACTTGTTTCCTCTGGACCCAACCTCTGAAGTGGCCAGATTGATGGTTTCATGGCATGTTATAGGCAGGGAGATTGGCTGATGGCAGGATTGAGGAAACCAAACTTTGATAGGAATTTTACTAATAAATATAGTGTAAATGTCATTCACAATTCTGCTGGCACTAGCATGTTAGAATTTCAGAACTGTGGTGCTCACAGGGCTTCCTGGAGAAAACATGCCATACAGTAGTCTCTCTCCTGCTGCCTACAAAGCAGACTGGGCGCTACCCTGTGAAATCTTGGTGGTTTCCAAAAATCCTCTGTATTTCTTTATATTATCAGGGGTATTCATAAGCATATATTACAAACAAACCTATTTTGATATTGTTCTGTTATGAAAATATTACTAGAACCCTAATAAATTATTTCCCCCTTATAAAAATCTATACTAATAATAGAGGAATATGCAAATTGTCAGAGAGATCAAGCCAGGAGGAAAGAGCAGTTAGGGGGATCAGGCTGGCAGAGGAGAATAGTTAGGGCCATCAGGCCAGCAGGGAAGCAGTTAGGGGCATCAGGCAGGCTGGCAGGTGAGTGGTTAGGAGCCAGTGGTTCCAGACTGCGAGAGGGATCCTGGATTGGAGACGATGTAGGCCAGGCTGAGTGGATCCCCTTCCCCCAATGCACAACTGCACTGGGCCTCTAGTGTGTATGTATGTGTGTATATATATACTACACACACACACACACACACTTAGATGCTGTAGGCACTGCCTTTTGCTTTTAGCAACCTGCTTGAGGTTCCAAGTGATCCACAGGTCCACTGCTTGTCTGTCTCCACAGGCCTTGGCTGCAAGCAGGCGGGGCCAATCTGCCCTCTTTGCCCGTCTGCCAGCTGCCAATCTTAGCCACTCAAGTGTCTGTTTCTGACAGGGCTTTAGGCAGGGTTGGTGCTGTTTCACTTTCAGGGAATATGGTGGGTGTTTTTTCCTGTCCTAGAGCTACTCCTCCGTGAGTGACCCAAATATTACTCTGCCTTGGTTGGACAGCTCCTGTATGGAGACCAATGGAGTTTTTATCAGTCTCGTAACCAGAATAAGCGGGGAGGATGACCCCTCTTCCAATCCCGTCACTGAGGATTTCTTGAAACTATTCTGAACGTAAGCTTGGTCTCTGCCTTTGTTCCCTCTGTAAAGCTCAAAATACAAGATGTGGTAGGCTGTATCACCTGCCCTGAAGCTACTGGGAGGAGCTGGCTTCTCTGGGGCCGCTTAGGTTTAGAAGCCTAAGAATGTCCCAATGAAGGACTCCTGGCCACGTCTCCCTGCCCTGCTTCCCTCCCCAGCCTCTCCCCAGGCATCTCAAGTCTGTGTCTCCTCCCTGCAAAGTCTTGGGTGAGTGATTGCAATAGAAAAGTCCCATGTTCTGGGCTTGGAGTATAAAAACAAAGACAAGACAAAACAAAACAAAAACAATAATGAAACCGTAGCTTTCTCTCCCTCCAGTGCCTCGCTGCTTTCCCCTCATGGTGCTGCTTTTTGTGGTGCAGCCCTTTCTGGCTGTGGTCTCAGGTCCAGACTCCCCAGCAGCCAGCAGTCCTGCGTCTTTTCCTTTTCACACTTGGATGCTATGTCTGCCTCATGGGACATGGCTCTAGTGCTCAGCCTGGCCCCAGCTTCTATTTTTTCTGAGGAAACTGATGCTCCCATAAAGCAGCTTCCTCCAGCTCCCTCTTGGCCTGCTGGCCTGCTGGCCTGCTGCCCCTCTTGAGCCACCCTTCCTACTGTTCTCCAGGCATTTTTTGTCTTCCTTGCTATAAGTTGCCTCCTCAGCTTGGCCTACTTTTTTAACTCCAGGTGGATTATGGAGGGCTCCAAAGCTTTGTATTACCGGTCTGGCCCTGGGATGAGGTGCACAACATGTCTGCCTATTTGGCTGTCATTCTCTTCCATCTCAAAGGAAACATTTTAAAACAACAAATATATCTGGTATTTCACCCTCATAGTACATTAAAAATTATCCCATGGGGTCCTTACCCATATGTTCATATTATTTATATGTAAATATAATTATATGTACATTCTACCTTTTCATTGGTGAATAACATTGAGGTTTTTATATAGTTTCTTAGAGGAGTTTTAAATATATGAAATGTTTTTGTAGTTTACCATGATACCCTTAAAAATGTTTTACACCGTAAGGTTATTAGGAAGTGGTGGCCATTCTGTTTTACCTATTGCTGTTGTTAAGATTAACATATTTATTAATACCCACTAATGAAACACATGCCTAGACTAGTCTGTGAAATGGATAAAAGCATACAAAAAAGCAACCCATCAAGACTTTGGTGATTCTTTTCTTCAGGAATGGTAAGAACAATAGCTCTTGTCATTCATCCTTATTCAGTTGACTGATATGAACTGGATACCTGCAGTGGTCAAGGCATTGTATGAGAAATATTCTAGAACAGTCAGTTCCTGCCCCCAACCTTGGGTGCCATGTGAGATGGGAGGGACACAAACTAAGTCTCATGGGGTCTGCAGGATAAAGGAACTATTTTGGGCCACAGTGACTAGGGGAGATAGTATGAAGGTAGTGGATTTTTAATTGGGGTTGAGAAATGGATAGGGAAAGACCAAAAACATTGTATATATCAGAGATGGACAAAAGCAAAGTCACTGAAGAAGGGACCCATCAGGCATGTTAGAGCAATGAGTGGTCCACATTCTTTGAGTCACAGAGTTCACATGGGGAAATGGCCTTGGAGTAGCCAACAGCATGGATTATGGAGGGCTTAAACTTTAAGCCTTAAAGCTTTGTTTACATGGAAAGCCATAGATAGTTTTAAAATAGATGAGTGACTTCAAAACAGAGTTTTAAACTATTAATTTGAGTGGTTTTGTTCAAGATCTGACCCTGAGCCAGTCTGTAGGCAGAGAACACAGTTTAATGGCCAGGGAGTGGTGTCAGAAATAGGAAGTGAGGGTTACTAGGCAGAAGAACGGGCAAAAGGATGGGTACACTTTGGAACTGAAGGAGAGGAAAATATGAATGGTTATTGTGAGGATCTGAGTTTGGGATGCTGAGAGATGTCACACTGAAAGAGGACGAGTAGGGGGAAATACCTAGTTCTAGGCAGATCCTCAATACCTTTAGACATGGTGAGTTTGGGATTCAGGTGTAATAATGAAGCTAAAGGGTAAGGTGGAGAGAGACTGGAGTTTGATCACAAAGAAATACAGACTTAGAATGGATGAGATCTCAGAAGGAGAACTTAAAAGGAAAAGAATAAAGTGCGGAAATTTTGGGTATGACCACATTTCAAAAGAGAAAGATGAAAAAAATAGGGCACAACCAGAAGCTACAGTAGATGGTCAGCAAATATATTCCTGTGGGGTAGGAGTAGGGGCTGAAAAAAGGGACAGGTCTGTAGTGCCAGATGCATTGGGGGAAATGAAGGTGTTGAGTTAAAACCTTTTTACTTTTGATAAAGTAACATTGCCTCCTTTTGAGAATTTGCTGATGGAAGGGAGAGGAGGTGGGATGTTCATTTCCTTTTCAAGGCTAGCCTGAAGTAAGCACTTCTTTCGTCAGAGGGCAATGCGTTTTGGCTCCTACTCCTTAGAAGAGTCCATGGAGCAGTGGATCTTGGCACCCACTGGTTCTTCTCTATCCTGAGAAGGCAACATTGGTTGCCTCTTGTCACAATACAGTCTAGGAACAGATTCAATACATTGTAGAACTGGAAGGTTTACCCCTGATAGAGGAAATTTAACAGGAATTGAGTTAAAAAATGAAACAAAACTCATAGTTAACACCTATGCCAAAAGAGAAAGGGAGAAAATCCTGTTACATTTAACCTTCTCAGAATGGTGGGTCTTACTGGCTAAATCTGTTTGCATGTGGAAGTTAGCAGAATTCCCTTTCCTCCTATTCTTTCCAAACATCAGCCAATGTTGGACAACCTAAATCCAAAATGCCCCACACGCCTTAGCCTAGTGACTGATTTAAAGAATTTCAGAGATGAAAGGGACTTTAGAGTTCACTGTTGGATTGTAAATAGGGATTGGCAGTCAAGACCTGTCCTGACCTTTTTTGGGTTAAAGCTTTTCTGGCTCACATGTTGCCTATGACTGCTTTCCAGAGATGATGGCAGAATTGAGTAGCTGCATCAGACACTATGTGGCTTGCAAAATCTAAATTAATTATTGTCCAGTTCTTTACAGAAAGCTTGAGAAAACCTGGGTTTGAGTGCTGGCCACCCATGGACCTTTTTCAGCCTGGGCAAAGTGTGATGCTTTTCAAAAGCATCAGGAATACTTTTTGGAAGTCAGAATTTTCCATCCAGTGGCTTTGGCTGGATTCCAGATAGTGTCTATTCATGTGGCTGTTGAGCTGGACTGGGCACATGTCTCTGGCCCGTTGAGCTGGCACAATCAGAGTGCTGCAGTAAGCAGGGCAAGTAGGGCACACAGGAGAGTGGAGTGAAAGCCAGATTAGAGGCTGCAATTAGAGCCGGCGCGCGTGCTCACTGCCCTTTCATGGCTGCACGGTCTGAGCTCAGAGTACTGTGTATTAGAAAACACATCGCCGGCTCTTGGAGGCACAGAATCGATGACAGTGCTTTAAACATGTTTTGTTCAAGCAAATGAAGCACAGCCATTTTGGAAAACAGGGAGGCTAAGCTGGAAAATAGCTGAAAATAAACTTCTTTACTTTAGTTGGATGTGACACGATGCTCTTCTGATAGTTTGTGAGCACCCGAGTCTTGTTTTGGGATAGATGCAAAAATGAGAGTTAGCTAACATTTGGTCAGAAAGTCCACCAAACTATCATGCATTGACTGGAGTAAAGAGAAGTGAGAAGTCCTTCCAAGTAGTGAGACATGTGTTGCTGGGCTGTGAATAGGGTTCTAAATCAATATAATCTTTTTGGGAAGCAGCTTGGCAATATGCATAGAAAAGTCTGAATGGAGTTTATCCTTTTACTCAATAATTCCACTTTTAGAAATTTGTCCTAAAGCAATCAGAAATGTGGGAAAGATGTATGCACAACAAGCATTATTTAAAACTAAGGGCCCGGTGCATGAAATTTGTGCACGGGGGCAGGAGGGTCCCCTCAGCCCAGCCTGGACCCCTCCAATCCGGGACCCTCAGGGGATGTCTGACTGCTCACCTGCCTGCCTGCCTGATTGCCCCTAACTGCCCCCTCCCCTGCCGGCCTGGTCACCCCAACTTCCTCCCTACCAGCCTGGTCACCCCTAATTGCCCCCCTGCTAGCCTGATTGCCTCTCACTACTGCCCCCAACCAGCCTGGCTGTCTCTCACTGCCCCCTTGCCAGGCTGGTCGTCTCTCACTGTCACACCTGCCGGCCTGACCATCCCACACAGCCTGCTGGTCAGTCATTTGGTCTTCCCTCACGAACCCCCCGCCAGCCTTGTCGCCCCATTCAGACTGCTGTTCAGTTGTTATCGTGAGGGTGTAGTGACCCTTTTATTGGTATAGACATCCCCAAATTGGAAATATATGTCCAATTGAATACTGATTAAAGCACATGTGTCAAACACAAGGCCCGCGGGCCAAATCCGTCCCGCCAGGCCTTGCAATGTGGCCCGCACCGCGCTGTCATCACTGCACTCCGCTGCGTTTCCATCACAATGACAGTTTATGACTGTTCAGTAAACCATTCGGCCCGCGATTTAGGCTGGATTTTAGATTTTGGCCCCTTCTCTGATTGAGTTCGATACCCCTAGCTTAAAGAAATTGTTGTATATTTACATGGTGGACCATTATGGAGCTTTAAAATTATGATTTTAAAGACAATCATAACATGCAGAAATGTTTATAATATATTAAATTAAAAGTATCATAATAAATACAAAGTCTGATCCTAGTTTTTTATATGCTTACACTTAGAAAATATCTAAAAGAAAAAGCCTCAAAATGTTAGCAAGGAGTATCTAAAGTTGGCAAGATTATTTTTTTTTAATTGAGTGATGAGATTTTAAATGTCTTTTATGTTTTATTCATGCTTTTGTGTTCATACTTTCATTATAATGTATCTTGGTGTAGATTTTTTTGCTTGAAATTTATTAAGCTTTTTAATTTATGCATAAGTTCTTTCATTAATCCTGACAAATCTACAGCTGTAATCCTTTCAAATATTGTCACTGCTTTGTCCCTGTTTCCTTTATATATATATATATATATATATATAAATTTATTAAATTAAATATATATGTAAATTAAATATATATTTATAAATATATATAAATAAATCATATATGTGATTTATTAAATTAAATATATGTATATATAATTTAATAAATTTTTATTATTCAGATTATTGCGATTGTTTCTCTCCCCCCCCATAGTTCCCCTCCAACGGTTCCCACACCACCTTCTGCCCGTACTTCCCCCCCACTGTCCTCATCCATAGGTGTATGATTTTTGTCCAGTCTCTTCCTGCACCCCCATACCCCTTTCTCCCTGAGAATTGTCAGTCCACTCGCTTTGTATGCCTCTGATTCTATTATAATTTCACCAGTTTATTCTGTTCCTCAGATTTTTAATGCACTTGATTTTTATTTTATTTATTTTAAAAAATATATATTTTATTGATTTTTTTACAGAGAGGAAGAGAGAGAGATAGAGACCTAGAAATGTCGATGAGAGAGAAACATCGACCAGCTGCCTCTTGCACACCCCCTACTGGGGATATGCCCACAACCAAGGTACATGCCCTTGACCGGAATCAAACCTGCGACCCTTCAGTCCGCAGACTGACGCTCTACCACTGAGCCAAACTGGTTTCGACAATTCACTTGATTTTTAGATTCATTTGTTGATAGATATGTATTTGTTGTTCATAATTTTTATCTTTACTTTTTTATTCTTCTTCCTCTTCTTAAAGAATACCTTTCAGCATTTCATATAATGATGGTTTGGTGGTGATGAACTCCTTTAGCTTTTTCTTACTGTGAAACTCTTTATCTGACCTTCAATTCTAAATGATAACTTTGCTGGGTGTAATAATCTTGGTTGTAGGTTCTTGCTATTCATCACTTTGTATATTTCTTGCTACTCCCTTCTGGTCTGCATAGTTTCTGTTGATAAATCAGCTGACAATCGTATGGGTGCTCCCTTGTAGGTAACTAACTGTTTTTCTCTTGCTGCTTTTAATATTCTCTCTTTGTCTTTGTCCTTGGCATTTTAATTATGATGTGTCTTAGTGTGATCCTCTTTGGATTCCTCTTCTTTGGGGTTCTGTATGCTTACTGGACTTGTAAGTCTATTTCTTTCACCAGGTGGGGGAAGTTTTCTGTCATTATTTCTTCAAATAGGTTTTCAGTATCTTGCTCTCTCTCTTCTTTTGGCACCCCTATAATTCGGATGTTGGTATGCTTGAAGTTGTCCTAGGGGCTCCTTACACTATCTTCAAATTTTTGGATTCTTTTTTCCTTTTGCTTTTCTGGTTGAATGTTTTTTGCTTTTTTGTATTTCAGATCTTTGACTTGATTCTTATGTTCTTATAGTCTGTTGTTAGGTCTCTGTATAATGTTTTTTGTTTTGTTTTTAATTTCAGTCAGTGTATGTTTAATTTCTAGTTGGTCCTTTTTCATATCCTCGAGGGTCTCGCTAAATTTATTGGCCTTTTCTAGGAAATTCTTGAAAAACCTTATAACCATGGTTTTGAACTCTATATCCAGTTTTTTACTTTTCTCCATTTCTTTAGTTTGTGATCTGTTTCTGTGTCTTCGCATTTTGGCTGCTTCCCTGAGTTGGTAGAGTAGCTTTGTGTGCTAGGTGTCCTGTATGGCCCAGTGGTTCAGCCTCCTCAGTTACCTGAGGTGCACACTCTTGGTGCTCCCCTTTGTGGACTATGTATACAGCCTTGTTGTAGTTAAGTCTTGATTGTTGGTATCACTGGGAGGAATTAACCTCCAGGCCAATTGGCTGTGAGGATCAGCTGTGTCTATGCTGGGAGAACTTCTGTGCTGAAGACAGCCTTATGAGACAAGACTTGCAAAGTTGCAAAAGCTCTGTGCTCAGCTTGGATGGGGCAGTCTCAGGGCTGATCAGACAGCCTTGGCTTCCTGTCAGCTCTGCCCTATGAGGCCCCTGGGTCTCAGTGTCCCTTGATAATTGCTGCAGTCCTCTCTGCATGCACTTGTGCACCTCCATACCTCTGCTTTTTGCAGCTCCCCTGAGTTTCTGTGCGCTCCTCTCTTTTCCTGACAGTATGGGGTTCAGTGCAGTTGGAACTGGGGTTCAGTTCGGTCAGGAGCTTCCGTCTCTCTCCCACTAGAGAAAGCCAGCCAGGCACTCAGCCACCCATCCTCTCCACATGCGTGTCTCTGTACCTCAGCCTTTTGCAGCTTCTCTGAGTCTCCGTGTGACTTGTTCTTTTCTTCCAGTTGTAGAATTTCCATTCAGCCAGCTTTCCTGTGGTTATGGATGATGTCTATTCTGTCTTTCAGCTGTAGTTTTGAATTGTTGTGCGAGGCAGCAGTTTAGGTGTTCACCTATGCCGCCATCTTTGTTTCTCCTTCCTTGGGTGAGGATTTTAAAAACTCTTTTAGTATATTGATTTGAGGTCCATTAGACCTTCCCTCTATGTTCTTTATGTTTCAGAACCTCTTTTTCATACTGCCATTTCTTTGACTCTCCATGCAACATACTAGATAACTTCTTCATCTATATCCATATCCATATCCATATCCATATCCATATCTATATCTATATCTATATCTATATCTATATCATCTATATCTATATCATCTATATCTATATCATCTATATCTATATCTATATCTATATCTATATCTATATCTATATCATCTATATCTATATCTATATCTATATCTATATCTATGTCGATATCTGTCAGATAATCAATTCTTTAGCTGTGTATTAAGTCTATCCATTGAGTTTAAATTGCAATGATTATTTTTAAATTTCTAGAACTTTCCTTTGGTCATTACAATTTCTTGTTCTATTTTTTTTTCTCAGGGGAAAATAGATTTCTTTACTTAAAATTGCTTTTTCTTTTTCTTTTTTCTGTGTAACTACAAGTTTACTAGGGAGGAGAGAATTTCCCCCAGCCTGTGCCTCCAGTCCCCCACTCATCACAATTCTAACAACCTTCCTTTTCCCCATCCTCTTGATTTTGGAGTGCTAAAAAAGACACCTAATTTCTGGGGAAATTGAGGAAAATACATACACAAGCACTCCAGCCTTTACTTAATATATTTTGCAATAAGCCCCACCCCATTCTTTCCCCTTCAATGTGTAAATACTAGTTTAAAAAAAAAAACAAAACACTTAAGGACATGTTACAGGGGAAGGTGGCATTTCTTCAAAATTACTGAGTTTAGCTCTGCCCAAAGGTTGTGGGAAGATGGAGAATAGGCCAGCCAAGCAAGCCCCCGACTGCCTCAACAACAAATACAGCAGGAAGCTACCTGAATAAGCAAAGAACACCTGGGATTTTGTAAGCAAAGAAGAATACCTAAGAGATTTTATGGGTGCAGGCTTAGTGTCCTGCTAAAAGTACCTCCTGATGGATAGAATTAGACCCAGATGGGCCTCTTCACCCATTCTATTTGTTCCCCTTTCTGTTATCATGACCCTTTTGTTATCAACCCATAATATGGGGAAGTGAGAAATTAAAAAAGAAAAGACTCAACAAATGTATTAAAATATCTACTCCCCCAAATTAGATTAAAAATTAAGAACCAACCAACCAATCAACAAACCACCACCACCAAAACAACCAAAACAACCAAAACAAAACAACCAAAACAAAAAATACAGATGAACTTCAGGGTTTCTTTTTCTTAAAAAAAAAGAAAAAAAGAATCCCAGTAAAAAATTTTGAATCTTGCAGAAACTGGTTTGGCTCGGTGGATAGATAATAAGCCTGTGGACTGAAAGGTCCCAGGTTTGATTCCGGTCAAGAGCATGTACCTTGGTTGCGGGCACATCCCCAGGAGGGGGTGTGCAGGGGACAGCTGATTGATGATTCTCTCTCATCAATGTTTTTAATTTTCTATACTCTCTATAAAAAATCAATAAAATATATATTTTTTAAAAATTCTGAATCTAAAGGAGCAGAACCTCCGTTTGAAGTAGATATCTGAGTCAGACATTCTCACCCACCCACTGTCATCTGCAGTCCACCTAGGTATTCTAAGGGATAGGGGAGGGAAAAGGGGAGGGAAGAAAGAGAAAGAGAGAGAGAGAGAGAGAGAGAGAGAATAGTTTACATATGTGTATGAGAGAAAAGGTCTGAAAAATAGGATTTTGGGTGTGTATGCTTTGTGTAGGAAAGGGGAAGAGAGAGAAAAAGACTGAAAAAAAAAAAGGGGAGACAGATTCCACTTTTCCTGAGGGGACCCCATCCTTTCTGCCATGTCATCAGCAGGCCCAGTACTGAGTACGATTCCATTCTCCCTTCTGTCTGTGCTTCTCCTATGTCTGGAGTTTGTCCTCTGGATGCCTGCATCCTCTTCAAGAGTCATCTTGTGCCCTGAGGGATGAGATCAGTTGGAAGAGTCAGCATGAATGCTGTCTGGTCCCTCTGTTGGGTCACAGCCTCTTTACTTCTGGAGGGCTGGACATCTGGCCTCCTCCAAAGCTAATTCCACAGCCCTGGCCCCATCCTGTGTCAAGGTGGACCTTGGTGACGTGCTTCCTGACTCGTGACCTGCTGGCGTGGCCTCCACATAGCAGGGGCTCCACCTAAGCCGTGTCCAGGTACCACTACTATTCTCTGATGCTGTTCGCCATGCGCTCTCGGCGTCCCTGGGTGCTGGTACCCAGTGAACTCATCCTACTCATTCACCTCCAGTTCCGGGTGTGGGGCATGGCGCACCTGGGCAAGTTTCCTTCAACAGTGCAAGTGTTCAATGGTATTGCTGGAGAACCTGCTGCTCCCTCCTCGGGCCTGCTGGCAGCAGCCAGTGCCCATGGCTGAGAGTCTGCAGCCCCTCCTCCTGTGGGCTTCCAGTGCTCTATCTCACAGGGTGCTTCTTGGTCCTCCTCCAGGCGCTGCAATGTCCCTGATATCTCGCTTCCTTCGGCCTCTGGGATCCCCAACCCCGACCCTACTGGAGTCTCTACCACTGAGAGGCCCGCCAGGCTCTCCGTCCACTAATCCCAGGCCGTAGCAGCCACGTCTATAGTTCAGGGTGGGCCTCCCTGCCCCTCGGGTGAGGCACCTGATTACCCTACCCCCATATTCACAGAAGCCACTGATTCCTCTACTCCAACCCTTACCCATGTCCCAGGGGGGTTCTCCTGGCCCTGAAGGGAGGTCAGGAGTATTGGCTGTCCTAACTCCCACCCCCAGGAGATCCTAGACCGCTGATGGGGAAAACGGAGCTGGAGAACCTCTTGTTCTCTGTATTTTCAGTCTTGTCTTTTAATTCTTTAAACACAGTTATTTTATATTCTGTCTGATAAACCTAAAATTAGAAGGCTTGGTAGGTCTATTTGTGCTGTTGTTTCTTTTCTCACTTACCTAGCCTCATTTCTTTTACGCATATAATAAGTTTTATCTGTGATCTGTGTAAGGGTAAATAAAAATGAATTTTTCATGCTCCTGAAAGGGAAAAGACCATCACTTCTCCCATAGCTACTCACTAGAAAATCATTTGTGAGTTTCTTTTAGATGAAGGATGAAAATGGTTTTCTCTAGAGAGAATTTACAGGTGCTTTTTTAAGTTTGGAGACACTTTAAACCCAATTCTCAATATGAAGAGATTTTGCTGAACTGGTAATGTGAATTCAGGCTACAAATCTGTATGAAAACTAACTGTGGTCATGGTTATTGGGGCTCCTGTCCACTTAGCAACAAGGATTAAAACAGAAATGGTTTGTGTGTGTGTGTGTGTGTGTGTGTGTGTGTGTGTGTGTATGTGTGTGTTTGCAGTCTTTGTAGTGGGAAGGAACTTATTTTATTTTTCCTCCTAATTTTAAATCTGAGTTGTACCGTGTTTCCCCAAAAATAAGACATCCTCTGAAAATAAGACCTACTTACAAGTTTCCTTCTGAGTGAAATATAAGGCATCCCCTGAAAATAAGGCCCCCCCCCCCGGCTAAACATGGGAGATTTGGTCCACTGATTCTGAAAGAAATGGAGTCACAAGAAATTCACCAGGAAATTCAGGAATTGGATTGTTATGATGATGTTCCAGAAGATGATGACATGATTGTCATTGAATAAATGAGTAAATTCTTGATACTGTAGGATTCAGTTTGTCTGGTTTGTGTTGACAACTACCGTACTGTATACAGGTAATAAATTTCCTTTATTTTCATTTAACAATAAATGTGTACCGTATTCTTCTTCATGGAAAAATAAGACATCTCCTGAAAATAAGACCTAGTGCATCTTTGGGAGCAAAACTTAATATAAGACACTGTCTTATTTTCGAGGAAACAGGGTAGTTCTTGGGGTGCAGCTTTGGAGTGCCTGTTAGACTACTTGAATGGGCCCTAGACTTTACCCATGACCCCAGTGCCCTTCATAATGCCATGGAAACTGAGGCTCAAATTAATCCTTGAGTCCCTTTTTTTCTGTCTATTTTGCACAGTGACTCTGACAGGACATAATAATGGCTCTATCTTATATAATGGATATAAATATGTCTAGAATCTGACCACATCCCATCACTTCAATGATCACTTCTGGTCTGAGCCACCATTGTCTCTAGCCTGGATTACTGTAATAGCCACATAACTGCCACCTTCTTGCTGCCCCCTTGTACTCTAATAGTCTTCTCTCAGCAGTAGGAATGGCTACTTGTAAGTCATATCATTCCTCTACCCAAACCCTGAAATATTTCCTCATTTCACTTAGAGAAAAACAAACTTATTACAGTGTTCTATTTGAACCCTTATCTCTCCAACCTTATTACTTGCTACCAACCCTTGGCTCATGCTGCTCAAGCCACATGACCTCCTTAGTGTTTGACTTAGCCATGATGACTCTCTCTTCACTTAGATATCCGTCGCCTTATTTAATGCTTTGCTCAAATTTAACTTTTTCTACTGTGTTTAAACTATTAAATATTGCAAACCTTTCCTTCCTGGCCTGTACCTTTTCCTTTTCTTTGCAAGCACTTATCAGATTCTAAGTATTTTAATTTTCTCATTTTTATGTTTTAAAAAATTATTCATCTCACCCCATAGATTTAAGGTTAAGGGTCTTTGTTTCATTCTCTTCTGAGAAATACAAACGACAAACCCTCATTCACATACCGTATTTTCTGGCGTATAAGACGACTTCTGAAAAGAAAAAAAGTCAATCGAAAATTGGGGGTCATCTTATACACCAAGTATATCCCGAAAAACTTCTCAATATGCCGCTAAACTAATTTTCCAACTCGATCCTGCACCAATCACTGCAAGGCTACTCGACCGCCTCTCTAACTCAGCCAATCCAAGCAGGCTTTTTATGCATGCAAATTATACATGTTCTGTACCCGAAGCTACACTGTGTTCTAGTAAAAAGCCTGCTCAGATTGGCCAGAGTCAGAGAGGCGGTCTATTATAGCCTTTGAACCTTTGCTTGTTGTGATTGGCTCACCGTGGTACATACAGTTGCAGCACAGGAACGTTCTGTGTAGCCAAAGCTGCTCTATCAGGACACATACAGTGAGTAAAAAGGTACTGTAATAGAACATTCTGTGTGTAGCTGAAGCTACAGTACTGTATAACCCTGGCCTAAAAGATTAGTGGGTGTACAACAAATGGCTGGTAGAAAAGAACCCATCATGGCTCCAGCAAGAAGAAGGAAATTTGAAGCCAGTTTCAAACTGAAAGCTATAAACTTTGCCAAGGAACACAATAACTGTGCTACGGCAAGACAATATGGAGTAACAGAAAAGATGGTCCGAGCCTGGAAAGCAAATGAAGATGCATTAAATAGTATGCCAAGGAGTAAGTGTGCATTAAGAAGAGGCACCTCTTATTGGCCAGAACTCGAAAAGCATGTAGCAGACATGGTTCTTGAGCATCGTCAAAATGGTTATGTAGTGACACAAAACAAAATACGTATGTTTGCACTTCAGTGGGCCAAATCTAACCCACATAACAGCAAAGGATTTAAGGCCACTGTATCCTGGAGTACTAGGTTCTTGGAAAGGCACAATTTGGTACTGAGGCAAAAGACCAAAATTGCACAAAAATTACCTGCAGATCTTGACAGCAAAGTAAGTCTTTTCCATCAGTATGTAATACAACAGTGCAAGAAACATGGCTATGCATTAAGTCAGATCAGAAATATGGATGAAAGTCCTATGAATTTCGATATGGTTGGAAATAAAACTGTTAATCCAAAAGGTGCAAAAACAGTGATAAATAAAATAGCAGGACATGAGAAGTCCAGTTTTACAGTGGTACTACAATAGCATGTACAGCTGATGGTGCCAAACTAAGACCAATGATTATTTTTAAAAGAAAAACAATGCTGAAAATCAAGTTCCCTGTTGGAGTTTTTGTACATGTGAATGAAAAAGGATGGATGGATGAAGAAGGGGTAAAACTATGGCTTGATAATGTATGGAGTAGGCGACCAGGTGGACTTCATCAAGAACGTAGCCTACTGGTGTGGGATATGTTCAGGGCTCATTTAACTACCAGCACAAAGAACAGGCTGGCAAGAATAAACACAGATGCGGCAGTTATTCCTGGAGGATTGACATCATTGGTACAGCCACTGGATGTGTGCCTAAACAAGCCATTTAAAGATCGCATTAGAGAACAGTGGAATGAGTGGATGGTTAGCGGCGAAAAATTATTCACAAAAGGAGGAAACATGCGTGCGCCACAATTGGATGTTTTGTGTAACTTTGTCATAAAAGCCTGGAATGATATTACTGAAGAAACAGTAATCAGGTCTTTCAAGAAGGGTGGCATATCAAATTCTTTGGACGGTATGGAGGATGACTTCTTGTGGCAAGATGAAGGGAAAGCCGAAACTGAAGCCACACCATCTGATTCGGAATTTGATACATACGATGTCTGTTTTACAAATGTACCACAAGAAGTCATTGATGAACTTATGATGTCAGAAGAACATGATGAGGATTTTGAAGGAATTTAAGCTCACAATGGTCCTCTGCCTAGAAAAACCTCTTATCATCCCAATCAGTCACAAACAAGCGTTTTCTGCAAGTTCTTCATGTAATTTTCTTTTCAGATGATGCCATCATTGTTAATGTTCTCTTTTGGATTTCTGTTTCTCGGTCAAGTTCATGGCATTGCCATTTGTGAAGAGACCTTCCATTTATTGTATCAATGTATGGTATATTACGGTATGTTCGAAAAATGTCATTCATTAAAAATTTAATTAAAAAAAGAACTGGTGTTGCCTTGGAAGTCGGGGGTAGTCTTATACAGCAAATATAGGCCTAAACCTATGTTTTAACTGTAAAATTAGGGGGTCGT
Organism: Pipistrellus kuhlii; assembly: GCF_014108245.1. Taxonomy (NCBI): domain Eukaryota; kingdom Metazoa; phylum Chordata; class Mammalia; order Chiroptera; family Vespertilionidae; genus Pipistrellus; species Pipistrellus kuhlii. The sequence goes on along the minus strand of NW_023425529.1, from coordinate 90,846,865 downwards.
CTTATATGCCGGAAAATACGGTACTATATGGTCAGAATTTATACAATTTTATTGGTCTGAGGAAAAAAAAAAAAAAGTCAAAATGTAGAACCAAGGGAAACAAAGATGGCAGCATAACTAAACACAGATACTCTTATCCTCCAACAACCACATTAAAATTACAGCTAAACAGCATAACAGCCATCATTCAGAATTCCCTGAAATCTGGCTGAATGGAAGTCCTACAACTAGAGAATTAAAGAAGAAAGCACATTGAGATTAGTAAGAGAGGTAGAGGTGTGGAACGGGCTGGTCCAATATCCATGTATGGTATGATGATGATGATGATGATGATATCTTTATTGTTGAGAGTATTATAGATATCCCCACTTTTTTCCCTACTTTTCCCTCCTCCACCCAGAACCCAACCAACCCCAGGCCTTCACCACCCTATTGTTTATGTCCATGGGTAATGAAAATATGCATATAAATTCTTTGATTAATCTCTTCCCACTTTCCCTAACCCCTTTTTTTCTGAGGTTCATCAGTCTTTCCATGTTTCCAAGCCTCTGGTTCTATTTTATTCACCAGTTTATTTTGTTCATTAGATACCTTATTCATTTATTTTGATTTTTAGATTCAGTGTTGATAGATATGTATTTCTTGCCATGTTATTGTTCATATTTTGATCTTTCTTTTCTCCTCCTCCTTCTGAAGACTCTTCAACATTTTATGTAATATTGGTTTTGTGGTGATGAACTCTTTTAACTTTTTCTTATCTTTGAAGCTCTTTATTTGACTTTCAATGCTAAATGATAGCTTTGCTGGGTAGAATAATATTGGTTGTAGGTCTTTGCTTTTCATCACTTTGAATATTTCTTGCCACTCCCTTCTGGCCTGCAAAGATTCTGTTGAGGAATCAGCTTCCTGTTATTACCCCTCTACCCCAATAGGAGGTATTAGTAATATTTATTTATTTAACACATTTTTATTGATTTCAGAGAGTAAGGGAGAGGAGGAGAGATATAGAAACATCAATTGTCTATATCCTGTATACCCCCTACTGGGGATAGAGCCTGTAACTTGGGCATGTGCTCTGAATGGGAATCAAACACGAACCCCTCATCCCCTAGGCTGATGCTGTATCCACTGAGCCAAACCAATTAGGGCAGTAATATTTATTTTTTAATCCAGATGGGGGATACTTAAGTTTTCAGCTTTTATTCTTTACATTGGATAGACAGATCTGACATATACTCTTCCAAGTGCTTAAAATATTGAACAAAACAAATGTTAAGAAAGGAAGCAGGAAAAGAAACCAAGATGGTGGCATAGGTAAACACCTAAACTGCTGCCTCCCACAACAATTTCAAAACTACAACTAAAATACAGAACGGACATCATCCAGAACCACAGGAAAGCTGGCTGAGTGGAAATTCTACAACTAGAAGAAAAGAAGGAAACACACAGAGAATCAGAGGAGCTGCAAAGGACTGAGGTATGGAGACACGCACTCAGAGAGGAAGGGCGACTGAGTGCCTGGCTGTGTTCTCTGGCAGGAGAGAGAAGGAAGCCCCCAACTGCACTGAACCCCAGTTCTGGGTGAAACCCCGTGGACCCAAGCTCATATGGGGGGAGTTTGGACTGTCAGGTAGAGAGAAAGGCACATGGAGACTTGGAGCCTCAAGGAGACTGTGGCGGGCAGGGGTTTGGAGACGCACACGTGCACAAATAAGACTGACTGTGGAGGTTACCACTAGCTATCCCTAGCAGAAGGAAGTTGGAAGCTCCTGACTGTACTGAACCCCAGTTCTGACTGCACTGAACTCCAGTTCTGGGCGAGCCTGGGGGAATCTGGACTGTTAGGTGGGAACTCAGGGGAGCCACAGAAGGTAGAGGTCTGGAGGCACATGCACAAGGACAGGGCTGATGGGAAGCCAAGACTGTCTGCTGAGCCCTGGATTCTGCCCCATCCAAACTGAGCACAGAGGCTTTTGTAATTTTGCAAGTCTGGTCTAGCACAGGTCTCCCAGCACAGACACAGCTGATACACATAGCCAATTGGCCTGGAGGTCAATTCCTCCCAGTGATTCCAAGAAAAGAAGCAGCACCTTCAGCAATTCTAGTGCAGGTTAAATTTCTAGAATTGCTGATCTAGTTCTTGGGATAATCAGCTGCACTGACAGAGACAGGGAGAGAGAAGTCCCTCCTTCTGTATCCTAGCAACTGGCCTCTTGATGACTTTGTTTTTTTTAAGGACTTTATGTTTTGCTATCATAGTAAATGTATTATATCCAGTGTGGTATGTTGATTTCATTAATGACCCTTGCCTGCAACTGTGTTCATTACCATGTGAGTGTGCAGTTCATCACAAAGAAATGATGCTAGTTCCCTACCCCTTGATTCTGATTTTGGTGGCATGTGTGACTTGCTTTGGCTATGGGAAGTTAGCACAATGCAAAACAAGCAGAAACTGGAAAAAGTCTGGTGTGTCTCCATTCCCACACCTACTACCCTCCCAAAGCCTCAAGAGCATGGCTTGGTCAGTCTGCTGGGAGATGGAGCACATAGAATAGAGCAGAGCTGCACAAGTTTTTGCCAGTGATATGTCAGCCACTGGTTAAACTTCTGTGTGAGCTTGGCCAGGATAAAAAGGCTGCATGGAGCCCTGGTTGGTGTGCTCAGTGGGTAGAGCATTATCCTCTGCACTGGAGACCTAGGTTTGATCTCAGATGGCATGTGCATGAGGAAGCTGATCAATATTTCTCTCTCACATCAATGTTTCTCTCCTCTCTCTCTAGAATCAATGAAAAACATATCCTCAGGTGAGGATTTTAAAAAAGAAGAATAAAAATGCTGCCTGGACAACTGGCCAACCTACAGGTGACCACAGTCCCAACAGACACAAACAGTTCATCCCAGATAAGATGGACCCTGTAGTCTTATAAATGAAGCAAATGTTTATTGTTGTACACCACTGTTTGTTAGGCAGCATTGCTATGGCATAAATACCTGGCACACTCAGGCTCCTGAAAGGTAACTCTGACTTTTCTTTTCCACTAAATTAATGCCCAAAAGATAAAATCACGTAAGTAATAATATAAAAACAGCATGTAAAAAACTCAGATATTTTTGTGTATATTTCATGATTCCTCTATTTTCAATAAAAGTATTGCTCTTCTGTCCAGCGAGCATGGCTCAGTGGTTGAGTGTCGAACTATGAACCAGGAAGTCATGGTTTGATTTCCAGGTTGTGGGCTTGATCCCTAGTGTGGAGCATGCAGGAGGCAGCCGATCAATGATTCTCTCTCATCAATGATGTTTCTATCTCTCTCTCTCTCCCCCTCTCCTTACCTCTCTGAAATCAATAAAAAATAAGTACATTAAAAAATATTTCTCTTCTATGTATCATTATCTGAAAAGAATTAGGCAGCTCTACCTAAACTCTTTTATTCTATTAGTGGTATTTCTCCATCTATTATTTACCACTTTGGCAAACACTTTACAGCTCCTTTAGAAAGTTAAATAGGCACTTACTGTAAAGCCATTGCATTCTTAGTACTGGAAATATGTTTCCATAAAAACTTGTACACAAATGTCCATACCCTGGATAACATTTGGGTTGGTTAATCTCAAGTGTTAAATTGACTGGGCCATGGAGTGCCCAGATATCTGATTTATCGATACATGGTTCTAGGTATATCTGAATGAGATTAACATTTGAATTGGTAGACCGAGTCAAGCAGATTGTCCTCCCTAATGTGTGTGGTTCCCAATTAGTTGAAGACCTGAAGAAAACAAAATAGCTGACTCCTGTAAGAGAAAATTCTCCTGCCTAATGGCTTTTGAAATGGGACACTGTTTTTTTCCTTCCCTTAAGACTCAAACTAATACAACTGGTCTACCTGGGTTTCAAAGCTACTGGCCTTTGAATTGAAACTTACTCCACTGGTTCTCCTGCCTGCAGATCTTGGGACATGTTGGCCTCTCTCATATGAGGAAATTCCTTATTTATTTTTCATAAATATACAAACAGTTCACTCATTTTTCTTAAAGAAATATAGTTTAATACATTTTTTTATTTTTTATTGTTTAAAGTATTACAAATAGTAGTACATATGTCTCCTTTCCCCCCCATTGACCTTCCCCAGCCTCTCCTAACCACCCTCCCTCCCTCCCCACCTCTCTCCCCTGGCACACGCCCTCACCCCACTCCACCCCCAGTGTCTTGCATCCATTGGTTATGCTTATATGAATGCATATAAGTCCTTTGGTTGATCTCTTACCTCCCCCACTCATCAGCCTTCCCCCTGTACTTTGACAATTTGTTTGATGCTTCTCTGCCTCTGTATCTATCTTTTTTTTCCCATCAGGTTATAATGTTCTTTATTATCCATAAATGAGATCATGTGGTATTTTTCTTTCATTACCTGTCTTATTTCACTTAACGTAATGCTCTCCAGGTCCATCCATGCTGCTGCAAATGGTAAGAATTCCTTCTTTTGTACCACACAGCAGAGTATTCATTGTGTACATGTACCATAATTTTCTAATCCAATCATTTGCTGATGGGCATTTAGGCTGTTTTCATATCTTAGCTATGGTGAATTGTGTTGCTATGAACATAGGGTTACATATATCCTTTCTGATTGGTGTTTCTGTTTTCTTAGGACATATTACTGGGTCAAATGGCAGTTCCATTTTTAAATTTTTGAGGAAATGCCATACTGTTTTCTACAGTGGCTGCACCAGCCTACATTTCCAACAGCAGTGAAGAAGGGTTTTTTTTGTTTTTTTCCTCTGAATCCTCTCCAGCACTTGTTGTTTGTTGATTTATTGATGATAGCCATTCTGACAGGTGTGAGGTGGTACCTCATTGTTTTGATTTGCACCTCTCAGATGATTAGTGACTTTGAGCATGTTTTCATATGTCTCTTGGCTTTCTGAATGTCCTCTTTTGAAACGTATCTATTTATATCCTATGCCCATTTTTTATTGGATTGTTTTCTTTTGTTAAGTTGTTTGAGTTCCCTGTAAATGTTGGAGATTAAACCCTTATTGGTGATAACATTTGCAAATATGTTCTCCCATACAGTGGGCTTTCTTTTTGTTTTGTTGATGGTTTCTTTTGCTGTGTAGAATATTTTCATTTTGATGTACTCCCATTTGTTTATTTTCTCCATAGTCTCTCTGCTCTAGGATCTGTGTCTGTAAAGATATTGCTATGAAATATGTCTGCAATTTTGCTGCCTATGGAATCTTGTAGGATTTTTTTGATTTCCCATATTACATTCAAGTCCTTTAGCCATTTTGAGTTTGTTTTTGTGTATGGTGTAATTTGGTGATCTAGTTTCATTTTTTTGCATGTATCTGGCCAAATTTCCCAGCACCATTTATTAAAGAGACCTTTTTGACTCCATTGTATGCTCTTGCCTTTTTTGTCAAATATTAATTGAGTATAATGGTTTGGGTCAATTTCTGGGTTCTCTATTCTGTTCCATTGGTCTATATGTCTGTTCTTGTGCCAGTACCAGGCAGTTTTGAAAATCGTGGCTTGGTAATATAGCTTCATGTGTGGTATTGTGATTGCTCCAACTCTGTTCTTTCTCAGGATAACTGTGGCTATTCGGGGTCTTTTTTATTTTATTTTTTTTATAGGTGAATTTTTGTAGTTTTTTCTAGATCTTTGAAATATGCCATTGGTATTTTAATAGGTATTGCATTAAATCTATAAATTGCTTTAGGTAGTATGGACATTTTAATGATGTTGATTCTACCAATCCATGAACATGGTATGTACTTCCATTTGTTTATGTCTTCCTCTATCTCTTTTTTGAATGTCCTGTAGTTTTCTGAGTACAGGTGTTTTATATCCTTAGTTAACTAGGTATCTTAATTTTTTTCGTGCAATGGTAAATGGGATTTTTTTTTTTCCATTTCTCTTTCTGTGAGTTCATCATTGGTGTATAAAAAGGCCATAGATTTCTGGGTGTTAATTTTGTATCCTGCTACATTGCCAAATTCATTTATTAAGTCTAGTAGTTTTTTTTATGGAGTTTTTAGGGTTTTCTATGTATAGTATCATGTCATTTGTGAATAAGGACTGTTTTACTTCTTTTTCAATTTGGATGCCTTTTATTTCTACTTCTTGTCTGATTGCTATGGCTAGTACTTCTAGTACTATGCCAAACAGTAGTGGTGAAAAGTGAGCATTCTTGTCCTGTTCCCGTTCTTAGGGGAAATGGGTTTAGTTTTTGCCCACTGAGTCTGATGTTGGCTGTAGGTTTGTCATATAGGGCTTTTATTATGTTGAAGTATAATCCCTATATTCCCACTTTCCTGAGAGTTTTTATCAAGAAAGGGTGTTGAATTTTGTCAAATGCTTTTTCCCATCAATTGAAATGATTATGTGATTTTTGTCTCTCAGTTGTTTATGTGATATAGCACATTTATTGATTTTCGGATATTGTACTACCTTGCATCCCTGGAATAAATCTCACTTGGTCATGGTGTATGATCTTTCTAATGTATTGCTGAATCTGATTTGCTAGAACTTTGTTGAGAATTTTAACATCTATGTTCATCTAGGATATTGGCCTGTAGTTGTATTTTTTTTTGGGGGGGGGGGAGGAGGGTTCATCTGGTTTTGGGATTAGGATAATTCTGGCTTCATAGAAAAAGTTTGAAAGTGTGCCTTTCTCTTGAATTTTTTGGAATAGTTTGAGGAGGATAGATTTTAGTTATTCTTTGAATGCTTTGTAGAACTCCCCTATAAAGCCGTCTGGACCAAGGCTTTTGTTTGCTGGAAGATTTTTGATCGCTGTTTCAATTTCTTCAGTAGTTATTGGCCTATTCAGGTTTTTTGATTCTTTTTGGTTGAGTTTTGGGAGCTTGCATTTTTCTAGGAATATGTCAATTCCATCGAGCTTGTTCATTTTGTTGGAATAGAGTTGTTCATAATATTTTTTTCATAATCTTTTATATTTTTGTGGGATCAATTGTTACTTCAACTCTTTCACTTCTGATTTTGTTTATTTGGATCCTCTATCTTTGCTTCTTGGTGGGCCTGGCAAGAAGTTCATCAATCTTGTTTATCCTTTCAAAAACCAGCTCTTGGTTTTGTTGATCTTTTGTTTGTTTATTTATTTATTTGTTTGTTTGTTTATTTTTGGTCTCTGTCATTTATATTTGCTCTGATATTCATTATTTCCTTCCTTCTGCTCACTGTGGGCTTTTCTTATTGCTCTTTCTAACTCTCAGATAATTTATTATCATTGGTTCTAATTTTTAAAGTAGGCCTGTAGAGCAATGGACTTCCCTCTCAAGACTGCTTTCACTATGTCCCATAGATTTTTGGATTGTTGTGTTTTCATTGTCATGATGTTTTTTATTTCTTCATTGATCTCTCTGGTAACCCAGTCATTGTTTAATAGTATGCTATTTAGCCTCCAGGTGTTTTATTTTATTTATTGTTTTTATTGTAGTTGATTTCCAGTTTTATGCCATTGTGATTTGAGAAGATGCTTGATATGATTTCTATCTTCTTGAATTTGAAGAGACTTTGCCTGTGTCCCAACATATGATCTATCTTTGAAAATGACCCATGTGCACTTGAGAAGAATGTGTATTCTTTTGCTTTGGGGTGAAATGTTCTGAAGATGTCAATTAATTCCATCTGATCTAGTGTGTCATTTAAGATTGAAATTTTCTTGCTGATTTTTTGTTTATAGAATTTTTTCATGATGTTAGTGGGGCATTAAAGTACCCTACTATCACTGTATTGCTGTCAACCTCTCCCTTGATATTCTCTAGAATTTTTTTTCTTAATGTATTTGGGTGCATATATGTTTACTAGATTTATTTCTTGTTGGATTGCTCCCTTTAGTATTAGGTAGTGGCCTTCCTTATCTCTTGTTATGTACTTAACTTTGAGATCTAATTTGTCAGATACAAGTATTGCTACCCCAGATTTTTTTTCATTTCTATTCACCTGAAATACCTTTTTCCATCCCTTCACCATCAGTCTGTGTGAATCCTTTTTTCTCAGGTGGGTTTCCTGTAGATAGCAGATATATGGATCATGTTTTCTTAGTCACTCAGCTGCCCTATGTCTTTTGATTGGTGCATTTAATTCATTTACTTTTAAAGTTATCGATAGGTACTTGTTTGTCACCATTTTTATTTTTTTATGTGTTCCTTCTTCACTTCCTTTTTCTTCTCTTTTACAGTAGACCCTTTAGCATTTCTTGCATTGGTGGTTTGGTGGTGATAAACTTCCTTCTTCCTTTTTTGTCTATTAGTCTCCTGATTTCACCCTCAATTTTAATTGATAGCCTTGCTGGGAACAGTATTCTTAGATTCAGACCCTTCCTTTGCATAATTTTGTATATTTCATTCTCTTCTGGCCTGATGTGTTTCTGTTGAGAAATCAGTCACTATCTGATGGGGGATCCTTTATGGGTAACTTTCTCTCTCCCCCAGGCGCTTTTAAGATTCTTACTTTGTCACTGGTGTTTGCCAACTTAATTATAATGTGCCTTGGCATTGGTCTTTTGAAGTTCATTTTGTTTGGGACTCTGTGAGCTTCCTGGATTTGTGTGAGGTTTTTTCCCCCTTATATCAGGGAAGTTTTCTGACAGTATTTCTTCAAATAGGTTTTCTATTCCTTGCTCAGTTTCCTCTTCTTCTGGAACCCCTATTATGTGTATGCTGTTTTGTTTCGTCTTGTCCCAAAGTTTCCTTAGGTTCTCCTCTTGTTTTTTAAGATTTTTTTAAAATTTTATTTATTTTATTTTATTTTATTTTATTTTATTTTATTTTATTTTATTTTATTTTATTTCCTAGATGCTGCTCTGGTTGGGTATTTTTTTCCTACCTTGTCTTCTAGCTCACTGATGTGGTCCTCCGTTTCTTCTAGCCTACTATTTGTTTATGCTTTCTATTGAGTTTTTTATTGCAGTGATATCATTTTTCATTTCTTCTTGGTTCTTCATTTCCTCTTGGTTTTTATACATATTGTTGAATTTGTCTTCCAACCTTTTCAGTGACCTTATGACCATTTCTTTGAATTCTTTCTCTGACATATTGCTTGCCTTCATTTTGTTTACTTCCTTTTCTGGTGATGCCCTTTTTTCTTTCATGTGCAGGCTTTTTCTTTGTCTCCCCATGATCTCTCTTCTCTGGGTGTCTGCTTATGTAGTTCTCTCTTTTCTGCATTGACTTAAAGGCACAAAATACAACACAACAATGCACAACACACAAGGCACTAAGCAAAATGTATACTAATAATCCCCAGTAAAGGTGACCACCAGAGAAAAAAGAATTAAGGGATTAAAAAAAAAAGTGCATGCTCTAGCTGGTTGGACTCAGTGAATAGAGGATCAGCCTGCAGACTAAAGGGTCCTGAGTTTGATTCTGGTCAAGGGTACATGCCTAGGTTACAGGATCAATCCCCAGTAGAGGGCATGCAGGAGGCAACCAATGATTGCATGAAGTTGGCAGAGAAGGAGAATTGATTAAAAGAAGCAAAGGGACCTTTTGGGGTGATGGAAATGTTCTTTGACTGTGGTGATACACTTTTGGCATATACATGTGGCAAACACAAATTATATTTCAATAAAGTTGATTTTACAGACAGAATTAGCCAGACTGGCAAGGGGACACCCTTCTCTGATATCATATACATTGATGTTTCATTCAATCTATGTTAAATGAAGTTTAGATTGCCAAGCAGAATCCAAGCTTCATTCATTCATTCATTCATTCACTCAGTCATTGGGTCACTATGAGGTGTCTACAATGTGCCAAACCATGATCCAGGTAGATTTGATCCCAGCTTATTTGAGGCAGTAACACCAACTCTTCTCCCTCTCCCTCTCCTTCTTTCCATAAGTGTCTAATTCTAGAGATGACATGGCAAGAGAGGCTGGGCTGGTATCATCACTTGGCATATTCTTGGCTTTTGGTCTTATACCAGTCAACCTCTTATTTTCTCAAATACAGCTGCCTGGATGTCTGAGTGGAGCTTGGTTTCCACATTTAACATAAAAATTCTAGAGCCACTATGTCCATTTGCACAAGTGCAAGCCCAGAAAAAGTTTAAACTCCAAGTAGTTTTTTGTTTGGAAATGCTTCCCAAGACAATTTTGAAAGGGCATTTAAAAATAGACTTAAATTGTGTGAGGTCTTCAATGCAAATGAATGGGACATTATTCTTATCAGTTTTAGCTGGATTTGGCAAATGGATAAGTTCCAAATTGATAGTATTCTTGTCAGCTGTTTTAGGTTTTATTCCAGCTAGCCATGCCTCTGTCTAATAAAGGCAGTAATAAAAAATACAGTCTTACAGCCAACAATATAGTGATCTTGCTTTTGTAGTTAAAGAATTCATTTATTAATGCTTTCTGTAATGTTAAAATTGCTTCTCAGACTCCAGAATTCATGAAAAGAGAAATGCTTGATTATAAATCAATTTTGTCAAATGTGCTGTATTTGAAATTCCTTATAATGGGAATGTATATTATTGCTGAGGATGTTATGGTGTACCCTTTTGATATGAAAGAGGTGAACCCCTGTTTAAGGGCATAACTCATACCACACAAATGGCACACTTTCCTCAAGAGTACTGAGATGCACCATGTGAGAAAAGCTATTGGCCATGTATGAGAAGTGAAAATTGTTCACACTGGGGAGGCAGTCCAGCCCATACCACAGCCAGCTGAATGCACTCATGAACCAGCTGCTTTAATTAATCTGAAGACAGATATCACAGTTTCTTCAAACAGACTTTTAGAGGGGCAAAAAGAATAATCTGAAAAGTAAAGGAATTCATAAAAAGAAATAGATCACATTGACAGTAGACAGTGTTCTGCTGAATAAGAAAACTACAAGCGGTGGTTGTTGGAGGTGAAAAGTGTGATGAGGACCACACTCAGCACCACCACTGCTCTTTGGTTCAGACACTGGCTGAGACAGGACAGCGTGTGTGCAGGACAGGAAATTCTGTCATCTTTTAGCCACACTCACCCACACAAATAGCCTTTCCTGTCACAGCAGCCACCCAGGGGGATGGCAAATCAGTCACTTGCACAAAATGACACATGCACTGACACAGGGAGTGAACCCACACATTTTTGTTTACACTTTAGAAAGCAACAGGGCTGCCCACAAAGAATGATTAGGAAACATTGCACTGTTAAAAAGGTATAGTTGAGCCAGAACCGGTTTGGCTCAGTGGTAGAGCGTCGGACTGCGGACTGAAAGGTCCCGGGTTGATTCCGGTCAAGGGCATGTGCCTTGGTTGCGGGTGCATCCCCAGTGGGGGGTGTGCAAGAGGCAGCTGGTCGATGTTTCTCTCTCATTGACGTTTCTAGCTCTCTATCTCTCTCCCTTCCTCTCTGTGAAAAATCAATAAAATATATATATATTTTAAAAAAGGTATAGTTTATTCATTCACCTGTAAAAATAACTTCCTAGCAGCAGCAGTTACTTTTAACCTCCCACTTTAGAACTTCAAGTATTTAAAGGCACTCAAGTTTTTCCCTGCTTTTATTTCGTTTTTTACCTTCTCATAGTAATGAACTGATTTATGAAGTCAAAGCATTTATTTTAAAAGGAATTTCAAATCTTTACTGACGGGAAAAGGGACAAATAATCATTATTTCTGTCAGTATTCCTGTAATAGTAATACATTTCTTATATTTTTTTAGAAAAAAAGAAAGGGGATAAATAGACATATCCATACAATTCAAAGCAAAAAATAACAACAACAACAAATAAAAAAATAAAGCAACCGCACAAAGGAGTGCCTGCCACATTACTGTTTCCATTTCCTCAGTTGTTAAGTGATCTCAAGTGTGGCTGCATTCCGCCTGCTTTCTTCCCAGCCACCTCGGTGCCATCACCCACAGACTCTGGGGGAACAGTTCGTTGTTACTTGTCATGAAGCCTGCACTTGGATATCCTGGGCTTCACATGCAATTTCAGAATCTCAAATGACACTACATAGGCTTGCTCCAGTCTCCTTTTAGTGCAGTTTGGCAAATATCTGAAATGAACTTCAACTCTGAGTTAAAAGTATCAGACAGATACTTAAGCACCGTTGAGGTCTTCTGTGCTGCCCAGAGGCTCCGGAGAGCTCAGGACAGAAAACCCAATGGCCTCAAACTGAAGTGACTGCAGACACCTGCCTCTGTCATCGCAGAGCAGTCCGCCTCAGAGACAGAAACCCCTGAGAAGGTCTCCTTGCTCAGGGCTCTTGGGTACCATGAATATCTGTAAAGGGCACTGGCCACTTTGCCCCATCCCCCGTAGACAGCATAGTCACCCTCCCCACTCCACCTCCAGCGCTAAGGACAGCAAGCACCGACACCGAACCTGACCTCTCGGTGGTCTTCTCCCCCACTCCAGTGCTCTCTGTCACCCTGGCTCTCTAGCTGCTCGCTTGAAGTGCACTTTGGTTTTGATGCTAGAAAGGTGGTCATTATAAAGCTACCTGGGGAGGCCACCACTACATGGCCAAGTCACTGGGTCTGGCCTGAGTGTTGCTGGCCTTACTGGCCTTGCTTGACCGTCTGGGTCTGTGGGGAGCACAGGCGGCATGTGCACCTCCACAGCGGGGTCACTGCCCGCTGCCGCTCAACAGGAGTCACTGCCAATCTGCTCTCTCCCCGGATGCTGCTGTCCCCATTCTCCACACGACAGATTCTTTGCTGCCTTCTCTGCCCTCCTGAGGGGATTGCAGGGGGCTGCCTGGAGGGGTTAAGGAGGAGGATGTGGACACAGGCGGGGAGACCTTCCTCACAGAATCTGCTGCCCAGGCTCCTGGTTGGCCCAACTCTGCCTGTCGTTGCCAGTGGTGATTACTATTGTAGAATTTGTCAGGGTGGCCCTTCCCTTGTGCCTGGGAAAGAGCTGCCATGTTGAAGGCTGATGCTGCTGGAGGGGCCCTGGAATGATGATGGTTGCCCATCCCAGGGAAGAGACAGAGTGCGTGTAGTAGAAGGGCGCCCCATAGTACTAGTGTCTGTGGCCTAGTGGGAGGGGAGTGGGGGCACATCCCCAGATATGATGGCCCCCACCCTGGATGCAGCAGTGTCTGGGCCATCATGGTTGGTCATGCCCTGTTTAAGCTTCTTCCAGCCCAGGTGGTATATCTCCAGCACGTTGAGTAAGAGGGACAGGCAGGCGATGGCCAGCATGAAGATGATGAAGATGGTCTTCTCTGTGGGCCTGGAGATGAAGCAGTCCACCACGTTAGGGCAGGGCCACCGGTCACAGTGGTAGAGTGGCTTTAGCTCAAAGCCATACAGATAGTACTGTCCAGCGATAAAGCCCACTTCAAACAGCGTCTTAAAGATGATGTTGAATATGTAGGTCCGGAGCAGGGCCCCAGCGATTTGGACCTTTCCCCAGTCATCCCGCAGAATGAGTTTGTCCTTCTGGCTGTGGTTGCTGGACCCACACTGCCCATCGGGTCTAAGATATAGGTTGTCCCCTTTCAACTTCTCTTCCTCCCTGCCTCTCTTCTTCTCTTCCATGCGCATGATGTGCAGCACGTGCCCCAGGTAGATGAGGGTGGGCGTGGACACGAAGATGATCTGCAGCACCCAGAAGCGGGTGTGGGAGATGGGGAAGGCTTTGTCGTAGCACACGTTCTCACAGCCCGGCTGCTGGGTGTTGCAGGTGAAGTCTGACTGCTCATCTCCCCACACCTCCTCCACCCCAGCCCCCAGCACCAGGATTCGGAAGATGAACAGAACCGTCAGCCAGACCTTTCCTATAACCGTGGAGTGCTCCTGTGCTGTATCCAACAGTCTCCCCAGAAGGCTCCAGTCACCCATGGCTTCAGACTGCCAGCCTGTAAGGGAACATGCGTGTTAATAATCGGGGAAGACAGGTGAGCTGTAGTTCAGCTGCTAAAGGGACAGATGCCATTGTCCCTGGGGGATGGAATATCTGTCATTGGATGGCTGTTCTATCACTTCCCAATGTGGGATGTGCTGCAGAGCTCTCCACAGCCCTGTATGTTCATGTGTGTGAATAAGTTTGTGTGCACATGTGCACGCACATGGACCTATGTGCAGCTGTATACACACACATGTGCACATTTATATGTGTGTTCATACTTGTCCATACATATACATGTCAGTGAAAACGTGTGCATACATTTGAGTGGTTACATGTCAGTGTGTGTGCACACCTTCCTCTGTGTGAGTGCAGGTACTGCACCTGTATACATTTAACAGTGCATGTGTCTTGCATGTTATGAGTACAAAGTTCACGTGAACATGCATGCACAATGCTCTCATAAGTGTGTGTTCATGAGCACATTGTAATCTGTGTGCACATGTCTCTGTGTGTACATTTTTTAGGTATGTAGCTTGGAGGGCTCAAAAGGATGAGCCACATCTGTAGTTTATCTGTTGGAAATGGCTAAAGGGCACTTCCCCCAAACCTGAATGGGATTGTTAGCCAGACAGCTCAGGGCATTTTATTGCCTCCTGTTGGCCAAACACCTGAACAGCTATAGGCTATTCCCAAACTGATAGTGCTAATCTATTCTACCATTTGGTACATTACCCTTTGAAGTGTATATATATTTCCACCTTGCCTTGGGACAAATTGTGTTTAATATAAACACAGGTCCTTGGTCAAGGAGAGAGTCTTTAGCTCCTTCAGCTGAAGATCCTCTGACCCCCAAAGCCTTTCAAAATTACGGTATCTTTCATTTCCAGACTCTTTAATCATCTATGAACAGCCCTGTTCTCCAAAACGTTGAACTCTTTGTAAGACTGGGAAAAGGACCCTGCCAGCCTACAGCATGAATATAGTATTGTAGTCACCCTACAAAAGCATGGGTTAAATGATACAAACACAGGTTACTTAAGTCACTTCAGAGATGAGGAAATTGAGCAAGAAAGACAAATGACTTTCCGAAAGGACACGGACCTCTCCCAGCTCCTAACTCCACCCTGGGCTCTTCCGGACTCTGCCTCTCAGGCTTCCTGTGCAGCTGGCCAATTCCTAGTCTCACCTGTCCTGCTCTCGTGAGGTTAGAGCAATGTTCTCCCAAATTGCTCCATGCTCATTCCACTTTCATAACTTCTGCTGTATTAATCTGTCACCTTCTCCATTTTTTACTTTCCTTTTGAATCTTTCTCTTTGCAAATGCTACATAAATGGTTCAGTCTGGCATGTCCTTGGGCAGGAGCCTGTGTCTCTGACTGTAAGGTGGGGTCCATGGTCACAGGCAGTGAACTGCCTCTCGGGTAGAGGGAAGTAAGACCCGTGGGTCCACTTTGTGAAGGTGACAGTGCTCCCTGGACGCTGGGGACCAAGCCTACAAGGTGCCCTCCATGTGGCCTCTGCTCAAACGGGTCAGATGCTCCAAACTGGAACCAAAGACAGCACCGCTGTTCCCAGGACCAGTCTGTGTAGTAAGGAACATGGGCTAGGCTGTGAGTATACATACAAGAATAAAGAAAACTCTATCATGTTGAATCTTAAAATGCTTAACAACACTAATTTTTAGGAATTGGTTTGAAGGCAAATAAACAAACAAAACTTTACTCCATGTGATCTAAAACAACAACAACAACAGGCAAATGTCAGTCTTCTTTTTGAGTAAACTTCCAATGCTTTGTTTTGGTCACTTGAGCTCCATAGAGAAATCTTAGTCTTCATGTATCCTACCAGCCTCCTTGCCCCATATTATAACTGCCGTCTGTCTTATTCTGCATGTTTTTAGACATTAACAAGTTTCATTGAGAAACTTAATTATTAAACATGAAACAACCCACTCTCCAATGAGGGATGTCAGAAGTCAGGGAATCATTCTAGGTTACATCCTGCTTCTCCTCCAAGCTATCAGTTCTGACTCCTACACAGACCCCACAGCCATCCCACTGAGCTTGGAGGAATGCCATCAGCGCCAGACTGTCACAAGACCCTTAACTCTGCCTTTGGCCCTAGCCCCTCCCTCCATCTTGCTGGACATCTGCCTCTGGGACATAGGACAAGAGCCATGGCCAGTGTGCACAACCCAGGAGAACCTGGTCCAGCACTTTGGGCACCAAACTTCCTGTGGGCCCTGAAACACGACCTTTATGCATTAGCACATGCTGTGTCTTCAACTTAAACATGGTCTCAATCTTGAGATCTATTTGTGGAGATGGGAAAATTCAGGAGAATAGGGAGCTCTATAAGGGCAGAGAAGTGTACTAATACTAATACACTTCTTCTCTGGGGAGGAGTGGAATTGGAACTGGGTTAGGAGACATGGCTTTGGATAGAAGGGAGAGTGAAGGGAGCACCTTTTAAGAAGAGAGCGAGGTTCCTGTGTGGTGGGAATACGTGTGATCGTGTGACTGACACAGGGCATTGAATTAAAAAGCAGTGAATTTAATGGCTGCTTGTCACATGGAGCTGGGCTGAGGCTATGTTTGCACACAGTAGGCATTCAGTAAGCACTGGTGGTGCACACGAACCGAAGAACTAGAGAACCATTAACCCACTGAGAGAGGAGAGAGATGCTGAAGTGTTGTTCAAGAAAGAAGGTGCCTGTCTATAGCCAGCTGGAACTCAGGAGAGGTGTGGTGACCTTGGAGAGAGTGTTGAAGGCCAGGCTGGATGTCAGGAGGGGCAAATGGAAAAGAGGAAGGACAGAGAAGAGAGACTTTCTGAAGACAAAAATGAAGCAGTGTGTAGTTTCTGAGCAGAGCCAGAGATGAGAGAGGAAGGAATGAGAGAAGAGTCTTACATGCCTGAGCCTGGTGAGTGGAAAAGCTGTGGGGGGATTCAAAGAGAAGGACATTGGGGAGGAGTGTGAATTTGAGATTGGAAGGGGACGTGAGAACTTTGGTTTGGTGACTGTGTGGGTTAAAAGCAGTGGTGGGAGATTGGAGTGAGAGTGTCCAGCAGGAAGCTGGAGACCTGGGTTAGAAGCAGCTGGGAAGAGGGTCTACACTGGTAGCTCCTCCCCTTCTGGGCGAGGGCCACAGTGCTAAGAATGGAGTTTAGAGACAGACGTCATGGGCAATGCAGCACAAGAGGTGAAGAAGATACAGAACAGACTCACTGCCTTTGGTGCCTGTAAAGGTGGCCAATGTGTGGTGGTGCCTCGTGAAGGGCACATGATCTGACAAGGTGGGTGAGGGCCTAAGACAGAGCAGAGCTGGAGACCAGAGACCCTGCCAGAGAGTCCATAGTCTTTAAGTTTTATTAGGTTCTTGGACTTTGTGTCCTGAAAATTTGTTTTATCCTTTCATATTTTAGTTTCATTATTGTTTCACCTAATCATCTGGCAATGTTCTTTTAGAAAAGTCTAACCGTGGGAGGAAAATGGTCAGGCAGATCCTGCATATTTGTAAAGATCAGACACCACAGAGCCAGCAGATGCAAGGAAACAGGGAAGGGCTTGGAGGAAGGTTACCCAGGACCATGAGAGTTTGACTCCCCTGCAGATGCCATTCAGATCTCAGAAGGCTTAGGTCCTTGA
Source organism: Pipistrellus kuhlii (assembly GCF_014108245.1). Classification (NCBI taxonomy): domain Eukaryota; kingdom Metazoa; phylum Chordata; class Mammalia; order Chiroptera; family Vespertilionidae; genus Pipistrellus; species Pipistrellus kuhlii. Next base: position 90,829,389 of record NW_023425529.1, on the reverse strand, counting down.
GAGCAGTCATCAAGAATAAGAACTGGCTGAGAATGGTTTGGCTCAGTGGATAGAACGTCGACTTGGGGACTGAAAGGTCCCAGGTTCGATTCCGGTCAAGGGCATGTACCTTGGTTGCATGTAGGGGGTGTGCAAGAGGCAGGTGATCGATGACTCTCTCTCATCGATGTTTCTAACTATCACGCTCCCTTCATCTCTGTACAAAATCAATAATAATATATATATATATATATAAAAGAATAAGAACTGGAATGGCCCAGAATTGAGGAGGCTGATTATATATATTCATGTTATGCATAATGCATGTACACAAATAATAGGTTGGTAAAGACCCGGGCTGAAGCAGGATCTGGGAGCAGGGAATAAAAGGGGAAACATCTGTAATACTCCCAACAGTAAGAAAAAAAATGTTTTTTTAAAGAAAAAGAAATAATAAGAATTTGAAGTAGGAGAGGAAGATACAAACTTTACCTTAGCAGCAGATGATATGATGTGTGTCTTCCATAGAAATCCAAAGGACTGTCATAACCATGAGAACTAGAAAACACTTCCTAGCAGTTTGCTGGATATAAAACTAATATATAAAGGTAAGTTCCTTAGTATCAATGATAACCAATCAGGAACTATAATACAAAATCATTTAGAACAAAAATTTTAAAAAGTTAAAGTATCTAAGAATAAATCTAACAAAAGATGTGTGAGACCTTCAGGGAAATCACCTAAAGCACTATTTAGTTATTTTTCCTGGAGATTTCTGCTGTTCTTGTTTGTGACATGTTTCTTTGTCTCTGCATTTTGGCTTCTTCCATGTGTTAGTTTCTATGTATTAGATAGAGCTGCTATGTCTCTTGGAATTGGTATAGTGGCCTTGTATAGTAGTGTCCTGTAGGGCCTAGTCACCTAAGCGGGGCACTCTAGGTGTACCCTTGTGTGGGCTATGTGCACTGTCCTGGTGTAGCTGAGCCTTGCTTGTGGTTGGCATCACTGAAAGGGATTTACCCCTGGCCAATTTTCTGTGCAGACCAGCTACAACTATAGTGGAAGAGCTGCTATGCAGCAGATGCCCTTATGGATTAGGGCTTGTTTCAGTGGGGCTTTGGTGCTCTCCAAGTCTGCCCCTTGAGTGTTGCTTGTGCATGTGGCAAGGTTATAATCTGGCATAGTTTGAAGCTGACCACTGGGTGCACTGGCTCTGGGGCCTCCAGGGAGATACAAAGTCAGCTACTGCTTGTGACTTTCCTGGAACCACTCTGCACGAGCTACAGAGTGATCTGCAGATGCTGCTGCTTGTTTTGGGCTTGGAGGTGCCCAGGAGAGGCCAAGCTGTGAACCAAGACAGGCTGCTGCTAGTGCTTTTTCTGAAATGTATGAGGAACACTGAAGTCAACTGCTGCTTATTTGAGAGATTTTAGAAAAATCTGAAGCCTGAGCCATGAAAAGATCATTGCAAACAGGTTGGGTGGGGCTTCCAATTGGGTGAGGGTGGAGTCTCAGGGAATTACTAGGAGCAGATGAAAAGTATCAGGCAGATTGATGGAAGCATATATGGCACCTGCCAGTCGGCTCTGCGGTGGTGGTGGAGATCCTTTCAAACTGCTGCCCCCGTGCTGGATGTCAAAGGGAGTGAGTCCCTGTAAGGCTACATGATGACCCTTTAAGAGAAACACCTGGGTCTCCAGCAGCCTCTGTGTCATTCAGACACTATTCCTGCTGACTTTTATAGCCCAAAGTTATGGGGACTTCTCTTCCTGGCACTGGAACCCTGGGTTAAGGGTTGTTCAAGAAAGAATGTGGAAGGCCTCCTCAGCCAAGATATCTCTTCCAATTAGAAAAACACCACACATAGGTGTCAGACCAGCCTTCCATGTGTGGCTTCTTCTTTACTTCTCTAGTTGTAGAACCTTCATTCAGGTGGTTCTGAGTGATGGTTGTTCTGTATTTTAGTTGTAATTTTGATGTGGTTGTGAGAGGATGTAAGTATCAAGTTTACCTATGCCACCATCTTGACTGAAAGTCCTGTCATTTCTTTTTCTTGCCTTCTTATTTTGGTCAAGACTTCTAGTGCAATGTGGACCATTTTTTTAAGTATTGTTATTGAATTTTACATATAAAATTGTGAAAGTTATGTTACCCTGAAAAATTATAAATTCTCTAAATAAGCTTTTATAAGAATCTCCTATAAAAGAGTTTGGGGACTAAATTTTTTTTTTTTTTTTTTTTTTAGTGTTTTTGGAAGATTACTGGAATACAAATTCAATTTCATTAACTGCTACTGATATATAAATGTTTGTTATTTCTTAAGTCAATTTAGTCAAATTTAGTTCATTATTTCTTAAGTCAAACTTTAAGAAAAATTTCTATTTAATCTAAGTTTCAAATTTTGCTGTTGTAAATTTATTCATAGTATTTTATTATGATTGAAACTGCATAGTAATTTTTGTTAAATTCCTTTGTTTGGTTCCAGATATTATTTATTCTAAGTTTCTAAAACATTAGTATTTTTAGAAGTTTGTCTTTTACTATAGAACCAACTTTGATATGCTTAAAAAAGAATTAGAGTTTATTTTGTTATTTTTAAAATGACTTATCATATATGTTACATTTATAGTGTATAAATAAATCTACAAAAGTATCCCTATAATTTTCTTTATTGTAATTATCGTTGCCCCAAGCCACTCTTCAGAAAGTGATGTACTGGTAGATTCATTTTTAATTTAAGGGTAGTTACTTTTCTTCCAGTCGAGAGTGTTTAAAAATTGTTAAATATTAGTGATACCCTAATACAGTTTTTCAACCTTTTTTGGGCAAAGGCACACTTGTTTCATGAAAAAAATCATGAGGCACACCACCATTAGAAAATGTTAAAAAATTTAACTCTGTGCCTATATTGACTAAAAATAAAGTAATTCTCTTGAATAGGAATCAAATAAACACAAAGAAAGTATTTTATAATTACTTTATTATGAAATATTAAGTAAACAAAATAGTGAAAAATTATAAAATTCTTGTCTTGTCTGCACCTACGGCACACCAGGCAACATCTCGCGGCATACTAGTGTGCCGCGGAACAGTGGTTGAAAAACGCTGCCCTAATAATAGCACAGTTACTTCATCATATAAATTGGGATTACTAGTTCGAAGCAAATTAAGATATTTTTACTCTTCTTAGTGAACAAAACCTCATGGCCTTATAATTATGGTATTTTTTAAAAATATATATATTTTATTAATTTTTTTACAGAGAGGAAGAGAGAGGGATAGAGAGTTAGAAACATCGATGAGAGAAAATCATCAATTAGCTGCCTCTTGCACACCCCCTACTGGGTATGTGCCCGCAACCAAGATACATGCCCTTGACCGGAATCGAACCCGGGAACTTTCAGTCCGCAGACCGATGCTCTATCCACTGAGCCAAACCGGTTTTGGCTAATTATGGTATTTTATTACTCTGTTTATATTAGTGACACAAATCACATCTGTCAAAATGTTTTCTGTTTTTAGCAATAACAATTTCTATTGCATACATATAATTTTACTTTTCTTATTCAACTCTATTTTCATTAGTATATAACCAGAAATCTCCTGAAAATATTTTTATTGATTTCAGAGATGAAAGGAGAGGGAGAGAGAGATAGAAATATCAATGATGAGAGAGAATCATTGATTGGCTGCCTCCTGCACACCTTTCTTTCCCCTCTTCCCCCCTTACTGGAGATGAAGCCTGCAACCTGGGCATGTGCTCTGACCAGGAATCAAACCATGACCTCCTGGTTCATAGGTCAATGCTCAGCCATTGAGCCAGGCCAGCTGGGACAGAAATCACTTCTATGTTCTAGGATAAAAGATACATTTTAAAGCTAATGGGAAATGGAGTGTCATGAATAAATGAGCAATAATTCAGTAAGATAATGAATGAAAAACATTTAATGATTTTTACATTTAGTATCATTAGTTTATTAGCAGCAAATCACTAATTCTCCAAGTGGAAGAAAATATAAAAGTGAAGAAATTGTTGACACCTACCATCACTAAATCATACCTTTGAAAATAGAGATTTAAAAAAGCAAGCAGTAGAGTACTAACCTAGAAATCATGATGAAGACTTTTCCACCACTGTAAGAATGAAAAATTAAGATTAAATTTTATCCAAGTTGTAAAAACATACTTTTTTTTAAAGAGACTGTGTATGGTCACATGTATTGGATATTTTCCCCCCTTCAATTAAGGAAACATTAATCAAACACATATATATGTGCCACAAAAATAATTAGGATATGGTTCTTACCCTTAGCATGTTCATTCACAATTTATGGGATAAGCAAATTTGTAAAAAAAAATCAAAAAAAAATCAAAATATAATATGACTAGAGGCCCAGTGCACAAAATTCATGTGTGTGTGTGTGTGTGTGTGTGTGTGTGTGTGTGTGAGTATGTGTGTGTGTCTGTCCCTCAGCCCAGCCTGCACCCTCTCCAATCTGGGATCCCTCTCACAATCTAGGACTGTTGGCTCCCAATCACTCACCTGCCTGCCAGCCTGGTTGCCCCTAACCACTCTCCTGCCAGCCAGATAGATGTCTAACTGCTTCCCTGCCGACCCAATTGCCCCTAATTGCCCTCCCCTGCCAACCTGGTAACCCTTAACTAAGCTCCCCTGCAGGCCTTCTCCCTCCTCTCCCCCTCTCCCCCAACTATCCTCTCCTGCAGGCCTTGTCCCTCCCAACTGCCTTCACCTGCAGGCCTGGTCGCTCCAAACTGCCCTCCCCTGATGGCCTGATTGCCCCTAACTGCCCTCCCCTGCCAGCCTGGTCCCCCCCCCCCCCCAACTGCCTTTCCCTTCAGGCCTGGTTCCCCCTAACTGCCATTCCCTACAGGCCTTGTCCCTCCCAACTACCCTTCTCTGCATGCCTGGTCACCCCTATCTGCCCTCCCCTAATGGTCTGGTTGCCCCCAATTGCCCTCCCTTGAAGGCCTGGTTCCCTCCAACTGCCCTCCCCTGCAGGCCTGGTCCCCCAATTGCCCTCCCCTGCAGGCCTGGTCTTCCCAACTGCCCTCCCTGCTGGCCATCTTGTGGTGACCATCTTGTGTCCTCATGAGTGTGGCCATTTTTGATCACATGGGGGTGGCCATATTGTGTTTTGGAGTGATGATTAATTTGCATGTTACCTCTTTATTATATAGGACAAATGCTACATAATGTTGGTAATAGCCATGATCCAATGAGGGGCTGGGAGAAGGAGACTGGACAATAATTAAGATGAACATCTTAAAGACTAAAGTAACATCTGAAAGACTAATTACCGGTTAAATTCTCTACATGCATGAGATTTTATAAAATGGCTGTGATGAGAGAGAGAGAACCAAGATGGGTACTTATCACCTCTCACAACCACATCAAGACTACAACTAAAATAGAGAACAATCATCATCTAGAGCTGTCAGACAGCTGCCTGAATGATAGTCAAACAACTAGAGAAGAATAAAGTACACTGAGACTGGTAGGAGGGACAGAGGCACAGAACAGGCTAGTCTGACATCCATGTGAGTTTATTTATTTTTATTTTTTTAATAATATATTTTATTGATTTTTACAGAGAGGAAGAGAGAGGGATGGATAGTTAGAAACATCGATCAGCTGCCTCCTACACACATCCTACTGGGGATGTGCCTTTAACCAAGGTACATGCCCTTGACCAGAATTGAACATGGGACCTCTACTGAGCCAAACTGGTTAGGGCTGTGTGTCTTTTTTTTTTTTTTTTTTTTTTTTTTTTTTTTAAATCAGGAGGGAGATGGTCTCTGCAGAGGAGGCCTGTGAGAAGCAAGGGGTCCCAGCCCCACACTAGACCCCCAGTCCAGGCTCCCAGAACTGGGAAGAAAAGTCCCCATAACTACAGGCTGAAAAAACCATTAAGGATTGTGGCTGAGTGACATGGAGGCTATTGGAGACTGAGGAGTTTCAGAGAGTCAGTGCACAAACTTACACAGTCTTGCTTCCTATGAGCTACAGTGCCAGGGAATGGCACTGGGAGACACAGACACATTTGAGGAGGAACTGGATTGTCTGGCATCGGGGGCAGGAACTTTGGGACGGTTTTCTACCAGATGGAGGTTCTCATAGGGGTCATTGCTCCTTTGCTGGGACATCCAGGTCATTTGGCTGACTGGCAGCCATATTTGAGTCTCCATCAGCCTGGCTCACACTATCCACTCTGCCCTGGTGATTCCCTGAGACCCCACCTTATCCAGTTTGCAGCCCCACACAACCTGTGCACATCAGCCTTTCCACATGAATGGCCTGTCCTTAATCAGGTTTCAGACTTTGCTAAAATCTCTCAAACAAGCAGCATCTGGGTCAGGATGCCTTAAACCTATCAATAAAAGGCCCAAGACCAGGCAATAGCACCAGTGTGCATTGCAACACAGCTGGGCCTCACCTGGGCATTTTCAAACCCAAAACAAATAGGAGGAAGCTTCAGATCTCTCTGTAGCTCCTTTCAGGTAGCCCCAGGCTATGGCTTAGTTTCCACCACATTGGAGACCCAAAAGGCAGCACACCCAGTGGACAGTGTCAGACTATACCAGATTACAACTCTACACATCCATAAGTGACACACCCACGGGGCAGACTCAGTGAGTACCAAAGCCCCACTGAAGCAAGTCCTGCCCCATAGGGGTGTCTTCTGCACAGCAACTCTGCCATTGTAAATGCAGCTGGTCCTCATAACCAATTGGCCTGGAGGTCAATTCCTCCCAGTGATGTCAACAACAAACAAGTCTCAACTACAAGAAGACTGTGCTCACAGCCCACACAGGGGTATATCTAGAGTGACCAGCTCAGGTGACTGGGGAGGCTCAGCCACTGGCCCTATTGGACACCTGCTATACAAAGCCACTCTACCAACTTCAGGAGATATAGAAGCTCTAACCATTATAAAGACACAAACACAAGGAAGCAGATGAAATGTGGAGACAAAGAAACATGGCACAAATGAAAGAAATGGAAGCGAGGAAACAACTGGATTCAAAATTCAAAACCATGATTATAAGACTACTCAAGAATCTTCATGAGACCAGGAAGGAACTCAGTGAGACTTTTAAAGATCTTACCAAAGATCCTTGAATACCAAACACATGGAAAAGGGCCAGTCAGAAATTAAGCATATACTGACTGAAATAAAGAATAATATACAGGGTTCAACAGTAGAGTAAAGGATTCCAAGAATCTCATCAATGATTTGAATTTGAAGAAGCAAAAAATACCCAATCAAAAGAGCAAAAAGAAAAAATAAATAGAAAATATGAAGATAGTGTAAGGAGCCTTTGGGACAACTTCAAGCATACCAATGTTTGCATTATGGGGGTGCCAGAAGAAAAGAAAACAAGGTATTGAAAACCTATTTGAAGAAATAATGACAGAAAATTTCCCCCATAAGTCCAGGAAGCATAGAGTCCCAAACAAGAGGAACCCAAAAAGGACCACACCAAGACACACCATAATTAACATGCCAAGGGCAAAAGACAAAGAGAGAACCTTTTTTTTTTTTTTTTTTTTTTTAATATATATGTTTTTTATTTTTTTACAGAGAGGAGGAGAGAGGGATAGAAAGTTAGAGCTGAAATCGGTTTGGCTCAATGGATAGAGCGTCGGCTTGGGGACTGAAAGGTCCAGGGTTCGATTCCGGTGATGGGCATGTACCTTGGTTGCGGGCATATCCCCAGTGGGGGGTGTGCAAGAGGCAGCTGATCGATGATTCTCTCTAATCGATGTTTCTAACTCTCTATCTCTCTCCCTTCCTCTCTGTACAAAATCAATAAAATATATTTAAAAAAAAGAGAGAGAGAGAGTTAGAAACATCGATGAGAGAGAATCATCGATCAGCTGCCTCCTGCACACCCCCTACTGAGGATGTGTGTGCAACCAAGGTATATGCCCTTGACTGGAATAAAACCTGGGATCTTTCAGTAGCAGGCCAATGCTCTATCCACTGAGCCAAAGCGGTTTTGGCAAAGAGAAAATCTTAAAAGCGGCAAGAGAAAAACAGTTAGTTACCCACAAGAGAGTATCCATATGACTGTCAGCTAATTTCTCAATAGAAACTATGCAGGCCAGAAGGGAGTGGCAAGAAATATTTTAAGTGATGAAAAGCAAGTACTTACACCCAAGATTACCTTATACAGCAAAGCTATTATTTAGACTTGAAGGTCAGATAAAGAGCTTCACAAACTAGAAAAAGCTAAAGGAGTTCATCATTACCAAATCAGTATTACATGAAATGTTAAAGGGTATTCTTTAAGAAGAGAAAGAAGAAGAAAAAGATAAAAAAAAAAAATATGAACAACAGCCTAAACCGGTTTGGCTCAGTGGATAGAGCATCGGCCTGCAGACTGAAAGGTCGCAGGTTCGATTCCGGTCAAGGGCATGTACCTTGGTTGCAGGCACATCCCCAGTAGAGGGTATGCAAGAAGCAGCTGATCGATGATTCTCTCTCATTGATGTTTCTAACTAACTCTCTATCCCTCTCTCTTCCTCTATAAAAAGCCAATAAAAATATATATAATATATATATAAAGAAAAAGAAAAAATATGAACAACAAAATGACATTAAATACATATAAATCAACAATTGAATCTAAAAATCAAAATAAATGAATAAGAAATCTAATGAACAGAATAAACTATGGAATAAAATAGAATCAGAATCCAATAATCATGGAAATGGAATAGACTAATGATTTTTAGAGGGAAGGGAACTGGGGGGCAGGAAGAGATTAAACAAAGATCTTATATGCATATGTGCATTTCCTAAGGACACAGGATGTTTAATAGGGTGGTGAAGGCCTGGGACCAGGCAGGAACCAGATGAAGGGTGAGGGCAATGGGGGAGAAAAGAGGGACATCTGTAATACTCTCAACAATAAAAATTTTTTAAAAATATAGACAAAAAGTAAATTGGCTGTGATAAATACAGAGAATTAAGTTTCAAATGTATAGTGTACAAGTTAAGAAAATGAATACCAACTATGTATGGTACTAGATTTATTGAGGTGATCACTTTCATAAGTTATGGAAATATCTAATCACTGGTTTGTACACCTGAAACTAATGTAGTATTGTACATCAACTATAATTGAAAAAATTTAAAAAATATTAAAAAAGAAATGAACACCACTTAAAAGGTATCATTCAAGGAAATTGTGTCAAAATTCTCTCTTTTTGGCAAACCATGAACTTTTGTTAAATGCCTTATTCAAGACAGCTTTGCACTGATTAAACTTTACTGTTTACCCTACGCAGCACTGTCTAGTAGTCATGCTTCTGTGAATTACTTCACAGGAATACCTGTGCGCCCCCCCCCCCCCTTTTTTTAAAATATATATATTTTATTGATTTTTTACAGAGAGGAAGGAAGAGGGATACAGTTAGAAACATCGATGAGAGAGAAACATTGATGAGCTGCCACCTGCACCCCCCCCACTGGGGATGTGCCCGCAACCAAGGTACATGCCCTTGACCGGAATCGAACCTGGGGCCCTTGAGTCCGCAGGACGATCCATTGAGCCAAACCGATCAGGGCTCCTGTGCCCCTTTTATTAGATATTCATCTCAACGTGAACTAAACAGTTGCACCCATGAAATATGAGCCAAATTAGCTGATGTTTACTTTGAACACACTCACCTTTGGAAAATGAATTCTCTTTTCCTCTCTAAACTTTTACTGTCTGTGTTGCAATATTTGTCATAGCACACGATGGATTGCCAGTGAAGTGATAGACATATAGTAAGTCAACATCATTTTGATCATTTGGGTCTGGGAGACTTATGCCTAATTCATGTCTCAGCTGTTTCTATATAACTATTTTTAAATGGCATATTTTGGTGATATCTTGATAAAATAAAAATTGAATTTCACTTGTCTCTAAAGCCCAGCTGATAAACATTCATTACTCGGAGCTCTGCATCCTCTTATGTCCACTAGAGCGCAGACAACAAAGCAAGTGCATGCGGGTCCCTGCCACTTGCTGGCAGGACAGCCCCTAAGCCTCTTCCACTCTTGTACTTGAACACACAGTAACCAGCATATAATATAGATCAAGAATCAGGTCCTGGCACTTACTGCTAAAGTTTCTTTAAACACACACACACACACACACACACACACACACACACACACACACGCTTTCCTTAAAGGGATGTAGGAGGCAGCATAGTTGCCTAATAAAACCAAGAAGCTGTGCAGAGAGCGTGTTGCTGCTGAACCAGCCTGGGTTTTCCCTCCATCCTTCTCGGGGCCCCTGTGTCCCCCAAGCCTCCAAGGTTTAAATAGTCCTTGGAGATCTCAGACCTGAAGTCCTAGAGAAAGTCCTGCTCACCCACCTCCGAGGGAGACCTCCACAGGAAAGCATCCCCCTCACACCCTGCGCAGCCGCCGGCCAGCCCCCAGGAAATCTTTTCTCAGCTGAGACCTGGGCTCTGCAGGAACCTCCAACCTCAGTTACCCCAAAGGGACCTCAGAGAGTCCCGGACCTCGCTCTACAGCTCTGCTGCTCCCGCAGCTTCCCGAAGATTCCTAGCACTATCCCCAGAGGCAGTTTCCAGGGGCTAAGAGGGGCCCGGATCCCGGATCCCGGGTGCTCCGCACACTTACCCGCTGAGCTGGCCCGCCTCTCCAAACAGCGCTCCCGACGCCTGGCCCGGAACGCAGACCGTCCTCTACCTGCTCACCGCGTGCGCCCGCACCCGGCCGGCCCCGCCGCGTGCCCACGCCCAGCTCCTCTCCGGGGCCCCGCAGCGGTGCCCCGCCCCGCCCGCGCCAGTCCGCAGGCCTCCACCGCAGTTCACGCCCAGCGGCGCCGGAGAACAGGGGCCCCATGGCAGGCCACACCCTGTGCCCACCGCTCCTGCCTCCTGCTCCTCTTTCACACCCCCCGCCCTGAACTCCACATCCTCCCAACCAACCCACTCCCACCCACCACCCACCAGCGTCCCTACCAACGCCTGCCTCCCTCCCCCAGCACAGTCTCCCCCTCCCCTACACGCTCCTGAGGCGGGGCAGGGCGCCTTGGTGCTGCTCTGCCCTGACGGCTGGGGGCACGAACAGCGGGAGCAGCAGGAGTGGCCTGGCCGCCGGAGGAGGAGCGCTGGCGACACCGTCCGGAGACTTTAAATAGCGCAGCCAGCCTGACTCCCCTCAAGCACTGGGACCCCAGTCTGAGAGGCCCTGTGTGTTTCAGAACCTGTTCCAATGCACTTGAGACCTGGCCCCGCTGAGGACACAGGCAGGCCCTCGCGGTCACTCATTGCACTGGTCCTGGTGGCCGTACAGGCGCACAGCCTACCCTGCTGGCCTCAGGGCAGAGGTTTAACGTCTGTCTTCTTTCCTGCTCAGAAGGACATCCCGCACTTAGCTGGAACCTGCGCATAGGCCAAGATCAAGGAAGGATCTGCTTGGCTCTGCCAGCTCCACTGGCTCAGCTAAGGCCCCTCTGCATTGCTTGGCTCCCCAGGGTCCAGCACGGGCCTGGCCACAGGCTCTCTCGCAGGTATTAGGGGATTGAACTTTGGTGGCCATTCTAAAAGCTGAAAACGAGCTCAGAGCTCCCTTTGAGAGTGGTGATTTATTGCAGGAATGGGGCAAAACTGGAGTGCCTGGTTGCTTTAAAATCCCCATGGAGCAGTCTCCACCGGCTGCTTTCATCAGGGCTGAGATCTGTTCAGATTAGCAGTCTGCCTGCCCTGGAGAGTTTACCTGTCCAGCTGCTCCCAGAAGAAAGAAAACCAAGCGCCCACAGGCACATCTGGAATCTTTTCCCCTTGTGGAACTACATGGTGTGTGTACGCGCCTACATAGAAGGTGGTAGTTTTGTAAACTGCGTGTTTGTTTGTTTTTAAATTGAGAAATATTACTGGAGAAGATCTTAAAATATTTTTTTTATTCCCTCTGAGAAGCATGAGTAGTTTCTCTTTATTATTATTTTTTTTATCACAAGAGAACAAAAGTTCATAATACTTGTAGTCTCCTTACAACTACTATTGTTATTCCTAGGATAATAAATGGCAATAGAATACTGCCATTATTTAAACTTTTTGTTAAAATGATTTGCATTAAAAGTAAATACAGAAGTATGTAAAGTCAAAAGTGGGAGTCCAATGTCTCAGCCCTGCTCAGAGGTGCACAAGAAACCTCAGTGTATTTCCTTCCAATCTTTTCTATGCAATTGAAATAGTTTCTTCTGAGGGTCTTCAGGAACACAAAGCTAACTCATGAAACATGGCAGGCTTTTGCCAGGAAAATACCGGAGACTAGTGGTTAGTTTGGCTTCTCCCATTTCTTTGAGAAGCTGAGTAACCCATCCAGGGATATAAGCCACTGGTCATGTGACTAGGTAACCAGTCTCTCAGACTTAAGGGCCAGAGTGGAACCCAGAATGATGGGGAGCTGCTCACTGCTGCCACCTGCTGTCAGCAAGGGTCACCGCAGGTGCTGCCTGCTCCCAGGCCCCTGGGACTCCCTCAGGATGGCAGGGCCCAGCCAGCACCAGCCTCTTTGGGACCCTCCTGCACCTGCATGGCACACCCCTCCTCCACAAAACCTCACCATTTTTCCAAATGTACAATAGCTATCTAGCCATTGTTGCTTTGTTAGGGTAACCATAAAAATGGAAAATAAAAATACATAAATATACACTCTCCTAAGTGATATAATGAGCAATATTAGCAAACTGCTATAATCTCATGGTTACAGTGATGGCTTGTCACCAGATTCTTAGGTTTCTGTCATCTGGATTTTGGAATCTCACCATCTAGGCCTGTAAATGCCACCATCAAATAATTTCTTGGTCATCACTCATCTGTGTGTGTGAAGGGAGATGACTTACTTTAGAAGGCATTTTAAATCATCTTCTCATATTAACACAACAACTCTTTAAAGACTCAGTGTTATTTAACTTTACTTCTCTTATGTTGTTAATGTGATTGTACTCGAGAACGTACACTTGAAATTAGGTAATGTGATGTATTTTGTGCTATGTATATTTTACCACAATATTTTAAAGTGAAACAAAAAAAAAATCTCTTTTCTCAACTGACCACGAACATGTTAAAAAGTATTCTAAAACATCAAACACTGTTAATGTTCCTGTCCTATTTCATTAGAGCTATAATGCACCAAAATAAATTCCTAAGCTAATACATATTGACCATAAACTAATCAGGCAAGTCTGAGCACACAGCTGTGTTTCCCTGCCCTGTGAAAAAGAGTCCTGGTCAAGTCATTGAGGGAAGTAGAACCAGAAAATCACTTTGCCTGGCACACAAGGTTTGTGTGGGTCCCTCTTGAAGACAGGAAGTGGTGGCAGCTGGCAGTTGGCATGTATATATATGAAGCACCTTTCGGCTGAGTGAGACCCAGGGTCAGGAGGAGGCTGGTCTTTGTAGCCAAGACTGGGAGGAAGTTTCCCCCAGGAGCCAGTCTCCCCGGACTCCCTTTCTGGAGCGCTGTGGCTCCCTCCTTCCCTGCCGGGCCCTCTCCCTCCCTCCTCCTCCAAGTCCTCTTCCTCAGCTGGATAGGATACCGCCCCTGCTGCCAGCTCGCAGGTTTGCTGAGAAAATCCGGAATCTCCTGAGCTGACTTCAGGTGGCACAAACTACACCCTGAGGAATGAATAATGAAACAGTGGTCACTTTCACAGGATTAGGACTCTCCAGACAAGAGATCCCAAAGCATGTTTTGTCTTAAAAACCAAAGCAAAGCCCTAGCCGGTTTTGCTCAGCAAATAGAGCATCAGCAAGTGGATCGAAGGGTCTCAGGTTCGATTCCAGTCAAGGGCATGTGCCCGGGTTGTGAAACCTATTCCCAGTGGAAGGCGTGCAGGAGGTAGCCGATCAATAATTCTCTCTCATAATTGATGTTTCTATCTCTCTTTCTCTCTCCCTTTCTCTCTGAAAACAATAAAAAATCTATTTTAAAAATATTTTTAAGAAAGCAAAAACCATGAAAAACCATTCAGGCCTATTTTCACAGAAGGAGAACTCCACTACAGATGAGGGATGACACCCCAGGGGCCCAGGATAGCACTGGTCTGACTCTGAGCCTTTTAAAATTGACAGCGCTGTCTAAGCAGAGGGTGTACTTAGAGTCTGGGTTGGATAAAAGGATACTTAGATCTTCTGTCATTAACTATGTCATTAAGGATGCCACTGCCCAGACTGGTGTAGTCCTTTAGGAAGACTGTGGAGGTTATTCTCAAGCAGCAATTTCAAAATATATTATCAGCATCAATACTAATCTACTCTCTGTAAGCTTCTATCCAGCACCTTTACCTCTGAGAATTCAGGTAAGTCTTACACAACACTTTGAGTTTGCTGGGATTATTTCAGGTTCACAGATAAAGAAATTAAGTTCCAAGCAATTAAGAAACTTTCCCCACAATTTATAATAAAAACCAACGTTTCATAACTTTGTAAGCATTCAGGCTAATTTAAAAAGATATCAGTATGAGACGGCACTTGGCAGAGTAGCTGGCACAGAGGGGATCTCCGTAGATTCCAGTGTCCTTTCTCCAGCACATCCTGTCATCTTTATGAGGCTATTTAAACAGGAGTGATCTCCAGCATCACAGATGGGCAAACTAGGCTTCAAAGACCCAGAGAGCTTGTCTGAAGTAACACAACTAACAAGTGGCCACATCCAGGTTGGAATGACCTCAATCCTATTGTGACTTTGAAATTCATAATTCAGTTTGAATATACATACATACATACATACATATATACATACATATGTGTGTGACTTCTTAATTATTATTTTTCAAATAAAAATGTTTAATGTTGACACTATTGCAGATGTTCCTCATTTTCTCCCCTTTTGCCCATCTCCATCCACTCCTGCATCTTCCTTTCTTGGCCTTCACCACACTTTTATCCGTGTCCATGGGGTGTACATATATGTTCTTTAGCTAATCCCTTCACCTTCTTTATCAAGTCACCGCCACCTCCTTCCCCTCTGGTACCTGCCAGTCTGTTTCATGTTAGCATGCTTCTGGTTCCATCCATGTGTCAGTTTTATTTTGTTCATTAGATTCCATATATTAGTGAGATCATATGGGATGAACCTGGAGAGTATTATGTCAACTGGTTAATTATTTTAAATTTCCCTAGTATTTCAACAGCTAATACACAATGTAAGTACATTCTCTGTTTTGGAAGGACTGTAGGACCAGTGACTTTAACTAGAGCTAGTTTGAGAGGGGAGTATTTTCCAAAAACCTCCCCGTTGCAGGGTCAGTCAAAACTGCATGTGATTGAATACGAGATAGTTGTGCCGACACAAACAGAAGGAGGATGATGATGACCATGGCACAGGCGCTCGCCTCCTGCTGTCTGGAGGAGGCAGCCCCGGGGACAGAGCAGGCAGGGATGGGCCCGTGTTCTGAGCTCACAAAGAAGGGACTAAGCTGTGCTCCTTCCATCCCCCTGGCGCCTGGGTGTGCCCTCATTTCTGATCTCAGGCTGGCGATTCGCCACGTGATCTGGAGGCCTTAATTAATGGAGATCCTGGGTGTTGTAGGAAGTGGTGGTGACTCAGCAGGCATTTTCCTTCACCTGAGTCAGTCCAAATCACAGCCACTTCGGGTAGGACAGGCTTGTAAAAGGGCGTGGGGCCTCATCCTCAGCCACCAGTGAAGAAGCAGACGAGTGCTCAGTGAAGAAGAAATTTCTTGTTGGTGCCTTGAACTCGGCGTGACTGGGGAAACTAAGACGACAGTGCCAGGCCCTGAGCAGCTGGCAGGAATAAGTCCCTGCTGACGTAGACCAGTCACTAGTCCCTGACCTGCAGGCTGGACTAGACAGCAGGGTCCAGGCCACGTGGAGCTCAGTCAGAAGTAGGCCTGGCCAGAGGCCATGAGACTCCCTGGGAAACCGGAACCTCTTGTCACCCACGTTTTGGCTGTGGCCTCAGGAGCCAGCAGAGCACCCCAGGGCCCACGGCTAAGGAGGCAGAATGTGAGATGCAGGCATCTCCAACCCTAAGTTCTAGAAAAAGGTTTCCCTTTTCTGTTCTGCAGCTCAACCCCCTACTGAGCATTATCAGGTGCCAATTCTCCATGAAATGCCTGAGAACAAGGTGACAAAGACAATGGTGCTGCTGGGAAAGCTTGCATTCAGATAAAAAGTGAGACAGCAACTAAAATGCAGCAGAAGACACTCCACCTGGGTCTCAGCCCTGCACTCATATTCCCACTTGAGTGCTCCCAGCCAAGTGGGATTTCAAGGTGCTCCTTCTCCTTCTTTCCCACCCTCCCTATTGTTTCTCTCCTCTCCTTCATTCCCCCCTTTCCATGAGAGGACAGACCTCACTCCTCCATGAGATTGGGAGATGGAGTTGTCCCATGAGGCTCAGCGCCCTCTGGTCCTTCCCATGTGTTCTGGCCTGCTCTGGGCTGTGGGCCTGATGACTGGGCTGCAGAAGAGGCCAGCAGTCAACGAGCAGGCAGCTAATCCATCAATTTTGGAAAGAGGTATCAAACCCACTTTATCCGCCTGTATAGCTGACATTTCATTCCCATCTGTCTGTCCTGTGTCCTACTTCTCATTTTGTTCTGAACTTGGGGGGAGCTCAGGAGTGCCCCCTGGAGCCTACCAGAGACCTGGTTATGGGCAGTTTGTGAAAGCCCTGAGTCTGGCCTCCCTTCCACTCAGCGCCAAGTGTCTGTAGGGCCTGTATCCACAGAACACAGGAAGGAGCTGTTCCCTCTGCCTGGGGTGGCTGGGTGAAGACATTCCTCCGAAGCCTGGAGCTGCTGGCAGGAAGAATAGACCCTCACTAGGCAGAGGAGAAGTGAGGCGTGCTGGGCAGGTTGACAGCCTAAAAGAGAGTGGCCCTCCCTGTGTGCCACGTGGGGACCTTCTGGAACTTGGTGCCAGCCCGGCCTCCTCATGGTTCCTCCCTCCATAGGACCAGACCCCCAAGTCTCCCTCAAAGACCCTCTTACTTCCCACACCCTTGCCCAGAACCACGCTCTCTAACTGAAGTCTACAGCTTCCCTCTTCTGTCACCCACTGTGACCATGAAGGGCGCTCTTGGGTTTCCTCATTTCTTCATGTCCCATCATTTCTAGAAGATTCTGATTCTTCCTGTCCCTCCGATGTAGTTGGATGATCTCCCCGACGTCACAGAGTATAAGTGTCTTATGACCTGTGCCTGCCCTCATGGGTCATGTCACACAGCCAACGTCACAGCACAGCTCACTCCCTCCGACACAGCCCAGAGGCTCCTCTCTGCTCAGAACTTGCCCTGTTCAGGGAGTTCCTGACCAGAGAGACATGGAGACACAGGTGGCTTTCTTTCAACCCTCAAAGCAACAAACAGGTACATTTTCTAAGTCATCTAGAGAAGCTGAGCTTCTAAGAGACAGAATCAAGCCCAGAGAGTTTCAGGGAACTCCTTTTATTCCCTAACTCAGATATGCAGCACCTGGAAGAGCCAAGTTCTGAGACAGAAGTGTCAGGGTTGCTGCCGGGGACTAGGGGCATGGGAGTAGAGAGGTGACCCTCCTGGTTTCTCAGCCCTTTAGCGGCCATCATCTCCGAGAGTCCCAGAGCCACCTACACAACCCACTCTGGAGGCTGGACAGGAAGGACTAGTCCCGGCCAAGTGCTGGAACACTGTCCAGTCAGTGGTGTGTCCCCTTCTCCCACTCACCCTGACAGGGCTGACACTGTCACCATCTGCATCTCTCTGATGGAGACATTCCACCTGTGAGGTCTGCTGCAGCTCATGTCAGCACCTGAGAAAAAACCTGAGACCTGCTCCATCCCTTGTGCTTATGTACACGAGGCCCCCTGGGAAGGCAAGGGCCTTCTCTGGGCCATGTCAACCTCTCCCAACAGCACTGCACCATGGCACCATCATCAACTGCCAGCGTCCCCAAAAGGCCAAGAGCATTCGGGCTACTCGACTTCGCTGTTGCCACTCACTTAGACCTCCTCACCCTCTCGGCGTCTCCCAGCCTCCCTGCCTGCATTCCCCCCAGCTTCACCCCTTCCCACCCAGACCTCATGGCCACACCTGAACCTCTGGCCTCACTGGCCTTCTGACAGACCTCAAACGCCATCCTCGTACTGTTAATTCTCTTCACCTGCTCCTGCCAAGGAATGGCACCTAACTGTGCTTGCTACCTACAGACCAACCTGGGACTGACAGTCTGTTCTGTCACTCAAGGCCTTGGGCATCTGGTTCCAGTCCACACTGCCAAACTCACCTTTTATTGCTTCCCTAGTGAAGTCCTTCACACAGGCCAAATGGTCTCTTCCTGGACCTATGCACATGTCCCAATTCTTTTAAAAACTTGTGGTAAAATAATCATAACATAAAATTTACTATTTGTAAGTGCCTGGTTCAGCGGTATCGTGTACATTCATGTTGTTGTGCTACCAATCACCTCCATCTATCTCCAGAACTCTTTTCATCTTGCAAACAGAAACCATCCCCATTAAACACTGACTTTCTATTCCCACTCCTTCAGCCCCTGGCAACCACCATCTACTTGTATCCCTATAAATCTGTGTGCTCTGGGTGGCTCATATAAATGGAAGCATACAGGATCAGTCCTTTGGTGACTGGCTTATTTCGCTGAGTATAATGTCCTCAAGGTTTATCTATGTTGTAGCCTGTGACATGATTTCCTAAGTTTGTAAGGCCAAACAATATTCCATTGTAGGTATAGGCCACCATATAGATCAAATGGTACTTATAATAATTCCATCTTTGGTAGCCATGTGACTAATAATGCTGTGAATATGGGTTTGCAAATATCTATTCAAACTGAGTTCTCTCTCTTTTTGAAAAAGCAAGGCAAATGGGAAAGTTTATACTTTCTTGAAATATTAGGATTCAAAATTGACCTAAACTTATATTTTTGTTTGGAAAAAATAGACATCATAATTAAGGAGACTAAAAAATTTGAATGGACTGTATTAGGTGACTCCTCCTCTAACAGTATAAGAGAAGTAAAGCCAAATAACACTGAATGTTTAAAGAGTTGTTGTGTTAATATGAGATGATGATTTAAAATGCTTTTTAAAATAAGTCATCTCCCTTCACACACACACACACACACACACACACACACACACACACACACACAAAGAAAGAGAGAGAGAGAGAGAGAGAGAGAGAGAGAGAGAGAGAGAGAGAGAGAGATGAATGATGACCAAGAAATCATCGGACAGTGGCGTTTACAGGCCTAGATGGTGAGATTCCAAAATCCAGGTGACAGAAACTAGAGGAAAACCTACCTAAGAATCCGATGACAAGCCAATCACTGTAACCATGAGATTATAATATCAATAGTTTGCTAATATTGCTCATTATACCACTTATGGGAGTGTATATTTTTGTGTTTTTATTTTCTTCTTTAAAAAATAAATCATTATTGTTCAGATTTTACCCCCCAAAGCTCCCCTCCACCCTGTTCCCACCCCACCCCATGCCGTTAACCTCACTACTGTCCTCCTCCATAGGTGTAAGACTTTTGTCCAATTTCTTTCCACACCCTTTTCCCCCCAAGAATTATCAGTCTACTGCCTTTCTATGCCCCTGATTCTATTATATTCACCAGTTTATTCTATTCATCAGACTTTTTATTCACTTGATTTTTAGATTCACTTGTTGATAGATATTTGTTGTCATTTTGTTTTTATAATTTTTATCTTTACCTTTTTCATCTTCCTTTTCTTAAAGAATACCCTTCAGCATTTCATATAATACTAGTTTGGGGATGATGAACTCCTTTAGCGCTTTCTTATCTGTGAAGCTCTTTATCTGATCTTCAATTCTAAAATGATACCTTTGCTGAGAAAGGTAATCTTGGTTGTAACTTCTTGCTATTCATCACTTTGAATATTTCTTGCCACTCCCTTCTGGCCTGCTAGTTTCTGTTGAGAAATTAGCTGACAGTCATATGGGTACTCCCTTGTGGGTAATTAACTGTTTTTCTCTTGTTGCTTTTAATATTCTCTCTTGGTCTTTTGCCCTTGGAATTTTAATTATGATGTGTCTTAGTGTGGTCCTCTTTGGATTCCTCTTGTTTGGGGTTCTCTGCACTTCCTGAACTCATAAGTCTATTTATTTCACCAGGTGGGGGAAGTTTTCTGTCATTATTTCTTCAAATAGGTTTTCAGTATCTTGCTCTTTCTTCTTCTGGCACCCCCATAATTCATATGTTGGTACGCTTGAAGTTGTCCCAGAGGCTCATTACACTATCTTCATATTTTTGGATTCTTTTTGCTTTTTGCTTTTCCAGTTGGGTGTTTTTTGTTTCTCCATATTTTAAATCTTTGACTTGATTCTTGGGATCCTCTAGTCTGCTGTTGGATCTCTATATATTATTCTTTATTTCATTCAGTGTATGCTTAATTTCTGATTGGCCCTTTTTCATATCCTTGAGGGTCTCACTAAATTTCTCAGAGGCTTCTAGAAGATTCTTGAAAAATCTTATAACCATGGTTTTGAACTCTATAACCAGTAGTTTTCTTTCCTCCATTTCTTTCATATATAACATGTTTCTTTGCCTCCACATTTTGGCTGCTTCCCTGTGTTGATAGAGTGGCTTTGTGTGCTAGGTGTCCTATAGGGCCCCGTGGCTCAGCCTCCCCAGTTACCTGAGGTGGACACTCTTGGTGCTCCCCTTTGTGGGCTGTGTGCACAGTCTTGTTGTAGGTAAGCCTTGATTGTTGTTGGGAGTAATTGACCTCCAGACCACTTGGCTGTGAGGATCAGTTATGTCTACGATAGAAGAACTTCTGTGCTGGAGACACCCTTATGAGGCAAGACTTGCTTCAGTGGGGCTTTGGTGCTCACTGAGTCTGCCCTCTAAGTGTGTCCCTTATGGATCTGAAGAGTTGTAATCTGGATGGTCCTACTCTGACCTCTGGATACACTGCCTCTTGGATCTCCAAGGAGGTGCAAAGTCAGCCACTGCTTGAGGCCACCCAGCAGGAGCAACAGTGAGATCTGCTGATTCCTCCTTTTTGTTTGGGGTTTGGAGGTGCACAGATGAGGACCAGCTGTGAAGCAGTGTAGGCTGCTGCTGCAGGGCCTTAGGCCTTCTTTTGGACTCTTTGGAGCTCTCTAACTCAGCAGTTTATTTGGTTTAGGTTGCAAAAGGACAGGCCATTAATATGTAAAAGCTGCTGCACACTGCTTGGGTGGAGTTGTAAATTGGATAGGGCAGGGTCTCAGGGAATCACCAGCGCAGAGCAAATAGTAGTGGGTCCCAGTCATCCCTACCCCAGAGAGGACCCCAGGTCACTGTGTGACACAGCCCCGTGCAGGAACAATGATCGCTGCGAGCACCTCTGAGAGAAAGACGCCCTTGCATTCTGGCCCGATGTCAGACAGTTCAATTTCTCCCTGTGTAAGTCTGGGACTTCAGAGTTTCATTCAGAACTGGAGTTCAGAGCAAACAGGAGCTTGTATCTTTCTCCCTATTGAAAAAAACAACAGCGCACCAAGTTACCAGCCCATTTCACGTGCACCTCTTACCAGTCTCAATGTGCTTTTTTTCTTTCCTTCTACCGTGTTTCCCCGAAAATAAGACATCCTCCGAAAATAAGACCTAGCGCATGGAAAGATTAGACATCCCCTGAAAATAGCGCAACTTTGGGAGAAAAAAATTAATATAAGACACTGCCTTATTTTAGGGGAAACAGAGTAGTTGTAGAATTTCCACTCAACAACCTTTCCAGTGGTTCTGAAGGATGTTTGTTTTGTCTTTTAGTTGTAGATTGATGTGGTTGTGAGAGGCAGCAAGTACAAGTGTTTACGTATGCTGCCGTATTGGTTGTTCTCTTCTATGTGTTTTTATTTTCAATTTTCATGGATTACCCTAACAAGGCAATAATGGCTAGATAGCTACATTTGGAAATACAAACACCAGAGCAATGGAGCGGTGAGGTTTTGTGGAGGGGAGGGTGTGCCAGTGCAGGTGCAGGAGGGTCCCAAAGAGGCTGGTGCTGGCTGGGCCCTGCCATCCTGAGGGAGTCCCAGGGGCCTGGGAGCAGGCAGCACCTGCGGTGACCCTTGCTGACAGCAGGTGGCAGCAGTGAGCAGCTCCCCATCATTCTGGGTTCCACTCTGGCCCTTAAGTCTGAGAGACTGGTTACCTAGTCACATGACCAGTGGCTTATATCCCTGGATGGGTTACTCAGCTTCTCAAAGAAATGGGAGAAGCCAAACTAACCACTAGTCTCCGGTATTTTCCTGGCAAAAGCCTGCCATGTTTCATGAGTTAGCTTTGTGTTCCTGAAGACCCTCAGAAGAAACTATTTCAATTGCATAGAAAAGACTGGAAGGAAATACACTGAGGTTTCTTGTGCACCTCTGAGCAGGGCTGAGACATTGGACTCCCACTTTTGACTTTACATACTTCTGTATTTACTTTTAATGCAAATCATTTTAACAAAAAGTTTAAATAATGGCAGTATTCTATTGCCATTTATTATCCTAGGAATAACAATAGTAGTTGTAAGGAGACTACAAGTATTATGAACTTTTGTTCTCTTGTGATAAAAAAATAATAATAAAGAGAAACTACTCATGCTTCTCAGAGGGAATAAAAAAATATTTTAAGATCTTCTCCAGTAATATTTCTCAATTTAAAAACAAACAAACACGCAGTTTACAAAACTACCACCTTCTATGTAGGCGCGTACACACACCATGTAGTTCCACAAGGGGAAAAGATTCCAGATGTGCCTGTGGGCGCTTGGTTTTCTTTCTTCTGGGAACAGCTGGACAGGTAAACTCTCCAGGGCAGGCAGACTGCTAATCTGAACAGATCTCAGCCCTGATGAAAGCAGCCGGTGGAGACTGCTCCATGGGGATTTTAAAGCAACCAGGCACTCCAGTTTTGCCCCATTCCTGCAATAAATCACCACTCTCAAAGGGAGCTCTGAGCTCGTTTTCAGCTTTTAGAATGGCCACCAAAGTTCAATCCCCTAATACCTGCGAGAGAGCCTGTGGCCAGGCCCGTGCTGGACCCTGGGGAGCCAAGCAATGCAGAGGGGCCTTAGCTGAGCCAGTGGAGCTGGCAGAGCCAAGCAGATCCTTCCTTGATCTTGGCCTATGCGCAGGTTCCAGCTAAGTGCGGGATGTCCTTCTGAGCAGGAAAGAAGACAGACGTTAAACCTCTGCCCTGAGGCCAGCAGGGTAGGCTGTGCGCCTGTACGGCCACCAGGACCAGTGCAATGAGTGACCGCGAGGGCCTGCCTGTGTCCTCAGCGGGGCCAGGTCTCAAGTGCATTGGAACAGGTTCTGAAACACACAGGGCCTCTCAGACTGGGGTCCCAGTGCTTGAGGGGAGCCAGGCTGGCTAACCAAAGGACTTGTATGCATGTATATAAGCTTAACCAAGGGACACAGACACCAGGGGGGTGAAGGCATGAGTTGGGGGTCCGGGGTAGAGGGACAATGGGGAGATAAAGACACATATGTAATACCTTAATCAAGAAAGACATTAAAAAAAATAAAAGGCCGAAACCGGTTTGGCTCAATGGATAGAATGTCGGCTTGGGGACTTAAGGGACCGGGGTTCGATTCCATTCAAGGGCATGTACCTTCATTGTGGGCATATCCCCAGTGGGGGATGTGCAAGAGGCAGCTGATGGATGACTCTTTCTCATCAATGTTTCTAGCTCTCTATCTCTCTCCCTTCCTCTCTGTACAAAATCAATAAAATATATTTAAAAAAATAATAATAATAAAATAAAAATAAAAAGCACAATAGGTAAAAAGTAAGAAAATATGAATAAAGTATGGACTTTAATTAATAATAAAACTAAACTAAAGTCTCCGGACTGTGTCGCCAGCGTTCCTCCGCCGGCGGCCAGACCACTCCGGCTGCACACGCTGGTTCGTGCCCCCAGCCGCCTCTCCGCTGTTGGGGGACAGTATCCACCAGCATCAGGGGTCCTCACGCCTCCCCTCTGCTGTCAGGGCAGAGCAGCCACGAAGGCACCCCGCCCCGCCCCGGAGCCTGAGAGGGCTGGGGCCGAGCTAAGAACGGGGTGGAGCAGTGCAGGTGTAGGTGGGATAGGGATGCGGGTCCTGGTGGGGATGCGGGTGCAGTGGGGGTGGGGATGTGGGTGTAGTTGCTGGAGGAGGAGGGTGCGAGGATCTGCAAGGCGGGGCTGGGTGGGCTGGGGTGTGGCCAGTGGTGGGCCTGGTATTACCTGGCCCTTCTTGGCCACTCCAGGCTCCAGCAGAGGCAGAGAAAGTCTCCATCTAGCGCGGCAGGAGCGCTGTGCCTGGGACCGAGGGCCGGCGTAGCTGGTAAGCGCAGGGTGCGGGCGCACCCGACGGGGCGGCGGGCAGTGGAATGGAAGCCGGCCTCTGGGAATTCTGCCGGGAGTCTGTGGGAAGTTGTACCAGTAGCAGGGCTGGTGAGCGGGGCTCAGGACTTTCTGGGGTCCTTTGGGCTGATCGAGGTTACGAGGTTACGGTGCTGCTGGAGGTCCCTAAAGATTTCCTGGGGATTGGCAGGAGGCTGGTGGTGGGGGATGACTTCATGGTTTCTCCAGGGCGTCTCCCCTGTGGGTGGGGGAGCAGGACTTGCTCTAGAACTTCAGGTCTGAGGGCTCCAGTGACTAAACCCGGGGGGCTTAGGGGACACAGGGCCACGGGGAGGGACACCCACCCCGGGCTGGTCTAGCAGCACCTGCTCTCTGCACAGCTTCTTTGTTTTGTTAAGAACAATGGTGCCTCTTAAACCCCTTTAAGGAACGTTTAAAAAGTAACCCTTTAGCGATAAGTGCCAGGACCTGATTCTCCACATAAATGTGCGTTTGGGTACTAGAGTGGGAAAGGCTTATTTGACCACAGCCATCCTTTCTTTTAGGGGCTGTCCTGCCAGTAAGTGGCAGGGACACACGGCACTGGCTTTGCTGTCTCCGCTCTAGTGGACAGAAGTCCACCTCGGATGCAGAGCGCCTAGACATGAATATTTGTCATCTGGGCTTTAGTGGAGTTGGCACTTTTTATTTTATCAAGATATCACCAAAATACGCCATATATACTTTACTCAAATATAATGTAATGAACAAAATGAACTAACAAGCAAAATAGAGACAGACTCATAGAAGTAGGCTGACAGCTGTGGATGTCGGCGGCTGGGTGGGTGTGTGGAAGCATTTAGTAAAAAATAAAGAAAAAGAGAAAAAACTCTTGGACAACAACTACAGTGTGGTGATTGTGGGGGAGCGAGGGAGTGGAGTGAGGTGGAGGAGGGTCCAGGCGGGGTGGAAATTTGCTTGGGGTGGCAAAAACACAATACAGTGATGATGTGTTGTGGGGCCGTGAACCTGAAAGCTGCATAATTTTGTTACCCAGTGTCACCCCAATAAATTCAATAAAAATGAAAAAATTAAAACCAGTTATATACAAACAGCTGAGACATGAATTAGGCATTGGTCTCCCAGACCCAAATGATCAAAATGATGTTGACTTACTATATGTGTGTCATTTCACTGGCAGTCCATCATGTGCTATGACAAATATTGCAACACAGACCGTAAAAGTTTAGAGAGGAAAAGGGAATTCATTTTCCAAAGGTGAGTGTGTTCAAAGTAAACATCAGCTAATTTGGTCCGTATTTCATGGGTGCAACTGTTTAGTTCACGTTGAGATGAATATCTAATAAAAGGGGCACAGCTATTCCTGTGAAGCAGTTCTCAGAAGCTTCACTACTGTAACAGCCAGACAGTGCTGTGTAGGGTGAACAGCAAAGTTTAACCAGCTCAGAACTGTCTTGAATAAGGGCATTTAACAAAAGTTTATGGTTTGCCAATGAGAATGTGAATTCCTTGGATGTTACTTATAGTTTATGTGATATTCATTTTCTTAACTAAAATAACTTTTATACTATACATTGGAAACTTAAAGTTAATTGTCTATCATAGACATTTTACAAAGCCTCATACATACAAGACATTGAAACAAAAATTAGGTTTTTTGATGTTACCATTACTTGAATATGTTGCTAGCAGAGAATAAATAGGACATACATATTTTGAGGATTTTATTCAGTATTGCACACTAATACATTAGTAACATATTGATATATTGTGTATAATATACTAAATGTTATTAAATTATTCTAGAGATTCTAACTCCTATAAAAATCCAATAATAGTACAAAAAAGTAGAGACTAATCTTAGGTATGAAGTAGTAGTAAAATGAATTTACCTCTTTCATCCCTTGCCCAGACTTGGTTTTGTTCCTATCCTTTCACTAAGTGGTCATTTTAGGTCTATCCTTGGCCTCCTTATTGTGAAATCACCGGGCTCCTTCTTCTGGAAGGTTCTGAACAATGTTGACATTGTAGTCATTTTCTGCAAAGCCCTCCATCTGTCTCCTCAATTCTGGGCCATTCCAGTTCTCATTCTTGATGACTGCTCTCAAGGACCTAAGCCTTCTGAGATCTGAATGGCATCTGCAGGGGAGTTAAACTCTCCTGGTCCTGGGTGACCTTCCTCCAAGCCCTTCCCTGTTTCCTTGCATCTGCTGGCTCTGTGGTGTCTGATCTTTACAAATATGCAGGATCTGCCTGACCATTTTCCTCCCACGGTTAGACTTTTCTAAAAGAACATTGCCAGATGACTAGGTGAAACAATAATGAAACTAAAATATGAAAGGATAAAACAAATTTTCAAGACACAAAGTCCAAGAACCTAATAAAACTTAAAGACTATGGACTCTCTGGCAGGGTCTCTGGTCTCCAGCTCTGCTCTGTCTTAGGCCCTCACCCACCTTGTCAGATCATGTGTCCTTCACGAGGCACCACCACACATTGGCCACCTTTACAGGCACCAAAGGCAGTGAGTCTGTTCTGTATCTTCTTCACCTCTTGTGCTGCATTGCCCATGACGTCTGTCTCTAAACTCCATTCTTAGCACTGTGGCCCTCGCCCAGAAGGGGAGGAGCTACCAGTGTAGACCCTCTTCCCAGCTGCTTCTAACCCAGGTCTCCAGCTTCCTGCTGGACACTCTCACTCCAATCTCCCACCACTGCTTTTAACCCACACAGTCACCAAACCAAAGTTCTCACGTCCCCTTCCAATCTCAAATTCACACTCCTCCCCAATGTCCTTCTCTTTGAATCCCCCCACAGCTTTTCCACTCACCAGGCTCAGGCATGTAAGACTCTTCTCTCATTCCTTCCTCTCTCATCTCTGGCTCTGCTCAGAAACTACACACTGCTTCATTTTTGTCTTCAGAAAGTCTCTCTTCTCTGTCCTTCCTCTTTTCCATTTGCCCCTCCTGACATCCAGCCTGGCCTTCAACACTCTCTCCAAGGTCACCACACCCCTCCTGAGTTCCAGCGGCTATAGACAGGCACCTTCTTTCTTGAACAACACTTCAGCATCTCTCTCCTCTCTCTCAGTGGGTTAATGGTTCTCTAGTTCTTCAGTTCGTGTGCACCACCAGTGCTTACTGAATGCCTACTGTGTTCAAACATAGCCTCAGCCTAGCTCCATGTGACAAGCAGCCATTAAATTCACTGCTTTTTAATTCAATGCCCTGTGTCAGTCACACGATCACACGTATTCCCACCACACAGGAACCTCGCTCTCTTCTTAAAAGGTGCTCCCTTCACTCTCCCTTCTATCCAAAGCCATGTCTCCTAAGCCCAGTTCCAATTCCACTCCTCCCCAGAGAAGAAGTGTATTAGTATTAGTACACTTCTCTGCCCTTATAGAGCTCCCTATTCTCCTGAATTTTCCCATCTCCACAAATAGATCTCAAGATTGAGACCATGTTTAAGTTGAAGACACAGCATGTGCTAATGCATAAAGGTCGTGTTTCAGGGCCCACAGGAAGTTTGGTGCCCAAAGTGCTGGACCAGGTCCTCCTGGGTTGTGCACACTGGCCATGGCTCTTGTCCTGTGTCCCAGAGGCAGATGTCCAGCAAGATGGAGGGAGGGGCTAGGGCCAAGGGCAGAGTTAGGGGTCTTGTGACAGTCTGGCGCTGATGGCATTCCTCCAAGCTCAGTGGGATGGCTGTGGGGTCTGTGTAGGAGTCAGAACTGATAGCTTGGAGGAGAAGCAGGATGTAACCTAGAATGATTCCCTGACTTCTGACATCCCTCATTGGAGAGTGGGTTGTTTCATGTTTAATAATTAAGTCTCTCAATGAAAACTCGTTAATGTCTAAAAACATGCAGAATAAGACAGACGGCAGTTATAATATGGGGCAAGGAGGCTGGTAGGATACATGAAGACTAAGATTTCTCTATGGAGCTCAAGTGACCAAAACAAAGCATTGGAAGTTTACTCAAAAAGAAGACTGACATTTGCCTGTTGTTGTTGTTGTTTTAGATCACATGGAGTAAAGTTTTGTTTGTTTATTTGCCTTCAAACCAATTCCCAAAAATTAGTGTTGTTAAGCATTTTAAGATTCAACATGATAGAGTTTTCTTTATTCTTGTATGTATACTCACAGCCTAGCCCATGTTCCTTACTGCACAGACTGGTCCTGGGAACAGCGGTGCTGTCTTTGGTTCCAGTTTGGAGCATCTGACCCGTTTGAGCAGAGGCCACATGGAGGGCACCTTGTAGGCTTGGTCCCCAGCGTCCAGGGAGCACTGTCACCTTCACAAAGTGGGCCCACGGGTCTTACTTCCCTCTACCCGAGAGGCAGTTCACTGCCTGTGACCATGGACCCCACCTTACAGTCAGAGACACAGGCTCCTGCCCAAGGACATGCCAGACTGAACCATTTATGTAGCATTTGCAAAGAGAAAGATTCAAAAGGAAAGTAAAAAATGGAGAAGGTGACAGATTAATACAGCAGAAGTTATGAAGGTGGAATGAGCATGGAGCAATTTGGGAGAACATTGTTCTAACCTCACGAGAGCAGGACAGGTGAGACTAGGAATTGGCCAGCTGCACAGGAAGCCTGAGAGGCAGAGTCCGGAAGAGCCCAGGGTGGAATTAGGAGCTGGGAGAGGTCCGTGTCCTTTCGGAAAGTCATTTGTCTTTCTTGCTCAATTTCCTCATCTCTGAAGTGACTTAAGTAACCTGTGTTTGTATCATTTAACCCATGCTTTTGTAGGGTGGCTACAATACTGTATTCATGCTGTAGGCCTTGGTTTAACCCATGTGTCATGACACTCGCAGACAGGTACACAATGCACACACATACAGGTGTACACACATGAGTACACTATACACTGATGCACATACACATTGTGTGAAGAGATCTGCAGGACAGCCCACATTGGGAAGCAGTAGGGCAGCCACACAATTACATTGTATTCCAACTTCTATGTACAAGAACAGATGGCTGGCCTTGAGCTCACCTGTCCTACCCGATTATTAACAAGCATGTTCCCTTATGTTCCCTTACAGGCTGGCAGTCTGGAGCCATGGGTGACTGGAGCCTTCTGGGGAGACTGTTGGATACAGCACAGGAGCACTCCACGGTTATAGGAAAGGTCTGGCTGACGGTTCTGTTCATCTTCCGAATCTTGTTGCTGGGGGCTGGGGTGGAGTCGGTGTGGGGAGATGAGCAGTCAGGTTTCACCTGCAACACCCAGCAGCCGGGCTGCATGAACGTGTGCTACGACAAAGCCTTCCCCATCTCCCACACCCGCTTCTGGGTGCTGCAGATCATCTTCGTGTCCACGCCCACCCTCATCTACCTGGGGCACGTGCTGCACATCATGCGCATGGAAGAGAAGAAGAGAGGCAGAGAGGAAGAGCAGGCAAAGGGAAAGAGCGACCATGGCCAGAAGGATAGTCCCCAAGTGCGGGACGACCAGGGAAAGGTCCGAATCGCTGGGGCCTTGCTCCGGACCTACATATTCAACATCATCTTTAAGATGCTGTTTGAAGTGGGGTTCATTGTTGGGCAGTACTATTTGTATGGCTTTCACCTGGAGCCACTCTACCGCTGTGACCAGTGGCCCTGCCCCAACCTCGTGGACTGCTTCATCTCCAGGCCCACAGAGAAGACCATCTTCATCATCTTCATGCTGGCCATCGCCTGCCTGTCCCTCTTACTCAACGTGCTGGAGATATACCACCTGGGCTGGAAGAAGCTTAAACAGGGCATGACCAACCACTATGACCCAGAGACCGCTGAATCCAGGGTGGGGGCCATCATATCTGGGGATGTGCCCCCACTCCCCTCCCACTAGGCCACAGACACTAGTACTATGGGGCGCCCTTCTACTACACGCACTCTGTCTCTTCCCTGGGATGGGCAACCATCATCATTCCAGGGCCTCTCCAGCAGCATCAGCCTTCAACATGGCAGCTCTTTCCCAGGCACAAGGGAAGGGCCACCCTGACAAATTCTACAATAGTAACCACCACCAGCAATGACAGGCAGTGTTGGGCCAACCAGGAGCCTGGGCAGCAGATTCTGTGAGGAAGGTCTCCCCACCTGTGTCCACATCCTCCTCCTTAACCCCTCCAGGCAGCCCCCTGCAATCCCCTCAGGAGGGCAGAGAAGGCAGCAAAGAATCTGTCGTGTGGAGAATGGGGACAGCAGCATCCGGGGAGAGAGCAGATTGGAAGTGACTCCTGTTGAGCGGCAGCGGGCAGTGACCCCGCTGTGGAGGTGCACATGCCGCCTGTGCTCCCCACAGACCCAGACGGTCAAGCAAGGCCAGTAAGGCCAGCAACAGTCAGGCCAGACCCAGTGACTTGGCCATGTAGTGGTGGCCTCCCCAGGTAGCTTTATAATGACCACCTTTCTAGCATCAAAACCAAAGTGCACTTCAAGCGAGCAGCTAGAGAGCCAGGGTGACAGAGAGCACTGGAGTGGGGGGGAGAAGACCACCGAGAGGTCAGGTTCGGTGTCGGTGCTTGCTGTCCTTAGCGCTGGAGGTGGAGTGGGGAGGGTGACGATGCTTTCTACGGGGGATGGGGCAAAGTGGCCAGTGCCCTTTACAGATATTCATGGTACCCAAGAGCCCAGAGCCAGGAGACCTTCTCGGGGGTTTCTGTCTCTGAGGCGGACTGCTCTGCGATGACAGAGGCAGGTGTCTGCAGTCACTTCAGTTTGGGGCCATTGGGTTTT
Source organism: Pipistrellus kuhlii (assembly GCF_014108245.1). NCBI lineage: Eukaryota > Metazoa > Chordata > Mammalia > Chiroptera > Vespertilionidae > Pipistrellus > Pipistrellus kuhlii. Next base: position 90,798,303 of record NW_023425529.1, on the reverse strand, counting down.
CTGTCCTGAGCTCTCCGGAGCCTCTGGGCAGCACAGAAGGCATCGGTGGTGCTTAAGTATCTGTCTGATACTTTTAACTCAGAGTTGAAGTTCATTTCAGATATTTGCCAAACTGCACTGAAAGGAGACTGGGAGCAAGCCTATGTAGTGTCATTTGAGATTCTGAAATTGCATGTGAAGCCCCCATTTTAAAAGAAATGCTTTACCTTCATGAGTCAGTTCATTACTATGAGAAAGTACAAAATGAAATAAAAGCAGGGAAAAACTTAAGTGCCTTTAAATAATTGAAGTTCTAAAATGCGAGGTTAAAAGTAATTGCTGCTGCAAGGAAATTATTTATACAGGTGAATGAATAAACTACACTTTTTTAACAGTGCAAATGAACTTCATGTTTCTTAACCATTTTTTGTGGGCAGCCCAGTAGCTTTCTAGAGTGTAAATAAAGTTCTGTGCATTCACTCCCTGTGTAAGTGCATGTGTCATTTTGATTTGTCATCCCCCCGGGTGGCTGCTGTGACAGGGAAGGCTATTTGTGTGGGTGAGTGTGGCTAAAAGATGACAGAATTTCCTGTCCTGCACACACAGTGTCTGAACCGCAGAGCAGTGGTGGTGCTGTGTGATCCTCATCACACTTTTCACCTCCACCAGCCACCGCTTGTAGTTTTTATTCAGCAGAACACTGTCCACTGTCAATTAATCCATTTGTTTTTATGAATCCCTTTAATTTTCTGAAGATTCTTTTGTGATGAAAAGACTATGACTAATGTGAGCAGATAGCTCATTAGTGTGTTCAGCTGGCTGACTATCTCCCGAGCTTGAGCTAAGCTCACTTCCGACACATGTCCTGCAGTCTTCCGCAGACAGATGGACACGGAGAGGGAGGCAAGCCCCCCAGAGAGTATGTAATTGTTGTCTCGGGTCTCCCAGGGCTGGTGCGGAAGCACTGCCGCTGTGGGTGCCTGAGAGAAGCCGCCATCACACACAGGTGGCCCTCGGGTGCAGGCTGTGAGGCTGAGTTCTCTGGCTGAGAAAGGCCACTAGAAAGTCCTGTGTGAGCCGCACGGTGTCAGCGAAGCTGTGGTTGTTTAGAAAATGCAATAGCAGTCATCACACAGGGAAAGTGCAGCTCGTTGAATGAGTGTGAAATTTGTCCAGATTCTTAGGTTCTTCCCTGGAGACTGTTAATAATGATGATAAACTTTTTGGACCACAATTTGATACTGAGTGGGGTTGGAGTAGTGAGTGGCACTGTAATTGTGTTTAGTTTTTGAATTTTAAAATAGGATTTTATTCCCATATGTCACAAAGAGGCCACATTCAGTTGACCACAGTCTACTTGGCCCACTCAAAGCCTTGGTAGAATGTAAAATTAGATTCACCGCCTTGAAAAACCTGTCATTTATACAGAAATTAAATTCTGCAATAGTGCATAGGGGATTTCTGCAGGTGAATGTTCTCATTTCAGTTTCAATCCTGTGAGAAATGAAAGCTCATCTTACAAAGCTCATCTTTGAGGGATCTGTGACCCTGAAGTGGGGCTTCTCCCTCCCACTGAGAAGTGGGAAAGGTCAGTCTCTGTTCAACCCATCATTGTAAGCATCCAAATGTCAAGAGAAACAGAAATAGCCTCTCATTTTGGGCCAGATTCCAGATATTATTTTTTCTAATTATTTGGAAATTTCACTGAAATGATTTTCCTCTCAATGTAAAAGATTATTTTTTATCCTTAAGTTTGTTATGAAACCCAAATGCTATGTGTAACACATATTTTTATGATAATTTGTCATATATAAGGCAATTATGTTCTTCCATCCCTGCATTTAGAAGCCCAGCCATCCAGTTGGCACAGCACACTCTGAAAAAGATAAGAAAGGTCACTACATCACTACATTCACAGTGCCCAAATCCACTTTTTAAATTAGAAATCACCTCTTATAAAATCACTTTCTCTTTTTAAACTTTATTTGCTGAGTTATTCCTTTCCCCCATGAAACTGACAAAAGGATATCTTACATTAGAGAGAAAGAGAGAGAGAGAGAGAGAGAGAGAGAGAGAGAGAGAGAGAGAGAGAGAGTTAAAAATAGCAAGTCAGAATATTCTGATGTTCCCTGGCTTTCTTTGACCTTTAAATGGCTGCATCATAGAGTTCCCATACAAGAACACCTAGAATATGAATGCAGTCCAAACAATCTTTAAAAATTAACCTGATGAGATTAGGTCTCTTCTCAGTTTAGGTTTTTCTCCCTATTAATACTTTATTTAATTCTTTACTATTTCTAAATAAAATTTTTTATTTTAAATATTTTCTTCTGATATTTGTAACAACTCTTTAAAAACTCTAATAAGTCAAAGTTTTAAATAAATATAAGAGCTTTCAAATTCTTGTATATATTCCAATATCATTTATAAACTTAGTCATATGCTCTTAAACATTTTAACTACAAGTTTAAAATTAATTACACATTTTACATGAAAAACCTATTTTGCCAGATTCCCTTAAAGATGACAAGCATACAATCTCTCAGGAGGTGACACTGACAGAAGACAGGTCAGGGATTGCCTGGAATCAGGTTAAGGAAGGAGTAACTGTAAAACAGATAAGGAAACTACTGGTGGCTACACAAGTATAGACATTTTTCAAAATTCAATAAGCTGCACCTTAAAATAGACTTATCATATGTTACTTATATGCCCACAACATTGACCTAAGGGGGGAATATATATATATATATATGTGTGTGTGTGTGTGTGTGTGTGTGTACCCATACACATACAAATTATCAATGGATTTAAAATTTAAACTTAACACAAAAGGACTAAGTCTTCACTCTCAATGACTTTACCATCTCTACATTTAATTCTATACAGGTTTTTTTTAAGTAGTTGAGATGAGATCTGAAAGATGAGGTGTGAGGGGACACCAAGCTGAGGAACAGGAGGGGTCAGCTGAGGTTCTCCATCAAGAGGTATACAAGGCAGAAGTAAGCAGTCAGATGGCTCTTGAATTTCTGCCAGTTTTGGACCAGCTGTCACGAGATCTGCTGGTGGGGTAGGTGGAAACAGGGACCGTGCTACATGCCTGAAGACACAACTGAGTAAGAGAGACTGGCCAGAGGGAGTGTTCGTTTCCTGAGGCTGCTATGCAGATGGCCACAAACGCAGTGCCGTACAACAACACTGATCTACCCTCAGACAGTTCTGGGCGCAGAGGTCTGAGGCCAGTGTTACTGGGATAACACTTAGCTGTTGGCAAGGCTACCTCCTACCAGAGGCCCAAGGGGAAGATCTGTTCCTATTCCATTTCTGGAGGTTGTGGCATTCCCTGGCTCCTGTCAACACCCACTTCTGTGGTCACATTTTCTCATCTGTGCGACTGTCAAATGTCCCCTCTTATAAGGACACTGGTGGTTACAGGACTACCTCTCCATCTCAAGATCCAAAACTTAGTCACTTCTACAAAGTCTCTTTTGCCATATGAGGTCAGATTGCCACGTTCCAGGTTCCAGGATGTGATGTTACGGTGGCCACAGGTGAGCCCGGCAACAAGGAGTCGGTATTTTGGAGTGAAGAAGCACTTTCCGTGACCTGCCCAGACAGCTGCGTGTTTGACCTGGTCTTCCTCCAGTTTGTATTCATGGTGTGGTGCGGATAAAGTGTGTGTATTAGACAGATAATTCAGGATGGAAGGGACTGAACCATCTGGCCCATATCCAATCCGCAGAAGGCTTCACATAAATGAAATGTTACTTGGAAGCCCACTTTTTAAATGTTTCCAGAGAGGCCCACTTCACTGCGAAGCCCCCAGGGTGGAGCTGGCAGCCTCTCACTCACACTGAGCGGCAGGATGAGGACGCACCCCCATGGGGCTCCGGGTGAGCTGGAACCCCAAATGTCACACTGAAGGCGACCAGCTCCACCGGAGGTGGCCTCAGGCAGGCTATGCATTCGTCCATCAGATGCTCATGCCTGGGGCCAGACGGCTGCTGACAGAGTCTCTGGGGCCAATACAGACAGGGACCCTTTGCCCAGGTAGGGATACTGATAACATGACTGCCTCCTATCAGTTACTGCTCCAACAGCCTAGAGCAAGCATGTCCAACGCAAAGGCTAACACAGGCCAAATAAACACGGCTTAAGTTTATGTGGGCCGAAAAAACACAAAAGCTTGAATTTTCATATAAACGTAGATTTACTTCGATAGAGAAATGATGAATACAAAGGGCTGAAATAAATGAATAATAGTTAACATAAAATAATAGTACATTTTAATAAAAATTAATATTTTTTCTTGAACATTAACTTACCAGACACTGAATAACTGCACAAATTAATAAGTGTAACACAAATAAACCTATTTCCCTTGTATCCCGGAAGCGAAATATTCCTATTGCATGCACCAAATAAGTCAGTACAAGGCTAATGATGTGGTAACCGGCTGCTAAAATATTTGCTGCTAGTGTTAGTGGAGAGAAATGGGGCCCCTGTGCATAAGGCGCATAAGGAACATGGGGCCCCTGTGCAATATTATTATAGTAATCAGTCATTAGCGAATGTTGTAGTTAGTTATTAATGATTATGTATAACGGCATATTGTAAAAATTAAGTAACAAAATTTTTATTAAAATGATTCTTACATACCATTATATTGGCTGGGCTGCAAAAATATTCGTTGTGGTTCACAGGGCCCGTGGGCTGCAAGTTTGACATGCTTGACCTAGAATATCTGCTTTGGGACAGAAAGGCAGTCTTAGGGATCATTTCACTGGTCCACATGTGTCAAACACAAGGCCCGCGGGCCAAATCCGTCCCACCAGGCCTTGCAATGTGGCCCGCACCGCGCTGTCATCACTGCACTCCGCTGCGTTTCCATCACAATGACAGTTTATGACTGTTCAGTAAACCATTCGGCCCGCGATTTAGGCTGGATTTTAGATTTTGGCCCCTTCTCTGATTGAGTTCGACACCCCTACACTGGTCAGTAAGGTAGAAGGTGAAACTTGTAAGAAGATTCATACTCTATACCTCCATCCCATACTCAATATAGCTACTTTTATTTTTAGTTCAAAAGAAAATGTGCCAGACACACATCAGATTTTCAGAAAGTCTTTACTGAATGGACAAATGAATGACTATGGGTGTCTTCTCTTCTAAATTGTGACTTCTGTCTATCTGGGTGTGTGCCCTTCAGACACAGAATAAGGGAGACAGAAAATGAAGGAAGCCAATAATTCCAGTTTAGGTTGTTTCCTGAAACGACATGAGATCGGAAGTGCTTCTTCTGTGGCCTTGCTGTGGGTGTGTCTGATGCTTTGTAGCATTTTCATGGGGTGCCCAGTGTAACAGCTACTTCCTCAAAACTCAGCGACTGGAACGAAAACAGCGTATCATCCTACTTAGTGTCTGAGTGGATTGGGGAGTGGCTTAGCTGAATAGTGCCTTTGTGTTCTCACAGCATTGCAGTTGGCTTCTCCCAGAGTGAGTGATTCCCAAGAGAAAGCAAGGAAAAGCTGCCATTGGTCACACCATGTCACTTTTGCCTCACTTTGTCCACATTCAGCTATTCCGTTGGGGAGCAGAGTGTTAAAGAATTTCTGGATATTTTTCAAACAGTGCAGCCAGTCATAATCATAATAAAAGAAACCTATCATTCCCCAGAATGAGTATCCAATTTCAAATGTTTCTTCTCTGATGTTAGGAGCTATGTATCATTCTTTTTTTTTTTTATTAATATATATATATATATATATATATATATATATATATATATATATATAGTGTGTGTGTGTATATATATCTTATATATATATAGTGTGTGTGTGTGTGTATATATATATATATACACACTCTAGTGACCTTTTGTGAGAAATTGCACAAGACTCAGGAGCCCTCCCCTCCCTCCCCCTCCCCTTCCCTCTTCCTCCTCCACCCCCTCCTCTTTACCAATCTCCCTCCCCCAAAAATCAGGAGCCCTCCCCTCCCTCCCCCTCCCCTTCCCTCTTCCTCCTCCACCCCCTCCTCTTTACCAATCTCCCTCCCCCATGGCACAGTGGGGTGGGGGAGGGAGATTGGTAAAGAGGAGGGGGTGGAGGAGGAAGAGGGAAGGGGAGGGGGAGGGAGGGGAGGGCTCCTGAGTCTTGTGCAATTGGAGATTGGAGAGTCCTGGAGTGGCTCTCAGAGGCCCCACCTCCAGGCTGCACAGAGCAGCCACCAGCCCCACCCCCACTGTGTGCGCCACCATCTTGTGATGGTGTTATGGTGTGAGGGTCAATTTGCATACCACCTCTTTATTATATAGGATATATACATATTCTCTCCAATAAAAGAGAAACATGCAAATTGACTGTACCTTCGCTACACCACAAGCCACAGCCACCAGCCGATCAGGGTGAGCATGCAAATTAACCCAACCAATATGGTGGTTAATTTGCACATCCAGGCCAGAGTGAAGACTGAAGACAGCGTAGAAAGAAGCCAAGCGCGGCGGAGAAGCAAGCAGCAGGGTGGCGGAGAAGGGAGGGAAGCAGGAGGGGCAGCGGAGACGCAGCAGGAAGCCCTACCGCAGGAATCTTCCTGCAAGGGGCCTCCAGTATACAGATATTTAAATTTATTTCAGAGAGGAAGGGAAAGGGAGAGAGAGTTAGAAACATCAACGATGAAAGAGAATCATTGATTGACTGCCTCCTGCATGCCCCCCGCTGGGAATCGAGCCCGCAATCTGGGCATGTACCCTTAACTGGAATTGAACTAAGGACCCTTCAGTCTGTAGGCTGACACTCAATCTGCTGAGCCAAACCAGCTAGGGCTATCTTTACTATATTTACCATAAGTTTATTAGAGAAATGACCACTGTAGAGTATATCTGAATTTCCTTTTACAAAGTTGAAGTTAATAGCCCTCCCCCCAAAGAGAAGAAAATGTGTCTCAAAACTCATTTAAAAAAATTAAACTTCATGCAAAATAGATTAGTCATTGCTAATCATAAACCTAAAAAATATCCAGAAATCCTTGAAGAATTTCCTCTTAGATTTCTAACATTTGTAAGCAGGAGGAACTTTAAGAACTTTCCTAATTCTTTAACCCAAACATAGGGTAACTTTATTGGATCAGAAGCCCTGATCTTGTTATCTGGTTCTTTACATTCTAACATTCTAACACATTGGGCATCTCTTACTGAAAGATTACTTTGATTTCTACTACCTTCTTTTTTGTTAAATGGATGTATAATTGACATATAGCTTGTGTTCATTTCAGGTGTAGAACAAACAGTATCTTCTTTATACTTGTCCTTATTATCAGATTTTTAAAAAATGAGTTAATGTTGCTTTCATAATTTTTAAAAAGACTATTTTCATTTTTTAAAATTAACTTCAACCAGAAGAGAAGTTTATTTTGAAGTCACATTAATGATAGAAAAAAACCAAATACCATATATTCTTTAATTAAAAAAAAAATTATTTGTTTATTTTATTTTATTTTTATTTTTTTAAATATATTTTATTGATTTTTGTACAGAGAGGAAGGGAGAGAGATAGAGAGTTAGAAACATAGGTGAGAGAGAGAGAGCCATCGATCAGCTGCCTCTTGCACACCCCCCACTGGGGATATGCCCGCAACCAAGGTACATGCCCTTGACCGGACCCGGGACCTTTCAGTCCCCAAGCCGATGCTCTATCCATTGAGCCAAACCGGTTTCGGCTAATTAAAAAATTTTTAAATGGCTTTACTTGCTTCATGCATTCTGCTTCAAAAAACGTTTATTTAAAAAAAAAAAAAAAGTGGATAAGGCATCGGCCTGCAGACTGAAGGGTATCGGATTGATTCTGGCCACGGGCACATGCCCAGGTTGCAGGCTCAATCCCCAATAGAGGGTGTGCAGGAGGCAGTCGATCAATGATTCTCTCTCACCATTTATGTTTCTCTCTCTCTGAAATCAATAAAAGTATCTAAAAAAAAAAAAAAAAAAAAAAGCTTCTTTCTACGCTGTCTTCACAAACTGAAGGCTAATGGGCCAAATTTGCCCTCAGAGGACTTTTCTGGCCATGTAGAATGAGTTTTCAATATTAAAGTGTGGGGCCTGGGGCGGGGGAGCAGCCACACTACACACCTCCTGGACTGTGCGGGACCAGGGAGGGGCACTGTATGCCCCTGTCTGACAGCTCTGTCCTATTCCTCCAGGTACCCCAGGTGAACAAAAAGAGGGCAACATAGTAGACCCAACAAGTTAAGGTGGTTACTCAACAGGCACGACAAGCCCACAGGATGGTCTGGTCCTAAATTCCAACTGGACAGGTCATCGTGGATAGTCACGTATCAGGCCTGCAGTTTCCTTAGTAAAAGGTCAATCTTTGCCTTAAGTGAGCCCTGTACACTGTTCTGCATCTAAGATAACATACCTTTCAAATGTCAGAGTAATTTTCCTTTCCAGGCTCTGCGAAGGCATAACCTCAGGCACGAGAGCATAAGATTGCAGAGCTTCTCATTGTTATCTTGTTGCCCACATACCATCTCTGTGCTGTAAATGTTAAGTGATAACTCTCCTGCACTCACCCTTGTAAAAGTATGTGTGTCTCCATTTTGCCTTTTGTCTGACCCTAGAGACTTCCCCATTTGCTTTCTACCTCCTCCTTAATATACCATGGATGAATTTCATGTAACTTCCTTATGTTTTCACCTTTGATTCTACTGCATAAAATAAATAGCAAAACTGCATTTTCCCACAGCATTTCCTCAGTCTGCTGAGATCTAGCTCTGGGCATGTCATAAAAATTTTGGCTCAAATAAAGTACAAAAGTTTTCTATGGGTTTGGATGTTCTTTTGTGGTCTTGTTATTGACCGGAAGCCCCGCCTCCGTTATTCACAGGGCGAGTGTGGTTCCTGCCAGGACCTGCTGGCAGCCTTCATGGGAGGCACCTGTCCAGCAGCGATGCCCTTTGAAGGGCACTTTCCCGGGAGCTGCAGGTCTCAGGCCATCGTGGGCTTGCAGTTTGGTGCCCCTTCTACAAAGCAGGGGCTTTCTGGTGACGGGTCCTGACTTTCTGGTATATTCCAGGTTTACAGCTGGCTGCTAATTTGGCTCTGAATTCCTCTGTGCCCTGGGGAGCCCTGGCCAGCCTTTTTCTAGGTGAATATTGTATAACTTTTAACGCATTTTCAAAGTGGTGAAGTGCTGGGAGTGGCGCTGGCCACGGTGGTGGTAGATGGTAGATCAGTGCCCTGCTGTCTTGATGATGCTGCAGCAGGCACCAGTTTATTCATTTGTAGTCTTTGCCATCTTACAGACTTGCTGGTTTTTTTTTTATTTTATTAGAAAAAATATTGGAAACTGCAGATGAGAGCTTGGGTAACCTGGGACCTGGCATAGTTCAAATTGGCACAATGGCAATCTCTGTTCTTTATATAAAAAGATGCTGGGATAGTCTAGGGCTCTGCTCTGGAGCAGATCCAACTTTTAGGAAGGTCTTCTTTGCTCTCTTAATAGAAGGCTGGAAGTATAGAAAACCATGATTGTATTTTCGTAACTTACAGGAAAACGAGTGAGTAAAGATTAAAATTAAAAAGCGAAATTTTGGAAAATGTGTTAAGAATGGCATGTAAGCCGAAATTGGTTTGGCTTAGGGATAGAGCATCAGCCTGAAAACAGAAAGGTCCCAGGTTCAATTCCAGTCAAGGGCATGTACCTTGGTTGCGGGCCCATCCCCAGTGGGGGTTGTGCAAGAGGCAGCTGATAGATGTTTCTATTTCATCGATATTTCTAACTCTATCCCTCTCTCTTCCTCTCTGTAAAAAAGTCAATAAAATATATTTAAAAAAAAGAAAGAATGGAAATACATTTTAACTTGAAAATGTAAACCCAGTGGATCTCAAAAAATGTTAATTCTATTATTCCTCTTAGGTTTTCACTGAGGGTAAATCTGTGTTCTTTGTCATACACAACTCCTCCTCCTCCCAAAAAATCTGACCATGCATTTGGGATTAAAGCAACTGCTATCATTGATTCCTTTATTAACCATAATAAAGTTCTTTAAAATTGTAGTTTCTGGTTAATTTGTTTCTGAATAAATTAGAATACAATAAAAAGTTGTGTTTAATTTATTGTTTTCTCTCTCTTTTAAAATATTATAAGAAGTAGATTATCAACTGAATTTCTTTTTTCTGTTTAGTGAAGTGATCTGCAGAGGTACCATTTTTTTAAAATTATTTTTTCAATAGAAAATATGCATTCTATAGTAATAGTGATAACTTGTAGAACCTGTAGAAGTCCAATTCTGAACATTGTTGAAATAATTCAATTTAAAGGCATAATAAATTTTGGTTTTCCTTTGTTCATGTATTATGGCAAATATATCTGCTCCACCTCATATATATTAAATATTAGAAATAATATCACTCATTCTCTAAAAAATATTTTTTAACAGAATTTAAGTAAATAAAGACGAGAAAATGGTAATAATTAAGAATATGATTGAAATGAAAAACTGTCATGTTTAACTTTAAAATGTTAAGGTTTATATTAAGAGCATCATTGTCTTCTTTCAGATCAATTTGCGCCTCACCTTGGTTAGCGGAAAGACAAAAGAGTTCCTGTTTTCTCCAAATAACGCTGCTTCTGACATTGCCAAGCATGTGTATGGCAATTGGCCAATGGGTGAGTGGTTTTTCCTATTGAGAATGAATAATGTTACTTCTCCATGCCCTTACCTTATTTCACAAACATTTTTTTTAAAAGTTTTAATATATAAGAGATAAAAGAACAAACTAATTGAGGGTATAAGGATCAAAGGCAAAGGGAACCACTGTAAAGGTAAAGCTACCTCACTGCAAAATGGTAAAGGAGTCTCTTCGCCAAGTCCCTGTTTTTGATTTAGAACTGCTTGATGTAAATGAAAACTATTTTGTAAAAGTAAAACACAATGCAGCTAACATACACTTTCATATAAATAAAACCATTTATACTGAGATACAAAGTAAAGGGAAAGAAAAACTACTTTAACAGATTATAATATACTCTCTTTGATCTATACATAGCCTATTTAAAAATGAATTTGACACAAAGTTAATTTCTAATTCATGTCACTTATTTGTTCTCTGAACTACTAAAAGGTCAAGAAGGTATAAAGTTCAGTTGTGTTTTGCATTTTTAAGCCAGTGTTCATGACGCCAGCATTTTTTTGGAGGGTGTACGTGTATCATTCCTTCCTTTCTCTGGCTCTTTTCTGTGTAATGAGACTCTCTTGCTATCTTAAAGTGATATGTGCTTCCTTTGAATTTTCCAAAAGTCATCTTGACCCTTTTATGGCTTCTACCATAATGATATGATTGTTTCAGCTGATTTCACTTAATTTTACTAGCCAAAGCAATTTGGACTTTTAAAGGACAAGACTTGTTACAAAAAAGAACATGGTGTATACAAATGAACAAATTACATCAGTGTCTCTCAACCTTAAATAATATATTTTTAGAAGAAAAAAATTCTTGTAAATTCCCTTGTGCTGAATTAAGTTGTTTTTATTATAATGTTTATCTTAAAGATAGAAACATGAAACCAGTTAAAACTCTTTATCTTTATTAACTCATATACTTAACTAAAACAGATCCATAAGGAAAATGCAAACATAACTCTAAAACCAATAATATTCAAATTAACAACATTACTGTGCCCTATGATGTATTTTTAAAAAAACCAACTTAAGGCTGAAACCATAAGTATGGTACTGTTGAGATGGCATGCATGTGTTCTTGCTTGGGGACTGAGGACCCAGTCACCACAAAACCTCCATTCACACAGTGTACCAAATTGTCATTCAGCCTTCACTCAGCAACAATTGATTGATTATGTGTTAAGTCAACCTCTGTTATTTCATTGCTAGCTCCTTGGCAATTAAAGTTAAGTCCTACTTGACACTAGTTCAACCACAAACTTAAACACATACATGGCTTTAAAATCCAAAGGCTGTATACTTGGTTATAAAGTGATTATGTGAATTATATAGAATATTTCTTCCAGATTATCATTAAAATGAAAACACAATTTAAAAATTCTTGAAGAGGATTTTCAGACCCTAAGAATATGTCTTTGTGGATTCATAAATCTGAGTCTAAGAAACACTGAAGAAAGAACAAATAACTAGATCTTTCTTCCCATTGAAAATCAAGGGTCAAGTCAGTGCTAGTTCTGAATCAGGGAGCTACTGAAGCTAAAGATCATAGGTAAGAAGGAATTTCAGAAAAGATGAAATGGGCTAACCTTGGGGCTCTTGGGATATTGGAATTTCCTCATAGCCAGGAGCCAGGCAGGACAGATAGCTGTCAGTATGAAAAGCATTTTTGAAATACCTTTCTAGTAGTGATGTTTTACTGAGTATTACACAACATTACTTTTGTGATTTTGGAGGAAAATGATGGTAAAGATTTTGACTATGGATATTGTAAAAAATACTACACAAGACAAAAAATGGTAATTCCTTTAAAAAATTTACTTTATTTGGGCCACATTATAACTTGAGGTAAAAGAAATACTTTTATCTGCATAATTGTTTGACTTGGATATTAAAATTAATTTTAACTCCTTATAATATCCCGACTAATGGTAAACCAAGGTAAGACCCACATGCATGTATTTGCTATATATAGTTTCTCAAATGAGTGAGCCATCTACCAGCATTGGAAATTGATTGTATCAGTCCTATGGTATTTATTTCCATAAAAAAAGTTTTTGAGCTTGGCCTTTTCTCAGTCTGCCAGTTGTAGTCAGCAATTTCAGATAATGCAAGGAATAAAAATAAATAATTTAAATTTCATTTTATATAAATATAAAATATTTAAGTTAAAAATATAGTTCTAAATTGTATCACATAATACACAAAAGGTCAGCAAATGTAAATATTTATTGGTGCTAATAATAAAGGTGAAGTAAATGTTAAATCAATCAAACAAAATAAATACTTCATTCAATTTATTTATTTATTTAATCCCCACCTGAGGATATTTTCCTACTGCTTTTTAGAGAGTGGAAGGGAGAGGGAGAGACAGAAAAATGTCAATGTGAAAGAGACACATCGATTGCCCTGCATGCTCCCAAGCAGGGTCAGGGATGGAGTCTGCAACCTGCAACCGAGATACATGCCCTTGACTAGAATTGAACCTAAGACCCTTCACTCTGCAGGCTGACATAATGAGCCCAAGTGGCTAGGGCTATACAATATATCGGGTCTAGTAATAATTAATGTCGTTTTTAAACATTCGTTTAAAATCTTGCTTGGCGTTGACTTGTATTGACATAACCTTCAAACACGTGGTATCTACAGAACGTGTGAAGTGCAATTAACAAGTTTTGCTTGAAAAAGTTTGTGTTTGGTTTGGTTTTTGTTGCAAAAGTAGGGCTAAGAAGATGGCGGATGAAGAGCATATTCGGCACTGCATGCTTTACGAGTTCCAATTAGGAAGAAAAGCAAGTGAGGCTGCAAAAAACATCTGTAGTGCTCTTGGTCAAGATGCAGTTAGCGCCAGAAAATGCCAGCGTTGGTTTGAGAAATTTCGCGAGGGAAATTTTTCGTTAGATGACAAGAGTGGTCGAGGCCGTGTGTCCAATTTTGATCAAGAAGCTCTTCAAGCTCTTTTGGTGCAAAATCCTCAAATTACCCAACAAGAGCTTGCGACAACTTTAAATTGTTCACAAAAAACAATTTCCAATCAATTGCGTGCACTTGGCAAAGTCCAAAAGTTTGGAAAATGGGTTCCTCATGAGTTGACCGACAACAACCGTAATCAAAGAGTCACAATTTGCAGTTCGCTCCTCTCTCGTCAAAACAGTTTGCCGTTTTTAGAGCAAATTGTTACTGGAGATGAAGAATGGGTGCTGTATGTTAATTTGAAAAGGCGGCCTCAATGGTTGGACAAAAATGAGGCTCCGCAGCCCACGCCAAAACCTGACTTGCATGCGAAAAAAGTGATGTTGTGTGTTTGGTGGAATTTTAAAGGAATTCTTCATTATGAACTTTTACCATCTAACCAAACCATTACAAGTGCAGTGTATAGTGCCCAATTGGAAAGGTTAGCCCAAGCTTTAAGAGAAAAAGAACCCGCGCTGATTAATCGGAAGGGCGTAATTCTTCACCACGATAACGCACGACCGCATACTGCAAGAATCACTGCTGAAAAACTGCGCCAGTTGGAATGGGAAGTTCTCCCTCAACCTGCATATTCTCCTGATATTGCCCCTTCCGATTACCGTTTGTTTCGTTCTTTGCAAAACTTTCTTCTTGGAAAAAAATTTAATAATGAAGAATGCCTCAAAAATGCATTGACCGAATTTTTTGCATCAAAATCACAAGAATTTTACAACAGAGGGATTAAAATGCTTCCTGAGCGTTGGGCACAAGTAGTAGAAAACAACGGCAACTATATTGTTGATTAAATTTTGTTGTATTGTTTAAATAAATTCGATTTAAAAAAGTATTAGAAAACGACATTAATTATTACTAGACCTAATATTTTTAGAAGCAATTGGATTTTCTTGGTATGATATTATACAGTTTAGTGAAATATTGGTGTGTTTTTTTTAATCCTTATCTGAGGATAAGTTTATTGATTTTATGTGTTTTTTTAAAATAAATCTTTATTGTTCAGGTTATTACAGTTGTTTCACTTTTTCCCCCCATAGCTCCCCTCCACCCGGTCCCCATCCCACCCTCTGCCCTTACCTGCCGCCGCCCCCTCTCCCCACCCCACACACACTGTTCTCATCCATAGTTGTGCAATTTTTGTTCAGTCTCTTCCTGCACCCCCCACATCCTTCTCTCCCTGAGAATTGTTAGTCCACTCCCTTTCTATGGCCTGGATTCTATTATATTCACTAGTTTATTCTGTTCATCAGATTATTTTTTCACTTGATTTTTAGATTCACTTGTTGATAGATACGTATTTATTCTTCATAATTTTTTTTATTTAAATATATTTTATTGTTTTTTTACAGAGAGGAAGGGAGAGAGATAGAGAGCTAGAAATGTCGATGAGAGAGACACATCGACCAGCTGCCTCCTGCACCCCCCCACCGGAGATGTGCCCATAACCAACGTACATGCCCCTGACCGGAATCGAACCTGGGACCCTTCAGTCTGCAGACCGATGCTCTACCACTGAGCCAAACCAGTTTTGGCTGTTCTTCATAATTTTTATCTTTACCTTTTTCTTCATCTTCTTCTTCTTAAAGAATACCTTTTAGCATTTCATATAATACTGGTTTGGTGGTAATGAACTCCTTTTGCTTTTTTTTTTTTTATCTGTAAAGCTCTTTATCTGACCTTCAATTCTGAATGATAGCTTTGCTGGGTGGAGTAATATTGCTTGCAGGTTCTTGCTATTCATCACTTTGAATATTTTTGCCACTCCCTTCTGGCCTGCATAGTTTCTGTTGAGAAATCAGCTGACAATCATATGGGTTCTCCCTTGTGGGTAACTATTTTTCTCTTGTTGCTTTTAATATTCTCTCTTTGTCTTTTGCTCTTGGCATTTTAATTATGCTGTGTCTTGGGGTGGTTCTCTTTCGATTCCTTTTGTTCTGGGTTCTCTGCACTTCTTGAACTTGTAAGTCTATTTCTTTCACCAGGTGGGAGAATTTTTCTGTCATTATTTCTTCAAATAGGTTTTCAGTATCTTGCTCTCTCTTCTTCCGGCACCCCCATAATTCAGATGTTGGTATGCTTGAAGTTGTCCCAGAGGCTCATTACACTATCTTCATATTTTTCAATTCTTTTTTCTTTTTGCTTTTCCAGTTGCGTTTTTTGCTTCTTCATGTTTCAAATCTTTGACTTGATTCTTGTGATCCTCTAGTCTGCTGTTGGATCTCTGTATATTATTTTTAATTTCAGTTAGTGTATGCTTAATTTCTAGTTGGTCCTTTTTCATATCCTCAAGGGTCTCACTAAATTTATCGTCAGTTTCTAGAAAATTCTTGAAAAACCTTATAACCATGGTTTGAACTCTATATCCAGTCATTTGCTTTTCTCCACTTCTTTCATTTGTGACCTGTTTCTTTGTCTCTGCATTTTGGCTGCTTCCCTGAATTGATAGAGTGGCCCTGTGTGCTAGGTGTCCTATAGGGCCCCGTGGCTCAGCCTCCCCAGTTACCTGAGGTGGACACTCTTGGTGCACCCCTTTGTGGGCTGTGTGCACAGTCTTGCCGTATTTAAGCCTTGATTGTTGTTGGTATCACTGGGAGGAATTGACCTCTAGGCCAATTGTGTTTACGATAGGAGAACTTCTGTGCTGGAGACACCTTTATGAAGCAAGACTTGCTTCAGTGGGGCTTTGGTGCTCACTGAGTCTGCCCTCTGAGTGTGTCCCTTATGGATCTGAGGAGTTGTAATCTGGATGGTCCTACTCTGACCCCTGGGTACACTGGCTCTTGGATCTCCAAGGAGGTGCTAATTTAGCTTCTGCCTGAGGCCACCCAGCAGGAGCTATGGAGAAATCTGCAGATTCCTCTTCTTTGTTTGGGTTTTGGAGGTGCCCAGATGAGGCCCAGTTGTGAAGAAATGCAAGCTGATGCAGGGCTGTAGGCCTACTATTGGATGTTCTGGGTCTCACTGACTCAGCTGCAGTTTGTTAGATAAGTTTAGATTTCAAAGGACCTGGCCATTCATATGCAAAAGCCTCTGCACACAGCTTGGATGGGATGGACTCTCAGGGCACAGCAAACAGCAATGGCTTCCCAATAGCCCTGCTCTAAAATGCCCCTAGGTCTTAGTGTCCCTTGGTAATCGCTGCAAGCACCTCTGAGGGAAAGCCACCCTCGAGTTCTGCCCACTACCAGACAGTCCATTTTCTCCCCTTATGAGTCTGGGTCTCCAGAGTCTTGCCTGGAACTGAAGTTCAGAGCAGTCGGGAGCTTGTGTCTCCCTCTGGATTGAGAAAGCCTGCTGTGTATTCAGTTGTCAGCCCTCTCCGCATGCTAGCCTTCGTACCTCTGTACTTTACTTCTGCAGCTCCTCTGAGTCTCAGTGTGCTTTTCTCTTCCCTTCTAGTTGTAGAATGTCCACTTAGCCAGATTTCCTGTGGTTCTGGATGATGTCCATTTTGTCTTTTAGTTGTAATTTTGAAATTGTGGTGTGAGGCAGCACTTTTGGGTGTTAACCTAAGCTGCCATCTTATTTTCTCCTTATGATTATTGATTTTAAAGAGAAAGGGAGAGAGACATTGATGTGAGAGAGAAACATTGATTTGTTGCCTCTCATATTGGCCCCCACTAGGAATCAAACCAGAAACCTTGGTATGTGCTCTGACTGGAATACAACACACAATCTTTTGGTATATGGGATAATGCTCCAACCAACTTAGCTTCCTGGCTTGTGCTAGTGAAATATTGTCAATTTTTTAGGTGAAATAGTCAAACACATATCTGTTACTGGGTCAGAGATCCAAAATGTAACTTACTGCATATATGTTACTGGTTGCTCCTTGAAGCATTGTTCTTCTGCAGTTCTCTAAATTTCACATCCTCTGAGAGGGAAGGGGAGTTAGCATATTAAATCAGTGGTGTATGCAGAAATCAGATCACTCTGTGTAAGATAATGAAATATGTGGCTTCAAGTTTCTGCAGTTCAAAAACTACTTTAAATGTTTTTAGACTATTTTTACCTGTGAATTAGATAATTACTGTCATTTGTTTTTATATCTATGAAACATTTACATCTTGACCAGAAATATTCTAATAAACCACAATTTGGGGTGTGATGAATTCAGAGTAATTCATACAAAAGTGTTCAAGGCTTATTTGACCTTTAGAAGATGAGGCATCTAGGAACTCTAGAGTCAGAAGGAGTGAAGGCATGCCTGGGGGAGGGAAGAGGGACCAGAGGAAAGGCTGGAGGAGTCTAGGGGGTGGGGGGCAGGGAAAGGGAGGTGGGGGTTGGTGGTGGATGGGAATTACATTTACTTTTTCACTACCCAGTTGGCTGAGCTGAGTCACTGAGAGGCACTGGTTTTATCAAATTCATATTTATTACTCTAAGCACACACACACACAAAAGACAAAAGGAAAGTGCTTTTCGGGTATCCATTTTCTCTTCTATCACTTCCTCTTCGGGATATTTTAAACTAGTGCATCTGATAATAGGAGCTTCTATAAGAAACAAACACATCATACTAGAATTGTTGAGAAAGATAATGGTGGAAATCGCAAATCTCTATCAAAATCAGAGCTTAATTATATCCACAAGCTAGAGAAAATTACTAACCCTATACCCTATCATATGCCAGTGTCCTTACACCATCATTTTAACAGAGTAGTGTTTCATAAGTTTCATAAATAGTGTTTCAAAATTAAGTATTCTGTTATTCATCCTTCCCACCAGTTTGTCTTTTGACTTTCATTGTGCACTTCCCTAGCTTCCACAGTACCTTCTAATATATAGTTTGTTTTTCAAGTTTGTCCTGAGTATTTTGGGTAAAGCGAATTAAAGTTGTTTTCTGAAATGTTTATCATATGGCTTCAAAAAGACAGTAAAGTAATAAGTCACCATTGTTCAAAAGTAAACATAATTTTAAAAAATTCTTTAAAAAATTTTTTGTTCTCTAGTTTTACTGATATATAATTTTTTGTTTATTTTCTATTTCAATAAACTTATTCTTTTCAAAGCCTTTGTAACACATTATTTCTAGCCTCTACTATATATTTAAACAGGTACAAATATTGGAATACTATAATATATTCTGTTAATTACTGGTAATTGAAATTAATTTTCAAATGATATTTCTTTTTACCTAGGCTTAGACTTTTCACAGTTTTTTTTTTTTTTTTTTTTTTAAACTTCAGGACTCTATTTTGGCACATGTTGTGTTCTTAAAAAGCAAAAACTAGGCCGAAACCAGTTTGGCTCAGTGGTAGAGCGTCGGTCTGCGGACTGAAAGGTCCCAGGTTCAATTCCGGTCAAGGGCATGTACGTTGGTTGTGGGCACATCCCCATAGGGTAGGCGTGTCGAACTCAATCAGAGAAGGGGCCAAAATCTAAAATCCAGCCTAAATCGCGGGCCGAATGGTTTACTGAACAGTCATAAACTGTCATTGTGATGGAAACGCAGCGGAGTGCAGTGATGACAGCGCGGTGCGGGCCACATTGCAAGGCCTGGCGGGACGGATTTGGCCCGCGGGCCTTGTGTTTGACACATGTGCCATAGGGGGAGTGCAAGAGGTAGCTGGTCAATGTTTCTCTCTCATCGACATTTCTAGCTCTCTATCTCTCTCCCTTTCTCTCTGTAAAAAGTCAATAAAATATATTAAAAAAAAAAAAAGGAAAAACTAGTCTTTCTGCAGCTCTGACTATGGTGAAGAGCTAGCAGGAACCGAGACCAGGAGGATCCAAGATGGCTGCTCGGGTAGACACCTAACCGCAGCAGCTCACAACAATTTCAATGGAATACAACTAAAATGTAGAGTGGACATTACCCAGACCTACAGGTAGTCGACTGACTGAAAACTCTACAATAGGAAGGTGGGAGAAAACCAGAAGGAAAATCAGAGGAGCTGAAAAAAAGCCTAAGGTACGGAGACATGCTGCGCGCTCGCACGTACGCACGCACCGAGAGGTCGCAGCCGGAGAGGAGGAGAGGGCTGGATGCTGCCTGGCGTTCCCTAGCAGGAAGGAAATAAAACCCCCACCCTGGGCTGAACCCCCGAACCGGCAGTGCTGAGCCCCATTATGGGCCAGATTCTGGGGACCCAGGCTCCGGCAGAGGGAGACGGGGCTGGGAGGCTGAATCCCAGGGGAAAAACGAAAGGCGGGGGCCCCCGGAGTCGCGCGCTTTGTGCGCAGAGGACTGAATGTAGACTCTGATTCTGGATTACCCTAGCCGGAAGAAACAAAGCCTCTGGCGCCTCAGACCGGACCGCCCCGAACTCCCGGTCTGGACCAGACCCTGGGGACCCAGGCTGGGCAGGGGGAGACGGGGCTGTGAGGTGGAGTCCTGGGAGCAGGGCGAAAGGCCGAGCCCCCGGAGTCGCGCACACTGTGTGCAGAGGACAGTCTGTTGACTCTGATCCTGGACTCCCCTAGCGGGAGAGAGAAAGAAAGCTCCAGACTGGAGGATCGCGACGAGGAGCAGGAGCCCCTGCTGGACACCGGCCAGCCGGGCGCCAGCAAGGAGCCGGGCGACGGGGCCCCCAGGGCGGGGGGTGCCCCTGAGCCGTCGACCGCTGAGCGCAGGCAACAGAGCCAAGGCCGGGGGCTGCTTCCTGGGCGGCGCCAACCCCGGAGACAGGCTGAAGCAGCGCAGGAGCCCGCGGAGAACAAAGGGGTGCCACAGGCCAACCTGCTGAGATTCCAGGACGGGGAGGAAGAAACCATAGAAGTTCTCAATGTGAAGAAATCAAGTGAGAGCAAATGATAGTAAAATTACTTAAGAAAGAATGCAAAGAATATCTTGAAAAATCAAAGACTAAGTCAGAACTCAACTCACCAGCCAACATTGCAACATAAATGCGTTTTAAAAAAAGAAAGAAAGAAAGAAAGAAAGAAAGAAAGAAAGAAAGAAAGAAAGAAAAAGGGACAGAATGTTGGAACAGCGGCGACCAGGCCTAGAGTGGCCAGGCACAAGGCAGTGGCAGCCGGGCCCGGAGCAGCAGTGGTCAGGCCCCAGAGCAGCAGCAGCCAGAACCAGAGCATCAACGGCCAGCACTGGAGCAGCCAGACCTGGGGCAGTGGCAGCCAGGCCTGAGGCAGAGGCGGCCAAGCCCAGGGAGGCCAGTCCAGGAACACCCAGACCCGGAGTGGCCGGGCCCAGAGCAGCCGGGTTGGGAGCAGCCAGGCCCAGAACAGCAGAAGCCAAGCCCAAAGCATCCAGCCCGGGTGCGGCCAGGCTCGGAGCAGCCGGGCCTGGGGCAACCGGGCCCAGAGCAGCCGGGTCAGGTGTGGCCAGGCCTGTAGCAGTAACAGCCAAGTCCAGAGCAACTAGGTCGGGAGCGGCAGTGACCAGACCCGGAGCAGCGACTGCCAGGCTGGGAGTGGCCAGGCCCGGAGCAGCGGCTGACAGGCTGGGAGCAGCCAGGCCCGGAGCGGCCGGGCCCGGAACAACCGGGCCCAGAGCAGCTGGGTCGGGTGTGGCCAGGCCTGTAGCAACAACAGTCAAGTCCAGAGCAACTAGGTCGGGAGCGGCAGTGACCAGACCCGGAGCAGCGACTGCCAGGCTGGGAGCGGCCAGGCCTGGAACAGCCGGGTCTGGTGTGGCCAGGCCCGGAGGAGAGGCTGCCAGGCTGGGAGCGGCCAGGCTCAGAGCAGCGGCTGCCAGGCTGGGAGCGGCCAGGCCCGGAGCAGCTGGGTCTGGTGCGGCCAGGCCAGGAGAAGCGGCTGACAGGCTGGTAGCAGCCAGGCCCGGAGAGGCCGGGCCCGGAGAGCAGCCGGGTCGGGTGTGGCCAGGCCTGTAGCAGCAACAGCCAAGTCCAGAGCAACTGGGTCGGGAGCGGCAGTGACCAGACACGGAGCAGCTGGTTGTGGAACGAACCAGAGCAACAGAGGCCAGGCCCGGAGCAGCCAGGCCCAAAACAGCTCGCTCCTCACCTGCCCCTGCCCCAAGGCTGCCTCTCAGACATGGCTGGAAACTTTTGCGGGAACTTGAGGGTCTGCTGAATCAAGTGATGAAGGCTTATATCTGGATGTGTTGAGTTAGTATAGTGCTGGGGTGTTGATCTGTGAGTGCCTTGGGTGGGGCCTGGATGAGGCTGGTTGTCCTATTTGGAAATGTCTTTTGTGTGAAGTATATCATTGGGCATGTGGAGGTATTATTGATATGAGAAAATGCTAAGTAACAGATTTGCTATCTGAAAAAGGATTTACTATCGGGGAAAGGGAGGGAGGAAGAGACTGAACATAAACTGTGCACCAATGGATGAGGATGAGGGGGCAGAGGGTGGGGTGGGAACCTGGTGGAGGGGGGAAGAAACGAGGAACTTGTGTAATAATATGAACAATAAAGACTGATTTAAAAAAAAAAGAAGAAAAAAAAGAAATGCATTATACCTGGTTATGAAATAATGATGTAAGATTTTAATTTTTTGTGCCTAAAATTAACTTATAAAGTTTAATCCAGCTCATTTTTATTGATCTATGAAACACTGAAATAATAACTATAATAAATTATAAGTATGCCAGCTTAGTCTTTAAGACGTTTAAAGTCCTTATCTAGCTATAAGCAAACTTGTCCACTTCCCATTTAATAATGAATTGAAAAAGCACTAATGTAACGTAATATCATTAAATAATGTACTTGATGGCAAAAAAAAAAAAAAAAAAAAAAAAA
Source organism: Pipistrellus kuhlii (assembly GCF_014108245.1). Taxonomy (NCBI): domain Eukaryota; kingdom Metazoa; phylum Chordata; class Mammalia; order Chiroptera; family Vespertilionidae; genus Pipistrellus; species Pipistrellus kuhlii. Next base: position 90,776,015 of record NW_023425529.1, on the reverse strand, counting down.
AAAAAAAAAAAAGAACCGAGACCACAGTGATTGCATGAGTAGTGCCTGCTTTTACTGAAGTGGAAGCTCCAAGTGTCTTCCTTGATGTATCCTATTTGATTTGATCAGAAGTTTAGAATAATGCAGTAGTATTTTAATTTTGTGTTGAAATACTTAACAAGTTCACTGGTTCTTTTCAGACTGGGAAGAAGAGCAGGTCAGCAGCCCAAATATTCTACGACTTATTTATCAAGGATGATTTCTACATGGAAATGTCACATTAGGAGGTAATAGTTCACCTTTCTAATGGGATTTAATGTCTGTCTCATGGCAGCATTATCCAGTTGTTTATTTAATGATAATATGTGATTTTACTAAAAAATTTTAACTTCAAATTCAATATAAATTTGCCTATTTTTTGATGTCCACTTCTTTACATTTTACATTCTGTTAAATTTAATGGTGTTTACTACCTTGTGAAATAAACTCTGTCCATACCTAGTTTATAAATGTAATTTTATTTACTTCTGATAATATAATTTAAATGTAATATTTAAAGATAAAGCCAGACAAATTAGGAAACATAATTGATTTTCAAATATAATGATGAAGGAATGTTTTCAGTTTGACTTTAACTGTTGTAATGGCCATTCATGTGAGAATAATGAGTAACAGAGTCAGTGTCATATAGCGGCTGAAAGAGCAGATTTTAGAGCCAGACAGTCCACGGTGCACCCTGGCTCCCTGCTCACCGGCTGTGTGACCTGCGGCAAGTGCTTTGTAGCCCAGTTTCCTCACAGTAAAACAGAATAGCCATCACGCCTGCCTCCTAGGTTGGGAGGATTAAGCTGTTTTGTCCGTTTATAAGTTTTTTCTTTCTCTCTTTTATTTTGCTCAATTCCTCCACACCCCCTTTCCCCCCCCTGACAGCTATCTGCCTGCTCTCTATCTATGACTCTATATCTCTATTTTGCATGTTAGTTCATTTTGTCATTAGATTCCACATATAAGTGAAGTCATATAGTATTTTCTCTGATTGGCTTATTTCACTTAGCACAATGCTTTCCAGGTCCATGCAAAGGGTAAGTTTTCCTTCTTTTTTATGCCAAGTAGTATTCCATTGTGTAAATGTATCACAGATTTTTTTTTTAATTCCTCACTGAGGATATATTTGAGAGAGAGAGGGAGGGAGAGAAAGAGAAAGAGAGAGAGAGAGAGAGAGAGAGAGAGAGAATGAGAACGGATGACACTCCAACCAACTGAGCCACGTGGTCAGGGCATACCATAACATTTTTATTCACTCATCTACTGATGGACACTTGGATTGCTTCCAAATCTTAGCTATTGTAAATAATCCTACAATGAACATAAGGCTGTATTCATTCTTTCAAATTAGTATTCGGATTTCTATAGATAAATACCCAGAAGTGGAATTGCTGGGTCATAAGTCAGTTCTATTTTTAATTTTTTGAGGTAACTCCATACTTCTTTCCACAGTATACACACAAAGCATTTAGAATAGTGCTTCATGTGCACTTGTTAGCTACCGTGTTTGCCAGAAAATAAGACATCCTCCGAAAATAAGACCTACTTACAGGTTTCCTTCTGAGTGAAATATAAGGCATCCCCCAAAAATAAGGCCCCCGCTAGGCTAAACATGAGAGATTTGGTCCACTGATTCTGAAAGAAATGGAGTCACGAGAAATTCACCAGGAAATTCAGGAATTGGATTGTTATGATGATGTTCCAGAAGATGATGACATGATTGTCATTGAATAAATGAGTAAATTCTTAATACTGTAGAATTCACAGTTTGTCTAGTTTGTGTTGACAACTACCGTACTACCATACCATATACAGGTAATAAATTTCCTTTATTTTCATTTAACAATAAATGTACCGTATTCTTCTTCATGGAAAAATAAGACATCCCCTGAAAATAAGACCTAGCGCATCTTTGGGAGCAAAAATTAATATAAGACACTGTCTTATTTTCGGGGAAACAGGGTATCACTACTCTTTTTAGGTGATTGGAGAAATGTTGCTCAATGGTGCCCCCTTATGGGTATATTTTCTACCATCAGCAGGATTTGTTTTGTTAGTACTGTACTCTGCATTCACCAGTTACCTTGTGTAAAGGAATGCACGCAGTTGGGGCGTAGCTTAGTGCAGGTCGGAACATTTAAAAATGTTGCAGAAACCACGCCATGGGGCAACAGAACCAATTACTGGGCCAGTTGCGGTGTGATTATGTGCTAGTGCTAATCATTCCTTAGACATTGTTTAGGCTATAATTGTAGATATTTGAACCCACAACTCCCCCCCCCCCCTTTTTTTAATATCAGCGAAATTACTAGTGTTTTTTCCATATGGGATATTCATTAAAACTTGTTAAAAATAACAGTTTCATAAGCGTTGTGTTAATTTACTTATAAGCAAATCTTAGTTAAAAGCATTTTAAAATTAACAGGGTGTTAATTTTCACATATGACATATAGATTAGAAATTTTGCCCATTGAGCCGAAGCCGGTTTGGCTCAGTGGTAGAGCGTTAGTCTGCGGACTGAAAGGTCCCAGATTCGATTCCGGTCAAGGGCATGTACATTGGTTGCGGGCATGTCCCCGATGGGGGTTGTGTAAGAGGCAGCTGGTCGATGATTTCTCTCATCGATGTTTCTAGCTCTCTATCTCTCTCCCTTCCTCTCTGTAAAAAATAAATAAAATATATTTAAAAAAAAAAGAAAAAAAAAAAGAAATTTTGCCCATTGAATCTGAGGTCTGTTAAATTGAAGGCCACAAAATTAAGGGTTTACTGTACATGTATTTCAAAAGTATTCTATTAATTAGAAATTTGTAGGTAAATTAATGATCTACCTTAATATATTTTTGTTTAGCCAAAACTGGCTTGGCTCAGTGGATAGAGCATCAGCTTACAGACTGAAAGATTCTGGGTTCGATTCCAGGCAAGAGCATGTACCTTGGTTGCAGGCACATCCCCAGTGGGGGGTGTCCAGGAGGCAGCTGATCGTTGTTTCTCTCTCATCGATGTTTCTGACTCTCTGTCCCTCTGGTACCATGGATTTCTCTCATCCAGTGGGGTGAGCTGGGCCCTCTTTGGAGAAGAAACCTGGGTTTCCCAAAATATGAGATCAGTGCCCAGGCCTCACCAGCAGGCGAGGGCATCCCAAGGCAGGCACTGGGGGTGGAGGCCATGGGGGCATATGCTACCACGGAGACAGAACTGAACCTTACATCACCCTGCTTGGCCCTGGAGGATGGCTGGTTAGCCAGAGACGGGTAAGATTCCTCAGGGAAGGAACAACCTAAGACAGGCACAGTCACAGAGGGGCCAGCAGGAGAGAACTTGGGGTCAACAGAGGAGGGGCACACACCCTTATCGCCCTCAGAACTTGTCAGGGACCTGAACCATCACCCCTTCTGAAGGATGTCTCCTGCCCCCATGGCTGATTTGCTTCCCATGCACAGCTCAAATCGGGACCCAGGTAACAGAAACTTGGCTGACAGCAGCTGCCCTCTCACTGCAACAAGTCTTGTTTGAGTTGTCTGTACCCATGGTGTGGGCAAGTGGTTTTTTTGATATCCAAATTCATCATAGTACCAGGAATGCTCAGGGCCTACTCAAGAAAGCAAATAATCCTTTCCCTAATAAAATAAGATTGTTGATAGAGTGTTGAGTTTGACAGTTGAATAATAGTCAATTTCTCAGAGATAATTAAATTGGCTAATTGAAATAATCAAATATTCTATAAAAATTGATTGTACTGTACAAAAAGCTGATCCTAAAGTGTTAACAAAATTCTTATTGGCAGTTCATCTTATGGTAAAATTGCATAACATATAATGAATCTAAAGAAGTCATATTTTAGAGCAAATAATAAAATGTAAAAGCTATCAAGACTACATTATAAAATTTCCAAAAGCCTCCTAATATTTAAATTAAAAAAGGGGGTGATAGTAGAAAAATATCATGTAAGTAAAAATATTCTGCGAGTAAATTATATCTAGAAAACTTGTACTTTAGAAAATTAACTTTCATTTGAAATGATAACAGCAAGATACCCATGAAAAACATACATGGTGTCAAAACAAGCCAGAGGAAAATAATTTGGGGAAAAAAAAAATGAAAAGGGATACCAAGTCAAAATTATAGAAAATATCCCTTTATTAACTTTGGTTGAGAATATGTTTGTATATTTTCAGAAAACAACTCCGAGACCATGGGGATTCCTGCAACAGAGAGGAATTGACAGGAGTACCCCAGCCGTGAAGATAGAAGAGAAACAGTCCAGAGATGGAAGACATTGACAACGCCTTGCCATACTAGCAGACAGCAGCTGTGCATTGCTGAAGGATGCCCAGGACCAAACCAGAGATAGTAGGACCTACATTAAAACAATTTGTCCACCAACCAGATCTGAAATACCATGGCTGACATGTACACATAAGGAACTGTTTGACATTGAAATTGAGACTCAAAAGAACTGTTGGCTCAGAACTCATTACAGACTGATTCATTTGCCTCTCAGCCTAACCATTATGGCTTGTCTCAGTTTTGGTCCTTATACGGGAATTCCTTGTATCACATGATCTAACGCATATAGGGGAAATAATAAACAACATAAATTGATGAACAGAAACAGACCTGGAGACAGAGAAGTAGTGATCTGTCAAACCTCAGAGGGAAGGTAGGGGAGGGTGGGGGCAAAGGGGAGAGATCAACCAAAGGACTTGTGTGTATGCATATAAGCCTAACCAGTGGTCATGGACAACAGGGGGTGGGCATACATGGGGAGGGGTTTAGGATGAGAATGGGGGGGGGGGATGAGGACAATTTCATAATCAATAAAGAAATTAAAAAATTTAAAAAAGAGCCATTTGCCAATTCATAGTGTTGCCATAGACAACTTTGCTGTGCCATGGTAAATGGTACTATAATGAGGGAAGGTTCTTGCCCTATTAATTGAGCTAGTCTGTACTGTGCTTTCACTATGAATTGAGAAACTAAATAATGAAATGGTATTAGTACTTTAGTCGGAGAATGGGCCAGATGGAGCCGTTCTGTTACTCCTGGGTCCCACCAAATGACTCCCAAGGGAGTGTGAGTAGTAGGAAACATTAACACCTGAAGGGGTGCAGTTAAATCTACCCTTATAAACTGAGCAGCTTCAAGGGCAGCCTCTACTCTGGTCAAAGAAGCATTAGCTTCAGCAGTTAATGGTCTGAGAGAAGATGGTGAGGGATCTCCTCAAAGAATATTTTAAAAAAGGAGCAAAATATGCAGTAGTCAATTTCAATGAGGGTTGGATCCAATTAATGTCTCTGAGTAATTTTTGAAAATCATTTGAAGTTACTAATATATCTGTCCAAATTTGTTAAGTGTTGAGGATGCATAGTACGTCCCTCAATTAGACTGCCTAGATATTGAAAAGGAGAAAATTTCTGTACCTTTTCTGGTGCAATACACTAGCCCCATCACTAAGAGAGTGTTGTAAGTCTGCATAAGCTTTAAGAAGAGTGTCTACATTCTCACGAGCCAGTGAGATGTTCTCCATATAATGGATGATGTGTGCCTGGGGGAGTTGCTGCCTTATAGGATGGATAGCTGCATCCACAAAGGCCTGGCATAGTGTAGGACTGTCAGTCATTACCTGCGGCAGTACTTTCCAGCAGTATCTCTTAGCTGGCTTCTTAAAGTTTACCTCAGGGACACTATATGCAAATTGTTTACAAACATCTGGATGCAAAGGGATAGTGAAAAAACAATCCTTTAAGTCTAGAATGAGTAACACACGATAAAAAGAAATAGCAGTAGGTGAGGTAGCCCCAGTGGAAGGGGGCCCATAACCTCCATGGTCTTATTTATTGCTCAGAGATCTTGTAAAAGCCTCCATCCACCTGATTTTCTTCTTAATTACAAAAGTAGGTATATTCCAAGAACTCTAAGTAGGTTCAATAAGACCAGCCTTAAGTTGTTTTTATACTAGAAGTTGTGCTGCTTGAAGCTTCTCTCCAGTTAGGGGCCATTGATGAACCCAAACAGGGTCGTCAGAGAGCCAAGTAATTTTTGCAGCAATCTTTTGGGTTGGAGAGATGACCAAGGCCCCTAATGAAAAGGCTGTGGCTCCCAGAATCTTAGCCCTCATCTCCCTTGCTGGGTAGAAGTGGGGATAGGGGATAGTCTGCCTTGCTGCCTTTTGCCTAGTCCTTTACCAAGATAAAATCCTTGATTTAACATTTGAGCTGTAACCACAGCATTAGGATTCATGAGCAATACCCCCATTTGTTCTAGAATGTCCCATCCCCAGCGGTTAATAGGTAGGTGATCAAGCACATAGGTGTAAAATATCTGGATCTTCTCATTTGGTGAGCTGCGCGCTCTGTTGAGGCTGAGAGACTTGTCCGATGCCTTGTAGGTTGGTAGTGGCTGTATTAAGAGGCCATGCAGGGGGCCAGTGCCTGAAGGCAATCACTGAAACATCTGCCCCTGTGTCTATTATTCCTAGGAAGCCTTTCCCATTTAATTTCAATTCTAAATCTGGGCCTCCTTGTTTAATTAGCTGCGCCCAGTACATTTGATTAGAGGATCCAAATCCTCCTTCTCCCCAAGGCTCTGTGGAGAGAAGTTTCTCTGCTGTATGACAGTAGGGCAAAAGTATAATTTGGGCTGTTCTAGTTTCTGCAAGAACTGGAATTATGGTATTTGTTGTCTGTGCTATAACTTTACTATCTCCAGTATTGCCCTGATCTATTACTCCTGGTAAAACTTTTACTTCTTTCTAAAAAAGTCCCACGGTGCTCTTAGGTAATGGTCCATAAATTCTGTAGGGATTGCCTGTGGCCCTATTTGGAGATTTAGTACATGTTCGGCAGCACTCCCTGGGGTGGTACGGTAAAGGTCCCCGTGGGGCGGTTGGCTGACTGTGATGATGCGGCTGTGCTGGGATGAGTGACAGGGCTCCTGCTGTTTGGCATTTGGTGCTTGCTGTGACAGTGCCCCTTGCTGTTTCCCTGATGAGGGTCAAGAGGCTGACCATTAATGTCTGTCTGGGAGTGGCAGTCATTGGCCCAGTGCTTCCCCTGAGGCAGCAAGGACAAAGACCTAGCTGCCGGGTCGATGGGCTAAGAATGGAATTTCCCGGTCCCTGAGGCGGCTTGTTGCCTGCAACTTTTTTTGCAAAGTGACCCTGCTTCCCGCAAGTGGGACAAATCTCTTTTCCTTTGCCTCCTGAGTGGTCGCTCTTTTGAGCCTCCTTCAATGCAGCAGCTAAAGTCACTCCCTGAGTGTAGGCAGGCCCAATATCAGCACAAATACGGATGAAGTCAGAAATTGACCCCCTTTTCTTATACGGGCATAGAGCTTCCTGACATGTTCTAGTAGCATTCTCAAAAGCCCGTTGCTTCACTAGTAGAGATCCTGTGTCAGGATTTCCAACCACTCTGCCCTCTGCCTGAAGCAACCGTGCCATAAAGTCTTAATAGTGCTCCTCCAGCCCCTCTATAATTTTAGTAATGTCTATGGATTTTTCTCCCTTAGTGGGCAACTCCCTCCACGCCTGAGTGCTATAAATATTTATCTGGTAATAATCTTGTAAAGAAAATGTCATCGGAGCCCATAAGCCTTGATATGCCCCCGTTCCGACTAACATTTTGAGTGATAGGCACTCCATGTTGTTGGTTTCTAGCCACTTGTTCTGCACTAAGTTCAGTTCAGTTGGATTTCCACATTAAATATTCTCCCGGGAAGACATGCCTTAGCCAGTGTTTGCCAATCAAGAGGAGGTAGAGCTTCACTAGCTACAGAGTCAAGTAAGCTCAGGACAAAAGAAGCGGGCAGTATATGGAAACAGAGGTTTTAAACTCCTCGAGGGTTTTAAAAGGAATAGGCTCATGTACTTGCAGTATCTGCCCTGAATTGGTAGGACAGATACACTGAAAATCCTGCAACGTTCTCTCCAGCTCGTCTTGCCTCCTGTAAGGTCTGCTGTAAGGGAGACATTATCAGTGTGAAAGTTGCCTGCTTCTAGCCTTAAAGGCTGGGCAGCTAGGGTCATTTTTGCAAAACTGCGGGCAAAATCTTCCTCATTATCTGAATCATCCCGCTCACAGTGATGCGTGTCCCTCTCTTCCTCAAACTCTAGCTCCCGCTTGTTAACGAAAAAAAAAAACATTGAAACCTATAAAAAATTTTAGTGAGTTTATTTGAGCCAAACTGTCCACATATGCCGGGAAGCAGAACCTCAACGGATTGAGATAATGCTCCGGAGAATGGCGGGTTACATTTTTATATTTATACATTGCAATCAAAGGAAAGGGGTGTAAGTGAGTTACATGAAATTAATTGGTGATAGATTGGGGAGGTGGGACAGAGCAAAGTGGGGGAAACCTCTGGAATAGGGTAAAAGGTGAAATGATAGACATGAGCTTCTTTTACAGAGATGGATACAGGATACTGTAACGTAATTAACAGTTGACAATTAACTTGATAACAATAACAATGAGGGAATGCCTTGAGGCCATTTGTTGTGCCCTGAGGGGTCCGGGGTAAAAAGGAAGTGACAAGTTACCCAGACACCTCACAGATAAGTTATCTCAGATGCAGGAAGGCAGAAGGGCTCAGTAAAGTAGATCAAAGTTGATGTTTGTCAGGTGAAATATCTGGGACATGACTACCCACTATAACCTGTTTGTAGTAGTTAGTTATTAAAATTTTTTTTTGTCTTTTGTGCTTATTTTAGGTCTCTAAGTTTGCAAGACTGCCACACAGGCCTTCCCTGAGCTTGTCAGGTTAGCATGTGGCTCTTTTCTTTCACACGCTCATATTTAGGAGGTAAATCTTTATCTAACGGGCTTTTGACTGCAGTCACAGGAGCAGTAGGTGGAGGTGGAGAAGGCACAGAGGGGGAGGTGATATCTTTAGAGATTCACACCCCTCCATTGTTGTCTGTAAAGCCATGGTCACACCTTGCTTAGACATTTTTAAACTCTCCTGCGCTGGATCAAGGCAATTATAAATTAAAGACCATAATGTCAATGTAGGAATAGGAATCTTCTCTGGACTTTCTGCTGTGTATTGGCCACGCAAATGCTTTCCAACCTTTTTCTACATTTGAAAGTTGACAGTTCTCTCTTCAGGAAACCAAGGGCAAGTTTCATTAGCAAAACGTACCGTATTTTTCGGACCATAAGACGCTCCGGACCATAAGACGCACCAGTTTTTAGAGAAGGGAAATGAAGAAAAAAAGATTCTGAAACAAATAGTGTCCTAAAATATTTTATGTGCATTAAAACCCAACATCACAGTCATAAACACATGTAATCAACCCTGTAAAGTAGGGGTGTCGAACTCAATCAGAGAAGGGGCCAAAATCTAAAATCCAGCCTAAATCGCGGGCCCAATGGTTTACTGAACAGTCATAAACTGTCATTGTGATGGAAACGCAGCGGAGTGCAGTGATGACAGCGCGGTGCGGGCCACATTGCAAGGCCTGGCGGGACGGATTTGGCCCGCGGGCCTTGTGTTTGACACATGTGCTGTAAAGTAAACAGCAGCATTTAGAACCATTTTAGAGCCGGGCAAGCACACAGAGACCACACAGAGCCGGGCAAGTAAAAAAACTTTTTTTTTAAAGTATATGTGTAGGCTATATTTGGACCATAAGACGCAGGGACTTTTCCCCCCCACTTTTTGGGGGAAAAAAAGTGCGTCTTATGGTCCGAAAAATATGGTAAGAAATCAAGAATCTGACTATGCTTAACAGATCATCCTCTAGCTTTGAGTATAGTTTTAAGCACTTGAGAGTAGAGACCTCTTTCCTGAGACTCTGAATTACCCATGTTTTACACCCAGTTAACACAATAATCTGCTCCTTACCTTACTCCTTTAATTTGTTGCCGTGTGCTTTTCTTGGAGCTACCCCCTTGCTTAACTTTTGAGAGTTCCCCTGTACTCAGGTCCCTGGATCTGGGCACCAAATATAAATATTTCTCTCTTTTTCACATCCAGCGCTGCTAGAGAGTGATCTGGTTCCTGACTAGGGGAGGCTGGGGTTTGGGAAAATGGAAGAAAGAGACTAACACAGATGTAGAAGGCAAAAGCTGGGGCCAGGAAGGACAGCTGTCCTCTGATGGAGACAGTGACCCAGAGCCGAGACGGCATGTTTATTTTTACAGCAAAATTCTAGGAAGTTTTACTAAAGCCCAAGACAAAGGAGGTTATGTGCATTCCTGTGGCTTCTTTGTAATTGTCACTTCTGGGTGGGCCCAGATAATTGTGTTTATTCCTGGTGTTTGGCTGTAAAGCTCCCGTGGTATGCATAGTAGTGTTAACCTCTCTAAGATCATGTAACAATCGCCATTTTCCTATTACCTTTTTAGGTGTTATAAACATAGAAGTATTCCAAGGACTATTACAAGGTTCTATATGATTAGCCTCTACTTGTTCCTGTATTAATTCATGAACATGACTTAATTTCTCCTTGGTTAATGGCCACTGATCCACCCATATAGGTCTATCATCTTTCCATTTTATAGGATCACCATGGGGGTGAGGAGATTGAGCAGTGACCACTCCTAAAAAGGCTGATATCCTAATCCTTGTCTTTCTATGTTTCCTTTGGCCTGAATGTTTTTGTTTTTTTTTTAATCTCCTGATCATCTTTTCCTAAACCTTGACCAGCTTGATATCTCAGCTGAGTTATTAACCATGTCCCTTGCCAGTAATAATACAAGCTTGTAAACCTTCTAAAACATCCCGGCCCCATAAGTTGACTGCAATTCCAGAGACTATTTAGGGCTGAAACTGTCCTGTTTATCCTTCCTCATCTTGCCATGTTAACACTGCAGTGCTGCATTGCGGATTTTCAGGAAATCCAAACTCCTGTAATAGAGCCTATAGCTTCTACCATGGACCAACCTGGAGGCCAGAATTCCTGACTGATAACACTGACATCAGCTCCAGTGCCTACTGAGCCTTTAAACAGTTTTCCCTCTATTCTTAGATTAAATAGGACGGGTTAGGTCTTACTAATTTCCTGTATCCAATATATATATGAACTTCCAAATCCTTGTGTTCCTCTCTTCCTATTTATGACTTCACCTTGCTGAATATAACTTAAAAGCAGGAGCTGAGCGATTCTTTGTCCTGGAGTAATTTGCATAATATGTTTGCATTCTAAGATTACCTTTCTTTTTCCCTCATAGTTTGAATCTATGATTCCAGGAAAAAGTCAGTCCTTTTAGAGTATTTTCACTTCTCCCTAAGACTAAGCCTGATGTTCATGGTGGCACAGGTCCCCAAATTCCTGTAGGAACAACTTGCATAGCCATATCAGGGATCAGGGTGATTGAGATCTAAACCTGCACTTCCTGGAGTGAGTTGAGTGAGAGAAGCTTTTTTGGGCCTGGCAGGGTGGGAATTCCTCTTTAAATAATGGGGCTAGGGGACCCCCTCTAGCCGTATCCCTGTGGCTGCCCATTTCCTATGTTTTGATTTAATGGCTGGCCATTTCTATGAAATTTTGATCTACACTGACTAGCCCATTGATTTCCCTTCTGACATCTGGGACATAGACCTGCCTTACCTGAATTGGGAGGTGGAATACTCACACCTTCTCCTAGATCTCCACCTTGTGTCCTTTTTTTGGTTGCTTACATTCCTTTTAAAAGTGTCCTTGATGTCCTCAGTTGAAACATGATTTATTTCTCGTTTTAATTGTGGCAGCTAATAAGCTTGCTTGAAAAACCTCAGATTCTGACATGCTCAAATCATTTCTGTAATGGTACTATTTTTTCTTAGAGGTGTTAGATATTTCTTACAATCAGCATTTGCATTTTCATAAACTAATTGCTGAGTCAAAATGTCTCCTGCTGTCTCATGTTGAATCTGCCATTTCACTGCTCTAGTGAGGCGAGTTACGAAATCAGAGAACGATTCAGAGGGCCCCTGCATGCACTTACTAAAGACTCTCTCAGGTCCCCCTTTTGGTGATAAAGTTCACCAGGCTTTTCTTCCACAAAGTTTAATTTGCTCATACTACTACTAGACACATTGGAGCTAATTCTGGATGTCACTAAATTTCCCTTGTCCTGCAAACATCTCAAATGTTATTTGAACATTCTGTCTGAGATTTAAAGAAGCTTGTGCTTGGCATTTCTCTAAAAATTCTCCTTTCCATAGCAAATAATCTCCTCCAATCAGAGTTGCATGGGCCAGAGAATACCAATTATAAGGATCTAGGAATGCATCAGAAATGTTAGTTAGAATTTCTCCAGTAAATGGAGCATTAGGGCCATTTTGTATTACACTATCATACAAGGCCTTTATCATTTTATTTTTATTTATTTATTTTTTAAAATATATTTTTATTGATATTTCACAGAGAGGAGGAAGGGAGAGAGAGAGAGAGAGAGAGAGAGAGAGCTAGAAACGTCGATGAGAGAGAAACATCGACCAGCTGCCTCTTGCACACCCCCTACCGGGGATGTGCCCACAACCAATGTACATGCCCTTGACCGGAATCGAACCTGGGACCTTTCAGTCCGCAGACCAACGCTCTACCACTGAGCCAAACCGGTTTCGGCAAGGCCTTTATCATTTTAAAGTCAAATATTTCATGCTGTCTTATTATTTGACTTGGGAATTGTGGGTTAGCTACCTGTATAATAGGAAAAGTAAGTCTATCATCCACTGTCATGTCTTTTAATCCTTCTCAGGTATCTCTTTGCATAGGTAATTCTATTAGTGGTGATTTAAATGTTTCAGAATTAGGATATGAAGGCCACTCCTCCAATTTATCTTTCTGCTTTTTTTTAGAAGTGGAGGGTGCAAAGGAAGAAAGTCTTTCTTCTCTGAAAGGCTCTAGCAAACGCAATACCATTTTCCACAAGGAGAAACAATTTGGGGGCAAACTTTTCCCTGCTGCTGAGCTTCTTTCAAGTTTTGACCTATTTCCCAACCTTCAACATCTAATGTACTCTTGTCAGATAACCATGGATTATATTCTATAATAATCTGTAGAAACTGTAAAAGAAGATCTTCTGACACTGCAATTCCCTTATCCTTGAGCATGCAAGCTAAAAGTCTACAAGAAAGTCTTTCCCCTTTTGACGAATTCTGCCCCATTTTGATTTGGCTGAAACAAAGAAATTACTTAAGCACTTATGGATCCATGGGCTTCTGCAAATGACATGAGTTTTGCACACAGTTAATCTTCCACCACTGATCCGCTGATTTCTTTTTTGGCTCTGACAAATTATTTTTCCCCAAGTCCCAGTTCAAGAGCACCAAATGTGAAGCCACTTGGAGAAAGGGCTGATGCACAAATTAATACACAAGACAAGAAATATAAATTTGGAAATTATGGGGAAAGCCAGTTGTGAGCTTGGTACAAGGGACCAAATTTCGCTGAGTCTCTGTTCCCATCTGCTTTTATTTACTAGAATACACAATTGCCTTTTAGGAATGCAAACAGACAAATAAAAGGTGATATTTGGTAAACAGTAAGACTATCAGGTTGGGGAAGTTGGCTTTAGGCCATTGAGTCATCAGTGGTAGGTAATAAAATGCAGATATTCAGCCCTGTGAATATCAAAAAGCCCCATTCAGCCTTCTGACTGGACTGCTCACATTTATATTGTATTAATTACTGTTGATCTTGGCTCCTGGCACATTATCTGATTGTAATGAGGTGGGGAGGCTAGGAATAATATGTTGAATGAGAGCTTGTGTGACCTCAGAGGACTTTTCAGATCTAGCGGGAAATGCTTCTACCAAGCCTGAGAAGGTATCTACTAAGATTAAAAGATATTTGTATTTTTTTTAATAGGGGCCATGTGAGTAAAGTCAATCGGCCAGTCTTGTCCAGGGATTTGGCTCCTTGGCTCATGAGTGGGGAAAGAAGGAAGTCTAATGTAACCTGTATTTGGGGAGATACTGACTAATATGTAGAATAGGTTTTGGTGATATCTTACAGTGGAAGGATAGGTTAGGGCATGTGATGAGGGGGTTTTAAGAATTGTAGGGAACTGTGAATAGCTGGTAAGATATCCCTGGGGAAGGATATATTTTCCCTGAAAAAAAAATTAAAAAAATATATATTTTATTGATTTTTTACAGAGAAGAAAGGAGAGGGATAGAGAGTTAGAAACATTGATGAGAAAGAGAGACATCGACCAGCTGCCTCCTTGCATACCTCCTACTGAGGATGTTCCCGCAAACAAAGTACACGGAATCGAACCTGGGACCCTTAAGTCGCAGGCCGATGCTCTATCCACTGAGCCAAACTAGTCTCAGCTTTCCCTGAAATTTTAACCATGAATCTTCCTGAGTGGCTGCAAGAGTTAATAGAGACTGAAGTTTCTCTGGGGAATATTAGGGCATTCTATGGGGTGTGGCTAAGAGTTGGGGAGACAGAGGCTTCCTTTGAGTTACTGTCTTGGCCTCTTGATCTACTTTGTTATTTTCCTGTATTATGGGATCATTCCTGACTTGGTATCTTTTGCAGTGAATGACTTTTAAGAGGGTTAGAAAAGGGGAGAGAGGTTTCTAAATACCAAGCAGGAAGACCTGTTGAGGCTTTCAATGATAGTGTCAAGGACTTTGAATGAGCGGTGGAAATAAAGAAAGTTTAGTCTCAGCTATAAGAACTTAAGCAACAGGAGAGAGCCAGGGTGGGACTGCTTTAGCTTACTAGAAGAGAAGGGGTCCCTTTGGATGTCAGGAGTGATGAAGTCCTAACTCACTGGAGAACAAAAACCTTCTACCCATTCACAAATAACCAGCTTGAGCCAAAAAGTAAACAACCAGCATTTATGTTTATGAACATACTTTAAACACACTCTTACTTTCAAGGAAATATACATTCAACAAAGTACAAGAGACCTTCTGTAATAAAAACCAAGAGCAGGCAAATTAAATGTCTAGCAATCAATATTTCAATATTTTATGCTATTTTAAAATATTTAGATGTTTATCATTAAACCCAGCAATGCTCCAAAGCCTTTAAGTTAACAAAGACTTTGGAAAATTATGTATAAGCATATGAGGCTGGAGAAAAGGCAGGGGAGGAGAGAGCAGGCCAAGCAGCCTATTCCTAGACCTCTAGCCATTTGGATTTAAAATTGCCACATTTTTCCTTAGAGATAACATGCTAAGGTTTGGGTGGTAATGAGTTCAGCTTCTGAAATTAAGTATTTGTAGTTTTGCAGTAAAGAAAATTGTTCTTTGGGAAAGGCAAAGGGAGGTGAGAAAGCACTGAAGGGGTGAGAGTGATGGCCTTGAGATCTAATGGCTCAGTGAGGGGGTCCTTTCGCCATGTCATGTCATAGAGGAGCTTTGCAAGAAGACTGAAGTTGGGAACTCAGAAGCGAGAGTATCTAGTGAGTCTGAGAACAGAGAGTATTTTTGTTTGTTTGTTTGTTTAGAGGAGGAGATGGTGATGGAGGAGATAAGGCTTTTACAGTCTAAGAAATGGTGTGGTTTTGTAGGGTGAGGGTGAGACTGAGGTAGGTGACTGTCATTTATGAGGGGATGTGTGGTAGCTCAGGTTGGGCATTGAGGAAGAACTAGAAAAGAGTGAATGGGGTATTTAGTAAGATGTAGTGTAGAGGTGAGGTGACTAATGACTGTGAACCTAATCTTTCAACCATCATAACAGAGATTGAAGAGGGAGCAAGGATCACAGCAAATTTGGGAAGGGCAGAATAAGTGGCCCCAGTGTCAGTTAAAAAGGAGATCAACTTACCTGCCACCACAATGATTACCCGAGGCGCTGTCCTGGTTATGTGAGTCTGTGGGGCCTTCTCAGGGCCTGGGAAGCTTTAGTCTTCGGTGGCCAGTCCAAGGAGGTCTGGGAGTTCCAAACCAGATCCAGAGGGCAGCCTTGTTGAGGCCTGACCTCGAGGGGCCAGACTACAGCCTGATTTCCAGTGGCCTTCTCTTCTGTACCTTAGTGAGGGCCCAGGTGTGGGTCTTGGGTTTGGGCAGGACTTGGCCCAGTGTCCTCTCTTGTTGCATTTGAAGCATGGGGACTTAGCTTCTGACTTATCCTTGGTTAGTACTTCATTTGGGATTTATGAGAATGGTAGTAAGAGCTGGAAGGCCTTTGTCTGTGTCTCAGTCTTGGCCTGATTTTGCCTTTGTTTTTGGGTTTGGGTTTCCTCGTCTCTATTATTAAAGACCTTAAAGGTCAGATTTAAGAAGTCTCTTTGTGGTGTCTGAGGGCCATCATCAAAGTTTTGGATCTTCCTCTGTGTGTCCAAGGTGGACTGAGATATAAAGAAGAGTTTGAGGATTATAGTGCCTTCAGGACTCATGGGGTCTAAATTGGTGTATTTTCTCATTGCCTGGGTGAGGCATGAGAGGAAGATAGATGGATTCTCATGCTTGTCCTGGGCGATTTCTGCTAGCTTCTCATAATTAACTACCTATGGGCTGTCTTCTCAGGCTCCTGAAACAGAGGAGCCATAGGCTGGGGAGCTGGGCGATGGTTGGTGGGATCCAAAGTGGTGAAGGAGGAGATGGATTTGAGATCCTCAGGGGACTTAGAATGAAGGAGAATCTGTGAGGGAGAGCAGTTGTTACAAAGTGAGGGTCTTGTCCTGAGTGCAAAGAAAGCCTGAATATATGGGACCTAAGACCCTTTGTCTTGCTGGCAGCAAAAACTGTCAAGATCAGTGAGAATTTGAACCTTTCTCAGGCCATTGGGACACATTGTCTAATTTGTATTGCAGCCAAGTGGTATTGAAATAGAAACATCCCTGGGTGTGGCAGGGGAATGGCTGACTGAGAATTTCCCATGGTGATGGGCTGTGGCTTAAGGTTTGTTTTCCATGAAGTTAAGTCTAAGAAAGGCGTCCCCTTCTCTCCCTAATGTTCACAAGAAATGGACGGAGCCCTCCCTCCACGACAGGCATCCCCATCAGGAGAATGGCAGAGGGAACCTGGTTACCCTGGAGGAATTGTCCTGACCAGCAGTGGATTTTTGGTGGGGGGAACAGCTGTACAGTAACAGCATGGAGCCTGGCTCCAAGCCCAGCATGACAGGACTGTCCAGGACAGATGGACGGAGGAAAGCAGACTAAAGCCACTTACTAGGCAATTCAGTGTCTGGTGTTGATGTCTGGAGGGCAGAGAAACGGTTGCTCTCCAATCTGGTTGTCTGTGTGACATACAGCCCAAAAGGGTGAGGGAAGGGTTGTGTGATCCAGGCAAATTCCCAGCAACCAGCAGGAAGTCAACCATGTATAAGTGTGGCTGGGTGTCTCCCCTGGGCAAAAGGCCTGCTCTGGAGCCAGTTGATCACAGTCTCTCTGAGTGGCAAAGCCTAGTTTCTGGGAGTCAGGGCCTGTCCTGGCGTCCACTTCCTGGGTTTTCAGCACAACTGAAAGGTAGTGGATTGGGCCATAGTAGCACAGAACTGACTCAAGGCTCAGAGTAATCAAAATGATATTTATTCAAGGCACCTGTGTGCAGGTGGATTGACTTTGAGAAAGGAGTCAGTGGTGAATGGGGAGGGAGCAGGCTTTTATTGCCTAGGTAAAGATGCAGGCCTCGGTTGATGTTCATATCTGGACGTGTTTCAGGCAGCCTCTGTTGATGCAGTATCTGGGCTGTGCAAGAGTTATGGTCTTAGAAGTTCCTGTACGATATTCACTCAAGGGGAAGATGTTTTTCTCTTCATACTTTTAAATTTTTCTCTTTGTCTTTAAACTGCCATTTTAATTATGATGTGTGTTGCTGTGGGCCTCTTTGGATTCATCTTGTTTTGGAAATCTACATGCTGCCTGAACTTATAAGTCTATTTCTTTCACCAGGTAGGAGAAGTTTTCTGTCATTATTTCTTCAAATAGTTTTTTTATTTCTTGCTCTCTTTTTTCCTTCTGGCAACCCTATAATTTGAATGTTGGTATGCTTGAAGTTGTCCCAGGAGCTCCTTACACTATCTTCATATTTTTGGATTCATTTTTTTTGCTCTTCTGATTGGGTGTTTTTTTTGCTTCCTCACATTCCAAATTGCTGATTTGATTATTGGCATCTTCTACTCTACTGTTGATTTTCTATAAATTATTCTTCATGTTAGTGTATCCTTAATTTCTGATTGGTCCTTTCTCATGTCTTTGATGGTTTCACTAATTTTCTTGAAGAAAATTAAGATCCTTGAAGCTCTTATTAAGATCTATGAGCATTCTTATAATCATTGTTTTGAACTCTATATCTGTAGTTTGCTTGCTTCCATTTCATTTATTTTTTGGGGGGGGGAGGGTGAGGGGGGATATTTCTACTGTTCTTTCATTTGTGGCATGTTTCTTTGTCTCCATATTTTGGATGTTTCCCTGTGTTTGTTTCTTAGAAAGAGCTGTTATGTCTCCTGGAATTAGTAGAGTAGCCTCCTATAGGGCCCAGTGGCTCAGCCTTCCCAGTCACCTGAGATGGGCACTCTGGGTGTGCCCTGTTTAGACTGTTATAGTTGAGCCTTGCTTCCTATTGGCATCACTGAGAGGGATTGACCCCCAGTTCAATTAGCTGTGAGGACCAGCTGTGCCTACAGCAGAAGAACTCATGTTCAGGAGGTGCCTCTATGGAGCAGGATTTGCTTCAGTGGAGCTGTGGTGCTCACTGATTCTGCCCTTTATCAGTCATGGATGTGTAGAGTTGTAATCTGGTGTGGTCTGAAGCTATTCACTGCTGCACTGGCTCTTGGCTCCTCTCCTCTCCCTCCTTCCCATCCACCCAGGTGCAAAGTCAGCCACTGATAGTGCCCTGGGGCCACCAATCACAAGCCACAGAGCCATCTGTAGATGACTGCTACTTGTATTAGGCTTGGAAGTGCCCCGGAGAGGCCAAGCTGTGAAACAAGGCAGGCTGCTGCTAATGCTAGACCGGGGCCCTCTTGTTGAGTGGTATGGAGCACACTGACACCTATTGCTGCTTGGCTGAGAGATTTTAGGAAAGTCTGAAGTCTGAGCCAGGACAGGACATTTGTATGGAAAAGCCACTGCAAACAACTTGGGTGGGGCTGAGAATTGAGTGGGGCAGGGTCTCAGGGAATCACAGGGAGGAAGAGACAATGTGGGACAGGTTGGTGGAGACTCAGGTATGACCTCTGTCATCTCTAAGATCAGAGAGGTCTCAGCATGGGGACAATGATTGCTGTGAGGACCCCTGTCAGGAATAAATCCACCCTGAGTTCTTGCTCCAATGCCAGACAATCTAGTTCCTTCCCATATGTCACTGGATTCCCCCAAGCTTCTGCCCAGTGCTGGAGCTCAGAGGGAGTGAATCTGAGCAAGCCCAAGTGCAGGCCCTTCAAGAGGAATTGTCTGGCTCTCCTCAGCCACAATCCCAACTAGTTTTTACAGGTTCTTCTCTTCTCAGCTCTGGATCCCTGGGTTGAGGGGTCTGGTTTGGGGCTAGAGACCTCCCAAGAGACCTCCACAACCTACATATCTCTCCCATTTTAAAAAAATGCCACATGTAGGTGTTGGACTAGTCTATTCCACACCTCTGCTCCTTTTACCAGTCTCAGTGTGTTTTTTTCTTTACTTCTCTAGTTGCAGGACTTCCAGTCAGTCAGATTTCAGGTGGTTCTGAATGATGGTTGTTTTATATTTTAGTTGTAATTGTGGGAGGTGGTGAGCATTGCATTTATCTAACTGCCATCTTGATTCTTCCTCTCATTATCATGGAAAGATTAACAAGCTTGCTGCCAAAACAATGGAGTCCTCAGAGGTGCCTGCCCTTTGTAACCTTTGTAACCCCCAGCCTGGCATTGCCTGTAATCTATAACTATTATACCCATTTTTATCCTTTTACCTACTTCCCTATGTAATCTTTGTCCTTTTACCCAATATAAGTAGCTGGCTTGTGGGAGGAATGGCAGAGCAGATTTTCAGAATGACCTGCTGCCAGTATTATTGGAATAAACACTCATATAAGATTCAACCCTGTCTCATGCTTATTGGCTCAAGTAGTGAGCGGCAGCCCAGATCCACTCATTTGTCCAATTTCAGGAGGATGACCTATTTCTGGCTGCTGCTCCCTGTGGAGTGGGTGGGCTGACATGTGAAGCTCTCCTCCTGTGATGCTCTTGGTTAGCAGGTTCAAGAACTTGGAGCCTGTCTCCCTGCCTGAGGAATGGGGAATCCACTGTAACTTCCTGTGCTGTGAGCTGCTCCCCTCTGCAGGCTGCCCTGGAGCCCTTTACACTGTTAGGGTATTGACCACCCTGTGTGAGCTTGTCCTCCCCCTCAAACTTCCCTGGAAGGCAGGGCCCTGTCCTCCTCATGCACAGGGTTTGACCTGCCCACAAAGCTTAATTCGGGTTTGTTTATGGCCTGGTAAGCCTTCCACTGGGTTCTGGAGGTGGGAGCTTCCCTTGGGCCCTGCTGCTTCTGGAAGGCTCTTGAGCAGTAAACAGCAGAAGCAGCATTGGATTAGAAAAAGGGTGGGCTCTACTTGGTTCCTTAGATGTCATTTCAGTTTGATCATAACCTCAGCTGTAGCAGGAAGCTGACGAATACAGAGCAATACCAAAGCTTATGATCACCTAGATTTTTAACAGCAAAGAAACACAGGCTTGGGGTTCCTATCTAACTAGAAGCCTGATGCACGGAATTCATGCACTGGGGTGGGGGGTCCTTCAGCCTGGCCTGCACCCTCCTGAGGTCTGGGGCCCCTGGGAGATACCTGCCTGCTGGCTTAGGCCTGTTCTTCACCTGAGCCTGGCTTCTGGCTGAGTGGTGCTCCCTTGTGGGAGCACCCTGGGTTAAGCGTCTGCCTCCTGGTGGTCAGTGAGCATCATAGCAACTGGTCATTCAGCTGTTTGGTTGATTTGCATATTAGGGTTTTATTATATAGGATATCTGCCACTTACTCAACATATGAATCTGATTTGCACTTCACATTTAATCTTAAAATAATCATATAAGAAGTGGGGTTGACCTCAGATACTTCACTATCATTTTATTAAATATGTATTCACCCATGAAATCAGATCAATTTGTTTCTCCCACCTTTTTTGGGGGGGCAAGTAGTGGTCCTCACTAGGAGCCTTTGGCATGTCATATAACCCTCTGAAATATATTTTCTCTCACTATATATACCCCTCCCCTTACATAATGTTATGCTCCCTGCTCCTTTGGCCTTTACTTTCTTTAGCCTTGCCATAATAATGCATTTTTCCTTACATTCTTTTGGTATAAAACTGCTCAAATTACATCTTGAATTTGTTTTATTATATGCATTAAAAATGATCTTGAAATGGTACATTACCATGGGAATAAATAAATGAGTGGCTAATTATACTGTATGTGAATAAATCAGCAATGAAAAACAGCTTTGAAAAGAGATTTAGAAGCAGCAAATTGAAGAGATCGGGAAGAGCAATTAGAATCATGTGGTAATTAGGCCTTTGAAAGTAGGTAGCTCTCCTCCCACCACTCCCTTCAATTAGGGTAATAGGCAGCAGCTCCATCAGAATCTGAAATAAATGGAGAAGCTTGGATGAACCTGAACCAACTTGACCAGGAGAAAGAAGGGGCAGATGAAGGTGGAAGGCAGAATAAGGACACAAGCAAACTATACCAGGATATATTGCGCTAAGCCTGGACAGCAGATGGAGCACTTTGTCCAAGTTCCCCAGGGCCTGTACCAGGGAACACACTATGGGAACACACTGCCTTTGGTCCAGCCTGGACTCTCTGACCACCAACAGCCTCACTGGAGGCAAAACACTGGTGCCCCCACTTTCCTGGCCAGGACGGGGCTGGTGGTGCCCACCAATGCCTGGGCCTACTGCAGTGACCCTTGCAAGAGGGCACAGCTTAAGGCCATTCTCTCCCAGATGAACCCCAGCCTGGGCCTGCGGCTGTGCAAGGCCAACACCAAGGAGGTGGGCGTGCAGGTGAGCCCACCTGTGGACAGGTCTGTGCAGTGCTCGCTGGGCCCTCTCACCCTGTGCAGTTGCTCTTTTTGGGGCTGCAGGGACCCCAAGGCACCCCTACCAGCCTGGGACCTCTATTCACCAGAAATGGACCTCCGGGGCTTGATCCGGCTGCGGAAGGATGGGAAGGATGAGAAGAGGGATGCCCTGTCCAGTCCCACAGAGGAAAGCCAGCAGCAGCAGAAGTCATCACCACTGCCAAGGTCACAAGAGGACAAGCAGGAGGAACGGTGGCAGCAGGACAAGTTGCTGGAGGAAGATGCTTCTAGTCTTGGGCGGAGCAAGTGGGCCCAGGGAGATGCCCACCCTCTCAGGAAACCCAGTTTCCAGGTGAACTTAGTCTTCCCCCTCCTCAGTCCTCTGCTGGCCTCTTCCTCTCTTTCTTCTTTTCTGTTTCTGGGGCAAAAAGAACAAAATCTTCCCAGATTCCTCCCTTTATTTGATGGAGAGGAAGTTCTGAAAATATTCTTATCAAGGATGTGTGTTATTGATTTCAGTGGGCAGAAATGGGGGAGGGGGACAAAGGGAAGGGGAGGGAAGGGGAAAGAGAGAGCGCAAGCAATGTGAGAGAAAACATTGATTGGTTGCCTCACATATTGCCCAATCAGGGATTGAACCCAAAGTTATGTGCCCTGACCAGAAATCAAGCCCACAACTGTTTTGGGGTATGGTATGACATTTCAACCAACTGAACCACCTGGCTGGGTGTGAAAACTGGTGTTTTACATGGCATCTGTGTTTTGTAATTTAATTGGTGAAATATGGTACCAGCTTTAAGCATGAGCAAACCAAGAGTATGGCAACCATTATTAATTGGGGTTGATGAAGAAGGATTTCATGTCTGTGAAGTATATGATCATAATCTCATTCTGGAGAGACTGTGCTTATGGAATTGTGGAAATGGATTGAAAAAGTGTAAGAGGCACCAGGTAGAAGAATCCCAGAGTAATCCTTCAGAGATGAGACACTAAATTAATATAATAATGTTGAGAACAGCTGTGAGTGAGGTTAAGGAGGCTTTTTGTATTTCTTACACTAAGCCACAAGCAAAGAAATATCTGGCTTTTTTCCCTCCGGATAATAAAAGACACTTCTTTTATTTTCAGTTTTTGGAGCGAAAATATGCCTATTTTCACTGTAAGGATTGTAAGACTAGATGGGAGAGTGCTTATGTGTGGTGCATTTCTGGAACTAGTAAGGTGAGTAAAAGTGTTTGGGACATGGATGAGGGCTGGGCAGGTACAGTGGAGGAAGAAAGTATTTCCTAATGGAGCATAACTTAATATTGCCTCATTCCTCTTGGCATCCTCCATGCCAGGCACAGAATAGGTGCTCAGTAAAAGAATTGAACTGGACAGTCCACCTGACTTCCTGAGGCTGCTGACCCATGTTCTGATGCTGGTTCTGTTAGGTTTGGTACTTACGTTGGACCACATATCAGGTTATTTAGATGAACTTTTGTTCTTGTGAACATTAGGACTTTGTGTAATCATTTTTCAGTTGTTTTTTGAATAAGTTTGGGCATTAGTGCTAAGGAATTACAATTGTCTATCCACAGGCAGGGCAACAAGAGAACTTCTTTAGGCTAAGGAGTTTCCTCCCTTACTTTGAGTTAGTTGTCAACATATTCAGATTGGGAAAGGTTTCAGTCTGTATTTTCAGATTTTCTAGAACAATCACATCATAGAACAGTAGGTTGGGGCTAAGCAGCTTCTTTCTCCTTTCCCTTCATTTTGTAACAGTCTACAGCTGGTTTATGTCACCAACTTCTATGAGCATTTGAGTTGGAATCCCTAACTGTAGAGGGAGAGGTGTGCTAAGGCCTGAATGAAAGCATGACTTTTCACACTAGTCATTTACTGTATCTGAAGGTAAGTAGATTTTTAAACTACACTAAAAGTACTCTCCTTTTGCCAGAAGAAAAGCAGTGGATTTAATTCAAACCCTCTAAGACACTACGATACAAAGACATAGAACTCATCCTTAAGACATTTATACTGATAGCAGTGATGCAGGCACAGTGTGCTTTGGTGACAATCAGTGACACGTATGGCAAGGACATGGCACAGAAATAACACAGGAGGGGATGAGTAACCTTGTCAGGAGGAAGGCATTGTGATATTTGAGCAGGATTAATAGGAGTTCACCAAGTAAGATAGGGAGGAAGTGTGCCCGAGGAAATGTACAAAGCCTAGAAACCACATGTATTGGTGGTACAAAGGAAAGGAATGAGTTACTTAAAAACTGGAGCCTAGGGTACATATAAACTTGGATTAAAAAAAATACAAATTTCTCTTTAGGTTTATTTCAAACAACTCTGTTGCAAATGCCATAAGAGTTTTAACCCTTACCGGGTAGAAGCAATCCAGTGTCAGGTAAGCATATAGAACACTTCCTTGTGTGTAAAATGTTCTCATTGTTACCATGAAGCTTTTGGGGCATAATGTTTGGATTTGATAGAATTGGATATTTGTGTAGGAGTGTTAGGTTTTCTATATATTTAAATTTTTCTAATATTTTAAGAAAAAAATAAAAAAATTTTGGGGGGTAATAATGGGAGATTTAGTGTTAAGTTGCCTTAGGTGGTGTGTTTATGTATGGGGTAGTGTGTTTTTTTCTCAAACACCCTGTATATGGATGTAATAATTTAATGGGTAGCTGTTACTATGTGCCACATTTTGGGCTAAGTGCTTTACATGCATTATCTGCTATTGAGTTACTGATTTGTTATTGTATTTTTCAGTGCTAAAATTTTTGTCTTTAAAAAAATGACTTTCAGTTTTCAGATGGAAATACAATTCTCATTTCTTTAAACATATTAAGCACAATTATCTTAATATCTGTATCATATAACTCCATTCCCTATGGTTCTGTTGCTATGTTCTTGATTTCCCTCAGTTTAAAGTGTGCTGTTTTGTTTCCTTTTGTACCTTTTTATTTTTGATTGAGGGCTAGATGTTGTATATGAAAAATTACAGTAATAATTGAGGCCTCGGGTAGTATCTTCTTCCACAGAAGACTTGTTTGCTTCTGGTGGGCAGACTAACAATTCAGTTCACTACTTTCCAATCAGAGATGAGTTCTTTTGAAACTGGGCTTTGGAATCTGAGAAGGCTGGTCATGTTTTGGCTCATCCTTATCCTTAGAGGATAGCCTTTCAGAGTTTCAATATAAAATTTGAATTGGTTATTAGGGTTCTTCCATTTTGGAATACTATTTAACTTTATCCCTCTGTTAAACCCATTTTCAGAAGTCTAATGTCTTTCACCTCTTCCAGAATTGGCAGATACCTTTAGAAAGAAAATAGTCCCAAATGTCAGGCTCACTTCTCTTTCTGGCTTTTTTATTCTAATGCTTGGATAATTTTCGGGTGCCTTTAAATAGTTATTTAAAAAGAATTATTATTACTTTTTAGCTCAGCTTTTCCAGTTGTCCAGGAAGCTTGGTCAAAAGTACTAATCTATTATTGCCAGAAACAGAAGCCCACCTTTAGAGAAAACCTAATTTTTTAATTGAGTCTTTTCTTCCTTACAAGGGTATTGTGAGAATTAAGTTAATCTATATAAAGTTCAAGTACAGTGCATATAGTAAGTATCATGCAAGTATTTGCTATTAGAATTTTCTTATAAGGACACATACTTATCAATAGGAGAGTGGAACCTATAAATGTGTATTAAAAGATTTGATAAATCATACTTAAAACTCTTGTTTGAAAAATTAAAATGCCTATTTTCACAATATAAAAGGTATAGTTTGACCTACTCTGTTTGGCTATGGATTTTTACCTAAAATAGAGCAGTGATTATTAATTGGGAGGATGGGCCAGGCAGTATATCAGTCTCCATGGGGTGTAATTTTATTTATCAGAAGATAGGAAGGGATCATGGTTAAAACACTTCAAATTCTAGTAAAGATCAGGCATGTCCAGAAAGAAAAGAAAAATTTTAACTACCTCTATAACACCCTTTTTTTTAGTTGTAATAATAAAAAATATCTCCATACTTTGCCAAATGTTTGCTGGTGGGTAAAATACAATTGGTTGAGAATCACTGTGCTGATATTTTTAAGTGTTCCAATGTAGAAAATCAAATCACTTAATACTCACCCACTTCCCCTCATTCCCACCTGGTTATAAATATGAACACCTACACAGTAAAGATACTCTATAAAATTCTAATGTTAAAACTTTTCTCTTACGTGAGATCTTCTTGATTGGCTCAGTGATATTCTCTAAAACATCTTGCATCACTCATATTGACAAATGTATGCCATTTAATGGGATAAGAGTGGTTTTATACAACTTGGTCTTGGACTTTTCCTAGGACTAAAGGAGGATGAAGATACCATGGAGGGGGTGATGGGAAGTATTTTGGTTTGAGGATTACATTTGAAAGACTAATTTGATTGTGTCCAAATTGTTCCTTATTTTCTAAAGACTTGTTTAAAGTCCCGTTGTTCCTGTCCGCTAAAGAAAAGAAACATTGACCTAAGGAGGCCTCATCGACAGGAACTTTGTGGCCGCTGCAAAGACAAGAGATTCTCCTGTGGCAGTGCTTACAGCATTAAATACGTCATGTGACAGACAGTATGGTCTGTACAGGACGCCCCAGCACTTCCTGTCGCTTACTGTGCCTTAGCTCTGACTGGGTTTTGGAAAATGAACTAGGCTTTTGTACTTTTTCTAGGTTATATAATTATATAGAATGAAATAAATGCATGTAAAATAAACCATGAAGGCACATTATTAATTGGTGAATCCAGGGTAAAATAATAAAAAAAATCATTGAGAAATGGTACATAACTGTCTCTTTATCACTTTTATTAAGGGAACAATGAAGAGGAATAGTATTCATTTGACAAACTTTTATAAGATGGGTGTTATAAGCACTGGGAATATAGAGATGATCTAGGGGCCAGGTCCTTGCCCTCAAGTACACACAATAAGGACAGCAAATACTTCAACAGCAGGAAGTAAGTGCCAGACATTATTGTAACTCATCACAGCAGCCATAGGAAGTGGGGTCTATTATACCCATTCTTAACAGGTGAAGAGAGGCAGCCACAGAGACCTCATGGGATGGAGCCAGGATGTGAGCTCAGGTGGACGAGGGATTTGCCCCAGGCCTTTACTATTACACTTTCTCTCAGATTCAGATGTGGTAAGTGTTATAGAGGAAGCAGGGTGCTTTGTCAGTGACCCTTTAGATAGTGTGGTTGGGAAGAGGCAACATGACAATGGAGACCTTCAGGATGAAGGAGCTGGGAGAAAAATGGTTTTGATCCAAGGCCAGAGCAAAGGCCCAGAGGGAGTGGGACCGTGCACTTGGCATATCCCAGAAGTAGGAGCCCCAAAGGCTAATGTGGGTGTGGGCTGGAGAAGATAGGGCTCAGGTCAGAAAGGCTTCAGCCATGGCCCAGCAGATGGCAGCCCATAAAGGGGTTTCAACAAGGCAGTGACACCTCTTCTTACTTTAGAAAACTCACTGCTGTCCTGGCTGGGAGGGTCAGTTGGTTGGAGTGTTGTCTTGTACACCAAAAGGTTTCGGTATCCATTCCTGGTCAGGACACATACCTAGGTTGCAACTTTGATCCCTGGTTGGGGCACGTATAGGAGGCAACCGATCAATGTTTCTCTTCCCCTCTCCCCCTCCTCCTCTCCCTCTCCCTCTCTTCCTCTACCCTTACCTCTCCCTTCCTCTCTCTGAAAATCAATAAAAACATATCCTTGGGTGAATATTACAGAAGAGGAAGAAGAAAACTCACTGCTGTGAGGGAAGACAGTCAGAGTGGAAGAAGGTAGACCAGTTAGGAGGTTATTGAACACATGAGCAAAATGATGGCTATGTCAAGGGTGATAGCTGTGGAGATGGAGAGAAGTACTTCTACTCAAGACCATGTTTGGAGATGTAGGGTACAGGATTGGAAGTGGATGATGACTAAATGATGACTTGTAGAGTTCTTTGTACTAAGGGCAGATGAAATTAAGAATAACAGGAGCATGTTCCTGGATCAGATGATTTGATTTCAAATCCTGGCTGTGCTATCTATTTAAGAGATGTATGGTTGTGGGAAACTTAGTTTCAATTACTGTTCTCTAAAATGAGAACTATAATGGTACCTATCTCCTGGTGGTGGGGTGAGAACTAAAGGAACTAATACATGTTAAGCACTTAGTATAGAATCTGCAATACTTAGAGGGCTCTGTAAACTTAGCTGTCTTATTTTGGTGGGGCTTTGTAGTGACATGGGCAAGGGCTTCTGCTTTCAACATATTAAGTTTGAAGTATTTGAGACATTTAAATGGAGATATAAGCTATAAATCCGGAATTTAGGAGAGAAATCAGTGCTAGAGGGGGTGGGGGGGAGAGAGAGAGAGAGAGAGAGAGAGAGAGAGAGAGAGAGAGAGAGAGAGAGAGAGAGAGATTTGGAGAAAAATATAGTATTTAAAGCCAGTGACCTGGGTGGGGGTCATCTAGATGAAGAGTACAGCAAGGGTTCCTTTGTATGTAACTTTATATCTCTCTCTGGCTACTTTTAAGATTCTTACTTTGTCATTGGTGTTTGCCAATTTAATTATAATATGCCTTGGAGTCAGTATTTTGGGGTTCATTTTGCTTGGGACACTGTCAGCTTCTTGGATTTGTTTGGGGGTTTTCCTTCCCTATATCAGGGAAGTTTTTGTAATTATTTCTTCAAACAGGTTTTCTATTCCTTACTCAATTTCTTCTCCTTCTTGGAGAAGTGCTGCTCATCCAGACTCTGTGCTCAGGGCTGGCAAGTACAGCTGAGGTGGTGGGAGCCTCTCCCACCTCCATGGCAGCACTAAGGATGTCTGACTCCTATGGGATCTGTATGTGAGCTTAAGCTGTCAGTCTGACATACCACAAGGGCTCCTGGACTGTGAGAGGGTGCATGTCAGGCTAAGGACCCCTCAACCGAGTACACAAATTTTGTGCACCAGGCCTCTAGTATACAATATTTTAACTCTGGAGGAACAGAGATTCAGGAGCAGAAATATTCATGGGATCCAGAATAACAGGATTAGGAAAACCTCCAGGAACTCAACTAAGTACTCACAGTATATATAAGAGCACTACTCCCCTCCTCTTTGCTTTATATAGAGGAAGGGGGAAAAAGCCATTTTGATCTCCTTCAATTTAAAATGCTAGCCTTGTTGGGTAGTCTTGGCTGTAGATCCTTGCTTTTCATCACTTTGAATATTTCATGCCAATCCTGCTGGCCTGAAAATTATCTGTTGAAAAATCAGCTGACGGCCTAATGGGAGCTCCCTTGTGAGTAACAAACTGTTTTTAAGATTTTCTCTTTGTCTCTAACCTTTTGCATTTTAATTATGAAATGTTCTAGTGTGGTACTCTGGTTTCATCTTGTTTGGGATTCCGTGTTTCCTAGACTTGTGTGTCTTTTTTTCTTCACCAGGTTAGGGAAGTTTTTAGTCATTTCTTTCTTCAAATAGTTTCTTAATCCCTTGCTGTCTTCTCCTTCTGGGACCCCCTCTGATGTAGATGTTGTTGTGCATGATGTTGTCTCAGAGGTTCCTTAAACTATCCTCATTTTAAAATTCTTTTTGCTGGTCTGATTGCTTGTTTTCTGCTACCTTGTTTTCCAAATAGGTGATTTTATTTTTTGCTTCATCCATTCTGCTGTTATTTCCTTCTAGTGTATGACTCATTTCAAATATTGAATTCTTCTTTTTAAATTTTATTGTTTCTATGTTCTTTGTTATGCTTGCTTCTTCTTTGTTGAAGTTCTAAGTTCCTTGAGGATATATCTATATATCTCTATCTCTATCTCTATCTCTATCTCTAATCTATCTATCTATCTATCTATCATCTATATTTATATGAACTGTAGATTGCTTGCTTCCATTTAATTTAGTTATTTTTCTGAGGATTGCTCCTATTGTTTCATTTGGAACAAATTTTTTTTGGCTCCCTCCTTGTGGCTCTTCTCTGTATTTGTTTCTGTGTATTAATTAGGTGGTTCTGCTATGTCTCCCATTCTTGTTAGGGTTCCTTTATGTAGTCGGTTACCTGAAGGGCTCAGTGGTGCATCCTCTCTGATTACCTGAGACAGGTGTTCCCAGCAGGCCCTTTGTGTGGTTTATGTGAGCCCTCCTGTTGCAGTTTAGTCATGATTTCTGTTGGCCCATTTGTGGGTCATGTTGGCCCTCGGGTTGGCTCACTGTGAGGATTGACCATGTGAAGGACTCCAGTGCAGATCATGTCAGGGACTGCCTGTGACTGGCTGTGGGCTTCCTGGGCCAACCTGCACATCAAGGTTAGCTTCCATCAGCTTTGAGCCTGGTGGCAGGTCAACAAAAGGCCCAAGGCACCCTGAAATTTGCCTCTGCCTGCTGGCTGCCTGTTAGGCTTAGTCACTGAAAGAACTTCTGTTGGTGTTCTCAAGTTGTGTGACATAGGTTCTCATTGAATCACCAAAAAGGGGCGAGTAGTATTAATCAGGTTGATAGAGATTCAAACTTGGTGCCAGTGCTGGGTCTGAGGTAACTCAGCAGAAGTCTCAGGGTACACCAGGCCAGCTGCTACCCTGGGTCCTATAGATTTCTGTGGTAGGATGTGGTCTCTGGATGTCATTCGCTGAGTATCATCACCCATTCACTTAGAGCCTATCTTTGGTGATTCTCCTTCAGGAAACATATGGTTAGGTCTTGTTTTTTTTTTTTTTTTAA
The DNA here is from genome assembly GCF_014108245.1 of Pipistrellus kuhlii. Lineage (NCBI taxonomy): Eukaryota > Metazoa > Chordata > Mammalia > Chiroptera > Vespertilionidae > Pipistrellus > Pipistrellus kuhlii. The sequence goes on along the minus strand of NW_023425529.1, from coordinate 90,745,368 downwards.
TCAATATTGCTATTGTGTGCCTTTTGATATGTTAGTTTCCTCCATTTACATTTAAGGTTATTGATTTACTAGAGGCCCGGTGCATGAATTCATGCATGGGTAGGGCCTCTCTGGGTGGCCTAAAGGGATCCTGCTGAAACCTGCAGTCTAATGCCACCTGCAGCTCCTACCTGCCTCTCCCTCTCATCCCAGCCCCACTGTGCCTGCCACGGGTTTATACCCAATCAATTTCAACCAGGAAAGGCTTGTGCTGTCACAGCAGTGATCACCAGCCATGAGCTCTGTGTCTGGCACTCTCCCAAGGGAAGTGGCCTGTGGGATAGGGCTGAAACTGGCTCTCTGATATCCCCTGAGGGGTCCCAGATTGCTAGAGGGTGCAAGCTAGGCTGAGGGACCCCACTCATGTACATTTGGGCCAGGGAGAGATCACAGGAGGGCTCTAGGGCATGTCTGGCCTGTCTAGCTCAGTTGTGATCAGTCAGACCCCAGCATCAAGCTAATTTGCCGGTTAGAGCATTTGTCCCTGGGTGGTCAATGAATGTCATAGCGAGTGGTTGACTGCCCCTTGATGGTCAGTGTACATTATAGCAAGCAGTTGAACAGCCTTAGCATATTATTAACATATTACGCTTGAATTAGTTGAACAGTTGACCAGTCACTGGACAACCGGTCACTTAGTATATTAGGCTTTTATTATATAGGATGAGGATTTACTGCAGCCATTTTATGTTTTTTAAAAATTTCTAATTATATATCCATAAATATATGGTTTTCCCAATTTCTTTACTTTTTGAATGTTTCCTATCTCAGTTCTGTATTTCTGTTTTGTGGTAGCCATTAGATTTATGTAAAATAATGTTTCATACATAAAATAATCACTTTTTTATTGATTTTTTACAGAGAGGAAAGGAGAAGGATAGAAAGCCAGAAACATCGATGAGAGAGAAACATTGATCAGTTGCCTCCTGCACACCCCCTACTGGGGATGTGTCCGCAACCAATGTACTTGCCCTTGACCGGAATCAAACCTGGGACCTTTCAGTCCGCAGACTGATGCTCTATCCACTGAGCCAAACCAGTTTCAGCATAGAATAATCATTTTTCTCATTGTATCTGATCTTATTCATCTGTACAAGTTGAGTCATTTTCTTCCTTTCCTTGTTTTTGTTGTCACAAATTATTTCCATTCATTTTGTACATTTATTACCAATTTTCAGTAGTCATAGTTATTTTTAATGCTTTATTTCCCTCTTGTTATAATTAAGTTTAATATTCTGTTTTGAAATTTCTGCTTCTGTATGCTAGTCATTCAAATATTTGTATATTTTTGACTTTTTGATGATGTTAGAACTCCTTTTACTTTTTTTTTTAATGCAGGTCTTCTGGTGGTAAATTCTGTCAGCTTTTGTTTGTCTGGTAGAGCCTTTATTTCTTCTTCATATCTGAAGTTCAACTTTGCTGAATATATTATTTGGAATATTTTCTCTACTATTTCCTGTCTTATAATGTTTCTAGTAAGAAATCTGAGGACAATTTAATGGGCTTCCTCTGTAGGGGACAACCCTCCACCCATGGCTGCCTTTAGAATCCTTTGTCATTAATTTTTTACAGTTTGAATAAAATGTGTTTTGGGGAAGATGTTTTTTTGTCAGTATAACTTTGTGTTGTCTTAGGTTCCTTTATTTTAAAGTCTAGTTCTTCCTATAAGCCTGGGAAATTATCAATCTTTTCTTTCTCACATACCCATTATCTTGATGTTGTTCTTTTTAATAGATCATTCCTGTAGACTTGATTTTTAAAAAAACTCCTAGTTCCTTTATTCTTCCACTTGAATAATTTCTAGGTTTCTATCTTCAAGCCCACTAATTCTACGCACATGTGTCAAACACAAGGCCCTCGGGCCAAATCCGTCCCGCCAGGCCTTGCAATGTGGCCCAAACCACGCTGTCATCACTGCACTCCGCTGCGTTTCCATCACAATGACAGTTTATGACTGTTCAGTAAACCATTGGGCCCGCGATTTAGGCTGGATTTTAGATTTTGGCCCCTTCTCTGATTGAGTTCGACACCCCTATTCTAGGTAGTCTGTTCTATTTCCGTTGCTCTTTAATGCATTCTTATCTCATTAATGAGTTCTTCAGCTCCAGAATTTGTTTGGTTCACTTGTGTAGTTTGTCTTGTTGATTGTTTTCCATGACTTCATGGTTCATTTCTGGAGACTTTTTATTTTTCCTCTGCTTTCAGGTTAACTTGATTGTTTATGTTATTTGTTGGGTTGTTTCTTTGCCTGCACAAGTGAGGTTCTTTTTGTTGTTGTTGTTTTGTTGTTATTGTTTTGTTTAGATACTGTTTTGCTCTCAACAATTTAGCAGGATAATGGGTAGGGTACTTCCTTTTGTTTTCCAGTAGATGGTGTTATAGTATATGATTTTGTTTTATCTTAGCTACAGTAGTTATGCCTTTGGAATCATAGTGGTGTAGCATCACTTTAGTTAAGGAAAGTGCCACCTAGTCACTTGAATGTTGGGTGTCCCTTCCATTACTGGCTCACCTTGGTTCCAGGGCACCACCACTATGATGAAGGAATGTGAAAGGTGATGGAGAAGTAGTTTTGCAAGCTCCTAGCACTATTGCCTTTTTACTAATGTTCTCTGGTTCTACTGTGTTTTTGGAGGCATCTCCACTACCTTTACCAGGGTCTGCCATGATAGAAAAGGGGGAGAGAGATGCCATTTCTTAGAGGACCACTGTTTCTTCCCTCTTATAATCCAGGCCATAGTATGAAGGCTGAAGACTAATTTTTTCACTGCTACTAGCTTACCAGAATCACAATGGGCCCCTAAGTGCATCTGAGGCCACCACCTCTGTCCTCCCCATCGTCAGATGTTTTGATGTGTGGATATTTCAGGGGATTGTGCATTGAGCAGGGGATCCTTTATTTAGTTTTGGATATCTGACTTATAAATTTAAAGGGAGACACAGAGAAGTCTCCTCACTCCCATGATGTCACCTCATTGTCTTTTATAAAATGAAGGAAAAAAAAATCACATCTACTTTTATGACTAGATTATAATGTACTATTGGAATTCTCTTTTTAAAAGAGTAACTCTCATGGGGTTCTTTGCTGAGTAAGAGGGCATGGTGGAAAATTCAGTCATGCCTAGTCAATCCTTTCTATTGTAGATCCCAAAAGAACTCAAGAGTTGGATAGCATGGATATCCACAGAAACCTCTTCTTTTATGAACTATTTCTCAGAAAGAATATGATTCAGTTGTTTTCTACAAATTGTGGTAAATAATCTTTCAGGTATATTGAAAAAATAAATCAGCAGAATATGCTAATAGTTGTACCTTTGGTAAAACAATAACAAAATCCTAAGTTAGAATCCCTATGCAGAATATTTCTAGAAAATTACTATTTATCCCTCAGTTGTAAGGGAAGCAGGAGATGTTTGTTAGTCTAATAAATATGAATAGGAAGACAGTAGAAATTAGATCATTATGTATTTCTGTGTCCCTATATTACAAGTGTGGTGGAAAATAGATGGGTATTCATGACAGAATTAAAACTCCTATGTTTTCCTATTCATTATAAAGTCTGTTTAAAAATTTTAAATGTGACAATCTAATGAATGATAGGCTGTAGACAATTGGAACTCTCTCTCTTATTGATTACAGAGAGAGCTGGTTGAAAGTCAGTCTCTGTTTTGTGTCCATTTCCAAAGAGGTCATAAATAACCCCTGCTTCACAAAGCCACTGTGTTTGCTGAACAACCCCAATGGCTGCCATTTATGAAACCCATAAAGGGTGCCTCTTGTGGCTACCACTGTGGCAACTCACATCTAAAACTGTAAAGTGTGTTAAAGGCAAAAATTTTCATTAATCAGAAATAAAGTTCATGGTCAATATGTGTTTTGTATTTTCTATTTTTTAGTCTAAAGGCAGTTCTGAACAGAATACCAACCAAGATTACATCACAAAAACTTTAAATGTATTTATAGAGCAAATAAGTTACATAGATAAACTTTGACTATGTTTCTGATGTGCAGCAGGTTTACATGCACATATCTAATACTTGACAGCAGTAAGTTTAAGGAAGAAAACTTAAGATCGGCCCTTTAGATAAATATTACAAATATAAAGTATGACATTTCTTATGGAACAAAGTGATAATTCATATTTTACCTTTATAATTCTACTTCCGGTTATCCAAATGAATATTAAAACATGCATGCATGACAGGTGAAAAGACTTGGGATTTATCATGTGAATGACTTTAACTCTTTTCTACAAAATGGCAAAGTTGGTTAAAATTAACACTCATCCTTCTGTAGTATAAATATGTTCATAAAAGCAACTTTTAGTAAAAAGCAGCCAAGATCCATAAAAAAAGTTTTATCTGGACAATTTTTGGTAATAAGGTTCTAATCACAGACCCCTGCAAAGAGATCCAGGGTTTTAAGAAACAGTAGCCTAGCAACATAAGAAAGGTACTTCATAGCAGCTCTTTTAGGTATAGTAAGTTATATTAAAATTACAGTGTACATTAATTATCCATTTACAATTCCCTTTTCACATATATAGGCTGTCAGCTTTTGACCTTCTTTTAGTTTTCAATGGCCAGCTTCATTCTGCCTGTCCCATCCTCAGTTCACACACACACACACACACACACACACACACACACACAAAAAAAAAAAAAAAAAAAAAGGGAAGGAAAGGGAAGGAAAAATAAAGGGAAAGAATGTACAAGTTTTAATATATATATGAAGGAACATTGCACTTTTGCCAATCTAAAGTAGTTTCTAGAAAGAAAGGGTATTGTTCAAGGTAGTCGGCTTTGGTATGCAATAGAAGTCACTTCTTCAGTAGTGAGTTGCATTTGCTCAGTAAAATAACACATTTGTGCTACATAGCATGGCAAATGGAGTCTGTTCTCAAATGTTTTGTCAACTTGGTTCTTCATTGCTGCATGTTGGAAGTTCTGTCATCCCTTTAGAAAAAGTCCAACAGGTAACAAGAGGGAGAATAGTCAAACCAAGCCTCCTGAAGACTGAAAAGATACTGAGTGATGTTACTCCAGCATGGCAGCACATCCATCTTGGAATCCATGGGTGACAGGTGACTCTAGTCAGAGACTAGTGCCAGAAACACTGGAGTCTGGAAGAAAAGCAGTGAGGACTCGATAACTCTGGGCCCTGCGAATCATGTCTCGAATCTCCATGTTCAGCTCCATCAGCTTGGTGCAGATTTCAGTCAGGCTCTGGTTAGACCCCACCAAAGCATAAGTACCTGTTTGTCCTAGAGTTTGATGACGGAAATATATATTCAGTAGTGTCTGGACCTCATCATCAGAACTACTTCCAAAGATGTCATTGGGCCACAGACTTCTGCGTTCAAAAAAAGAAGAGAACAGATTATAGGCACTGTTAGTAACAAAGAGGAGAAATTATTAGTCTGTGTTAGTATAATAATATTTTATAAAAAAGCTTTATTGAGATAAAATTCATACATTATACAATTCACAAACCTAAAGTATACAATTCAGTGGTTTTACTATATTCAGAATTCTGAAACCATCACCATAAATTTATATTAAATATTTGATAAAAATATCTAAAGTATAAACTTGAGATCTGATAATTTAAAAACATTTATTTGCTATGTCATGATTCCAATGAATATGTGAATATACTTTCAAAATGTAGAGGTAAAACACCCAAAAGAATACTTTCAAATATTAGATTTCAAAATTATGTTGGCGTATATACTTAAAAAAATTTAAAAATATACTTTATTTCAATCATTCCCCATACCCTTCCTCCTTGGCAACCATTAGTTTATCTTTATCTATGTGCCTGTTTTGTTTATTCATTTGTTTTTGTTTTTTCCCCCCACATATGGTGTTTGTCTTACTCTCTGACTTCTTTCATTTTTTATGGTCAAGTAATATTCTGTTGTATCTATGTACCACCAATTTTTTACCCACATCTATTGATGAATGCTTGGATTGCTTCCATATCTTGGCTATCCTACCTAATAAAAGAGTAATATGCAAATTAATTATCACTCCGCTACATCCATAAGCCATGCCCACCAGCCAATTAGAGAGAGTATTGGCTGCGGCCACAGAGAGCAGGAGAGAGGCTTAGATTTCTCCAGCAATAGAGGAAGTCAAGCTTTCCACCTGCCCTATGCCACTCAAGGCTACAAAGTTTCAATGATAGAAGGTAAACAAATCCAAACAGAAATGGCAGCAGCCACAAAGCGAGCAGGGAGCTTAGCTCTGCTCCAGGCTACAAAGTTTCAATTGTAGAAGGTAAATAAACCCCAGATACTAGGGCCTCTGCTTGGGTTGCAAACCACCACAGACCCCTTGCTCAGGCCACCCCACACCCAAAGGGAATCCCCACTCTGATCCAGAACACCCTTCAGGGCAAACCAGCTGGCCCCCACCTGTGTACCAGGCCTCTATCCTGTGTAATAAAAGAGTAATATGCAGATTGACCATCACTCCAACACACAAGATCAAGATACCTTCCCCCATTTGGATACAAGATGGCCACCACAAGATGGCCAGCAGGGGAGGGCAGTTGGGAGGGACCAGGCCTGCAAGGAAGGGCAGTTGGGAGCAATCAAGCCTGTAGGGGAGGGAAGTTAGGGGTGACCATGTGGGCAGAGGAGGGAATTTGGGGGCAAACAGGCTGGCAGGGGAGCAGTTAGACATCAATCAGGCTGGCAGGGCAGTGGTTAAGGGTTGATCAGGCTGGAAGGCAGAAGTGGTTAGGGGCAATCAGGAAGGCAGGCAGGTTAGCAGTTGGGAGCCAGGAATCCTGGATTGTGAGAGGGATCCCAGATTGGAGAGGGTGCAGGCTGGGCTGAGGGATCCCCCCCCTTCTCCCGTGCACAAATTTTGTGCACCGGGCCTCTAGTTTAATTATAATGTACATTGATTTGGGCCTTTTTGTATTTATCTTGTTTGGAACTTTTCTTGCTTCCTGAATTTAATGTCAGTTTCCTTCCCCAGATTAGAAAGTTTTCAGCCATTATTTTTCTCTTGTTTTCTTTTCTTTTTTCTTTTCTTTACTTTCCTTTTCTTTTCTCTCCTTTTTCTTTTAATATATTTTTATTGATTTTAGAGAGGCAGGGAGAGGGAGAGAAAGATAGAAACATCAAAGATGAGAGAGAATAACTGATTGGCTGCCTTCTGCACACTCTCCACTGGGGATTGAGCCACAACCCAGGATATGCCCTGACCAGGAATCAAACCATGACCTCCTGATTCATAGGTTGACGCTCAACCATTGAGCTATGCTGGCCAAGCGCCATTATTTCTTCAAATATATTTTATGTGTTTTTCTTTCTCTTCACCTTTTGTAATCCCTCTAATGAGCTGGTTACAACACTTGACATTGACCTAGAGAAGGTTTTCCTTATTTTATTTATTTATTTATTTATTTATTTATTTATAAGTTTTTATTGTTCATATTATTACAAATGTTCCTTCCCCCACCCCCCCCCACCATTGCTCTCCTCCACCAGGTTCCCACCCCACCCTCTGCCCTTTCCCCTCTCCCCATTGTCCTCATCCATAGGTGCACAGTTTATGTTCAGTCTCTTCCCACGCCCCTCTCTCCCCTTTTCCCCAAGAATCATCAGTTCACTCCCCTTCCATACCTCTGATTCTATTATATTCAATAGTTAATATTGTTCATCAGATTTTTTTAATTTCCTTGGTTTTTAGATTCACTTGTTGATAGTTACGTATTTGTTGTTCATAATTTTTATCTTTGTTTACTTTCTCTTCTGAAAGAACCCCCTTCAGCAATTCATATAATTCTGGTTTGGTGGTGATGAACTCCTTTAGCTTTTTTTTTATTAGTGAAGCTCTTTATCTGGCCTTCGATTCTGAGTGATAGCTTTGCTGGGTAGATTATTTTTGGCTGTAGGTTCTTGCTATTCATCACCTTGAATATTTCTTGCCATTCCCTTCTGGCCTGCATGGTTTCTGTTGAGAAGTCAGCTGACAATCTTATAGGTGCTCCTTTATAGATTACTACCTTCTTTGCTCTTGCTTCTTTTAATATTCTCTCTTTGTCTTTTGCTCTTGGAATTTTAATAATGATGTGTCTCGGTGTGGTCCTCTTTGGATTCCTTTTGTTTGGGGTTCTATGCGCTTCCTGGACTTGTAAGTCTAATTCTTTCACCAGGTGGGGGAAGTTTTCTGTCACTATTTCTTTCAGTATGTTTTCGATATCTTGCTCTCTCTCATCTTCTGGGACCCCAATAATTCTGATGTTGGTTCGTTTGAAGTTGTCCCAGAGGTTTCTTACATTATCTTCAATTTTCTGGATTCTCTTGCCTTCTAGCTTCTGTGGAGGAGTGTCTTCTGGCTCTTTATGTTCCAAATCTTTGACTTGATTCTTGTGATCTTCCCTTCTGTTTTTAGGACTCTATAAAATATTTTTTATTTCAGACAATGTATTCTTTATTTCTTGTTGATCCCTTATCATTTCTCGATGACTCCTTATTAATTCTAGTTGATCTCTTTTCATATCCTCATAGGCCTGATCCATCTTTTCTAGGAAATTCTTGAAAAACCTTATAAGCGTAGATTTGAACTCTATATCCAGACGCTTTTTGTCCTCCATTTCTTTTGTTTGTGATCTATTTTGTTGTCGCATTTCGCAGTTACAGATGGGACGGGGTTTCAGGGTGGAGCCTGCAGCTTTGGCTTCCGTCAGCCCCGCCCTATGTGGGTCCGTCAGTGCTCACTGCAGGCGCCTCTGAGAGAAAGGTGCCCTCGATTTTCGCCTGCTGCCAAACAGTCTATGCTCTCCCCCAACGAGTCCGGTATTGGGGTTCAGTTCAGTTGGAAGTGGAGTTGGAGGTGGCGTTCACAGCAGTCTGGAGCCCCAGTCTCCTTCCCGTCAGGGCAATCCCGCGGCACAGCCGACCGTCCCTTCTCTGTGCGCCGTGTGCGCACCACCGGGACCTCCTTTCGCCACTTCCCCGGGGTTCCACCTTACAGCCCGGCTCCCTATGGCTGAGCCTGAGTCCCCGGGGTCTGGCCCAGAACCGGGGTTCAGAGCAGTCGGGGGCCCAGCACAGTCGGAGTTTTATCTCCTTTCTGCTAGGGAACGCCCTCCAGGCACTCGGCCTCCCTCCTCTCCGGCTCCGTCCTCTCCGCGCGCCGCGTCTCTGTACCTTGGCTTTTCCAGCTCCTCCGCGCCTCCTTCTGGTTTTCTCCTTGCTTCTCGCTGTAGAATTTCCAGTCAGTCAACCTTCCTCTAGTTCTGGGCAATGTCCGTTTTATATTTTAGTTGTATTTTATTGAAATTGTTGTGTGCGGCTGCGGCTAGATGTTCACCTGGGCGCAGCCATCTTGGATCTTCCCCCTTATTTTATTTATTTTAATACTCATCTGAGAATATTTTTCCACTGATTTTTAGAGAAAGTGGAAGAGAAAGGGAAAGACAGAGAGAAGCATAGATGCGAGAGAGACACATTAATTGGTTGCCTTCCGCATGAGCCCTGACCACGGCCTGGCTAAGGAGGACCCTGCAACTGACTGGAATTGAACCCAGGACCCTTTGGCCTGCAGGCTAATACTCTACCCATTGAGCCAAACCCACTAGGTCCCATCTTTTTTCTATATAAAAAAACCTGTGGTTGTGACGCCCTCATGCTGTCATAACCTATCAACAGGAGGCTGCATGTACGGCAAGCCTTGTGCGAGTGGTGGGGACTTGACTCTGGAGGATTTGACTGGAGGGTGAGTTTCTAGGTCCCGCCAGGGTAATGGGCTGGTTTCTGGGTCCTGCCTTCCAAGGCAGTGGTGGTGGCGGTGGCAGTGGGACTCTTTCTGGGTCTTACCTCCTGCAGCGCCAGTGGGGACTTGACCAGGAGGGGCATCGAGGGAGTCCTGCAGTGCTGGCCACAGGGTGGGTCTCAGGGAAGTTACTCGTGGTGCCGGCCCCTCAGTGTGGGACTCTGGGACTCAGGGCAGTCTCACGTGGCACCAGCAAGGTCCCAGGTCTCGTGCAATTTTGTGCGCTAGGCTCCTAGTTCTTAAATACGAAAAAATTTTTCTGTTCTGATTGGATGGTATCCACTATTCTGTATACAGGTAATCAACTAATCTATTGATTTCCAGCAATATATTTTTTATTTTAGTTATGTATTCTTTATCTCTTATTTATACTTTATTGTATTTTCTAACTCTTTGATGAAGTTCCTCTTTTTTTTTTTTAAAATAAATTTTATTGATTTTTTACAGAGAGGAAGGGAGAGAAATAGAGAGCTAGAAACGTCGATGAGAGAGAAACATCGACCAGCTGCCTCTTGCACACCCCCTACCGGGGATGTGCCCACAACCAATGTACATGCCCTCGACCGGAATCGAACCCGGGACCTTTCAGTCTGCAGACTGACACTCTACCACTGAGCCAAACCAGTTTCAACTGAAGTTCCCTCTTAATTCCTTTTTTCTACTCTCGTGTTTTTTTTTTTTTTTTTTTTTAAATCCTCACCCAAGGATATGTTTATTGATTTTGAGAAAGAGAAAGAGAGAGGAAGAGGAAAAAAAAGAGAAATGTGAAAGAGAAACATTAATTAATTGCCTCAAAATGCACTCTGATTGGGGATCAAACTCAGGCAAATTACTTATCTTCATTTTAATAGATTTTTTTTCCTCTGGGGTTTTGTGTTCCTTCAACTGGGGCATAGTCTTCTGTCTCTCTATTTTGTTTAACTTTCTGTGTTTGTTCCTATGAGTTACAAAATAGCTATCTCTCCCAATCTTGAAGAAGTGGCTCTGGTGAAGATTCTGTGTTGGATAATTTTGCTTGGTAGGCTGGTTGTAGTCTAGTTGCACACAAATAGTTTCTGGTGTGCCAATTGGCCAGAAAAAAAATGCGTTCTGAGCGGAAGTGCTTGGTGTACAGGCTCTGTATTTTTCTGCCTGTCCATGGCCACAATGCAGTTGGGGAAGCCATATGTGTGTGTGCCTCCTTGCCATTCTAATCTGGGTGGGGTTTCCAGATGTGTGGACAGGTGGTCCTGTTGCCTTAATTGTCTTTGCATGGCATTGATCTGGGTGGGACTGTCCTGAGTGCACACATTGCATCACCTGCTGGTTTCACAATTTCTCTGTTAGGGCATCCCTATGCGCTCACATGGCAGCACCTTACTATTTTCATACCCTTTCTGGGTGGGGCAGACCTGTGTGCAGCAGTGCTCCAGTATCTGTATACTTTCTCTCTGTATGGTATTGCAGCATTTTTCTAGATCTGCTGGATCAATCTCTGGGTGGAGGGCCCTGTGAGTTCATGCTATGGTTTCCTGCTACCTCCAATTATGAAAGGTTGGCTGTGAAAGTGTCCTAGTGGGTTTGTAGGTTGGCTAGAGAACCTGGACAAAGCTGAGATGCACTCTTTAAGTGCGAGGGAGATGTAACCCATGGTGCTCCCCCATCCTCTGGTCCTGGAGATTCCCTCAGCTCCTAGAGAGCTCTGGAGGTCCAGTCTTCTGTATGTGGTATCTCTTTTGTTTTTTGTGTAGAAGCTGTTCAATTGACCTGTTGTCTCTCAAGAGGAACTGCTCTAAGAATAGGTGTACATTTAATGTGTTATTGGGAGGGGGCTAAATCAGTGTTTTCCAACACCAGAATCTTGGACTTGCCTCTTACACTTTCTGTTTTTGATGTTGTACTTTATATCTTTTTGTTTTTTGAATCTCTTAACTAATTGTATTTTGAGTTGAGTTGGTACTTTTGTCTTTTGACCTTTATAGTAGCTTTTTAAATGTCTGATTTGCTGTGTTTATTTAATATTTGGCTTTACCAGTAATATTTTCTCATTATATATTCTAATTTATGATTATTGCTTTCCCTTTTCTTCTTAAAGATCTTTAACATTTATTGTAAAAACAATTTAATGGTGATGAACTCATTTACTTTTTGCTGGTTTTTTAAATCTCTCCTTCAATTCTGAAAGATAACCTTGCTGGGTATATTAATCTAGGTTGTAGGTTTCTTTATTTCAGCACTTTAGAAGATGTCCTGCCACTCCCTTCTGGCCCATAAAGTTGCTGCTGCAAAATTAGTTGATAGCCTTATGGGGCTTATTTTGTTTATAACCTGTGTTTCTCTTGTTTCCTTAAAGAGTATCTCTTTGTTTTTAACTTTTGCCATTCTAATTATCATATATCTTGATGTGGACCTTTTTGGTTTATCTTGTTTGAAAATTTCTGTGATTCCTGGATCTGAATAGCTGTTTCTTTCCCCAGATTAGGAAAGTTTTCACCCATTATTCCTTCAAATAATGATTTTGTTCCTTTCTCTATTTCTTCTCCTTCTAGAATGCCTATAATGTGAATGTTTATGAGCTCGATTTTGTCTCAGAGACTCTAAATTATCTACACTTTAGAAAATTCTGTTTTATTTTCTGCTGTTTTGATTAATTTCCACTAGTCTGTGTTCTGGGTCACTGATACATTCTTCTGTATGTTAATCTGCTGTTGATTCCTTCTAATGTATTTATCACTTCAAATATTGTATTTTTCAGCTCTCGTTGGCACTTTATTATACTTTCTCTTTGTTGTAGTTTTAAGTTCCTATATCCTACTATGAAGTTTGATGAGCATCTTTAGAATTATATCTTTGAATTCTTCATCAAGCAAATGACTTATCTCCAACTCCTTAGGGTTTTTTCTTGTTCCTTCATTTGAGAGGTATTCTTCTGTTTTTATTTTTTCATCTTGTTTGATGTTTTATGTTATTTGTATAAATTTGACAAAACATATTTCTCTCCCATTCTTGAAAAAGTGGCTTTGTGTAGAAGTGACCTATGTGTAAACTCTTTGTGTACTGGGTTAATTTGGAAGGCTAGCTGGAGTTGAACTGGTGCCTATGGCATTGGGCTACCAAGCTGAAGCATCTGCAAGCAAGCAGATCAGGTGTGTATAGTAGTGCTCATAGGCACTTCCAATCCTGGAGAAATTCCTACAGTTCCTAGAGAACTCCTGTGGTTCCCTAGCCTGCTCTCTATGACCTCTCCCATTTCTTGTACAGAAAGTTGCCTTGTGTAGAAGAAACCTCTGTGTTGGCTGTTTACCTGGTAGTTTTGGCAGGCTGGTTGGAACTGGGAGATATTTACTGGGGTGTTAGCCTGTTAGACTAGATTGGATCCAGGCAGGGAGGCCAGGAATGTGGTGTGATGCCCTGTGGTTCCTGCTTGCTCCTGTTGTTCAGAGCTGAAATAGACTCTGGGCAGAGGGCTGGGCACACATTGCTGTAATCTCACCAACAGATCAAAGCACCTTGACAGCTTCCATCTGCGCTATGGAGGTGGAGGAGACATAGACAATGTTGCTCACCAGCACTTCTGCTCTTGGAGATTTCCTACAGATGCAAAGAGCTCCCCTAGCCTTCTCTATTTTGTCTTTCTCTCATTTGTGTTTAAAAGCTGTTCAACAGTCTTCAGCTGTCTCTCTATAGGTGTATATTTTAGTGTGCTTGTGGGAGTGGGTGATTTCAGTATCATCCTATGCCACTGCCAACCCGGATCTCTTATTGGGGTTTACTTTGAAGTGTGTCAACATTTTAGGGATGACAAATGGCCAGAAGCAACATCAATAACTTTTAACATATAAATTCTGAAATCTGATGTTTCTGCCATGGTAATAGCAGAGATATGAGAAGAAGGTATATAAAATATCCAGATACTCCTTCTGTAGTGATCTAATTACTAACCATGACAAAGTAATTATTAGGCATGCATTTTCTTTAACCATATCTGAAGGAAATAGAATTACCTGCATTCCCTGATTTGATGTAAAGCCTTGCCAAGTTCATTGTTCTTCAGGCAGTCCAGCATGGACTGGATGGCTGCTTCGGTAGACGTGAAGGTTGGTTCAGACCACACACCCTCTATATAAAGAGGGTCAGCTGCAATGGCTGCAGTGGCCTCCTTCAGATTTTTCTTTAAGTCACTCAGTTCCCTGGACATATTTAGCAGCTGTTAAAAAATTATTTTTACTGTAGTTAGTTCAAGGATGGATTTTACATCCCCAAAAGAAAACAATTAATTATATGTGGTGTAGTTAAGCACAAGCTTAATATCATAGTAAACTAAAATAGGACAAATGAAACTTTATAACAAGGTATGTACATCTGGGAAGTTCTTCTTATAGAAAAGATTAAGATTTCCTTTAAAGTGTTGTCTATTTAAGTAGAAGGGCATATTCAGAAGTAAAATGCACACCAGAACAGGCTTGGGAATTGGGTAAAGCTGGGTTTAAATGTCAGTTCTTCAATGTATGGTGAGACCACGGTCAAGTAAATGCATTTTTATGCAGCTTTTTTTTTCTCTCACACCTGTGGGACTGAGATAGTGTGTATAAAATAAGTTTAGCATAAAATGCTCAATAAATTTATCAACATGGACTATGAAAAATGAAATTTCCTTACTACTGCTATGCTATGGAAAGAGACTAAAGACATACTTTTAAGGAAGAGAAGGAAGAATCTCAATGTAATAATTCTCATGTTACAGAGGTAAAAGATTTTCCCTCAAAATTACTGAAACTCAAAAGATTCAGTGTTAAAAAGTAAAGCATACAAGAGAACCTACAAAACTTAGCACTCCTAAACCTAGCATTCCTAAAACTTAGCACTCTTAAGATGTGTTGTGGAAGACAACTGTTTTGGAATTTAATCTCAAGAGAAATTTTAAAAATTGATATGAATTTAAAAGTTTCTTCCCCCCCCCCCCCTTTGTAATGCAAGTTGATGATTCTTGTTTTCTCTGTAGAGTTGATTTACCTTCCCAGCTCCCTCATTTTACAAGCAATAGAACCAAAGCTCTCAAAGACTGTTTCCACACAGATGCTTGTTAATTATAAATACTTACTCCAGAGTTAGGTTTAAAATGTTCTGAGGTAATGATTTTAAATAAGATGGAGAGTGCCTTATGTACATACGTTTTAAAGTTTTAAAGTGAACTTCTTTTTAATTATTTTAAATCTATGCAAGTTTTAAATATTGCATGTGCTTGTACAGTATTTAAAACTTACCTAAATTTAAAATAATTAAGGAGAAATTCACAAAATTTAAAACAATTATCTAATGTAGACACACACATAATTCACTTTTCTATGTAACACATAATTTATTTTCCTAAAGTAGAACTTTAATTGCCTTTTTAATATGGAAAAAGACATGTAAGTTGCATTGTATGTCTTCTCTTTTTTGATCAAAGGTGGATTCCAAGGATCCTGTTAATACTTGCTGGAAGAATAAGAAGAGTAAACCTATTTTTACAACATGGCAAATAACATATCAACTGCCTTCTCTTTTATCTAATAATTTGTAATTCAATAGAGGATAACTGGTTTGTGAAGAGCTCTTCATAAACAAAGCTGTCTGATTTATGCCTCCCTTGAAATTAGCATGTGAAAGTATATTAAAAAAACTATACCGTCCTTTTCCTTTTTCCCAAATGAGTGATAAATATGGTGCTCCAACTTCATCAATATACTCTTGGTTGGATGTTTCCTGAACTCTTGGCTTTTCACTGATGACTACAACATCTACATCTTCAGTTCAGATCTCTCCTCTGACCACCAATCTCTTCTATATTTTTGTATTAAACTGCCTGCAAGATGTTTTTAACCTTGGCTGGTCTAGTGGGCAGACTCGGTTATTGATTAGCAGGCAGAAGGCTTGACCCATTGGATGTACAATTGCCTCAGTCTCCATGGAGAACAAAAGGAAAGGAAAGATTTTCATGGCAGCGCTCAGGGTTGGGAGGTGTGTGGGCTCACCTCTGGCATGGAACTGACTTCGTGCACCTGGCCGATGAGCTTACAGTAGGACTGAAAAAGCAGCAGCAGCTGGAAGTGTAGCTTATATAACCTCTGACATAGTTCCAATTGCTAGAGAGAGAATTGGCATGGGGAGAAATTAGTTATTAAGGACAATTTTTGTACAAGTGAAATCTTGGTGGAGACAAATTAAAAAAAAAAAATCAAGGATCCATAACTAGCTGTTATTATTCCCATTAAAACAGAACAAGTCTAGTCAGTAAATATCAGTGAGAAATTCACAATATAATATAGAATAGCTCCTGGAGGATGAGTAATTAGAGAGGAGTAGTAGCTATAAAGGGACTGAATGAATCAACCAGATTTCCATTATGTTTGCCAGTTACACATCTACAAATTATAGTTGCAGCTGTCTTAAATTTTATAAGCCGAATATTATTTTTTTTTAAATAAAAAATTTGTGTTTTTTAAAAAGTATAGTTGAAAGGCAAAACATTAAATCATTCTAAGTGTTAAATTTATAAATTCAGGTAGACTCTTGGGAGATTACTCCAGGAAACAATTCTGGCTGCATTTTGGGTGCAGACACTCATCCTGAAGTCTGTGTAAATAAAACAGTCATATGACCCTCTAAGGTGCTGTGTCAGCTTTAGTGACGATGCTTCTACTCAGTGCTCAATAAATAGTTGTTTAATTAAAGAAATAAAAAACAGCTAAAATGTGCTTACAAAAGGAGAAATTACAAAAACATTCGAAACTTATTGTGAAAAGAACATTAAAAAGTACTAATACAAAATGACCCTATAAATACTTCTGGAATTTAAAATGTGTTCATTATGTGAGTTATGTATCCTATGAGGGGAAAATAAATCATGAGTAATTCCAACACCAACAATTATACTGCTCTTTGAGCTGTATCTGCTTATAACAGCTTCTAAATGCTGCCTATTTTATTCTAAGGATGGGTTACCTCATTGGTAGTGGATGGGATTCTATGAGGAAAAGAATAGCCTTCATTAGGTAGAATTTCATGGCTTAGCAGTCACTGGTGAAAGTGGTTAAGTATGTGGCTTAAACTACACTTCACTGTTCAGTTTTCAAATATGGTTCCTTGAGGATAAATAGGGCCTTGCTTTTGCTAATGGAGTAGAGAGACCTCAGCTCAGAATTGAGAGCTACTATGATGACTTAAAATTGTTCCCCTGAATCAGTTTAAGGAGAGAAATGACAATAATTTAAATTTTAGTTTAGTTTCAAGAAGAATATTCTATTAGCAGTATTATTAACAGACTTTGGATTCTACCATAATTTTATAAATTTACTAAAGCTCATTTGAAAGCATGGTGAATGAAGTTTTCTTTCTCCTCTCATCCTTTCTTTGGTCCTTAGGGGGATAAAATTCTACTTAGATTTACCTGATCTCTCATTGCTGGAAACCAGCCTCAGGTTAAAGAAGTAGCTACACTCACAGTTACTCCAAACTAGATCTTTGGTTGTTTCAGAAAAACGTCGTATTTTGAACTTTTCCTTATGGAAAATCTTTTAAAATCTGGTATAAAAATAACTACCAGAGATTCACAGAAAGATAAAAAACTATTGTTTAAAAAATGTTACCTTCACAATTTAGGGTGAAACCTAGCTATGAAATCTCTGACTTTCCAAGTGTCAGATAATGGTAGTTATTAATCAGGATATTCCACTGACAGTATGAGAGTTCATAGCAACATAGGTTTCTACTTTTGGGCCAAAAGCAGCCCAGAACACTACTAACAAACCTGCATATCTCAATCTTCCAAATAATATAAAATGGAAGGAAAAAGGGGAAACATGCTAAGAGATATAGTAGTAACAGTAGAACCATGTTATGGGTCCATGCCTCAAATGGGCAGAGAGTATGAAAGAAAGGTAACTTACTGCCAGAGATTCCATTTGCTACACAGCAAGCATGGCACAGGAAACAGGAAAGGAAACAGAGTACAGGGTCAGTGTCTGCATGCAACGGAAAGCACGGCCCTCTTCCACCAGCAGAACCATCAGCAGTGTTAGCATTGCTTGCCCAGACTTGATAAATGGTTGCAATGTGGTACCCATTCGACATGCAGAGCGGCCCAGTTAAAAACAAGCTCTAGTGGGAAGCATGTTGTTAAAAAGGTAATTTGTAATCTTTCAGATTCTCTGGTTAGTTGGTTTAGATTTTGTCAGTATGGAGACCAGAAGTCAAGACTTTTATTGCTTTATGATTTTAGTATCTAAATGTGAATAATATGTGAACATAGTAGAATTCTGAGGTCAACTGAGTAATGTGAATGAACTACAGCCCCAAATAAATTATACCACTGCTAAATGTTAAGGAAGAGACTTTCATATGTTTGGCTTCATACCTACTAAACTATGACTATTCAATTAACATAAAATATAATTAACAATCTAAGTGGAATTTTATTTAATGAGATTGCCTTCCACATTGAGAATATTTTATAATATTGCTAGATATAGTCATTTCAAAGGGCTAAACATTGTCTACATACTTCCTGAACAAGTGTGAGATATGATATGTAATTTTCTTACATTTTATTTTTTAACAATTTTTGTCAGTAGACAATTTCTAAAACTAATTTAGAACTTATGGTCAGATTAATATAACTGGGCCATGTTCACCTATGGCTACTAATTTTTGGTGTCACCATATCATAACCATATAATTGGTTTAAGGAAAGTTTGGGAATGTGGAAAGAGATAACTGTAACCTGACAAAATATTAGAAAAATCAATTTGGTCATTCTTAATTATATGTCAATATATCTGGTTCTAGATTTTTCAAAATACTTAAGGACCTATTTGTTTCTAATTCTTGACCAAAAACCTCTTATTATAATGCTCTTTCCAAAACATTCTCTGGGTTATCAGTTTAATGTATTGTGCTTAACATAAGGTATAGTGCACAAAAAATTAAGTCATCAAAGTATTTATTATTATCTTCAAACACAAAGCATTACCACTACCAATCTCCATCACAACCAGTCTTCCAAGCATCTCTTCTTGCTTCACCTGTTACATGGGTTTGGCACATTGAAGGCTATTGGGTAGATTTTTGGGCCCTGGTCATAAATAGCTTTCAAATTTTGAAAGAAAAATACCTTTAATATTATGAAATAGATTATAAACTTGAGATATTTACTATTTTGGGAGAAAACTTTCTGCCTTAAAGTTTTTATAACCAAACCTTATCTACTGACATACAATGTCATTCCAGAAAGGAGTACAGGGCAAGAGTCTTAAGTACACAGAATTTCTATCATGAAGACTTTTAGAAAATGTCAAATATGAACAAAATGTTGAATATGCATTTTAATATGTAACTGCTTCTACCATAGAATAAACTATTGAGAAGTGTGAAATGAAGCAAGGACTAAGTAAATTACATGGTCTTTGTGAAGAAAATGCTGTTTTTACTGTTTTCCAAAACAAAGTTGTAATGCAAGAAGATTATCACATCAGGTAAAGCAAAAATCTCTGTTAAGTAAAGGCAAATATAAAAAAAAGTAAGGAGCCTTTTTGACTCCAGCTTAGTGCTAAAGAATTTCATCATCAATGTATTCCTTCCACTCAGTTTTTAGGGCACAAGACAGTATTTCTTGGGAGATGGCCAACATGACACATAACAGTTCTCAGAGTCCTTCTTAAGCTCTCCTTTTTAGGTAAGCTAGACCAAGCTTTCTGATATTTATTATCTCAGAATCATTTCTTAGGTCAGAGGCTGGGACCTAGTTTTCATTTAGAGCTCCAAAAAGCAAAAAATGCCTTTCTAGGTCATTTTATAGAAAATATTAAAAGTCTCCCACTCCCATGCTAATGTTTCCTTATAGCTAAAAAGAACTCCTTTAGAAATTTTTATTATGAATGTTTCTAAGTGACTTAAAGTTCTTTTGAAAATACTGTAGTAATGCCTAAATTTTTTTCATCAAGCACTGTTCCTGCACTGCTGATACTGTTGATCTATAAATTGGATTTAGAGGTTATGTTTTTCAAAATGAGAAAATCAATAAGTCAAGATGTTAAGATCATAGATAGGGTGGTTTAAAAGCCCCAAATAATCTAATTATTATGCATTAACAGTAGCATAGGCATTCTTATTTCTCTGGATTCTACTCTGAAATGAATTCTATGCTTATGGCATAGGTAAAAATCTGAGAAGTTTTTGACAAGATAGAAAATGAGCCACAGTGTTCTATATCAGCTATTATTTTCACCAACTTTTGTCTCTGAAAGTCACTCATTAAAACTAAATAATAAAATCGAGATAACCTAGCCAATTGTAATACATGGATACATGTAATCTTTCAAGTATATATGAATAATATGTACTTACCTGCTGCTAAATTACATGGGTCTGGCACATTGATGACCAATGTATTATGTTTGATTTGTACTTTTTTGGACCTTGACCATGATTATCTTTCAAAACTTTGAAAAATAAATACCTTTAAGCTTATGGTACAGGTTACACAACCTGAGTATTTACTATTTTAAAAAAATATATTTTATTGATATTTTACAGAGAGAAAGGGAGAGAGATAGTTAGAAGCAATGATGAGAGAGAATCATCTATTAGCTCCCTCTTGCACACCCCCTACTGGGGATGTGCCCGCAACCAAGGTACATGCCCTTGACCAGAATTGAACCCGGGACCTTTCAGTCCGCAGGCCAACGCTCTATCCACTGAGCCAAACCGGTCTCAGCAGTATTTACTATTTTTAAGGAAACATTGACTTTAGCATACATTTCCTTAGTATTGGAAATAGGATTTTTTACAGAATATAGACTACACCCAAAAGATGATGTTTAAAATATTACATTTTAACTGAATAAATGTCTTGTTTTGTTCAAGTTAACTTGTTGTTCAGTCTATATTGGAACAGAAGCTACAGGCTTTTTATTCAATGAATTGATTATGTAGGAATAGGAAATATATGATAGAGTATTAGTGTTCAAGAAGACCCTTATAATTGGGATGGTGGTTTAAATATAAGATGAAATATAGTAGGGCTAAATGTCAAATATTGTACTTAAGGCCAAACAGTCTCATGTTTAAGTAGCACTCAGAAATATCTGTTGAATCTTGATTGTGTGAACTAAAATGTATAATGACTGAAGTGAAAAGAGCTCCTGCTCTCAGGGCCAGCTCTGCAAAGCTTGGCGGTGAGCCGTGTTAGTTAGTTGTGGGGCTGAGGGTGTTGCCTGGAGAATCCAGAACTGAATTCTTTGCCCTGAGCAACATTCCTGTTAACTTAAATTACCTAGTAGTAGTCACTCCAGAATAAACTCCATAGGAGATGGACAGCTTAACAGGAACCCCCATACTTAAACAGAAGTGCATTTTTTAGTTGTGAAGAGATTTGTCTCCTTGATATGCTTAGGCTGAAAAATTACTGGTAAAGCTGTTTCTCCAATGAGTGTGACTCCTCTCATAAGAAATATGCTTTGTTTTATGTTCTGTTGAGTGTGTGTAGTAACTTATTCTAGAAGAATTAGTATTGTGATATCCAACAAGCCCATCATTTACTAATCATGCCTGTATTTTTTAAAAAGACCTCCCTTAAAAATACATCCTCAAGGAGGGTCCAAGATGGTGATATAGGAGGATGCTGAGTTTGTTCCTTTCTAAGAACACCTCAAATATACACCTATATTTAAAGTAATCCCTCCTGAGAGATAAGTGAAGGCCAACTGAACAGCTTCTGCATAATAAACAACAGAAAGATAGATAGATGATAGATAAATGATAGATGATACAGATGATAGATAGACAGATGATAGATAGAAAGTTATGGTTCTGTAGAGCTCTCAGGAGCTGAGAGTCTCTCCAGAACAGGAGAAACTGGTGAGCACCATTGTTCATGTCTCCCTTACACGTGGATAGAGGGCAGGAGCTCTCTAGGTTCTTTGGCTAAACTGCCAGGTTGCTGTTGCATGTCCCCTCCACCATTCCTGGAGCTACTTTGAGCATAAAGAGGGGAGCACCACCATAGCATGCACACATGGGGCCTCTGAGATTGATCCAGCAGGTATAGTATGGTGCTGCTGCACAGAGAGAGTGTAGAACTAGCAAAGCACTGAGGTGCC
The DNA here is from genome assembly GCF_014108245.1 of Pipistrellus kuhlii. Classification (NCBI taxonomy): domain Eukaryota; kingdom Metazoa; phylum Chordata; class Mammalia; order Chiroptera; family Vespertilionidae; genus Pipistrellus; species Pipistrellus kuhlii. Next base: position 90,723,419 of record NW_023425529.1, on the reverse strand, counting down.
TACATGCAAGGAGTCCAGTTAGAAGATAGTGGGCCACTCCTGCATGCACACATGGGGATGCACCATCCAGAGAAAATGAACTAGTGGGGTTCTTCTGTGAGCACACACCTGGCACCCCCACCCAGATCAGAAGGTCAAGGAAGTGTACACACACCAGGTCTCCACATGCTAACTCCCATTTGGCCAAGGACAGAACAACAGGGAGCCACTGCATATGTGCATATACCAGGCTGTCCTTCCAAGAAACCACTACCTTTGGACAGACCAGCCTACAAAACTAACTAACATAGTCTTCACAGAGGCCACTTTTTCAAGATTTGGAGAGATAATTATTTCACTTAACTCATAGAAACAAACACAGAAAGTCAAATAAAATAGGGAGACAGAAGAATAGGCCCCAATGGAAGGAACACAAAACCACAAAGAGAAAAATTTAATAAAAGGGGGATAAGTAATTTGCCTGATTAAAAAATCCAAAGAAATGGTCATAAGAATTCTTAACAAAATTCAGAGTAGAATAGAGGAACTCAGAGAAAGAGAACTTAAAAAAAGAGCTAATAAAATGAAGAAACAAGCAGAGATAAAGAATACAATAACTGAAATGAAAAATACATTAGAAGGACTTAACAGCAGAATAATCAACAGCAACTTTAAAGGCCATAAGGGAGTGGCAGGACAACTTTAAAGTGTTGAAAGAAAGAATGGAATAGTGACCTATAGCCAGAGTAGTAAATATCACCCAATAAGAACAAAAAAAAACAAAACAAAAAAAAAAACACAAAAAAAAAAACAAATTAAAAATGAAAATAATGTAAGTGATATCTAGAACAATATCAAATGCTCTAACATTTGCATTATAGGGATTACAGAGGGTGAAGAGAGAGAAAGTGGAAAGTATATTTGAAGAAATAATGACTGAAAACTTTACTAATCTGGGGAAGGAAACAGATGTCCAATAAGTTCAGAGAGTTCCAAACAAGATAAACCCAAGATATATTGTAATTAAAATGGCAAAGGTTAAGGATAAAGAGACAATATTGAAGGAAGCATGATAAAAATGAATTACATACAAAGGAATCCCATAAAGCTATCAGCTAGTTTTCAGCAGCAACTTTAAAGGCCACAGGGAGTTCCAAAACAAGCACAAACGAAAAGAGTTTACCATTCTTAAATTAATTTTAAAAGAAACATGAAAGGGTCTTCTTCATGCAGAATAGAAAAGGCCATAATCAGAAATAATAAAATATAGTATGGAAAGAAAACACCTCACTGGTAAAGACAAATATAATAAGCACAGTGAATCAGCTACTTAAGAAGCTTAAAAGAAGGTTAAAAGACAAATTTAGCATAACTAACTAGAATTAAAATAAAGGGGAGACAGATAAAAAAATATAAAACATGGCATCAAGAACAAATCATGAATGAGGGAGTAAAAATAAAGTGCTTTTAGAATGTATTTACATTTAAACAATTATCAGCTGAAAACAGAATGCTATTGATATAGATGGATATATATGAACCTCATGGTAGCCACAAATGAAAAATCTACATAAAAATTAATACAAAAAATTCAATAGAAAGATACCCCAACAAAACAAAGAAAACTAGCAAATCAAAAGGAAAGAGATTAAGAGGAAAAAGATTAGCAGAAACAATTAACAAAATGTCAATAAGCATGTACCTAGTGATAATTATTTTAAATATAACTGGACTAACTACTTCAATCAAAATACATAGAGTAGAAAAGGTAGATCAGAGGCATGGTGGTGTAAGGGTGTATCATTTCCTCTCTCCCTGACATTTCAATAAAAGTTAACCATCTACAATACAACAAAGAAATCCCTGCTCAACACAGATGCTCACCTGAGAAACCTGTGCACTGAAACACCTAAAGGTGGGCATCCGGGAATAAATGGGGAAACAGGAAGGGAGGAAAGTGCAGACAGCCTGCAAATGCAGCCCTACAGCCAGGAGCTTGCAACTCCTGGGAAGAAAGGAAGGGGGGAAAACCAGTGGAAGCAGACACTTCCATCAGCTGGAAGGAATAGAGAGCTGTTGGTGGTGGTGGTGGGACAGCTCAGCAGGGTGGGCAACCCAGCAGGGGGGGCAAGTGGTAAAGGAGTGAACAGTATCTGAGTCAGCAGACGTGAGACAGAGCACTGGGCTCTGCTGTTCAGTGCCCTACTTTCAGGCTGTGTGGTGGTGTTTCAGACAAAGAAATGGAACCACGGAGCCCGTTTGCTGTTTGGACTCCTGAAACCTGCCACCTATTGCCCTTGGAGTCAGGTCCAGGATCATATAATTTATAAACCAAAAGCTATTGCAGTATAATTTCTGTTTCTCCCTGTGACTGATCCCCAAAAGGGGTGCTTGGGGTGGGAGTCCACAGAGGTCAGGGGTCAACATTATGGTGACAGCAAAACAAACCACATCCACAAGCAGCAGGACTTTACTCTTTTCCTTAAGCTAAGAAGATTCAAGATGGGGAGGCCTTGGAGGTAAAAACTTGCATTTCAGCACCATCTACTGGATTATGGTAGAAAGACCTCTTCAGAGATAAATGTGAAAACATCGGAGGATAGCAAATAACCACAATAATGAGGAGGACCAGAAAGAAAATGAAAAATCCCCAGAAAGCAGGCTGGAACACATGGAAGTATGAGATATAAATAACAGAGATTTCTAGATTGCAGTTCTGAAAATGCTCAACAAGATGCAAGAAAATACTCACAGGCAATTCAATGCACTCAGAAAATAAATCAATGAAAAAAAAAGAGTGTTTTACCAAGGAAATTGTAATTTTAAAAAAGAACCAAACAGAAATCCTAAAAATGAGGCATGCAATTAAGGAGATTAAGAGTGAATTGCGGAGCATAGAAAACAGAACCAACCAGTTAGAGGAAAGAACTAGTGATATTTAAGATAGGAATCAAGAAATGACAGAGAGAAGAAGAAAAAGGAAAGAGTCTATGAGAACTGTTTGTCCATTAGAAAAAAAAATTAGAATTATATGCATTGAGGAGGAGGAAGAGAGGGAGCATAGGATGGAGAATCTATTAAAACAAATAGTGGATGAGAACTTCCAAAATATATGGAAAGAACTAGATCCTTGAACCCAAAAAATAAACTGAACACCCAGTTACATCAATCCAAGAGGCCCTAACCAAGGCACTTGGTATTGAAGCTGTCAAACATTAATGACAAAGAAAAAATTCTCAAAACAGGTAAAAGAAGGAAGTAATCTACAAATGAAAACCCATCAGAATTTCATCAGTAATACTCTATAAGACAGAAGAGAATTGAATTAAATATTAAGACATCTGAAAGAGAAAAATCACCAGTCACAAATAATATATCCAGCAAAATTATCCTTTAAATATGAAGGAGAAATAAAGATGTTTCCAGATATACAGAAGCTGAGGGAATTTTATCACCAGAAAACCTCCATTGCAGGAAATACTCAAGGGAGTTATTCTACTGTGTTTTCCCGAAAATAAGACATCCTCCAAAAATAAGACCTAGCGCATGGAAAGATAAGACATCCCCTGAAAATAAGACCTAGTGCAACTTTGGGAGAAAAAATTAATATAAGACACTGTCTTATTTTTGGGGAAACAGGGTACCTGAAACAAAGAGCACAAGGTAAGAACAACACTATAAGCAAGATCACCAAAAATCTTACAGCATAAATAGGGATAATTTGAAATACAAAAATATGAAAGGGGAAGGAGGAAAGGTCTGAACTGGCAAAGGAAGGTGAAGATCAGATGCACTTAAAAGAAAAAAACAAAACAAACTACAATACTAGTATATAAGCAACTTTATTTTTTAAAAACCTAATGGTAACCATACACAAAATCCCCAAACCAAGAACTATAGCTTAACAAAAGAAGAAACAGAGAAATAACACCAAACAAAACCAAAAGACAGGAACATAATGGAAAAGAGCCAATGGAGGCCCAGAGCTACCAGGAAACAAAAGATAAAGTGGCTACAGAAAATTCTCATACATCAATAATTACCCTAAATGTAAAGGGTCTGAATTCACAAAGAGGCACAGAGTAACAGAGTGGGGGGAAAAAAAAGAAAAAAAAAAGAACCCACTCCAAAAAACTAACCATATGCTGCATTCAAGAGACATATCTAAGCTACAAAGACAAAGATAGATTCAGTTAAAGGTTGCAAAATGATACTCAAAACAAATAACATCTCCAAACAATATAGGTAACAAGAGACAAAGATGGATGCTTTATAATGATAAAAGGAACATATATAAAACAGCTACTCACAGAATTAAAGGGAGAAACAGATAAAAACAAAATCATAGTGGGAGACCTTAATACTCCATTAACCGCTCTAAACAGATCAACCGAATAGAAAATCAACAAAGAAATACTGGGCCAAAATGAAACACTAGACCAAATGGATATAATTAACATTTACAGAACATTTCATCCCAGAACATCAGATCATACATTCTTCTCCAGGGCACATGGGATATTTTTCAAAGATAAACCGTATGTTGGTTCACAAACTAGTATCAACAAATTCAAGAACATTGAAATTATATCAAGCATATTCTCCAACTACATGCCTTAAAATTGGAAATGAACTGCCTAAAGGAAATAGAGAAACCCACAAATATGCGGAGATTAAACAACATACTACTAAAAAATGATTGGGTCAAAGAAGAAACAAAAGATGAGATCAAAAGATATACAGAGGCAAATGAGAATATCAAAAACTGTAGGAATCAGGGAAAGCAGTAATAAGAGTGAAGTTTATATCATTACAAGTTTATCTCAAGAAGCAAGAGAAATTCAAGTAAACAACCTAACATCACATTTTAAAGTACTAGAAAAAGAAGAACAAAAGCAACCCGTAATTATCAAAAGAAATAATAAAAAATTGGAGCAGAATTGAATGAAATAGAGAACAAAAAACCAACACAAAAAATTAAAACAAAGAACTGGTTCTTTGAAAGATTAATAAAATTGACAACCCCCTGGCTAGACTCACTAAGGAAAAAAGGAAAAGACCCATGTAAACAAAATAAAAAATGAGAGAGAAGTCAACACAGACATCACAAAGGATCATACTAGAATATTATGAAAGACTATATGTCACCAAATTCAATAACCTAGAAAAAATGGATAAGCTCCTAGAAATATATAACCTTCCTAGACTAAATCGTGAAGAATCAGAATATCTAAATAGACTGATAACTCCCTAGCTGGTTTGGCTCAGTGGATAGAGCATTGATCTGCGGTCCGGAGGGTCCCAGGTCTGATTCCAGTCAAGGGCACATACCTTGGTTGCAGGCTCTTCCCCTGCTTGGGCCCTGTCTGGACTTGTGCAAAAGGCAACCAATTGAGGTGTTTCTCTCACATTAATATTTCTCTCTGTTTTTCTCTCTCTCTCCCACTCTCTCTCAAAATCAATGGAAAAAATATCTTTGGGTGAGGATTAAACAAACAAACAAACAAATAAACAAACTGATTAGCAGTAAGGAAATTGAAACAACCATCAAAAACCTCCCCCAAAATAAAAGTCTAGGATCAGATGGCTTCACCAGTGAATTCTATCAAACATGAAAAGAAGTTAAAACCTATCCTTCTCAAACTTTTCCAAAAAGTTGAAGAAGAGGTAATATTTCCTAATACATTTTATGAGGACAATATAACCCTGATACCAAAACCTGGCAAAGAAACACAAAGAAAGAAAAATGACACACCAATATCTCTGATGAATACAGATGCAGATATCCTTAATAAAATACTAGCAAATTGAATACAACAGTACATCCCAAAATAATACATCACAAACAAATGGGGTTCATTCCAGGGACAAAAGAATGGTTCAACATATGCAAATCAATCAACATAATACACCACATTAACAAAAGAAAGGACAAAAAACATATGGTCTTATCAATAGATACAGAAAAAAAGCATTTGATAAAATACAACATTCATTTATGATTAAAACACTCCATAAAATAGAAATAGAAGGAAGCACCACAACATAATAAAAGCCATATTTGATAAACCCACAGCTAATATCATACTCAATGGTGGAAAACTGGAAGTTTTTCCTCTAAGATCAGGAACAAGACCAGGAGGTCCACTCTCACCACTCTTATTCAACACAGTGCTGGGAGTCCTCGCCAGAGCAATAAGGCAGAGAAAGAAATGAAAGGCATCCAAATGGGAAGGAAGAAGTCAAACTGCCACTTTTTGTGGATGACATGATTCTGTATATAGAAAACCCTAAAGACTCCACCAAAAATAAACTATTTGAAAAATAAATACAGTCAAATTGCAGGATAAAAAAATCAATGCACAAAAATCCATTGCCTTTCTATATAACAACACAACTTTAGAAAAAGAAATAAAAAAATACAATTAATTGCAACCAAAATAATAAAATACCTAGGAGTAAACTTAGCAAAGAACATGAAAGATCTAATACTGAAAATTTCAAAGCACTATTAAAATAAAGTAATACACAACAAAATGGAAAAATATCCCATGTTCATGGATTGGAATAGTCAACATAATAAAATGGCCTGATCCCTCCAAATGGCCTGATCCCTCCAAATGGCCCTCCCTTCCCTGCAGGCCTGGTCATCCCCAACTGCCCTTCCCTACTGGCCTGATCACCCACAACTGCCCTCCCCTGCCGGCTGTCTTGTGGCAGCCATCTTATGATCACATGGGGTCAGACATCTTGTGGGAGGACATGATGTTCAATTCACATATTACCTCTTTATTATATAGGATAGTATAAAGTTCTAGTGAAAGCAATCAGACTAGAAAAAGAAATAAAATACTTCCAAATTGGAAAGTAAGAAGTAAAACTATCATTTGCAGATGTCATGATACAATGTATAGAGATCCCTAAAGATTCTACCAAAAATCTATTATAATTAATAAGTTAATTTAGTAATGTAGCAGGAAACACAATATTCAGAAATTGTTATATGCCAATAATCAGAAAGGAAAATTAAGAAAACAACATCACTTACAACTGTATCATATACCTATGAATAAATTTAACCAAGGTGGTGAAATACCTGTCCTCAGAAAATTATAAGACATTGAAGAAATAAATTGAAAAATATACAAATAAATGGAAACATATAGTGTGTTCACGGATAAAAAGAATTAACATAATTAAAATGTCCATACTACCAGAGCACTTTATATACTCAATGCAATCCCTATCAAAATATCAATGGAATTTTTCACAGAATTAAAACAAAGAATCCTAAAACTTATATATGGAACCACAAAAGACCCTAAATAGCTAAAGCAATCCCAAGAAAAACAAAGTTAGAGGTATCATGCTACTTGATATTAAACTATACCACAAGGCTATAGTAATAAAAATAGCACGGTATTGGCATAAAAACAAACACATGATCAATAGAACAGAATTGAAATAAATCCAGGCCTAGATGGTTAAACCTTGTTAAAGGAGGCATGAATGTGCAGTGGGGTAAAGACAGTCTGTTCACTAAATGATGTTGGGAAAACTGAGAGACACATGTAAGAGAATGAAAGTAGACCATCTTCTCATACCATATCTAAGAATAAACTCAAAGTGGATTAAAGACTTGTATGTAAGACCCTAAACCCGAAAACTATGAGAGAAAAAAAGACAGTAAATTTTTTGACATTGCTCTTATAATATTTTTTGATATGTCTTCTGAGGCAATGAAACAAAAAGAATGGGATGATATAAAAATAGATTTTGCACAGTGAAGGAAACCATCAACAAACGGGATGGATAAAGATATTCATCAATGACACATCTGACATGGGTTAATATCTAAGATATATAAGGAATTCATACAACTTAACACCGAAAGAACAATCAAATTAAAAAATGGGCAGAGGAACTGAATAGACATTTCTCCAAAGAAGACATTTAGATAGCCAACAGACATGTGAAATGCAAATTAAAACCAAAGTGAGATATCACCTTACAACTGTCAGAATGGCTATCATCAATAAATCAACAACAAATATTGACAAGGATGTGGGGGGAAAAGTAATCCTCATGCATTGTTGGTGGGATTGTAAATTGGTGCAAGTACTACAGAAAACAGTATGGAGGTTCCTCAAAATATTAAAATTAGAACTACCATATGACTTAGCAATCCTACTTCTGGATGTTTGAAGAAATCCAAAACATTAATTTGAAAAGACATATGTATCACTATGTCCTTTGCAGCATATTTATAATAGTCAAGATATGGAAATAACCTATTTATCAATAGACAATTGAATAAAGAAGTTGTGGAAAATATATACAATGGAATATTACTTAGCTATTAAAAATGAAATCTTGACATTTGTGACATGGCTAGACTAAAAGGGTTGAAATACTAAGTGAAATAAGTCAGACAGAGAGAGACAAATACCATATGGTTTCACCTATGTGTGGAATCTTAAAAAATGAAACATTAAATTGATGCAGAGAACAAATTGATGGTTGCCAGATGGGCAGAACATTGGAGGCTGGGTGAAAAAGGTGAGAGGAGTAAGAAGTAGAAATTGGCATTTACTGTCATGGGGATATAAAGTACAGCATAGGGAATATGGTTGATAATATTATAATATCAATGTATGGTGTCAGGTGGATACTAGGTCTACTGGGGGGAATCATTTCAGAGTTGTCTAATCACCATGTTGTGTACCTAAAAGTAATATATTATTGTATGTAATTGAAAATTTAAGAAAATTAAAAAATAGAATACTGAAATGTTAATAAAGACTCTTCACTGAAGGAATCAGGGGGTTTAGTGACAAATTAATGAAATTGGTTTCACATTTTTAATAAAGAACATACTTATTAGGAAATGATTAGTATAGTTAGAAAATGTCCAGAAGAAAGGTTATTTTTATTTTTCCAAAAATATCTCTCCCTCCACCCCCCTCCCACCAATCCCAAGAGTACACATTCATGCTTGGCCTGAATGCCATTCTGTTTTACTTTATTGGCTTCATGTGAATGTATGGATGATTCATTCCATCTCTTCCTCAAGTTCCATGATTCTTGGAAGGGTCAAAACCAACACACAACGTCAGAGTACAGAAAAGAGAAAATCTAAAAGGCTTTTGTTACCTTTTCTTCTGAATCCCCTGGTTGACAGGTAATTACTCCATCTCTTGATCCTCCAGCAAATGTCGCCTTACAATTTGCAAGCCACTGTTGTCAGAAGGAGACACAGACATAGGTAAATTCAGTGATGACTTGAGAATGTGATATCATTGATTTTATCAGGAAAAATTGATTAATCTTCTAATCACAATAAAATAAAAATTTGCTGTAATGACTTTTTGAAAATTCTTTTTGGTTAATGATAAACTAATATTTGAAATTAAAATATCTGGTTAAGTGGGTTTAGCAATGTTCATTTAAAAATATAATTTCAACATTCTGATACATTACCTATAACATTCTACTGTAACAGGTAGCTATGAGCATTAAATGATTTAATTTAAGAGATTTAACATTTAGGTTGCACTGTGGGCCTATCACCTGTTGATTGAAATTGGATGATAGGCCCAACACTTCTTCACAGGCTGAGTGATTCTGGACAATGCAACCTATCTCATGTCACATCTATCTCTCTGTCATGTTGAGGGTACTTCTGACAGGGTAGGTTTATTTCTATGTAACAAAGGCTATTATAATAATGGCTTAGATATTTAGAGTCTGTCAATCTTAAGCATCTAATAGTAACTAATCTAGATATGAAAATGAATGTTTATACAGAAAACAAAAGGCACTGAAGAACCAAAATATACACTGACATAGATTGGTTTGTTCACTGATGAGAATGAAAGGATTAATTTTTTAACTAATGATTGAGAAACTGGAAAACAATAATAGGTAAAGAGCCACAGAAATAGATGACAGTGGGAACTGTTATAGTAGAATGTCAGAACTCTTGCTCTTGGACAGGTCAAGGACATCAATAACAATAGAAATAAACAAAAAACCAGTAACTTTATAATGAATGTCTTCTATGTATGAGACACTGTGCTGGACAATTTCTCCATATGTTATTTATATTTAAAGGCAATATTGTATTGTTTTTATAATACCATTCTCACTTCTAGCAAGAGAGGATAATGATAGAAAGTTGTAGGGTAGTTATGAGCATTAAATTATTTAATTTAAGAGATTTAACTATTAGGTTGCTGGACACAGAACAAATTTAGGAAAAGATACCTTCTATGACTGTTTAAGACTATTATTATTATTTTTAAAATATATTTTATTGATTATCTACAGAGAGGAAGGTAGAGAAATAGAGAGTTAGAAACATTGATGAGAGAGAAACATCGATCAGCTGCCTCCTGCACACATCCTACTGGGTATGTGCCTGCAACCCAGGTACATGCCCTTGACCAGAATCAAACTTGGGACATTTCAGTCCACAGGCCGACGCTCTAGCCACTGAGCCAAACTGGTCAGGGGAAGACTATTATATTCTTATAAAGATTCTATACATTAATTATTATTACTGTCTTATAGATGATTAATCTGAGATGAGGGAAGGTCAGCAATTTATCAAAAGTTCCTAACCCTCATGTGGCTGAGCAGTGATTGGAAGCCAAGTTCATCTGACTTCAAAATTCATGTTCATGCCTGGCATATCATAGGATGCTTCATAGATATTACACAATTATTTGTCAGAAATCAAAGGGTGAGCATGGATGGTTTTCAGATTACTTCTGTCTCTATAATTTAACAAGCTAGGTTTAAATTTATAATCTAGAAGAAAAGAGTGAAGAGCAAGAGAGAAGCCACGACAAGCTGCGGAGAAACAGGTCCTAAGAGTGGTCAAGAGGAGGAGAGCCATGAAATCCATCTAAACTAGTGTTGGGCAAGACTAACACTGGAAGGAAATAATTAACAATTTAAAATCTTAGAGAAAAGTTATAACATTGATAAAGTGACATCTTAAGCAGACACCTACTTTCCCTAATTACTTGGTAGAGAAATCATGGGGCTAAAATTGAAAACTGAAAACTTGTAGATATCATCCTATATAATAAAGAGGTAGTATGCAAATTAATCACCACTCCAACACACATGATGGCCACCCCCATGTGGACACAGATGGCTGCTACAAGATGGCCAGCAGGGGAGGGCAGTTGTGGGCCATCAGGCCAGCAAGGGAGGGCAGTTGGTAGGGATCACACCAGCAGGGAAGATCAGTTAGGGGTGACTAGGCTGGCAGGTGAGGGCAGTTAGGGTGAACAGGCCTGTAGGGGAAGACAATTAGGGGCAACCAGGCTGGCAGGGAGGTGAGCTGTTGGGAGCCAGCAGTCCTAGATTGTGAGAGGGATCTCAGATGGAGAAGGTGCAGGCAGGACTTAGGGACACACACATTCCCGTCACTCCCCCCTCCCCCCCATGAAATTCATGCACCAGGCCTCTAGTTTTATATAATCCACAATACTGAGAGTTTTACCACCACTGAATTGGAATTTTAATCCCTAGCAGAGGAATAGATGGAGTTGGTCTTCTCCCCAAAGTGGCTCCCTTAGGTTAATGCCAACCCCTCCCAGAAGCTCACCGTGGCGAGTTCATTGGGTTCTAATGGAATGCAAACACACTTACTGAGAGAGTGGCCTCTTTTCTGTTGTTGTATGTGTCCAGATATTCCTGCAGTTCTAAAACACTGAACTTGAGCTTGTCCAGAAGTCCACAAGAAAGGAGCTAAAGACAGAAAAATAATTTGTATTAAAACAGCTAGAGATATACCTGGACAAGGCATGACTATACAGATAGTGAAAGAGAGGCATATGGCCCAGCTGATATACCTTAGTGGTTGAGTGTCAACCCATAAACCAAGAGGTCTCTGATTTGATACGTGGTTGGGGCACATGCCTGGGTTGTGGGTTTGATCCCCAATAGGGGCTGTGCAGGAGGCAGCCAATTGATGTTTCTCTTTCATTGATGTTTCTATCTCTTTATCCCCCTCCCTTCCTTTCTCTCTAAAAGAATTTAATTAAAACATTTTTAAGAAAAAGAAAAGAGAAGTATATTTAGTAAGTTGTGCAATTTGTAATTTTGCTGCAATTGCAATTGAATATTATCTTACAAATTCAAATTCAATATGGAAATATCCATTTTTCCCATATTAATATAGACAGAGAAATCTTAGCAAATATTGCACAGAAGCCCACATTAAGATACACTGTACATTTTACACATGAACATTAGTATCTTCATCCAGTAATTCGCCAAGTAGCATGAAGACAGAACTCTACTAGTAAATAGCCTTTCAAAGTGATTTTGTGTTTAATGTGTACTTTGAGTTATTAAGATGGGATGGTTTTTCAGATTGTATGCCTTGCTGCAAGACAGTCAACCACCAATCAAGTTCTTAGAAATATTGACTCCTCAGAGACTTTCATAATTAAAACACATCCTCATTGGTTCTAAACACCAGTAATTACCCAGCATACAAGATGGTCCTGTGATATGCATGGGGGTTGTACAAGCACGTAATACCCCCCAACCCCAAAGACCTACCAGTCTTTCAGGGTTAGAGTTAACCACACTTTAAACTCATCCCTTGCTGCTTGGGCTGGATGAATGAATCCAGAGGGTAGATAGCATCTTGTTGAGGATTGGATATGAGAAAAATAATGACATGCTGCCTCTGTAGACTCATCTGGCTGGGCAACTTAGCATTGTGGGGATAGGCTAGGTCAGCTCTGGAGGGATCACTCACCATATTCATAGCTGTCAAAGTCGGAGCCATTGGAGAAAGGTGGAACTATTATTTACTTATTTATTTATTGTGGTGACATTGGTTGACATGATGACTCACCATATTCAGGATTCCTTTGGTTATTTGAGTTCTTTTGTGGTTTCATACAAATCTGATGATTTCTCATTTCATTTATTTTAAAAATGACATAGGGATATAGATGTAAATAGCATTAAATATATATTTTGCTTTGGGTAATATGGCCATTTTAACTATGTTGACTCTTCCAATCCATGAACATGGGATATTTTTTCCATTTTGTTGTGTCTTTTTCAATCTCTTTTTATAATGCTTTGTAATATGGGTCTTTATGTTCTTTGTGAAGTTCTAATTATTTTATTCTTTTGGTTGCAATTGCAAAAGGTATTTTTTTCATCTCTTTTCATATTTTATTGTGGATGGCAATGGATTTTTGCACATTGATTTTGTATCCTGCAACTTAACTGCTTTTGTTTATTTTTCTAATAGTTTATTTTTGGTGGAGTCTTTCGGGCTTTCCATATATAGAATCATATCCACAAAAAGTGGCAGTTTGACTTCTTCCTTCCCTATTTGGATGCCTTTCATTTCTTTCTCTTGCCTTATTGCTCTGGCTAGGACTTCCAGCACTGTGTTGAATAAGAGTGGTGAGAGTGGACCTCCTGGTTTTGTTCCTGATCTTAGAGGAAAAACTTCCACCATTGAGTATGATATTAGCTGTGGGTTTATCAAATATGGCTTTTCTTATATTGTGGTTCTTTCTTCTATTCTTATTTTATGGAGTGTTTTAATCATAAATGAATGTTTATTTTATCAAATACTTTTTTCTGTATCTATTGATAAAACTATGTTTTTTGTCCTTTCTTTTGTTAATGTGGTGTATTATGTTGATTGATTTGCATATGTTGAACCATCCTTGTGCTCCTGGAATAAACCCCACCTGATTGTGATGCTTATTTTTTAGATGTGCTTATTGTATTCAATTTGCTAGTATTTTGTTTAGGATTTTTGCATTATATTCACCAAAGATGTAGGTCCATCTTTGAGAACGTTCCATGTGCACTAGAGAAGAATGTATACTCTGATGATTGGGATAAAGGTTCTATAAATGTTAATTATGTTCCTTTGGTCCAGTGTTTCATTTCAGGCTAATATTCCTTTATTTATTTTCTGTTTTGCTGATCTGTCTAGAACTGTCTAGATCTCCAACTCTGATTGTGTTATGATCTGTTTCTCCCTTTAGTTTCGTGAGTAGTGGTTTTATATATTTGGTGTTCCCTGGTTGGGTACATATAAGAAGTGTTATGGTTTCTTGATGTAGTGTTCCCTTTATTATTATAAAGTGTTCACTTTTGTCTCTTGATATCTTTAATTATACTTTGTATGATGTAACTATGGCTACATCTGCTTTTCTGTGGATGTTATTTGCTTAGAAAATTTCACCCTTTAACTGAATATGCCTTTGTCTTTGCAGCTTAGATGTGTCTTACATAGACAGCAGGTAGGTTGGGTTTTGTTTTTTGATCCACTTTGCTACCCTGTGCCTCTTTTTTATTTTAAAATATATTTTATTGATTTTTTACAGAGAGGAAGGGAAAGAGATAGAGAGTTAGAAACATGGATGAGAGAGAAACATCAATCAGCTGCCTCCTGCACACCCCCTACTGGGAATGTGCCTGCAATCAAGGTACATGCCCTTGACCGGAATCGAACCTGGGACCCTTGAGTTCGCAGGCTGACACTCTATCCACCGAGGCAAACCAGTTTTGGCTCTGTGCCTCTTTATTGGTGAATTCAGCCTTTTTACATTTAGAGTAATTATTGATGAAAATTTCCTATAGCCATTTTATATGTTGTTTTCTGCTAGTTCTGTGCCTCCATTGGTTTTCCTTTGTGTTTCTGTGTGTTGATTTTGTTTGGTGGTATTCTATACTTCTTTCCTTTGTTTCCTCTTTTTTTTAAAGCTGTATGTCTTGGTTTGGGGATTTTGTGTGTGGCTATCATTAGTTTCACAAAAAATAAAGTTACATATATACTATAGTGTTTTCCCTTTTGAATGTATCTGATCTTTGGTGGTTCAGAACATAACCCCCTCTTCTTTTATGTTCTCGTTGTTGCAAATTATTCCTGTTTATGCTGCAAGTTTTTTGATGACCTTACTTGTAGTGTTATGTTTTTTAAAAAATATATATTTTATTGATTCTTTACAGAGAGGAAGGGAGAGGAATAGAGAGTTAGAAACACTGATGAGAGAGAAACATCCATCAGCTGCCTCCTGCACATCCCCTACCGGGGATGTGCCCACAACAGAGGTACATGTCCTTGACCGGAATCAAACCTGGGACCCTTGAGTCCGCAGGCTGACACTCTATCCACTGAGCCAAACTGGCCAGGGCTGTTCTGTGTTTTAAGTAGAATAATTCCCTTGAGTAATTCTGCAATGGAGGTTTTCTGGTGATAAAATCCCTCAGCTTCTGTATGTTTGGGGGCACCTTATTTCTTCTTCATATTTAAGGGATAATTTTACTGTATATATTATTCATGGTTGTTCATTTCTCTCTTTTAGACATTTCAATATTTGGTTCAACTCTATTCTGTCTTGTAGAGTATCTGCTGAGAAGTGGGATGAAATTCTGATGGGTGTTCATTTGTAGGTCACTTCCTTTTTTGGACGCTTTGAGAATTTTTTCTCTGTCATTAATTTTTGATAGTTTTAATACAAATTGGAGAGGGCCTCTTTGGATTGAGGTATCTAGGTGTTCTGTTTCCTTCTTGGACTTGAGGATTTAGTTCTTTCCATAGGTTTGGAAAGTTTCCATCCACCATTTGTTTGAATAGACTCTCTGTTCCTTGCTCCTCCTTTTTCTTCCTCTTCAGGAATGCCTATTATTCTCATATTGCTTTTTTCTGATCGAGTCAAATAGTCCTCTTAGAGCTCTTTCATTTTTCTTTATGCTCATGTCTCTTTCTTCTTCCCTCTTTGTCATTTCATTTCTCGATATGTTTAATATCACTAATTCTTTCCTCCACTTGCTTGGCTCTGTTTTCTATGCTCAGTAGTTCACTCTTAATCTCCTTAATTGTATGCTTTAGTTCAGGATTTCTAATTGGTTCTTTTTTTTTAAGTTTCAATCTCCTCAGTACTCATTTTGTTCATTGATTTGTTTTCTTATATCTTGTTGAATATTTTCAGAACTGCAATTTTGAAATCTTTGCCATTTATATCACATATTTCCATGTGTTCTAGCTTGCTTTCTGGGTTTTTTTTCTTTTCTTTCTGATTGTTTTCATTACTGTAGTTGTTAATGGTATTTGCTATTCTCCTTTACCTATGCATATATCTCTGTCTGTAATCATTTTCCTGTAAATTGTGCTTAATTGCAATATTTTTTTTACCTCTATGATGTCCCAGTCCTGACCCCCATGGCTTCCATAAGATAATACAGCAGTGCTGCTTGGGGATAGGTTTTATTTTGCCTTCACCATTATAGTGACCCCTGACCTCTGTGGGGTCCCAACCCAAGCACTCCACCTGGAGATTAGTCACAGAGGAAAACAGTCCTTGCACTAAAATAGTTCTTGGTTTACAGAAAATATGCTCCTTGACCCAATTCCAAGGACGGGAGGCATGTTTTGTTATTAAGAGTGGTGGCAGGGCTCTCTGGTTCTGTGTTTTTTTGTTTTTTTTGTTTTTTGTTTTTGCCTGAAACAACTCTTCCCAGACTGACAGTGGGAAGACACATGGCACACCCAATGATCTGTCAGGCATCTGCTGCCTCAGTCACTCTTTAATCCATTTATAGCTTGCCTTGCTGGACTTCCCGCTGTAGCTCTCTGTTCCTCCTAGCTGAAGTAAGTGCCTGCTCTCACTGGCTTCCTTCACTTTTCAGAATGAGCTGTGAGCTTCCAGCCCCAAGGCTGCATCTGTGGGCCATCAGAAATTTCTTCCCTTCTTGTTTCCCTGCTTATTCCCAGTTGTCCACTTTTAGATGTTTCAATGCACCGGTCTCTCAGGCATGCCTCTGTATTGAGCAGATAATTCTTTGTGGAATTATAGTTGGTTTACTTGTTGAAATTTCAGGGTGAGTGGCCAAGGGGTTCTCTTCTGCCACCATTCCTCTGACCTGGGGCTTTGTTTTCTTTTTTTCCCTTCTTTTTCTTTTTAAAATTTCTTTATTGATTAAGGTGTTACATATGTGTCTTTATACCCCTATAACTCCCATATCCCCTTCCCCCCCTCACTCATGCCCTCACGCCCCTGTTGTCAGTGTCCATTGGGTAGGCTTATAAGCATGCATACAAGTCCTTTGGTTGATCTTTTCCCCTTACCCTCCTCCTCCCCTACCTTCCCTCTGAGGTTTGATGGTCTGATCAATGTTTCTCTATCTCTGGATCTGTTTTTGTTCATCAGTTTATGCTGTTCATTATATTTCATAAATGAGCCAGATCATGTAATATTTATCTTTCTCTGACTGGCTTATTTCGCATAGCATAATGCTCTCCAGTTCTATCCATGCTGTTGCAAATTGTAAGAACTCCTTCATTTTTACTGCAGCATATTATTCCATTGTGTAGATGTACCAGAGGTTTTTAATCCATTCATCTGCTGATGGGCACTTAGGCTGTTTCCATATCTTAGTTATTACAAATTGTGCTGCTATGAACATAGGGGTGCATATATCCTTCTAATTGATGTTTCTAGTTTCTTGGGATATATTCCTCGAAGTGGGATCACTGGGTCAAATGAGAGTTTCATTTTTAATTTTTTGAGGAAACTCCATACTGGCTATATCAGTCTGCATTCCCGCCAGCAGTGCATGAGGGTTCCTTTTTCTCCACATCCTCTCCAGCACTTGTAGTTTGTTGATTTGTTGATGATAGCCATTATGACAGGTGTGAGATGGTATTGCATTGTCATTTTGATTTGCATTTGATTAGTGACTTTGAGCATGTTTTCATATGTCTCTTGGCCTTTTTTCTGTCTTCTTTCGAAAAGTATCTATTTAGGTCTGTTGCCCATTTTTTGATTGGGTAGTTTATCTTCCTTTTGTTAAGCTGTATGAGTTCCCTGTAAATGTTAGGGATTAAACCTTTATCAATTATAACAATGCCAAATATGTTCTCCAATGCAGTGGGCCTTCTTGTTTTGTTGATGGTTTCTTTTGCTGTGAAAAAGCTTTTTATTTTAATGTAGTTCCATTTGTTTATTTTCTCTTTAATTTCCATTGCTTTAGGAGCAGTATCAGTGTAGAAATTGCTTTGGCATATGTCTGAGATTTTGCTGCCTGAGAATTCTTCTAGTATTTTTATGGTTTCCTGCCTTATGTTTAAGTCTTTTATCCATTTTGAGTTTATTTTTGTGTATGGTGTAAATTGGTGGTTTAGTTTCATTTTTTTTCATGTATCTGTCCAATTTTCCCAGCACCATTTATTGAAGAGACTGTTTTGACTCCATTGTATGTTCATGCCTCCTTTGCCAAATATTAATTGAGCATAGTGGCTTGGGTCAATTTCTGGGTTCTCTTTTCTATTATATTGATCTATATGTCTGATCTTGTGCCAGTACCAGGCTGTTTTGAGAACAATGGCTTTGTAATACAGCTTAATATCTGGTATTGAGATTCCACCTACTTTGTTCTTTCTCAAGATTGCTGAGCTATTCGGGTCTTTTTTATTCCAGATGAATTTTTGGAAAGTTCATTCTAGGTCTGTGAAATATGCTGTTGGTATTTTAATGGGAAAAGAGCTTTCTTTTGATTATCTGAAATTATTTGCCTTGATTTGGGCTGGCACTGCATCTTCATTACTGTGCCCACTCAAGCCTTTGGGAGTCACACCATAACTGATTGCTGCTCAGAAACAATGAGAGTGTCACTCAGACAAACCACAACACAAACAAACCCCTCTGTCATTCACACCAGAATCTGGACAGGTCATTCGCCTCCAGAGAAGGACTGGGAAACTCACAGTCTCAGCATCCACGAAAAGTGTGGGGCACTCAGAACATGAAGTGAGCATCTGGGAGGAGCTGACAAACTTGGACCCGATCCCCCTGAGGTTGTCTCCAAGGTAACTGGCCGCATCACAGGTTAGAAAGCAGAACCTTTTTTGAATATTCTGAAAGGCAAAGTAGTTATTATTTGTAAAGGTTTAACTTATGGACTAGAATTTTAAAAAAATTGATAAAAATGTCAAATAAGCCTAGGTAGAGTGAAAATTTGTGTGAAGTAAATAATGATCCAGTATGGACAAAGATTCTTCCTAAAATGTCACTTCCCAACATGTAGATGCTCATAGAGTCATTCCAATAAATGTGTTTTTCCTTTGTGCTGGTAGCCAGTGTTGATCAGCAGCTGAGTCCTCCTCACGTGTCTATCAGATCAGAGGACTTAGTCAAGTTACATCAATGTGGGTGAGACAAGTTACAAACTGAAACTCCTTTCTGTTTTCCAATGTCACATCTCCCTGAGACAAAGCTGACATAGTGCCATTAAAGCTTCTGGAGCAGGAAGAAGTAAATGCTACCTGGGACCTAGAATAATATCTCCCCTGGAAGTGTGTTTGATTAAATGCCTAACTCTGTTCTATAGCACTGTCTTCATGAACTTATTAGTCTTTACAACCAGGTGATGAAACTGAGGGTAAGAGAGGTGAAGTTGGGAAACCAAGATGGAGGCATAGGTATACACCTGTACATGCTGCCTCTCACAACCACACCAAAACTACAACTAAAATACAAAATAACTATCACCCAGAACCATGGGAAAGCTGGCTGAGTAGAAGTTCTACAACTAGAAAGAAAGAAAAAAGCTCATTGAGACTGGGTAGTAGGTGGAGAGGCATGGAAAAGCAGAGAGGTGCTCGCAGGAATCATTGTTTACTACGCTGGGACGTGGAAACGTGGAGATGCAGAGATGGCTGACTGGCAGCCATAGATGTTTGCTACACCCTTGTGGGTCCCTGAGACCCTGCCCCACCCAATTTACATACCCACCCAAACTGTGCACAGCAGCTTTTGCATGAATGACCTGCCCTTTCGCAGCTTAACCTACAAATTGCAGCTGGGACAGAGAGCACCAAAACTTCCAAACCCCAAACAAAGAGGAGAAATCTGCAGATCTTGCTGTAGCTCCTGGTGGGTGGCCTCAGACAGTAGCTGACTTGCACATTCTTGGAGATCCAGGAGCCAGTGTACCTAGTGGTCAGTGTGAGATGACACCAGATTTCAACTCCTCACATACATAAGGGACACACTCAAGAGGCAGACTCAATGAGCACCAAAGCCCCATTGAAGCAAATTCTGCTCCATAAGGGTGTTCCCAGCACAGTAGTTCTTCTATTATAGACACAGTGGGTCCTCACAGCCAATTGGCCTGGAGGTCAATTCCTCCCAGTGTACCAACAGCAATCAAGGCTTAACTACAACAAGACTATGCACCCAGCCCACAAAGGGGTACACCAAGAGTGTCCACCTAAGGTAATTGGGGAGGTTGAGCCACTGGGCTCTATAGGACACCTACCACACAAAGCCACTCCATCAACACAGGGAAGCAGCCAAAATGCAGAGAAAAAGAAACATGTCATGAATGAAAGAAATAGAGGAAAGCAAACTCTTGGATATAAAGTTCAAAACCACAGTTATAAGGTTACTCAAGAATCTTCTAGAAACCACCAAGGAACTTAGTGAGACCTTCAAGGATCTTAATAAGAATTAAAAAAAAAAAAAAAAAAAAAAAAAAAAAAAAAAAAAAAAAAAAAAAAAAAAAAAAAAGGACCAGTCAGAAATTAAGCATACACTGTCTGAAATAAAGAATAATACACAGAAATCCAACAGTAGACTAGAGGACCCCAAGAATCAAACCAAAGATTTGAAATATGAGGAAGCAAAAAACACCCAACTAGAAAAACAAAAAGATAAAAGAACCCCAAAATCTAAAGATAGTGTAAGGAGCCTCCGTGACAACTTCAAGCATGCCAACATTTGAATTATAGGGGTACCAGAAGAAGGGAGAGAGAAAAATATTGAAAACCTATTAGAATAAATAATGACAGAAAACTTTCCCCACCTGGTGAAAGAAATAGACTTACAGGTCCAGGAAGTGCAGAGAACCCCAAACAAAAGGAATCCAAAGAAGACCACACCAAGACATCCCTTGCTTTTAAAAACAAATTATTTTTTCAATTACTTCCTCTATGCCCTCCAAAATCCACTGAAATATAGGAAAATGTGGTGTTCATATACACAGAAAAATGTTGGAAAATAGTAAACAGACATGATGAAGACATGACAGGAGATTAATAGACTCTATTTCTGAAATGTATTTCAATTCTAGCACATTTTGATACTGTGATTGCCTTCAATAACATGGTATTTGGTAGTAGTTAAGAAAGTTCTTAAGACTATATATAATATTAAAACCAAAATAGGAAGTACACATTTGTATTATTATTGCAGATAAATTCCATGGGAATTCATCAATACAATGATGAAAAAAGAAATCCAAACCTAATGTACCATCTGCAGGGGCCCGGTCCCATCTCCCAGCTCATGTAACAGCTTGTTGGTTTAGTGACAGTAAATCAGAAGCTGTATGTTTAAGATTTCCATTAAGTTACATTTCTGTACATTCTTCTTCCATTTACTGAACACATATTGTGTGCTAGTGAAGATGCCAGCTACTGGGTCACCAAAGAAAGACACCATTACCTGCCCAGGGGATAGGAGAAGGGACATAAGGAGGCTTTACTCACTGACGTGACAAAGAATCAGGGATTTGCATGTAATTTGGAGGATAGGTAAGGTCAAGAGGAGACAACTTCTCTAAGTGAAGAGAAAAGTATTGCTCAGAACTATAAAATTATGCATGAATAGTCTAGTAACTATGATAAGATAAAGTTACTATAACAGCCAAACTTAGATATGCATTATTCACCATTATTTAAAAATCTAAATGAGAAATTACTTTGCTTCTGAACACTTAACACTTAACAATGAAATTGACCTCAAATGGTAGCTTTCTGGTAGTTTGTTCTTAAATTTCAATCTGGTTTAATGTTAGGGTATTTCTGGAATTTTAATCTTTAAGCAGCCAATTGTTTTCTGTCTTAAGGCTGGCAGCTCTTATAGTCCCCATTTAATCTCAGACACAATCTTAGTTTGTCTACTTAAACCTTTTATGGGTTCCACAGAAAGTAAATTGAAAAACTTGAGAGACAGCAGCACAAATAATACTCAGTGAGTAACCATGGTCTAAAATTTACCAAAAATGGGTCATATAAAGGGCCTCTGGGCTGAAAAACAAATTTTACTTTTATATGAACTAAATGACAACTTCTTGAATTTAAAATTATTTAAGGCAGATGATCCCAGTTTATTCATTTTTTATATAGTTCCTTATTTTTTGCCATTGCTCTTTCAGAAAGTGGTTAGAGGGCTCATCCCTGAGTGTAACCAAGTCATCGTCCCAGTCTCTGTATACTCTACAGAACTCAACATCTAACAATGTTTAGTTGAGTTCTAACTCATGTCCCCACTTATCAATTATTCATGTCCATTCAAAGTTGGAATTGCATAGTTATTTTCCATTTTTCCTTGTATTATCAGTGGCAGTTCTGTTTCATGCATTATTAAAAACAAAGTTAAGAAAAATGCTTTTCTGAAAATAATTCAAGAAAAGCATTTTCATTATAGGAAAATAGGAATTGAAATAAAGTAAAAAGAAGAAAATAAAAGACAACCATAATTTTATTATCCCAAATAAACTATAATAAAATGCTAATATATAATCATTATTTTCTAGGCATTAAAAGAGGATCAGTATCATATACTATATATATATATATATATATATATATATATATATATATACACATACACAATATATATATGAAAACTGGTGATATATATATTTAACACCAGTTTTCTTTTAAACTATATGGTAACCAGCTTCCATGTCAGTAAATCTTCAACTATGACCTCATCTTCATGGCTGAGTCAATATCTGCTTTAAACACAGCACACAGCCGGGACCGGTTTGGCTCAATGGATAGAGCGTCGGCTTGGGGACTGAAGGGTCCAGGTTCGATTCCGGTCAAGGGCATGTACCTTGGTTGCGGGCATATCCCCGGTGGGGGGTGTGCAGGAGGCAGCTGATCGATGACTCTCTCTCATCGATGTTTCTGACTCTCTATCTCTCTCCCTTCCTTTCTGTATAAAATCAATAGAATATATTTAAAAAAATAAATAAACACAGCACACAAGGCTAGTTAACTACAATGATGCTTGAAGACCTTTGAGTTTCTTCCTAATAAGGCACCTTTTCTCTTCTTTGGTTGTCTCCACCTCTGCCAACATTTGATGAAATTTGGAGAGTAAATGTTCAGAGTAAGACAAATAAAATATTGCAAGTCAGAGATGGGCAGGCATAAAAATAAACTTTTAAGCACCAACCAGAAGTTGAGTTCTTGCCATCTCTGTAGTTGAGTCATTTTTAAATGTGTTTGAAGCTAACAAGTTGAATCTGAAGGTGCCCACATAAGAGATGCTTACATGTAGCTGTGTGTGTCTGTGTGTGCGAAATCCAGCCTTCCACCCTGCTGGCCACATCTGGTTACTGCAACCCCCTGGTGGGAGGGACATTGGTTTTAATTTGTAAAAGGGTATTATATAGACTAGATGGGCTATGGTTCACATAGTAGACTCAAGTGATGACCTTCCATCTCATCTAATATGCAAATTGACCATCACTCCAACACACAAGATGGCTGCCACAAGATGGCCAGCAGAGGAGGGCAGTTGGGAGGCACCAGGCCTACAAGGAAGGGCAGTTGGGGGTGATCAAGCCTGCAGAAGAGAGCAATTAGGGGTGATCAGGCTGGCAGAGGAGAGAAGTTGGGGGTGACCGGACCTGATGGAAAGGGCAGTTAGGGGCAAACGGGCTGGCAGGGGAGCAGTTAGGCATCTATCAGGCTAGTAGGGGAATGGTTAGGGGGTGATAAGGCTGGCAGGCAGAAGCAGTTAGGGGCAATCAGGAAGGCAGGGAGGCAAGCAGTTGGGAGCCAGTAGTCCTGGATTGTGAGAGGGATGTCTGACTGCCTGTTTAGGCCCGCTCTTACCTGGATCAGGCCTAAATGGGTAGTCAACCATCCCTCGAGGGGTCCCAGATTAGAGAGGGTGCAGGCTGGGCTAAGGGACACACCCCCATACACGAAATTCATGCACTGGGCCTCTAGTCTATTTAGAATCAGTAAAGGAAAATAAGCAATTGTTCATAGCCACAGCAGCATGTTTAAGGAATTCTTGGGATAAAATACAAAGAAAGGAAAAACACAGATAAAGAAGAAAAAAGATGCAGGAGAGGTCTCAGAGAAAGCAGAAATGGGGAGAGGCTTGGAGATTTTACTTTATGGTTCTGATATCATGGTAGTCTGGGATTCATGGCACCAATAAAGGCCAGAATGTCAGAAGGGAGCAGGACATCATGGCAGCCTGTCATTTTTTTTTCTTTATTGATTAAGATATTACATATGTGTCCTTATCCAAGATCTTTACAATACCAGCGTGAAAAGGTTGAGTACATTAAGGTTGAAAAGAAGAAAGGATGAAGTGGGGGGGGGGCGAGGGGGAGAGGGGAAGAGAGAGAGAGAGAGAGAGAGAGAGAGAGAGAGAGAGATATGCTTGGAAGAGAAAATAGTATAAACCCAGAACTAAACAGCAATCACTTCTTAAATGAGAAGTTATCTGGCTCCCAAGAGAGCCCAACTGTTTTACCAGAGGTGAGCATGGTACCTTGAACAAGGAAGAGAACACGTGAAACGTGTACACAGCACAGGAGCCATCGGAGTCGCACATGAGCTGGTTGATGTGGCTGCGCCAGGCTTCCTCTGCATCGTCACAGGCTGCAGGCTGAAACGCAGCAAGGATGGCCGAGAAGAAGGGTGAGGGTGGGGGAGAGTCTCTCCTGTCACCTTCTCCAAAGCTGGAAGAAATGACAACTGTGTCAAGAAGTGATGTCATTCCTTACAGTGTGGTGTAAGTGCTACTCCTGAGTCAGCCTCATGAGGGGTCCTACTCTGTCCATTCCTCTGTTTGAGGCATGCTCTGGGAATTTTGCTTTCATTCAAAGGTTTCTAAGATTCCAGAAAATAGAATTTTCACTTCTAGAATTTCTGTGATTCTTCCAATTCTGATTCCTTTCTACAGACTTGGTTCCTCTTTTAGCCTTCAGCAATTCTCTCTGACGTGTCTAGATGGCCACTCTCAAGACACAGTAACATGCTTTTCTGTGCCCTTTCAGTTCTTGGCATTTTTCATTGTGAAAGATTAGAACAAAATTTTTGAATCTTTTGCATAATGCATAAATACTCAGAAGAAAAGCGGAAGGAGGAAAGGAAAGAGGAACGCAGAGAGAAACAAAGAAAGGAGAGATTATGAACAAAGGTTAAAAGGCAGATCTTCCTCTGGTCATTGCTGTAAGCTCTTTGGTGAGGAGATACTGCCAATGTAACAGGGGCCCTTTGTCTAGCCATATCAGAAGATTTTACTTATTTTCAATGTTCAGAGGAGTGATTTTAGAGTTCTGATTTTCTTCTCCTGAAGTAAGCCTGTAGCTTGTGATTTAGTCTAGATGCCACATTAGGGTTTATATCTCTATTCCTTTTTAATTTTTTTCCTATTTGTATTCGCTGACTATATCTCACTCGTTTCAGAAATAAGAGGCTAGAAGCCATCCGCTTGAAAAAGCGTAGGTATTTAGCTTATAAAGAGCCTCTTGTTCTGGTGTTTCAACTCAAAATGGAAAGAACTCATTTCTGAGACTTGTCAATTTTTCTTATTTTCAAAGCTCACAAAGACCATGTCCTCATTGGCTTTTTGTTACTATGTGGCTTTATAAGAACCTTTTTGGTTCCACATAGGCCCGACTGGAGATGGATGATTCCAAATCACTAGGAGCCCTCTAGATTATGTGTCAGTTTGGACTCCTTCATTAGGAGGTCCCTGCAGCGTGAGTATGGCATTCAACTTGAGTCAGAGTAAGTGCATTCCCACGGGCCACCACGCATACTGGCACCACGCACTTCTGCCAAGGGCTTCTTTACCTTGCCAGAGTGAACTGGTCCAGGGCTTGGTTGCTTTTTTCTTCTGCCTCAGTCATATCCAGACTAAAGCTATCACTACATTCAAAAGTTGCTGGGAGTTCATTGATGGAAGTAGAAAGATCATCTTCATGTATGGTGGTCTCCTCCTCCTCCTGTACAGCTTCAGTCTGGAAAATGAAGAGAGAAAAGACCCCACAATATATAAGATACGTGGGAAAGTCTGTTCAACTGAAGGAAAAGAGGCTGAAATCCTGACAGGGACAGAAGTTGGGGGCATTTGTTTTCTAGTTATAATGTCATCATTTCTATAAGCAGACTCAGGAACTATCTGAAGTACTATTCTTTTTTTTTACTTTTCATGCTTCACAATGGTTTTCAAAGAGGCTCTTGGGAGGTTACCACATTTGACTATGATTATGGAATATGGAGGCTAAATTGGAAAGACCACAGTTCCCCTGTTCTGACCTCCACATTTGATGAGGAAATTATGTCCCATGTGAGAAAGGCCTTGCCTAGTATCTCATTAGAGCTGGAGCTGGGGTTAGAAATACCACCAATGGATTTGGAATG
Source organism: Pipistrellus kuhlii (assembly GCF_014108245.1). Lineage (NCBI taxonomy): Eukaryota > Metazoa > Chordata > Mammalia > Chiroptera > Vespertilionidae > Pipistrellus > Pipistrellus kuhlii. The sequence goes on along the minus strand of NW_023425529.1, from coordinate 90,696,970 downwards.
CTTTCCATTGAACAACCCCAGCCTATTCAGATATAACTTTCCAACACAGAATTCCTCACCTGTGGAAATTAGAATTTAAAACCCTCAGTTACAGTATAGTAGATGTCCAAGAAATGTATCCAGTGTGCATCAATGCTCCATAGTGATCACACTGACAGACCTTTCCACACTGAAAACCCTCTGAGATCCACTGATGTATGAGGGGTTGTTTCCTCATTACTATAAAATGTAGAATGAGCAGCAAAATGAAAGGGCTGCAGGACAGATAGTACTGGGATCAGGGAGGGACAGGAGGAATCATAACAACTAAAATAAAAATAAAAAAAGCTGTAGAATTGACTTTTCTTTATGAGAGTAAGGAAGACAACTGGATTACAGACTAGAAGAGAAATTACACATACATGCTTCAGTGAATCATGTTTTCTTAAAACAAACACAAAATCAGGGCAAAATAGAAATGTCTATAAATTAGAACATTATCACAGACATCTTGCCACCAATTTAGTATTTTTAATGAGGATTAATAGGGAAATTAAAAGGGGTGTTTAAAGATGTGTTAGGGAATTAGCAATGTCTCATATCTTTAAAAGAACTGCTCATATATATTGGATTTTGGAGGCTTATCCATATCTGTTTCTTGCTGCTTTTTAAAACTGGAGTGGTGCCAATGAGACTGGCTATGGGTGACTGGTCTGGGTTATTAGTGTACATAAACTTAATCTATTAGGGGACACATGAGTTCTTATAAAAATATCTTTTATTTTCTCTTTGTAACATCATAGATATATAAAACATAGCAGAAACCATATTATGTTAAACAAAGATAGCTTTTCAGAAATTAAATTCAAATCTTTTCTTGATAGAATTAGATGATATCTGTGTGTCCATAAAAATATTATTTAGATAATGCTTTTTATGAGCAATCTATATAACTTAGCATTAAAGATAGAAAAATGCTTATTCTAAGAATGAGAAATATCAAGTGCTAATAACTTCACACATATTTTGTGATGTACTTTCCATGAAGTTTAATTTCTTAATTTTAGAATTCTGGAGTATTAATCTCAGATACATTTTCTTTCTGGCCCCCTGTTGGCTAAAAAATGGCTCTACTAACTCTAAGAATCATTGATCATATAGTCCTTTTGCAATGGGGCAATCTTAGAAAAAACTTTTTCTTTAAGCTTCAATATTTTTAGGTGATGCAATTTGGTTGGTTGTTCTTGGTTTAAAGTATGTAAGATTTTCCTAGATCTCAGATCTATTTTTAGTGAGCCATAAAAGAATACAGAATATTTCCCCCCATTATAACTTTTTTTCCATTAGAACTATTAGGAAGAATGTACTTTTATAATTTTTTTTAATTTTTATTTTCAAACATATTATTATGACCAATCTTAAGATAAAGACAACTTTCTCTTAACAAGAATAGGTTATCTTGGTATGTCTAATATGAGAAAACAAAATTCTAATCTAAAGAGTATATACAGAATGTCTCACAAATATATATATACACAACCACACTTTAACAGCTAATAGATCAATTTTTAAAATGAAATGTATTTTAAAAAACTGCCTTTATAATTATTCAAAGTGTGTGTACATTTTTTGGGGGATACCCTATACAATGTGGGGATTAGTTTTATGGAGAGGATATTTTCTGGAAATTTTGATAAATAAGCTTTAAATTAAATATACATTGTTATGTTTTTCTTTTAAGCTGACCATTTAAATAAGAAAATGGTATTCATTACTTACTTTTCTCCTCAGAGAGCCTGGCTATGGCTGCTTGGGTGAAGCTGTTTTGTTCATAATACTGAAAATTCTGATAGTATGCCAAAAGGCGAGGCTTGAATCAATGTACAAATTGTGTAATTGGTTCCTACATAGTAAAAAATTTCCTCCAATACATGCACACACCCACACTTCAACAGCACATTGTTTTATAAAAGTCATGACAAAAAACAGAAGTTTCCCAATCACAGCGATCTCAGACATAGGTATACCAGTTAGTTCTGCCATTAATTAATCAGCTGTGTTCATGCTGAATGGAAAATGCAGACTGTTTCATTTTTAGAAGACCTATGAAATCTCTTACAACCAACAAGAAGTGGCTGCTCAAGTTAGGAGGATAAAACAACTTAAAATATAGGCTTAGGTGCACAAACTCAATTACATAAAAAAAGGAAGAAAGAAAAAGATGAAGGTAGACCCTCTACTTGCAACCCACTAAGAATTCTCAGAAAATTGAAAGGACTTTTTCTTTAAGAAAATTATAATCATAATTGCCAAAATCTCTTCACCTTGGAAACCTCAGAAATCTGAAGACTATTCATCTCAGGCAAAGAAGAGTCAAAGCTAGCCATTCTAGTGCTAAAGGAATGAGAGTCAGCGGGGGTCATTTCACAGGCTGATGTGAATGATTCCACAGGGTTGACCTCCTCAGAAGGGGAGAGATTCATGATCTGTTGACAAAGCAAAGGAAAGAAAAATACAGTGTGATGTTTCCACAAAAACTCTAATTCTTCTTTCCATAGGAGTATATACCACTGTATGAGCAAGCTAGTTGTTGGTTGATAGGTCCTGTTTAATGTACATAGTTCACTGTTATTAGAACTTAAAAATGGGAGCTAGCAACCTGGTGTGATGGCATAGCACTCTTAACACACAAGTACCCACATTTATAGATAACAACATCAAAATGTCTATCTGTCATAGTTCCTAAAACTTCAGATATTTGAAGAATTTTTAAAAGGTTTCAGAATAATGCAAGTTATTTGGGGAAAATCTAGGTCCTAAAAGATCTGATGGCATCCAGAGATTGTTAATAGTATAATATAACAAATACCCCAGCATTTGCTTCTGTGTACAACTTATCGAGAAGAGGCCACTGAGACTCAGTTTGACATCATATGATGGTTCACGTTTTAGTTTAGCAGCTCTGGAAGTTTCTTTAACTGCAACTGGAAATTGCTACTGCTTTAGTTCCGAAAACAAGTCTGCCAGTGTCTATAGTGGGAGGGCTTTACTTACGAGGTCTGAGTGCTCTAGGATTTGGCTGGTGGCCAGGTCCTCCTCCTCAGAAGATTCATCAGAGTCCTCGTGGTTCATTTTGTTTAGGCTGGGAGAACTGCCTGAAAGCTGGTGCTCCTCCAGAAGCTGCATGTCACACTTGTCCAGACTGTCCAGAGATCGTCTGCGTACTCCCCAGTTAAAGTTGTCCATACTCTCACCCTGAAATCAGACCATAAGCTATTTTTTAATGCCTACGTTTACTCACATCTTCACATATTCAGTTAGTCATGACTTAGAAATAATATTTGCATTATGAACTCTCAAGCCCTCATATCCTTTGCTACCAAACATTTGGTGACATGATGAGAAAAGCATACTGTTTTCACTGTCATGTATATTGCATCATAGGTAGACTGATCACATACTTTTGTATGGTGTGGTGGGTAATGTTATGTTTTTGTAAAACTTGATTGGGGTACACTTCATAGATGATCTATTTCTAAAAATCTGTAATAAAGACACCATTAATAGTAAAATAACTTCAAAAGGGATGTGCCCCCAACCCTACTTTAGTACTGTTTTCAGAAGGAGCAAAAGTAGGAGCTATGCTTTTAGCATATTCCACATACTCCAGGTACCAAGGAGAAGAGCATTAGGCAAACATTTCAGCATTTTTCACAGATAAAATGCAGTTAAGAAGATGGGAGAGCAGCTAGGAAATCTGTCCAGTCATGCAGGATGCAGAGGCCACAGCAGCAGGGCTTAACTTTTGCTTCTGGATCGTTTAAAAAAACTGTCCCAACACAGAAAGTAGTTGTTTTCCTGGACCTGAAATGACTGACTGACTACTAAGCATTATTGATGGCCTGTACATTAAAAAAGTTTTTTTTTTTCAATTTCAGTTGACATTCAATATTATTTTGTATTAGTTTCAGGTGCACAGCATAGTGGTTAGACAATCATATGCTTTATTAAGTGATTCCTCAATATTTTCAGTACCCACCTGGCACCATACATAGTTATTACAATGTTATTGACTATATTTCCTATGCTGTACTTTATATCCCTGTGCCTATTTTGTAACTGCCAATTTGAACTTCTTAATCCCTTTATCTTTTTCATTTGCCCACTTCTCATCTGGCAATCCTCAATTTGTTCTCATATCTGAGTCTGTTTGTTCATTTATTTTGTTTCTTAGATTCAACATCTAAATAAGATCATATGATATTTTTACTTTTTTATTCTTATTTTTAAAAAATATGCTTCTATTGAATTTTAGAGAGAGAGGAAAAGAGAAGGTGAGAGAGACAAACATAAATGATGAGAGAATCATTGATTGGCTGCCTCCTGCACACCCCACTCTAGGGATTGAGCCTGCAATCCAGACATATGCCCTGACCGGGATTGAACCATAACTGCCTGGCTCATAGGCCAATGCTGAATCACTGAGCCATGCCAGCTGGGTGAAATCATATGGTATTTGATTTATTTTTCTGTCTGACTTATTTCACTTAGCATAATACCCCCTAGGTCCATCTATGGTGTTGCAAATGTAAGATTTCGTTGTGTCTTTTTAGTAAAATTTCATTACATAAATGTACCACATTTTCTTTTTCTTTTCATGATTTATTGTTATATTAATTTTACTTTTGATTAGGCGATAAGAACCCATGATCCCACCTCCCCAAATAAAAGCCATATCCTTGATAATGACCTTTATCTAACTATATGGTTATTTTCACCCCATTCCATCCTCTGCACCCCTTCTTAACCAGGGACTTAACCTAGGACCAATGTTCATCATTCCATTGCTTGATTTTCTTTCATTTCTTAAATTTGTGTATTTTTACAAAGCATATATATATATTTTTCTATGCATATACATAATTCTTCTTCAAAAGAAAGTGAAATCATGCAAAATATGTTTTTTTATGAATAAAAAGTATAACTTTTTAAAAAAATTTTTTCTGTTTTATTTAGTTTTCTGTTACATACATGCTATTATTTAGGACTACTTAACAGTGGCAATTAGTAATATTTAACTTTAGTATGAATTAAATAATATATGTAAGAAAATATTTTTAAAAAGTATAATCTCTTAAACACATCTCTTTCTCATTAAAAAGTCTCTGGAAATATAAAATGTAATGCTTGCATAATATTCCATATTTCAGTTGGACCATAATTTATTTATAATTTCCCCTTCCAGTTGGGCATTTAAAAAATTATTATTGTTGAAAGTATTACATAGGTTCTCTCCCTCCTACCCCTCCCCCTCCTTAACCTCTTCTAGCCTGCTCCCATTACCGCCGCCTTCCCCCAAGGCCCTCAACATCCCACTGTCTGTGTCCACAGGTTATGCATATATGCATACAAGATCATTGGTTGATCTCTTCCCACCCACCCTCCACTGCCTTCCCTCTGAGGTTCAACAGTCCGTTTATGCTTCCATGACTCTGGGTCTATTATTATAATCAGTTTATTTGGTTCATTAGATTCCACATTTGAATGAGACCATGTGATACTTTTCTTTCTCTGACTAGCTTATTTTGCTGGGCATAATATTCTCCAGGTCCATCCATGCTGTTGCAAATGGTAAGAGTTCTTTCTTTTTTTATTGACATGTAGTATTCCATTATATAAATGTACCATAGGTTTTTTTTTATTCACTCATCTACTGATTAGGCTGTTTCCAAGTCTTAGCTATTGTAAATTGTGTTGCTATGAACACAGGATTGCATATATACTTTCTGATGAGTATTTCTGGTTTCTTAGGATATATTCCTAGAAGTGGGATTACTGGGTCAAATGGGAGTTCCATTATTAATTTTTTTGAGGAAACTCTATACTGTTTTCCACAGTGGCCACCCAGTCTGCATTCCCACCAGCAGTGTCCTAGGGTTCCCTTTTCTCCACATCCTCACAGCACTTGTTGGTTTATTTGTTGATGACAGCCATTCTGACAGGTATTAGGTGATATATCATTGTTTTGATTTGCATTTCTTGGATGGGTAGTGAGTTTGAGCATTTTTTCATATGTCACTTGGCTTTCTGTATGCCCACTTGTAGAAGTGTCTATTTAGGTCCTTTGCTCATTTTTTTTTATTGGATTGTTTGTCTTCGTTTTGTTAAGTTGTATGAGTTCCCTATATATTTTAGAGATTAATCCCTTCAGACGTATCATTGACAAATATGTTCCCCCATGCAGTGGGCTCTCTTATTATTTTGATGATGGTTTATTTTGCAGTTCAGAAGCTTTTTATTTTCATGAAGTCCCGTTTATTTATTTTCTCCTTAGTTCCCATTGTCCTAGGAGATATATTGGTAAATATATTGCTATGAGTGATGCCTGAGATTGTGAAGCCTATAGTTTCTTCTAGGACTTTAATGATTTCACATCCTAAATTTAAGTCTTTTATCCATTTTGAGTTTATTCTTGTGTATGGTGTAAGTTGGAGGTCTAGTTTCATTTTTTGGGCATGCATTTGTCCAATTTTCCCAACACCATTTATTGAAGAGACTGTCTCCAATGTATGCTCTTGCCTCCTTTGTCAAATATTAAATGAGCATAGTGACTTGGGTCCTTTGTTCCTTTCCATTGATCTATCTGTCTGTTCTTGTGCCAATACCAGGCTGTTTTGAGTAGAATGGCTTTGTAGTATAATTTGATATCTGGTATTGTGATTCCTCCAACTTGGCTCTTCATTTTCAAGATTGCTGCAGCTATTTGGAGTCTCTTTTGGTTCCATATAAATTTTTGTAGTATTTGTTCTAGGTCTGAAATATGTACTTAGTATTTTAATAGGGATTGAATTGAATCTATAGATTGCTTTGGGTGGTATGGACATTTTAATGATGTCAATTCTACCAATGCATAAACATGGCATATTCTTCCATTTGTTTATATTTCCTCTATATCTTTTTTTTAAAGTTCTGTAGTTTTCCAAGTACATGTTATTTACCTCCTTGGTTAAGTTTATTCTAAAATATCTCAAAAATTTCTTTTGTTGCAATGATAAATGGGATTGTTGTTTTAGTTCCTCTTTCTCAGAGTTCACTATTAGTATATAAAAATACTATAGATTTTTGGGTGTTAATTTTGTATCCTGCGATGTTTCTGAATTCATTTATTAAAGCTAGTAGTTTTTTGATGGAGTCTTTAAGGTTTTCATGTTATCTGTGAATAGTGAGAGTTTTACTTCCTCCCTTCCAATTTGGATGCCTTTTATTTCTTCTTCTTGTCTGATCACTATAGCTAGGACTTCCAGTTGAATAAGAGTGGTAAAAGAAGGCACACCTGTCTTGTTCCTGTTCTTAGGGAAAATGGTTTTAGTTTTTTCCCATTGAATATTTAGTTGCATGTAGTTGATTGTTTTGAACATTTTTATTGTAGCTGATTTCTAATTTCTTGCCATTGTGGCCCAAGAAGATGCTTGATATGATTTCAATCTTCTTAAATTTGTAGAGTGTTAGCTTGTGCACTAACATGTGGTCTATCTTTGAAAATGTCCTATGTGTACTTGAGAAGAATGTATATTCCGTAGCTTTGGAGTGAAATGTTCTGAAGATATCAATTACATCTGTTCTAGAGTGTCCTTTAGGATTGCTGTTTCCTTGTTGATTTTTTGTCTAAAAGATTTATTCAGTGATATCAGTGGGGTATTAAAGTCCCCTACTATGATTGTATTGCTGTCAATCTCCCCCTTAATATCATCCAGAATTTTTTTAAAATTATATATTTAGGTGTTCCTATATTGGGTGCATATATGTTTCTCAGGGCCATAGTCTCTTATTCATCGATCCCTTTATTATTGTGAAGTGACCTTCTTTATCTCTTATTATGGCTTTCATTTTGAAGTCTATTTTGTCAGATATAAGTATTTCTACCCCAGCTTTTTTTTTCCATTTTCATTTGACTGAAAAATTTCCCCTCATTCCTTTACTTACAATCTGTGAGTCCTTTGTTCTAAGGTGGGTTTCTTGTAGAGAGCATGTTTATGGGTCATGTTTTCTTATCCATTAGGCTACCCTATATCTTTTGATTAAAGTATTTAATCCATTTATATTTAATAATATTTATAGGTACTTGTTTTGCCATTTTTATTCTTTATGCCTGTCTTCCTTCTTCTTTCTCTATTCCCCCTCCCTCCCTTTTTTTAATTTTTTATACCAGTCCCTTTACCATTTCATTTCTTGCTTTGCTGACTTGATGGTAATAAGCTCCCATAACCTTGTCTGTTTTTTTTGTTTTTGTTTTTGTTTTTGTTTTTGTTTTTGTTTTGCCTGTGAAGCTCCTGATTTCACCTTCAACTTTGAATGATAGCCTTGCTGGATAGAGTATTCTTAGATTCAGGTCCTTTCCTTGCATCACTCTGTATATTTCATTCCATTCCCTATTGGCCTGATGTGTTTCAATTGAGAAAACAGTTGATAGGCTACTGGGAGATCCATTATAGTTAACTTTCTGTCTCTCTCTGGCCACCTTTAAGATCCTTATTTTGTCATTGGTGTTTGCCAATTTAATTATGATGTATCTTAGTGTGGGCCTTTTAGGGTTCATCTTGCTTGGGATTTTGTGTGCTTCTTGGACTTGTGGATTTTTTTTCTCCCCCAAATCAAGGAAAATTTCTGTCATTATTTCTTCAAACAGATTTTATATTCCTTGCTCAACTTCCTCTTCTTCTGGCACCCCTATTATGTAGATGTTGTTTCATTTCATGTTGTCCCACAGCTTCCTTAGACTCTCCGCCTGCTTTTTAATTATTTTTGTTGTTGTTGCTGCTCTGCCTAGCTGCTTTTTCTGCCTTTTCTTTTATCTCATTGATTTGATCTTCAGCTTCTTTTAATCTACTGCTGAAAACTCCCAGGGTGTTCTCTATTGCAACTATGTCATTCTTCATTCCTCTTGATTCTTATACTTGTTGGTGAATTTCTCATTCAGTTGTTTGAGCATCCTTATAATTATTACTATGAATTCTTTCTCTGACAAATTGCTCAGCTTAATTTAATTTAATTAATTTCATTTCATCATCCCTTTTCTGGTGATTCCTCCTTTTCTTTTATTTGGGGGTTGTTTATTTATCTTCCCATTTTTTTGTTCCTTTGTAATTGTTTCTATGTATTAAATCAAACTGCTATATGACCCAGCTTTTTTGAATTGGTCTTATGTAGTAGATGTTTTGTGGGACCCATGGTACAGTCTTTTAGGTCTCCTGGGATGGGTGTTCAAGGGATACTCCGTCCTTGAGATATTTGGGTTCTCCTAACGTAGTTGGGTTTTGAATGTTATTGTCCTTTTCATGGACAGAGATTCCTCTCAGGATATCTGATTATTTGGTTTGCTCCCTAACACGTCATGCCAGCTGTTTTGAGGTGCTGAGTGAACAGCCAAAATACAACACAAGACATGACACAGAAGGATCAGAACACAAATGTACACAAGACAGCTGTAATTCCAATAAAAGTGACTATCAGAGAAATGAAATTAGGAAAGAGAAAAGAGAGCAAGAATGAATATAAGAAATAAAAAAGAAGAAAGGAAGGAAGGAAGAAAGAAAGAAGAAAAATGGGGAGAAAACACAACAAAACAAATAAAAAAGCACAAAGAAAAACCCCCCAGGAAAAAGGGTGGGGTAGATGCAGAGCTTAAATAAAGAAAATAAGGTTAAGGAATTGGAGGAATAGGGGAAGGACCATGGTTTAGAGTAGAGGAGGGAGGGGAAAAATATGAAGACAAGAAGAAAAAATAAAAAAAAAGATTTATTTTTGGAAAGTAGAATAGAGGAGAAAGCAGATAGGCCTAAATTTAGGCAGTGAAACAACTTAAAAAATTAGGAGAAGAGCAAGAGAAGAGAGAAAAAAGTTAAAAAAAAATTGAGTAATGAACAAAAAATAAGAGAAGAGAAAATAGAGTAGGAGCAGAGAAGAGGACATTAGATATATGAATAAACCAACAGAGGCTTGAATAATAACATCAATAAAGCAGATTGAGAAGGTAAGTTTTAAAAAAGGGGAAGAAGAAAGGGGAAAAACTAAAATGAGGAAAGGAGAAGCAAAATAGGAGGAAAAAAAGAAAAGAGAGGAAGAAAAAGGTTCAAAGAAAATAATAATAAAAAATAAAAAAGTTAAGTGTTGTTCACTTCAGTCAAGTTTTAATGCCCCATGGGAGCGGGTTTAGGGCTCTTTTCTTCTGTTCTGTCTGCCAATTCTGGTACTTCGGTGATAACCACTGTCAGGGGCCCCTTGGGAAGGACTCCAGTGCTGGGCCATGTCCGATGCTGCCTGTTATGGGCCTGGGCTAACTGTTAGACACTACCTAGCAATCCTTACTTAATGCTGAGCTTGGATTTGCATGGGAGGGGCTACACTGCAAACAAAGGCCAGCTGCTATAAAAGACCTCAAGCACACCAAGACCTGCTGCTACTAGGAAAAGACCTATGGCACACCAAGACCTGCTGCCACTTGTTGGCGACCTGTAATGCTCAACCGCTTAAAGAGCCCTGGGTGGCCGAAACCGGTTTGGCTCAATGGATAGAGCATCGGCCTGTGGACTGAAAGGTCCCAGGTTCCATTCCAGTCAAGGGCATGTACCATGGTTGCAGGCGCATCCCCAGTGGGGGTTGTGCAAGAGGTGGCTGATCGATGATTCTCTCTCACCGATGTTTCTAACTAACTATCCCTCTCTCTTCCTCTCTGTAAAAAATCAATAAAATATATTTTTTTAAAAAGAGCCCTGGGTGGCATGCGAATTGGTTGAGGCACCACCTGGGTTAAGGGCAAAGCAAGTTTTAAAGAAAGCTGTGAGTTATATCTCAGGCTTTATTTACAAACCATATGTTATTAAGTATGTTTATTTGATCAACATAAAATGTTTTTGTAGAAATTTTGTGAACTTACATTCTCTCTCTCTCTCTTTACTTTTTATTGATTTATTGGGGTGATACACTGATTAATAAAATTATATAAGCTTCAGGTATACAATTCTATAATAAATCATCTGTATATTGTATTGTGTGTTCACAATATTTTTCTCTCAAAATAGGAATAAAAGAAGGGAAATATTATATCTTATTGGTAAGCAAGGTTTAACAAAAATAAATAGGTAATCTGAATAACATATAATATAGAATCCTTCCATTTATGAGTCATTTAAAGCACTGTTTGATGGCTCACCATTAACTTTTTATGGGGAGAGTTCAGTTAATAAAAAAATGTAATGTGAGAGATGCAAATTATTGTTAAAATCAGTGAGCATTACATTGATTAATTTTCCTCTGGTTTAAGGGCTGTTTCTTCTTGCTCTTAATAACACAAAGCTTGACAGAATATCTCACAGATCTCTCATGATGCAGATGCTTAGGTATTCCAAAATCTGTTTTGGTGATTCATGGTAGAAGGCAACAGGTAAGAATCTTAAACACATTCTGGATATAATATACAAATTATCATTATTCAACCCCATTTATTATTGTTTTAGGACTATTTCATTATACAAAGAAATCAGATTCAGAATATGATTTCTATATTCTGTAGCTGGTATCTGCTGTTTTATCTATATCTGTACTTTTTATCCATATCTGCACTTTTTATCTATATCTGCTGTGACAAATTACCACCAAATAAAAATTTTTCCTGGTGCATATGCTATTGTGATGAAATTTAAAAATAGCCATTTTAGTGGGAAAAAAGTGGAAAGGCAAGAGTTCTGGATAAAAAAGAGAATGCAATATGTGAGTAAATAAAATTTTTTTAAAAAAAATGAGAATACTAGACAGAGGGGAAAAAAGAGGAAAGTGAAAATTACTGGGAGAAATATACAAATATAAATGTAAAATATAAATTCACAAAACTTATTCTATTGTACCAAATCAGTGGATATGTTCGATGAACTATTTCAGGGAACAATTCTGAAGGCATCCCTCACTGACCACGAGATAGAACCATAAGCTTGCACAGAAATATGAATGTCTAGATCCTAGATTACTACACTGGGCACAGACTGCTGTTACTGTTGATTAGTCAGACATATGGCAGTCAGATATCCCTCTCGCAATCTGGGACCGCTTGCCCTTACCGCTCTCCTGCCTGCCTGCTCGCCCTCACCATTTGCCTGCCTGCCTGCCTGCCCGCCCTTAACCACTCACCTGCCTGCCTGCTAGCTCCTAAATTCTTGCCTGCCTGTCTGCTCAGTGTGTGTCATAATGACTTGTCATTCCAATCATTCTAATCATTCTGCTGTAATGGTTGCTTAGGCTTTTATATAATAGATTAGAGCAATTGAGGAAAAAAAGACATCTTAAATCACACACCCATCAATGTGAATATGCATACAAACAGGCATACATATGCTGGAAGGGAGGAAGAAGCAACTCTGTTGTTATTAATCTGCATAAATGCAAAACATTGACTTGCGTATCTGAAAAAAGAGCATTCTCTTACCTGAAGCTCCTGGGCAGCAGATGGGGTGAACAGAGAAACAAATTAAAAGGTCTATTTAAAATGATGACACTAAGGATACTAAAGTCCTTTTCTCTTAGTTTTAACACAATGAACAGTGCTAACAATATATACTTCAGTAGATGCAACTTAAACAAAGGTAAATGTATATAAACCCAAAGAGAAAATCGGCATCAAACCAGAAATTCCAAACCTCATAGTGGTGAATAATGGAAGTGGAGCAATAAATCACAAGTACAATTTCTGAAACAGTTTTCCCCTTTAGTGGCCACTTTTTTGTCCTCAACACTTTTTGGGGAGTGGGGATGACTAAAGTATTTGTGAGAAAATTGTGAAATGTCATGGGAAAATGTATCAAGTCATCAACTGGAACAAAATGATGGTGTCACCTGATCCTGCTCACCAAGAGAAAGGTGTGTGTGATCATGGTCTCTTCACTGCTGATATGTAGTTAACAGCAAAGACCGCACCTTGCAAAGATTCTAAAAAGTTCAGGGCCGAACCCTTACCAATAGTAGGCAATAAATTCTGAGGTAATTTAATGAAAAGAAGTAGATATGACCAAAAAACTGTCTTTTTTATAACTGTGTTTTTATCTAGACGGTAAGTATGCTTAAGTTTCTCAGATGAGGAAAAACTAAAATTATTCACCAATGATAGTATAAAGGAATGGACATTGAGACACTGCTAGAAGCTTTATGTAGGTTACCTCACTAAATGCTCAGATCCACTTTATAGGCAGGTATTATTATACCCATTGAGTATCCGAGAAAGCCAAGAGAAACTGCATGCTTATGGTCATACAGTGAGGTCAGTGACAGAGCTGTAATTCAAATTAGGACCTTGCCTGGCTCCAAAGCCTATGCATTTTTACGCTACCCCTCAGAAGCGTGATAGCATCCCTTATTGTATCTTACTGAGATGTAGTAAAACTTTCTCATATGGTTTATTTTATTTGGGTACATATATACTTTCATACTCTTGAGTGTCTATGAAATCTTAATTATATAAGATAAAGTCATCACTGTGATGCTGTGATGTAGTTCTTGTTGGCTAGGACAATAGAGAGAACACCAGTAGTATTCATTACTTATTGTCCCTGACAAACATTAGTGTCATAGTTATTTTCAAGTGATGGGCATCTCAGTTTTTTTTTTCCTCCTTTATTTTGATAGAAATTAAATTTGTTAGTTATTCTAAGACTGTGTCTGATTCTCCTGCTAAGTCATATTACATAACATGCTTTTCTTTTATCAACTTTAGAAAATGATGTGTATCTTGCAAGGTCAATTTTTCCTTCTTTAGTTTTATTTTCAGAGTGAAGAGGGTGCCTGAGCTTGAATTCTAGCCTAGGAGGGAAGATGGGGTTAGCTGCTCAGGCCAGGGAGCTCATGTTGTGACATTCCATGTACCGTATTTTTTGGACCATAAGACGCACTTTTTTCCCCCCCAGAAGTGGGGGGAAAAAGTCCCTGAGTCTTATGGTCCAAATATAGCCTACACATATACTTTAAAAAAAAAGTTTTTTTACTTGCCCGGCTCTGTGTGGTCTCTGTGTGCTTGTCCGGCTCTAAAATGGTTCTAAATGCTGCTGTTTACTTTACAAGGTTGATTACATGTGTTTATGACTGTGATGTTGGGTTTTAATGCACATAAAATATTTTAGGACACTATTTGTTTCAGAATCTTTTTTTCTTCATTTCCCTTCTCTAAAAACTGGTGCGTCTTATGGTCCGGAGCGTCTTATGGTCCGAAAAATATGGTAGCTCTGGCTCAGAGACATTAAAAACTGTTGTATTTCATGGAAGACTTTTAAAACAATCATAAACACAATTCGAAATTGATATCTTGATTACTAATTGTGATGAACAACCAGAAAATTCTGCACTACTTTCTATAATACTAGAACAACTCAAAGTGAAAAGCTGACACTTATTTTAAAGCTGCGTTGTAGTTAGTGCCTTTAGTTCTTTACATACTGGGCTGCCAAACTTGTTTCCAGAAAAATATTGATAAAGAAAATACTGTTCCTTCTGAGGATAAGATTCTCCCTTGCTGGCACAGATATCCAGGGTCATCAGTGGCCAAAGGGACAAAAACAGAGAGCCAATTGGCCTCACCTTGATATAAACGAGTTGGTCAGCAGTCATATCCTTTTAAGGAAGGTAAGAAGCTAATTAAGGTAAGAAGTTAGTTAATTTAGGAGGTGCTGTCCCACTATAGGAGATGATAAACTTTGAATCTGGGTCTCTGCTTTAACTTTAAGTCTAGCGGAAAGTCCTTTCTTTGGGAAACAGACTGTGTATAGTTACATGTAAGCTCAAGCATGTTGACTAACACCAGGAGCTGACTTGGTACTAGGGGTATCTGGCATTTTTACACATATCAGTCTTCCTTTAGTGAATTTCATTTCTGCCCTTTGAGGCAAAGGAACACTCCCCAAATTATCAAAATGAGAGCAAAGGGATAATGTGTTGCCTTCAAATCCCAAATTTTAAAAATATTCATAACTGAAAGCATCTTATTACTATACTTGTCATCCAAATACACAAATCTGCCTTTGCCTATTGAGACTTGAGTAAAGCTGCTCCAAGTGTGGGGAAAACCAGCTACCCGTCCACATCAGAACCAGAAACTCTCCTCTGCCCTCCATCCTGTTTCGAGTTCTAATGACCTAATCAGGCAACACAAAGGCCCCAGAGACCACAGGCTCCTGGCTCATTTTGTCGCAGGCAAGCTTCCCAGTAATGGAATTAAGGCAATTTCATGTTTGTAAGCATTAAACACTCCGCTTGTTTTAGCCAGGTACCAGCAAACAGGTTCAGAACTTGAATATTTTGTGTGTGTGTGTGTGTGTGTGTGTGTGTGTGTGTGTGTGTGTTTAAAGTTCACTGTTGGACTATACACACAGCCTTTGTATGGTCATCAGCAGTCAATTTATAGCCATTTAAAAATAACCTGGCAGCATCTGCTGTGGGCTCAGACAGGAAGGGTGTGGTAACTTGTGCCAAAGTGAAGCTGCTGTACTTGGATATATTGGTTTAAAATAAAGTTTACAGCTTTTCATTGAGACTCAGTTATAAAAATTCATTTTTTAGCAGGTAAAAAGAAACTTTTGTTAGTCAAGTGGGTTATTTTTAGAGAATATACTATACCTCTCCGTCCTCTAGTTCTACATCCAGGAAATCGAAGTCTCTAAAGACTCTGAACTGTTGCTCACTGTTTGTATCATCCATGTTCTCCGGTTCTCGGGCACCATCCTCGGAAGAGACCAAGCTTGTCTGATGCTCCAGCAGGTCCAAGTCCCCACATGATGAAAAAATCACCTACAAATCCAAAGAATCCTATCCTGAGAAACCATCTCCCTCTGGTTTTTATGCTACAAAGAAAACCATTACTGGCTCTTCATCACACTGTTTCCAGTACACACCTAATTCCTCAGGCAGATATTTTTAGAATGTTATTTATGTTGGACAGGTGTCTTCATATTAAACTTAGTGCAAAGACACAAGTGCATGAAACAGGAAAATGTTTCAAGAGTCAAATGGCTGCTTACTGGATGAAGACTCGATCCTACCTGGATGTGTGTGTGTATGTGTGTGTGTGTGTGTGTGTGTGTGTGTGTGTGTGTGTGTGTGTCTGGGGGTGGAAGGGGAAGGGGAGCATGTGTTTGTGTTTGTGACACAACTGTATGTGTGTTCACAAATCAGCAGCCAAGACAATTTCCACTGTTTCTGAACTGACTGAGGTTAGAACTTGTATCGATACATAGTCACACACAGATCACACATAGTGTCACACAATATTTTCAGGATTCCCAATACCAAGATAGGCTATTATAGAATGAACTATGAGAGCAAAGGACTTAACCCTTTCAGAGATACACCAGGAACTAAAAAGGAATAAGAAACAGAAGCCAGCCAAAACCGGTTTGGCTCAATGGATAGAGCGTCGGCCCATGGACTGAAAGGTCCCGGGTTCGATTCCGGTCAAGGGCATGTACCTTGGTTGCTGGCACATCCCCAGTGGGGGGTGTGCAGGAGGCGGCTGATTGATGTTTCTAACTCTCTATCCCTCTCTCTTCCTCTCTGTAAAAAATCAATAAAATATATTAAAAAAAGAAAAGAAACAGAAGCCAAAAGGTATAACACTTGCTCATTTGAACTAGCTGAGTAGCCATGCTCATAATTTATACTTAAATTCCTACCCTATTTCCTATTGATTTAACAAGACTTTTTCTATTAAATCTCCTCACACCACAATGGCATAATATTAGAAATAAACTACAATAAAAACAATAAAAAATTCAAACACTTGGACTGAATAGCATGCTATTAAACAATTATTGGGTTATCAAAGAGATCAAAGTAGAAATTAAAAACATCCTGGAAATGAATGACAAAAAAAACCCACAACAATCCCAAACCTATGGGACACAGTGAAAGTAGTCCAGAGAGACAAGTTGATAGTATTACAGGCCTACCTAAAACAACAACAACAAACAAACAAACAAACAAACAAAAAACACACAAGAAAAAATGGTAGTAAATCATCTAACTTTACATCTTAAGGAATTAGAAAGAAAGCAAAAAGAAAAGCCCAGAGTGAGTAGAAGGAAGGAGATAATAAAGATCAGAGCAAAAATAAATGACATAGAGAAAAAAAATACAAAAGATCAATGAAACCAAGAGCTGGTTCTTTGAAAGGATAAGCAAGATTGATGAACCTCATTCCAGGCTCACCAAGAAGCAAAGAGAGAGGACCCAAATAAACAAAATCAAAAATGAAAGAGGCAAAAACAATAACAGACCCCACAGAAATACAAAGGATTATTAAAAGATACTATGAACAGCTCTATTCCAACAAACTACAAAATCTGGAGGAAATGGACATATTCCTAGAAAAATACAACCTTCCAAAATGCAATGAGGAAGATTCTATATGCCGATAACTAAGGAAGAAATTGAAACAGTCATCAAAAAGCTTCCAGAAAACAAAAGCCCAGGGCCAGATGGTTTCATAGGAGAGTTTTACCAAACATTCAAGGAAGAATTAAGACCTATCTTCCTCAGACTATTCGAAAAAAAAAAAAAAAAATGAAGAGGAAGGAACACTTCTAAGCTCATTCTATGAAGCCAGCATTACCCTAATACCAAAACCAGATAAAGACAACACAATGAAAGATAATTAGAAGCCAATATCATTGATGAACATAAATGCTAAAATACTCAACAAAATTCAGATTCAGCAAATCAGATTAAGCATTAGCAAGATCATATACCATGACCAAGTAGGATTTATCCCAGGGATGCAAGGATGGTATAATATCCGTAAATCAATAAAAAGGATATATCACATAAACAAATTGAGAGATAAAAATCACATAGTCATATCATTGATGTGGAAAAAGCATTTGACAAAATCCAACATCCTTTCTTGTTAAAAACTCTCAGTAAGGTGGTAATAGAAGGATTATACTTTAACATAATGACAAACCCACAGTCAACACCATACTGAATGGGCAAAAATTAAAACCATTTCCCCTAAGAACAGAAACAAGACAGGGATGCTCACTCTCACCACTTTTGTTTGACATAGTACTAGAAGTACTAGCCATTGCAATAAGACAAGGAGAAGAAATAAAAGGCATCCAGATTAGAAAAGAAGAAGTAAAACCTTCTCTGTGCAGTATTATGTTATCCTTATTCACAGGTGACATAATACTGTACAGAGAAAACCCTGAAGACTCCATTAAAAAATTATTAGACTTAATTTGGAAATGTAGCAGGCTACAAAATTAATGCCAAGAAATCTATGGCATTTCTATATTCCAAGAGTGAACTTACAGAAATATAGAGTAAAAAAACAATCCCATTTACCATAACACCAAAATAATTAAGATACCTAGGAATAAACTTAACTAAGGAGGTAAAACACTTGTACTCGGAAAACTACAGGACACTGAAAAAAAGAGATAGAGAAAGACATAAACAGATGAAAGAATTTACCTTGTTTAAGGATTGGTAGAATCAACATCATTAAAATGTTCATACTACCCAAAACAATCTATAGATTCAATGCACTCCCCATCAAAATACCAACCACATATTTCAAAGACCTAGAACAAACTCTCCAAAAATTCATCTGTAATAAAAAAGACCCTGAATAGCCACAGCTATCCTGAGAAAGAAGAAAGTTGGAAGGAACTCAATACCGTATATTAAGCTGTATTACAAAGCCATTGTTCTCAAAACAGCCTGGTACTGGCACAAGAACAGACATATAGACCAATGGAATAGAATAGAGAACCCAGATATCAACCCAAATCACTATGCTCAATTAATATTTGCAAAGGAGGCATGAACATACAATGGAGTCAAGACAGTCTCTTCAATAAATGGTGTTGGGAAAATCAGACAGATACGTGCAAAAAAATGAAACTAGATCACCAACTTACACCATACACAAAAATAAACTCAAAATAGATAAAGGACTTAAACATACAATGGGAAACCATAAACATCTTAGAGGAATCCACAGGCAGCAAAATCTTAGACATATACCAAAGCTATTTCTTTACTGATACAGCTCTTAGGGCAATGGAAGCTAAGGAGAAAATAAACAAATGGAACTACATAAAAATAAAAAGCCTTTGCACAGTAAAATAAACCATCAATAAAACAAAAGAAGGCCCACTGCATAGAAGAACATATTTGTCAGTGTAATCACCGATAAGGGTTTAATCTTTAAAATTTACAGGGAGCTCAAAAAACTTAACAAAAGGAAGATCAACAACCCAATAAAAAACAACAACAAAACAGTCAATGGACCTAAATAGATACTTTTCAAAAGGCCAAGAGACATATAAAAACATGCTCAAAGTCACTAATCATCTGAGCGATGCAGATCAAAATGATAATGTGATACCATCTCACACCTGTCAGAATGGATATCATCAACAAATCAGCAAACGACAAGTGCTAGCGAGGATGCGGAGAAAAAGGAACCCTCTTGCACTGCTGGTGGGAATGCAGGCTGGGGCAGCCACTGTGGAGAACAGCAAGACAGGGATGCTCACTCTCACCACTTTTGTTTGACATAGTACTAGAAGTACTAGCCATTGCAATAAGACAAGGAGAAGAAATAAAAGGCATCCTCAAAAAGCTAAAAGTGGAACTCCCATTTGACCCAGTGATCCCACTTCTAGGAATATATCTTAAGAAAACAGAAACACCAATCATAAAGGATATGTGCACCCTTATGTTCATAGCAGCACAATTTACAATAGATAAGATTTAGAAGTTGCCTAAGTGCCCATCAGCAGATGAGTGGATTAAAATACTATGGTACATCTACACAATAAAATACTATGCTGTGGTAAAAAGAAGAAATTCTTACCATTTGAAACAGCATGGATGGAACGAGAGCATTACGCTAAGTGAAATAAGCCAGTCAGAGAAAGATGAATATCACATGATCTCACTCATTTATGGAAAATAATGAACAACATAAACTGATGTTACAGCCTTTCCTGAATACAGATTGATATTAAATAAAGTGAAGAGGATTCTTATTTAACCATTTCATTACAACATCCAGTCATCCTTGAAAAGTAGGCAATCATTTAGAAGAATTTAAGTACACAAATATCTATCAAAAGTAAAAGAATGAGGAGATTTATAGGTACTTTTTCTCCAGTATTTCAGAACCATCATTATTTCTCATGTGTGTACCTGACACAGTTTGTGCAGGTATTACACATGGATATGTAAGACAGAAGCACAGAGGGCCAGTCAACTGCTTAGTGAGAGAGAAGATGAGAATCTGGCTTCCTCATTTGTGCTGCTGCTCTTACTTGTAACATCCTCCAGGTAAATATTTCCAGCCAGAAAGGCCTCAGCACAGACACAAGGGGTTCAGATCTGAAGGAGGAAGTACCACTGGCCAGGGGAGTAAGAAATGGCCCTGGCTGGCAGGGCTGCAGTACAAAGGCAAATTGCTCCTGTTTCTCTCCCTGGTGAGCTTGGAGGCTCCACCTGCTCTAGCCGCTGTTATCTTGTTCCCTCTACTCTAAATAAAGTCACAGGGGTAACAACAAACCCATTGATCACTAACACTAAAATGGTGACTTCAATGGAGGTCAAGCTGAGCTAATAACTAGCTAGGGCACATTGCCAGACAGTCAAAAAAATACCTGGTGAAGTCAGACCCTAGATTTTTATTGCTTTTGCTACAACAGACTCACATACACAATTTGAATTTTCTGAATTTTGGGCCTCAGAAGCTAATATCTAATACTTTAATTATTCATATATTCCAAAACCTGATGGTATGGCTTTAAAAAACTGTAACATCAGTGGAAATTTATATGAGGAAAAAACATGATAACATATCATTATTTTCACCTTTATTGTGAATAAAACAATGACATCACAGTAAGACTTGTGTGTACAGAATAAAATTATATCCAAAAGGAATGTGTATCATGCTTGGTGATGCAGTAGTCACAAACATATTTTCAGGAAACTGAGCATTTTTATTTAAAAAATTAAGAGATTTTAAAAATTGGAAACAAAAACAAAAACTGAGTATTTATTCACAGACAACCTGGAGCAAATAGCCAACAAAATCTTTCATTGTTTCTGAATTAAGGTGAGACTAAAAACCATACAATAGAGAGAAATAGATGGTGGATATTATACTTGTAATTCATAGGTAAATAGTCTAAACTTGTTTTGACAAAAGGTAAAAACAGACCAAAGTAAAAAGGAGATGATACCAAAACACATGTGATATGTGCTAGAACTTACTGATGGATTTTTGCTCAATCCTACTTCTTGGCCACATAGAGAAAGGACGTGCACCAACTTCTCTTTTGTCCTCTTCTGAAAAAGAAACACACAGGCAGATTATAATCATGGCATTTTCTGAACAGATCTGCTCTTATACATAGGATTATCATATTGTAAATGTGACCAGTGAGAACTGAGATATAAAAATGCACACAGACTTAGCATGGAAAAAAAAAGTGGAACATTAAATTAATAATTGTGAATTATTTATTACATGTTGAAATAATATTTTAGACATATTTGGTTAAGTAAAATATGTTATAAATTCATTCTACCTATTTGTTTTAACTTTTTAAAAAAGGTGACTATTAGAACATTTAAAGTGAGGATAACCTTCTATTTCTATGATACAGTACTGATCTAAGTTTTCCCAATGTGGGGGATCAGGGTCTGAAAATCAACCTCAAGATTCTTCAGTAGATATTCATCCCTTTCCTTGATAATCTTTCTTATATGCTATAACCTTCAGCATTAGCAAGGCTTTCCTTACACCTAAATTAAATCTATTCTGTTAACAGCACAAACCTATTTTCCTTAAAGAGGAGACTAACTTTACTTTGTGCAGAATTAAAAACTCAATTGTTTGCAAACTGTATTAAATCTTTTCAATTTATTCTTCCTAAAGTTAAACAACTTTAATCTTTTTGGTGTTCTCCATACACTTCATGTTTTAGCACCTTAAGCAAGCAGATTCTTCTGTAAGACATCACACTTTCCAGTGACGCAGATCAACTAGGTCTCAGAATGAATGGTGGTTTGAGAATAAAATTAAAGAGTGGCCAGAATGTTAAAAAATATTCAGAATTGCTTTCAAAGCAATCTTATTGATCTCTCTAGAATGGTCTTTACCCTTTTAATCTGATTTACACTTACGTGGCAATTGCTAGGAGGCCAATGCTACTCATAGACTTTCTCCTTAATGGAACTCAGTTTGCTGCATCCTTCTTTGCAAATTATAGAAGAGACACTCAATACAGTGTCTTTTCAGTGTTGAAGGATGGTGAAGCAAGGCAAGAGATATGTAAGCTCTTTTCCTAAGGTTTTTTTTTTTTTTTTTTTTTTTTTTTAGTTCATTCTCATATTTATTAATTTATTTTTTTACTAGAGGTTCAGTGCACAAAATCCATGCACTGTGGGGAGGGGAAGAGGTGTCCCTCAGCCCAGACTGTACCCTCTCCAATCTGGGATATCCCTCTCACAATCCGGGAATGTTGGCTCCTAACCACTCACCTGCCTGCCTGCCTGATTGTCCATAACTGCTTCTGCCTGCCAGCTTGATCACTCACTAACCACTTCTCTGCTGGCCTGATTAACACCTAACTGCTCCTCTGCCAGCCCGATTGCTCCCAACTGCCCTCCCCTGCTGGCCTGATCTCGCCCCCAACTGCACTCCCCTGCCAGCCTGATCTCCCCAACTGTTCTCCCCTGCTGGCATAATGGTCCCCAATTGTCTTCCCCTGCTGGCTGGTCACCCCCAACTGCCCTCCTCTGCTGGCCTGATCTTGCCCCCAACTGCCCTCCCCTGCTGACCAATTTAATTCTGATTGGTTGGTTTCTATGCCAGTCAGCCTCTCTGGGCCTATCAATGGGACCTTGCCAGAAAGTTGAGGTTGATCAGCAGCCCTGGTGGAGGCCTGGAGAGAAATGGAGGCTCAGCTACTGGCCAGGCCTGGAAAGAAAGAGAGAGGCAAGTGCTGATCAACAGCTGCATTGAGGCTACAGAACAGAACCTGCTTCTCTCTTCAATCCTCTCCCTGGGCCTGATTCGCTGCCCCCTCAGTGCTGGGCAATATGCCTGCAGCAGTAGCAATCAGTGCTGGGTCACTATGACAACCCAGCGCTGACTGCAGGACTGACTTTTGGTTGGCCAAGCTTAATGGTCATTGGGGATGTGACAGACCCAGGGTTTTTGTATATTAGGATTATTGTTTAAAGTATTACAAACAGTAGTACATATGTCTTCTTTCCCCCCCTTTACTTTCCCCTGGCTTCCGCTACCCACTGGCCCATGCCCTCATGCACCTCTCCAGTGTCTTGTGTCCATTGGTTATGCTTATATGCATGCATACAAGGACTTTGGTTGATCTCTTACCTCCTCCCCCACTCCCCAGCCTTCCTGCTGTACTTTGACAGTCTGTTCAATGCTTCTCTGCCTCTGTATCTATCTTTTTGTTCATCAGGTTATAATGTTCATTATTATCCATAAATGAGTGAGATCATGTGGTATTTTTCTTTCACTGACTGGCTTATTTTACTTAGCATAATGCTCTCCAATTCCATCCATGCTATTGAAAATGGTAAGAATTCCTTCTTTTTTATAGCAGCATAATATTTCATTGTGTAGATGTACCATAGTATTGTAATCCACTCATCTGTTGATGGTAACTTAGGTTGTTTCCAAATTTTATCTATTATAAGTTGTGCTGCTATGAACATAAGGGTGCATATATCCTTTATGATTGGTGTTCCTGTTTTCTTAGGATATATTCCTAGAAGTGAGATCACTGGGTCAAATGGGAGTTCCATTTTTAGTTTTTTGAGGAAACTCCATACTGTTCTCCACAGTGGCTGCCCCAGCCGGCATTCCCACAAGCAGTGTACAAGGGTTTCTTTTTCTCCACATCCTCTCCAGCACTTGTCATTTGTTGATTTGTTGATGATAGCCATTCTGACAGATGTGAGGTGGTACCTCGTTGTTGTTTTGATTTGCAACTCTTGGATCATTAATTAATTTGAAAATGTTTTCATATGTCTTTTGGATTTCTGAATGTCCTCTTTTGAAAGTATCTATTTAGATCCTTTGCCCATATTTTGATTGGATTGTTTGTCTTCCTTTTGTTAAGTTGTATGAGTTCCCTGTAAATGTTGGAGATTAAACCCTTATGGGAGATAACATTGGCAAATATGTTCTCCCATGCAGTGGGCTTTCTTGTATTATTGATGGTTTCTTTTGGTTTGCAGAAGCTTTTTATTTTGATACAGTCCCATTTGTTTATTTTCTTTTTAGTCTCTCTTGCCCTAGGATCTGTGTCTGTAAAGATATTGCTACAACTTATGTTTGAAATTTTGTTGCCTGTGGATTCTTCCAAGATGTTTATGGTTTCTCATTTTACATTGAAGAACTTTAGCCATTTTGAGTTTGTTTTTGGGTATGTTGTAAGTTTTTTATCTAGTTTCATTTTTTTTTGCATGCATCTGACCAAATTTCCCAACACCATTTATTAAAGAGACTGTTTTGACTCCATTGTATGCTCTTACCTCTTTTGTCAAATATTAATTGAGCATAGTGGTTTGGATCGATTTCTGGGTTCTCTTTTTTATTCCATTGATCTATATGTCTGTTCTTGTGTCAGTAACAGGCAGTTTTGATAATATAGCTTGATGTCTGGTGTTATGATCTCTCCAACTTTGTTCTTCTTTCTCATGATAACTGTGGCTATTCAGGGTCTTTTTTTTTTATTACAGATGAATTTTTGGAGAGTTTGTTCTAGATTTTTGAAATATGCCATTGGTATTTTAATAGGTATTTCATTAAATCTATAGATTGCTTTGGGTAGTATGGACATTTTAATGATGTTGATTTTACTAATCCATGAACATGGTATGTTCTTCCATTTGTCTGTGTCTTCCTCTATCTCTTCTTTTGGTGTCCTGTAGTTTTCCAAGTATAGTTGTTTTACCTCCTTAGTTAAGTTTATTCCTAGGTATCTTAATTTTTTGGTGCAATGGCTAATTTTTTTTTTTTTTTCATTTCTCTTTCTATGAGTTCATTATTGCTGTATAAAAAGGCCATATATTTCTGGGTGTTAATTTTATATCCTGCTACATTGCCAAATTCATTTATTGGGTCTAGTAGTTTTTAGATGGAGTCTTTGGGGTTTTCTATGTATAATAGCATGACATCTGCGAATAAGGACAGTTTTACTTCTTTTCTAATTTGGATGCCTTTTATTTCTTCTCCTCTGATTACTATGGCTAATACATCTAGTACTATGTTGAACAGGAGTGGTGAACGTGGGCATCCTTGTCTCATTCCTGTTCTTAGGGGAAATTAGTTTAGTTTGTCCATTGAGCATGATGTTGGCTGTGGGTTTATCAGATAGGGCTTTTATTATGTTGAGGTATGATACCTCTCTTCCCACTTTGCTGAGTTTTTATCAAGAAAGGATGTTGGATTTTGTCAAATGCTTTCCCCACATCAATTGATATGATTTTGTGATTTTTGTGTCTTAGTTTGTTTATGTGATGTATCACATTTGTTGATTTTCATATATTGTACCATTCCTGCATCCCTGGAATAAATCCCACTTGGTCATGGTGTAAGATCTTTCTAATGCATTGCTGAATTCGATTTGCTAGAATTCTGTTTAGAATTTTAGAATCTATGTTCATCAAGGATATTGGCCTGTAGTTCTCTTTTTTGTGGTGTCTTTTTTTGGATTAAGGTAATGCTGGTATCATAGAAAGAACTTGGAAGTGTTCTTGAATTTATTGGAATATTCTGAAGAATAGATTTTAGTTCTTCTTTGAATACTTGGTAGAAATCCTCTGTAAAGCCATCCAGACCAGGGCCTTTGTTTGCGGGAAGATTTTTGATTGCTGTTTCATTTTCTTTGGCATTATTGGCCTATTCAGGTTTTTAGATTCTTCTTGGTTGAGTTTTGGGAGCTTGTATTTTTCTAGGAATATGTCCATTTCATATAGTTTGTCCATTTGTTGAAATAAAGTTGTTCATAGTATTTTTTTCATAATCATTTATATTTCTGTGGGATTGGTTGTTACTTCACTCTTTTCATTTCTGATTTTGTTTATTTGGGCCCTCTCTTTTTGGTTCTTGGTGAGCCTGGCTAGAGGTTCATCAATCTTTTTTATCATTTCAAAGAACCAGCTCTTGGTTTTGTTGATCTTTTGTGTGTGTGTGTGTGTGTGTGTGTGTGTGTGTATATTTGGTCTCTTTGTCATTTATCTCTTTTCTGATCCTTTATATTTTCCCCCCTTTTGCTTATGCAGGGCTTTTCTTATTGCTCTCTTTCTAACTCATTGAGTTTTAGGGTTAGGTAATTTATTACCATTGTTTCTTGTATTTTGAGGTTGGCCTATAAAGCTATGAACTTTCCTTTCAACAGTGCTTTCACTGTGTCACATAGATTTTGGATTGTTGTGTTTTCATTGTCGTTTGTTGCCATGATGTTTTTTATTTCTTCTTTGATTTCTCTAGTAACCCAGTCATTGTTTAATAGCAAGCTATTTAGCCTCCAGATTTTTTACTTTGTTTATTGTTTTTATTGTAGTTGATTTCTAGTTTTATGCCATTGTGATCTGAGAAGATGCTTGATATGATTTCGAACTTCTTGAATTTGAAGAGACTTTGCCTGTGTCCTAGCTATATGGTCTATCTTTGAAAATGACCCATGTGCACTTGAGAAGAATGTATATTTTGTGGTTTTGGGGTGAAATGTTCTAAAGATGTCAATTAATTCCATCTGATCTAGTGTGTCATTTAGGCTTGATATTTCTTTGCTGATTTTTTGTTTAGAGGATTTGTCCAGTGGTGTTAGTGGTGTATTAAAATCCCATACTGCGATTGTATTGTTGTCAATCTCTCTCTTGATATACTACAGAAGTTTTCTTTTATGAACTTGGGTGCTCCTATATTGGGTGCATATATGTTTACCAGAGTTATATCTTCTTGTTGGGTTGCTCTCTTTAGTTTAATGAAGAGGCCTTCCTTATCTATTGCTATGTCCTTCACTTTGAGATATAATTTGTCAGATATAAGTATTGCTGCCCCAGTTTTATTTTTTTCATTTCCATTTGCCTGAAATACCTTTATCCATCCCTTCACCATCAGTCTGTGTGAGTCCTTTTTTTCTAGGTGAATTTCCTGTATATAGCAGGTATATGGATCATGTTTTATTTTATTTATTTATTTATTTATTTATTTAATATATCTTTATTGTTCATATTATTACAAATGTTCCTCATTCCCCCCCCACACCCCATTGCTCCCCTCCACCAGGTTCCCACCCCCCCCTCTGTCCTTTCCCCACCCCCCATTGTCCTCATCCATAGGTGCACAGTTTTTGTTCAGTCTCTTCCCGTACCCCTCACCCCCTTTTACTTGAGAATTGTCAGTTGACTCCCCTTCCATACCTCTGATTCTATTATATTCACCAGTTAATATTGTTCATCAGATTTTTTAATTCCCTTGGTTTTTAGATTCAGTTGTTGATAGTTACGTATTTGTTGTTCATAATTTTTATCTTTATTTCATTCCTCTTCTTAAAGAACCCCCTTCAGCAATTCATATAATTCTGGTTTGGTGGTGATGAACTCCTTTAGCTTTTTTTTATTTGTGAAGCTCTTTATCTGGCCTTCAATTCTGAGTGATAGCTTTGCTGGGTAGATTATTTTTGGCTGTAGGTTCTTGCTATTCATCACCTTGAATATTTCTTGCCATTCCCATCTGGCCTGCATGGTTTCTGTTGAGAAATCAGCTGACAATTGTATGGGTGCTCCTTTATCGGTAACTACCTGCTTTGCTCTTGCTGCTTTTAATATTCTCTCTTTGTCTTTTGCTCTTGGAATTTTAATTATGATGTGTCTTGGTGTGGTCCTCTTTGGATTCCTTTTGTTTGGGGTTCTGTGTGCTGCTTCCTGGACTTGTAAGTCTATTTCTTTCACCAGGTGGGGGAAGTTTTCTGTCACTATTTCTTCCAGTATGTTTTTGGTATCTTGCTCTCTCTCTTCTTCTGGGACCCCCTTAATTCTGATGTTGGTTTGCTTGAAGTTGTCCCAGAGGTTTTTTACATTATTTTCAACTTTCTGGATTCTCTTGTCTTCTTGCTTCTGTGGAGAAGTGTCCTCTGGCTCTTTATGTTCCAAATCTTTGACTTGATTCTTGTGATCTTCCATTCTGTTTTTAGGACTCTGTATAATATTTTTTTTTGTTTCAGACAATGTATTCTTTATTTCTAGTTGATCCCTTTTTATTTCTAGTTGATCCCTCTTCATATCCTCATAGGTCTCATTTATTTTATCGACCTTTTCTAGGAAATTCTTGAGAAACCTTATAAGCATGGTTTTGAACTCTATATCCAGTAGCTTCTTGTCTTCCATTTCTTTAGTTTGTGTTCTGTTTCCTTGTCTTGGCATTTTCGCTGCTTCCCTGATTTGGTAGGGTGGCTTTGTGTGCTAAGGTGTGCTATAAGGTGTCCTATATGGCTTTGTATGCTAAGGTGTCCTATAAGGTGTCCTAACTGGGTAAGTCTCCCAGTTACCTTAGGTGGACACTCTTGGTGCCCCCTTTTGTGAACTGTGTGTATATCCTTGTTGTAGTTAAGTCTTGATTGTTGTTGGTATCACTGGGAGGAACTGACCTCTGGGCCAATTGGCTGTGAGGATCAGCTGTGTCTATGCCAGGAGACAGCCCTATTCGACTAGACTTGGAAAATTGTAAAAGCTTCTGTGCTCAGCTTGGATGGGGTAGAGTTTCAGGGTGGAGCCTACAGCCTTGGCTTCCTGTCAGCCCAGCCCTATGAGGTTCCTAAGTCTCAGTGTTCCTCAGTGTCCATTGGTACTCGCTGCTTTGGTACTCATTGCAAGCACCTCTGAGAGAAAGGTGCCCTCGAGTTTCGCCCGCTACCAAACAGTCTACACTCTCCCCCAATGAGCCCAGAACTGGGGTTCAATGCAGTTCGAAGTGGGGTTGGAAGTGGTGTTCAGAGCAGTCTGAAGCTTTTATCTCCTTCCTGCTAGGGAATGCCAGCCAGGCACAGAGTCAACAGTCAGTCTTGTGTGTGAAATGTGCACGCCTCTGGGACCGCACCCCTGAGTTTCTGCCTTACAGCTCAGACTCCCTCCGTATGGGCCTGGGTCTCGCCCAGAACTGGAGTTCAGTGCTGTTGGAACTGGGGTTCAGCACAGTCCATAGTTTTTATCTCCTTCCTGCTAGGGAATGCCAGCCAGGCACTCATCCGCCCCTCCTCTCCAGCTCAGTCTTCTCCCCATGCACGCACTGTGTCTCTGTACCTTAGGCTTTTACAGCTCCTCTGATTTTCCTTCTGGTTTTCTCTTTCCTTCTAGTTGTAGAATTTCCAGTCAGTCAACTTTCCTGTAGTTCTGGATAATGTCCACTTTATATTTTAGTTGTATTTTTTGAAATTGTTGTGTGAGGCTGCAATTAGGCGTTTACCTATGCAGTTATCTTGGTTTCCTTTGGATCATGTTTTCTTATTCACTCAGCTACCCTATGTCTTTTTATTGGGGAATTTAATTCATTTACAGTTAAAGTTATTATTTATAGGTACTTATTTGTCCCTATTTTTATTTTTTATGCTTGTGTTCCTTTTTTGATTCCCATTTCTTCTTTTTACAGCAGACCCTTTAGCATTTCTTGCATTTCTGGTTTGTTGGTGATAAACTCCTTTAGTCCTTTTTGTCTGTGAAGCTCCTGATTTCCCCCTCAATTTTAATTGATAGCCTTGCTGTGTACAGTATTCTTGGATTCAGACCCTTCCTTTGCATGATGTTGTATATTTCATTCCATTCCCTTCTGGCCTGATGAGTTTCTGTTGAGAAATCAGTTGCTAGTCTGATGGGGGATCCTTTGTAGGTAACTTTCTGTCTCTCTTTGACTACTTTTTAAAATTCTTACTTTGTTGTTAGTGTTTGTCAATTTAATTATTATGTACCTTGGAGTTGGTCTTTTGGGGTCCATTTTATTTGGGACTCTGTGAGCTTCTTGGACTTGTGTGAGTTTTTTCTTCCCTATATCAGGGAAGTGTTCTGTCATTATTTCTTCAAACAAGTTTCTATTCCTTGCTCAGTGTCCTCTTTTTCTGGTACCTTGATTCGGTGGATGTTGTTTTGTTTTGTGTTGTTCCAAAGTTTCCTTAGGCTCTCCTCTTGTTTTTTTTTAAACTTTTCTGGTGATGCCCCCTTATCTTTTGTATGCAGGCTGTGTTTTTTTGTTTTTTTTTGTCTCTCCATGATCTCTTCTTTCCAGGTGTCTGATTATGTAGCTCTCTCTCCTGTATTGACATAAAGGCACAAAATACAACACAACAAGGCACAACCCACGAGGCACTGAACACAAATGTATTTATGATACTAATAACCCCAAATAAAGGTGACCACCAGGGAAAAGAGAATTAGGGGATTAAAAAAAAAAAAGAGTCCAAAAATGGTTTAGAGAAAGGGGAAAAATAAGAGAGAAAAGAAAGAGAATAAAAAAGAAAGAGAATGAAAAAGAAAACCCCAATAGAACAACAACTAATGCAAAAAAAAAAAAAAATGCAAACAACACCCAGATAGAAATTCAAACTACAAACAACAACTAATAACAAGCAAGGAGAAGAAAACTGAAGTAAAAAAAAAAAAAAGAAAAACAATTACAGAAACAAACAAACAACAATAGGACAGAGATAATGAAGGGCAAAACAAAATAAAAAAACAGCAAAAAAAACAACAAAAAAAGGAAGAGAGAAAAAATTTGGATAGTGAAGAAATAGAAGAGAGAAGTATTTATGGACTTGGACAAGGGATTGGAAATTAGATATATAAGTAGAATGAATTTTTAATAGGCTTTAAAAAGAAGGAATAGGGAAAATCTAAAGCAGGAATAGGGTAAGAGAAATAGGACAACAAAAGAGGAAAAGTGAAGAAGAGAGTGTTGGCATAAAGGTAAAGTTGAGATAGAGTAAAATGATGCTAAAGGAAAAATAAAAATAGAATGTAGAACACTAATCCCACAATAAAATAAAAATAAAATAAAATAAAATAAAATAAAGAGATAATAAAATGAAACAAAGAAATTCAAATAATAGTAGTAATAATACTGATTAGAAATAAAATAATTAAAAAGGTAAATCAAGTGAGAAAAAAAGAAAGTAACGTGCAGTAGTGAAGGTCATTCACTTCCTCTACTGTTCTGTTTGGCATGCCTGTTTCCTGTCAGGTAGTCAGGACAGTATTGAAGTTTCCTGTGTTCCACAGCTCCTCTGTGTGGTAAGGCACAATTTTGTTTTCAAGCAGGCAGTATTTCTTTGTTACTCAGCCTGCCTGTTGTTGTATATATTTACACAATAGTCAGTTTCTTATTCAACCCCTGGGTGGCAGTGTTTCTGTTTTGACATCCAGGGCTATATGTCATCTCTACCCAATATTTAGAATTTATTTTCCCTGCTGCACTTAATACTGGTTTGGGGGTATGGACTGCCCTAGAGCTGGTTTGCTGATCGTTTCTCCCCGCTCTGATCCCCAAAATCCACCAAAACAACTTTTCCCTGCAGTCTCTGAGAGTTTTTTTTTTTTTTTTTTTTTTTTTTTTTAATTGGGTGACCCTATGTATTGGGCTTTGTAATCAAAAGCAAGGATTTAAAAAGAAAAAAGAGCCAGAGTAAGTGTGTGAACTCACCATGTTTTTGCCCTGGCACTGCATACGACTCTGTTCATGTATCTGTGCATGTATTTTTCCCCTGGCAAAGCACAGTTAGTTTACTGATAAACCTTCAGGCTGCCTTTTTGTAATCAGCCCAGGTATGGGTTGATTTCTAGAGTTCCCTTCTTCCAGCAGCCCTACAGACCCCCTTCCACACTCGTGGACTATAGTCCCAACGTCCATGGATTTTGTGGGGGCGCAGACTTCCTCTGAACCACTAGATTGCATTGCACATGTTTCTCCCTTCAGTCTGGAACGCAGACCTCACCTTTCTCTGGTTGAAATATGATCTTTCTGTGAGAAAGTGCAGAGCTCGTTCGAGTCCCTGTATTTGTGCTGCTTGAGACCTGGTGTTTGTGAGTTCACAGCTGGTCCCTGGGTGCTGTGGTTAAAGGATCTTGGGAAATATATGGTTCTTCCTGACTGAAGGTAAGGCTAGGCTGCTGGTCACAGCCACTCTCCCCTTCAAGATGGTGCGGCCTCTGCATCTTTTCCTACGTTTTAGTGGGCATTTTACAATTATAGGAAGAAATCAATAGAGAGGAACATAGAATGGGCTGTACATTTCTTTCTGTTTGCCAGATCCCCAATGAACTATGGCAGGCTTCCTATTCAACAACTCAGTGGACACTCAGTGATGACCAGCTGTGTTCCAGCAGGCACTCTATATGAGCCATTTCCCTAACCTTTAGGAGTGAAGGTGAATCCTACTGGGTGAACAGGATTTTTCCTTCTTAGTGCTCACTTGGTCTTCATTTTATCTTGGGGACAGTCCCTCTCCCTGTAAGTGGGGTTTTGACTCCCTCACATAAGCTGCAAGTCTTTTGTTTTAATTTATTTTTCATTATAACTTAAAATTATTTATTTAATTTTTAAATCTTTATTTTTGAGAGTATTACATATATCTCTCCCTTTTACCTTCACCTCCTCTACCCAGATCCCACCCTGCCCCAGGCTTTCAATCTTCAATGTTCTTTTATCTCCCTGTATGTCCTTGGATCCTTTTAAGCTGCTGCCCAAGGGTAATGCATATAAGTTCTTTGGTTAATCTACCTCCTACCCCACCCCCGACTTCCTTCTGAGATTTGTCAGTCTGTTCCATGTTTCCATGCCTCTGGTTCTATTTTATTCATCAGTTTATTTTATTCATTAGATTCCTAGTTTGTTCATTTTGATTTTTAGGTTAAATTGTTGATAAATATATATTTATTGGCATTTTATTGTTCATATTTTGTATCTTTAAATTTTTTTTCTTCTACTTAAAGAAGAGCCTTTAACATTTCATGTAATACTGGTTTGATGGTGATGAATTCCTTAAGCTTTTTCCTTCTTTTTTTTTTTTTTTTAAAATATATTTTATTGATTTTGTACAGAGAGGAAGGGAGAGAGATAGAAAGTTAGAAACATCCATGAGAGAGTCATCATCAATCAGCTGCCTCTTGCACACCCCCTACTAAAAATATGCCCACAACCAAGGCACATGCCCTTGACCGAAATCAAACCCGGGACCTTCCAGACCCCAAGCCGACTATCCATTGAGCCAAACTGGTTTCAGTCTTAAGCTTTTTCTTATCTGTGAAGCTCTTTATCTGACTTTCAGTTTTAAATGATAGCTTTTCTGAATAGTGTAATCTTGGTTGTAGGTCTTTGCTTTTCATCACTTTAAATATTTCTTGTCACTCCCTTCTGGCCTGCAAAATTTCTGTTGAGAAATTAGCTGATAGCCATATGGGTGCTGCCTGGTAGGTAACTAAAATTGCTTTTCTCTTGCTGCTTTTAAGATTTTCTCTTCATCTTTAACCCTTGGCATTTTAATTATGATGTGTCTTGGTGTGGTCTACTTTAGGTTCATCTTGTTGGGGACTCTCTGCAATCCTGGACTTGTATGTCTATTTCTTTCACCAGTTAGGGGGAATTTTCTTTCATTATTTCTTTAAATAGTCTTTCAATTTCTTGCTCCCTCTTTTCTACTTCCAGCACCCTCACAGTACAGATGTTTGGATGTTTTTTGCTTTCTCACATTCCAAATTACTGATTTGATTCTCAGCCCCTACTGTTTATTCCCTGTAAATTATTCTTCATTTCAGACAATGTATCCCTGGGACCTCCCTGGAAGTAAAAAGTTAGCCACTGCCTGTATCCTGCCTGGGACTGACTGCCCAGCACAAGCTACAGAGTAATCTATAGATGGCTGCTACTTATGTTGGGCTTAGAGATACCCAGGAGAGGCCAACCTGGGAAGCAAGGCTAGCTTCTGCTAGTGCTGGACCTAGGGCCACTTATTGAGAAGTATGGGGTACACTGAATCCAGCTGCTGCTTGTTTGAGAGATTTTAGGAACATCTGAAGCCTGAGCCAGGACAGGCCATTCTATAGAAAAGCCATTGCAAACTGTTTGGGTGGGGCTGCATATTGGGTTGGGTATTCCTTAGGGAATTATCAGCGCACATGTGTCAAACACAAGGCCCGCGGGCCAAATCCGTCCCGCCAGGCCTTGCAATGTGGCCCGCACCGCGCTGTCATCACTGCACTCCGCTGCGTTTCCATCACAATGACAGTTTATGACTGTTCAGTAAACCATTCGGCCCGCGATTTAGGCTGGATTTTAGATTTTGGCCCCTTCTCTGATTGAGTTCGACACCCCTACCTTAGGGAATTATCAGCGTGGTGCAAACAGTGATGGAGACTAAGGTATGGCACCTGTCAGTCAGCTTTGTGGGGGTGATGGGAGGTCTTAACATTTTTGTCTAAGAGAAAGCTACCCTGAGTTCTTGATCTGATGCCAGACAATTTAGTTCCTCCCTGTGTGTCCCTGGATCCTTTCAAGCTGCTGCTCCGGTATTGGAGCTCAGAGGGAGTAAGTCTGAGTAAGTCTGTGTACAGCCTTTTAAGAGGAAGACCTGGGACTCCAGCAACCTTGTGTGTCACTCAGCCACAATCCACACTGGTTTTTATAGCCCAAAGTTATGGGACTTCTCTTTCTAGCACTGGAACCATGTGGTCTGGTGTGGGGCTGGGACCCCTTGTTCCTCATGGGAGGCCTCCACAGTCAAGGTAACCCTCCTGAGTAAAAATACACCACACGTGGATGTCAGCCCAGCTCATTCCATGCTTCCACCCCTCCTATCAGTCTCACTGTGCTTTCTTCTTTAATTCTCTAGTTGTCGGACTTCCATTCAGCCAGATTTCAGGCAGTTCTGAGTGATGGTTGTTCTGTATTTTAGTTGTAATTTTGATGTGGTTTTGGGAGGATGTGAGTACCAGCGTTTACTATCTATGCCAGTGTTTTGGTTCCTATCTCTCCTGCAAGTCCTTTTTCTAACTGCCGTTAGTGTGGCCAGGGAAAGGCTTTGTCCTTCTGAAATCATCAGAGCCAAAGACCGTGGAAATATAAGAAGAGCCTGCCTGCGAATGATGGCAACAGAGAGGAAAGCAGTGCCGGCCTGGGAAAGGAGGGTAGAGACAGTGAAAAAGAGAAAGAGTCTAGGGATCCAGTTTCTGAATTGGTATATTAGAATCTATCTGTGCTTGAAGCTAAAACAGTTAATAAATTCTTTTTCCACTTAAGATATTTTTCATTGAGCTTCTGTCACATGTCACTAAAAGAGCCCTATGAAGCAGGGTTTCACTTACCTGTGCAATGACATCAGTACTGTCCTGGAAGCTGTTATGGAGTGAATACTCTTAGGCTGTGATAACAGAGAGACCTGGAAGCTAGCTGCTTTGCTCTCTGTTACACAGACTGTGCACACGGACCATGATGGGGAGCATGCTCAGAAGACAGTACCAGAATTTCATTGGATGTGCCACTATCATAGAGAACTAATTGAGAGAATGAAGGTTGTATTATTTGGAGAACAGAGGACTCATTAGGGTAAGTGGCAGAGGGGGCAGGGCTTTTTTAAATGTTGGAAGGACCACCACATGAAAAAGATCAGATTTCACTTTCTAAGCCTTTAAGACAAGCGTGTCAAACTCACGGCCATGGGCCACCATGCAGCCCACAATAAATATTTTTACGGCCCAACCAATATAACAGCACGTAAGAAACATTTTAATGAAAATTTTGTAACTTAATTTTTACAATCTACTGTTATACATAATTATAACTACAATGTTTGCTAACGACTGATTACTACAATTGTGTTGAATTCATTTCCCTTATGTGCAGGCATACCATTTCTCTCCACTAATACTACCAGTGAATATTTTAGCAGTAGATTGCCATGTCATTAGTCTTGTACTGACTTGTTTAGTGTGCACAATAGGAAGTATTTTGCTTTTAGAGAACAAGGAAAAGAGGTTTATTTGCCTTACACTTATTAATTTGTGCAGTTATTCAGTGTTTGGTAAGTTAATGTTTAAGAAAAAAATATTAATTTCTATTAAAATGTTATATTATTTTATGTTTATTTATTTCAGCCCTTCTATTCAGCGTGTTTCTATCAAAATAAACTTACGTTTCTATGAAAATTGAATCTTTGGTTTTTTTGTGGCCCACAGAAACTTAAACCTTATTTATTTGGCCCATGTTAGCCTTTGAGTTTGACATGCTTGCTCTAAGAGAATAGGACTAGTGAATCAAATCAACAAAGTGACATACTCCAACCCCATGTAAGGAGCTGTTCACATAGAAAATAGGTTCCCTTGTGATGCTGTTAAGATCCTTACCACTGGTGGTGATGCCTAACGGGCAAGGTAAGGATGATGAGTGGAGGAATCCCTTATCACATGGGCCATTCGCTCAGTCAGTCCCCAGGATTCTATACCTGAGAATACTGGGGCCTCTTCCAGCTCACAGGGACGAGGACGTTCGAGTTGGAGCCTGATGAGGTGGAGGATGTGCTCCGGGTGACAGCCACAGTCCTGGGCTTCCCATCTCGGCCAGAAGAGTTCTGCAGTTCATCATATCGCCTCCCGATGATTGGCGTCTTAGAAAGAACACAAAGCACATGTTCTTCTATCTCATTAACACTTCTTTGGTATATGGAATTGCTCTACCCTGTAGCAACCAAGAACTGCTTATTTGATGAAAAATTAGAGAAGTTCAATGTTACATTAGGCTCATTTTTCTAATGTTTAAATACATATTCTGAGTCATTTTGCATCTTCAATATTTTCCCACTCTCTTTAGCAGCTGAAAACAAATCCAATTGCTTGTTCTTTAGAAACCACTGATAAAGGAAAACATTCAGGAAAACAAAGTCAGTTGTCAGATGTTTAAGTTTGAAAGAATTTCTTGTAGTCATAACGAGACCAAAAATCCTGCTCTAGCTGGTTTGCTAAGTGGGTAGAGTGTTGATCACTGGAGGGCCTTGGGTTCAATTTCGGTCAAGGGCATGTACCTCACTTGGTTGCTGGCTCAATTTCTGCCTGAGTCAGGGCACATGAGGAAGTCAACCAACCAATGTGTCTCTCTCACATCAATGTTTCTCTCTCTCCATCTTTCCCTCTTCCTCCCACTTTTTCTGAAAATCAATTGGGGAAAAAAAATACCCTTAGGTGAGAATTAACAAGAAAAGACCAGCCGAGACCGGTTTGGCTCAGTGGATAGAGCATTGGCTTGGGGACTGAAGGGTCCTGGGTTCAATTCCGGTCAAGGGCATGTACCTTGGTTGCGGGCACATTCCCAGTAGGGGGTGTGCAAGAGGCAGCTGATCGATGATTCTCTCTCATCGATGTTTCTAACTCTCTATCCCTCTCTCTTCCTCTTTGTATAAAATCAATAATATATATATATATGATCAAAAGTCCTTCCCTTCTTCCCAACCTTTATATAATATACTAGATTATTTAAACATTTATTTAAGTTATTTATATCTTCTCAATTATGTAAATGACTGAGGTCAGGGACAGGTACTTGAGCACCACTTTAGAAATTTCATTTCCTGAGAGTCGGAGTGCAGTGGCAGCATGTTCCAAGCTTTAGTACCAAGGAGGTGTCCTGCACAGAGACCAGTTCATGGTCTACACGTGGGGGCAGCGGAAGCAACAGGTGATTCCAGACCAAGGCCCATCTTTTTGGAATAGCTGGGTCTCCTGGGTATGCAGCTGACTGGCTGCATGTTTTCTGTACCTCTTTGGAAGAGAATAAGGTAAAGTCAAAGGGTAAAAATAGCTTTTCCCTTCTAGCAATGTAAAAAATGCACAGAGCGTAGTTTCAGC
This sequence comes from Pipistrellus kuhlii, assembly GCF_014108245.1. Classification (NCBI taxonomy): domain Eukaryota; kingdom Metazoa; phylum Chordata; class Mammalia; order Chiroptera; family Vespertilionidae; genus Pipistrellus; species Pipistrellus kuhlii. The sequence goes on along the minus strand of NW_023425529.1, from coordinate 90,659,041 downwards.
TTTAGGGATCTTATGTGTCATGGAGTAAGAGACACAGGAAAGTGAAGTATTCTTACCTTTTAGAGTAAAATGGTTAAGTACAAATCTTCAGAAGGCTCATTCCTGAACTGGAAGGTAAATCTACTATTTTCTGCCCTCTCTTTTCCCCCCAACTCTTTATCTTGGTTCACTAATCCTCCCTTCCCAGCTCCTCCCCCCCATTCCACACACTGCCCACTCCCCAAAGGTAAGAATTAAGATAATTTTGCAGTTTAAAAAGCAATATGGCTTAGGGAAGCAACTATAAAGGCAATTCTGTATTCCTGCATATCTCAGTCATTAGCTGGTCTGGGAACAAGGTCACTGATATAGAGAAAAGACAGGACAGTTGTCAGATAAGGAATGAGTGAGGTTTAAAATGCTGAAGATCACTATTTTTATAGTTATCTTTTTAGAAATCAGTTTTTATATAACCAAGGCTAGCTTCTATTTTTAAAAGCTGTCAATTGAGAGCCCCAGTGAAGATGATGCTCCACATGTTCTTAAAAAACAAGCTAAGTCGGGCTTTAGAAGAAAGTCTCCATTGGAAGCAAACATACAGTTAGTTTCTCTTGCTCAAGGCACCTTACTTGTGATCGCTGTCCTATACATTAATGCTAGAGTTTACAGAAACAGTTAACATACCTCTGAAATGTCAAAGTGAAAGTCCAGAGTTTTCCCTGGTAATTCCTTAGAAGCACTGGTCCACACTCGATGTATTTCTATCTTTGACAGGTCACTGTGCTGGTAGGAAGGCAAAATGAGGCTGGCTGACCGAGAAACCACCAGCTTCAAGATATTCAGAGCTTCTCTCCAGTGAACACTCTGAGAGAAATAAAACATTCAATGGTTAATAGTAATTTCATTTTTAAAAACTGATAACACTAGCTACGGAAATATCTCCTGACCACTCAGAATTTATGGATTTAAAACAGTGCAGGAAATTCATAAAAACACTATTTATATAGAAGAAGACCTACATTTAGAAAACAGGCAAATAAAAAAAAGACCACTTTTCTCCACATTCAAATAAATGCATTTGAAAATAAAGTACCATTTTTGCTCATGTGGTGCCTCTTCAATTTGAAAAACAAAAAGAAGAAAAACAACAACAACAACAAAACAACAACAACACAAAAACCCCCAAACAATTCTGGATGCATTTATGCTATTGACCACTCACTCTCAATTTTCCCACCCCCAGTTTCCAGTATTCCTTAGTCCTTCTCCTATTTCTCACGCCCTTCCCCCACAATTGTATCTGGGCACTTAGTCTCTGCCCTTAATTCTTCTCTTTAACTTCACATCTTCCTCATGACCTAACCCAGGAATCTGGGAGCCAATCTTAACTCCTTTCTGTCCCTCCTTTCTGATAATGTTTCTTCCTCGCCATTCCTGCAGGCACCAGCTCAGCCAAATCTCTCCACCCTCTGCCTGGACTATTTCAATGACCTCTCATCTGGTCTCCCTGCTGGCAGTCTCTACTAATGATTATCAAATCCATCCCAGCTCCTGTGGTCTTTCTAGAACTGTTCAGACCATGCCACTTCTCTGCCTACGCTCGTTCTAGGCCTCCCGCTGGTGGACTCTGAGCAGGGCCCGGCTGTGGTTCTCAACCTTCCTAATGCCGCGACCCTTTAATACAGCACCTTATGTTGTGGTGACCCCCAACCATAAAATTATTTTCGTTGCTACTTCATAACTGTAATTTTGCTAATGTTATGTAGCAATATTTATATTATGATGTAATGTAGAAAAAAACAATATTTACATTATGATTCATAACAGATTCAGACTCCTATCTTCCTGTAAAACTCACTTTGTTTTACCATTTTTGTCTTCTTCACAACCCATAAGCTGACTGAAGTCCTCCCCCTCTCTCCACACACATACATAGAAAAATAAATTTTGAACATACATAAACCAGTTTGATAAAAGCTATTATTATTATTTGCCTAGGCTTTGGAATAAAAGCACATGATATAAAGCATATTTCATTTGCTGTTCAGTTTGCACAAGAAGATCACGTTTTGAGTGTGAAATTAGCTACTGATTTAAGTTATATAGTACCATAGATGGCCCATAGTATGAGGATAGGATATGCATCCCAATAAAGCCATGAAATGGGACAGATGATTAGTAGTAAAATGTTAACTAACCCTCTGTCTTCCATGAGTGCTGTGAAGTGAGAAAGTGTTATCCAATGCCTACCACATCGCACAACTATTATTGGAGCAATGCTACCTGAAAAAATGGAAAAAAAAAAAAAAAAGCTTGGAAATCACTTTTAAGCATTAAATAATATTGGCAAGTAATGAGATTGGTGACTAAAGATAGAAATAAATGTCTAAAATGACACTGAGTGGTTTTGTTAATGACCTTAACCAGGGAAATCCTAGCATTTGCCCTTGAACTCTGAAGCTCATCAAGTATACTCCTCAAGCAAAATAGAGCCTGACTAGATGTGGCAAGAAGGATGTCTATGCTCTAGACTTTGGCCCTTCCACTTGACCCCATGGTGACCCTGCACTGCTCTCCATGGGCTGGTACCCCCAATGTTTAGTCTGTGGTCATATATTTCATATCAACTTCCAGGCTCTAGAAATTTGTTCTGGTCTGCTTTTTCTCTTAATATTTCTTAAAATAATTTTTTTTTGTTCATCAGTTTATGTTCATTATATTCCACAAATGACTGAGATCATGTAATATTTATCTTTCTCTGACTGGCTTATTTCGCTTAGCATGATAATGTTCTCCAGTTCCATCCATGCTGTTGCAAATGGTAAGAATTTCTTCCCTTTTAGCACAGCATAGTATTCCATTGTGTAGATGTACCACAGTTTTTCAATCCACTCATCTGCTGATGGGCACTTAAAAAAAATTAATAAAAAAATTGTTTTTGCTTTCCTTTTATTTTAGTAGTCTTGGGTAAGGCTTTGAAGAATCAATCTATAGGTGTTGAGTGAATATCCTGCTAGGAAAGGTGCCTATACAAGGAAACAGGCACTGGCTTTGGAACCAGGTGGACCTGGGTTCAAATACCAGCTCCACCATATCCAGACTAAGACTTTGGGGCTAGTTTCTTTTTCATTTTTTAAATATTCTTTTTATTTTTTAATCACAGTTTGTATTCAATACCATTCCATACCAGTTTCAGATATACAGCAAAATGACCAGAAAACTATGGTCTCTACAGAGTGGTGTCCCCACTACTTGAAGCACCTTCCTGGCTCCACAGCTAATCATCTTGACACCACTGACTATATTCCACAGGCTGCAAACCACATCTTCGTGGCTATTCTGCAACTGTCACTTTGTACTACTTAATCCCGTCACCTACCCCTGCTAAATCCTTCTCTCCTCTGACTGCTGTTAGTCTATTCTCTGTATCTATGGGTCTGTTTCTATGTTGTTTGTTAGTTTTATTCATTAGATTCCACATATAAGTAAAATCATATGTATTTTTCTGGCTTATTTCACTTAGTATAATACTGTCCAGCTCCATCCATGCTGTTCTAAAAGGTAAGATTTCCTTTTTTTTTTTTTTTTTTTTTTTTTTTTTTTTTTAATGACCAAGTAGTATTCTATTGTGTAAATGTAGCACAGCTTTTTTATTCACTGATGGGCACTTGGGCTGCTTCCAAATCTTGGCTATTATAAATAATGCTCCAATGAACATAAGGGTATGTGTATTTTTTTGAATTAGTGTTTTGGTTTCTTTGAATATATTGCCAGAGTAGAATCTCAGGATCATAGGCAATTCCATTTTTAATGTTTTGAGGAAACTTCAGACTGCTTAACACAGTGGCTGTACTAATCGGCATTCCCTCCATCAGTGCACTGGGATTCCCTTTCTCCACATTTGCAGCAATACTCAATTATTGATTTATTAATGATAGCCATTCTGACAAGTATGAGGTGGTATCTCTTTGTGGTTTTAATTTGCATTTTTCTGATGATTAGTGACATTGAGCATCCTTTCATATGCCTATTGGTCATCTCTATGTCCTCTTTGGAGAAGTGTCTATTCAGGTCTTCTGCCCACTTTTTAATTAAGTTGTTTGTTTTTCTGGTGTTAAATTGTCTGATTTCCTTATAAACTTTGGATTTTAACCCTTTATCAGATGTATCATTAAGGGAATATGTACTCCTATTCAATAGGTTGTCTTTTCATTTTGCTCATGGTTTCCTTTGATTTGAAAACCTTTTTTAGTTTAATGTAGTCTCACTTATTTATTTATTTATGTATTTATTTATTTATTTATTTTGGTTTCCCTTGCCCGAGGCAATATGCCAGAAAAAATATTGCTATGAGAAACATCTGAGATTTTACTGCTTATGTTTTCTCCTAGGAGTTTTATGGTTTTGAGTCTTACATTTAAGTCATTAATCCATTTTGAGTTTATTTGTGTGTATGGTGGAAGAATGTAGTCTTAAAATTTTTTTAAAAGACTATAGACATATTCAAATGTACACAAAACAGAGAGACCAGTAAAATGAACCCCCATGTACATTTAATCATTTTGATTTATTTATCCCAACATTTTCTTTGGTTTATTTGCTGTAGTATTTTCAAGTACATTTATATAAGTTACTTAACCTTAGTTCCCTCAATTTTAATTTGAACCACTGAATTCACTCTTTGCATGTTAAAACACCTGGTCCAGAACCAGGGACATGCAAGTTCTTTCTCCCTTTCTCCTTGGCTCTGCCCTTCCAGACAGGTGTGTGCTTTTAATATCCAACCCATAAAACCTAAGAGGCATAAGTGTGTCCTTTGAAGAAACTAATCAGGGCTTGGTCCTGTCTATCTTCTCAGTGTGCCAATTATGGTGTGGTCATCTATCACTCTTTACTGTCTCAGTGTATGGGTGGCAAGTGCAAGCTACATGCAAGTCCTCAGTTCTGTAATGACTCCCTGGTTCATAGTGTAGTTATTTAAATACTCACTTGCACATATTTCTCAATGGTCTTCAGAACTTCCACGTTAAACTGCTTTACAGGAACAACTGAAAGGTCCATGTAGCTGAGCAGGCTGTAGATGACCTGGAGAAGGGGCTGCTGCATGCTTGGGAGGCCTTTCTCCAGCAACTATGGGAGGCAAGGCACAGCCTCAGTTGGTTTGTCGCCAGATTTTCACACAGAAGCACCAACCTTTCCCAATTCTTTTATGATTGCACATTTCCACAAGAGGAAAAAATCCTAACTACTGAAGAAATTAAGATATTATCAAAAGTCATATAGACAGATCCGAATATCTATATATATAAAAGCCTAAGTGACTGTCTGACTATTCAACTGTTCACCTGGTAGCTATGATGTGCAATGACCACCAGGGGGCAGATGCTCAAACCAGTAGAAGAGGGAGCTCAATTCCTCATGGAATCAGCCATGGGTTAGGTTGCTGCTGGGTCACTGTCAGCCCTGAGTCTGCTTCACCCACACCCCAGACCCAGAGAGGAGGGAGGAGGGAGGCCAATTCCTCACTGAATCGGCATGGGTTAGGTTGCTGCTGGGGCACTTTTGGCCCTGAATCTGCTTACCCACACTCTAGACCCAGAAGAAATTATCCAAATATGATCTGATAAAAAGTCTACATAAAAGGACCACTTGTAATAGAAAAAAAAAAATGAACACAAGCAACAAAAGGAGATGGGTTAAGCAAATTATATTACATTAACCTGATAGAATTCCACAGTTTTTCAGAGTGACACCAGGTGATCTATGTCAGCACATAGACATACACACAGAGTTAATGCTCATTGACCAGAGCAAGTTCAATGGAACTGACCACAACTACATAAAGTTATATGTATGTACATGAACATGTGAGTAATAGAAATTATTATGTTATAAATGGTGGGGTGCTAAATTCATAATAAAAATGTTGGTGACAATTTGTGATAAGGGCTGAAAAAATTAGGCAATCCATTTTTACTTATTAAAATCCTCACCTGTGGATATGGTTTTCATTGATTTTAGGAGGAAGGGAGCGAAAGAAAGAGAAACATTGATGTGAGAGAGAAACATTGATTGATTACTTTCCATATGTACTCTGGCTTGGTACCAAACCCGCTACCTAGGCATGTGCCCTGATAGGGAATCAAATCAGTAATCCTCCAGTGCATGGGATAACACTGAGGTACACTGGTCAGGGCTACTTATTTTTTATTGTAATAAAAATATATATAACACCATTTTAACTATTTTTAAGTGCACAATTTAGTGGCATTAGTACATTCACTTTGTTGTGCAGCCATCACCACAATTTATTCCCAAAATTTGTTCACCATCCCAAATTGAAACTATAAAACAGTAACTCTTCATCAATTCCTGGCTCCAACTTCTGGTAACCACTATTCTACTTTCTGTCTCTATAAATTTGCCTTTTCTATGTACTTCATATAAGTGGAATTATTTAATATTTGTCCTTTTGTGCCTGGCTTATTTAACTGACTATAATGGTTTCAAGGTTCATTTATGCTGTAGCAGGTGTCAGTATTTCATTCATTTTAAAATCTTAATATTCTTTTGTATGGATCTATCACATCTATTTTATATTTTTAAAACTTTTATGTCTAACAATCTAAACAAGTTTGCCTCCTTTCTACTTCACATGTCACCTTTGTAAAGATAGGCACCACCTGCCTTTGTAAGCAGAGCATTTGCATGGGCTATCCTGTACTCCTGCAATCTGAGGAGTGCATGTGCTAGTTTAGTAACTCTTGTGGGGTCAGATGTGACCAAGCTGATAATCAGAAGCAGCCAGGTGGCACTTATGAGTGCCAGGGATGGGAGGAAATCAGGGTTGTTGACAGCTGAGTACAGATTACATATTTTGGACACATATCACAAATCAAAATTCTGCAGGACTAACAATAAATGATGGAGCAATTACCCTCTTCTAGGCAGAGGCCTTCAGTCCTATGGAGTCTTTCAGAAAGTGATTGATTCTTTAACCTATCTGGACTCTGAGTGGGTGACATAACTAAAATTAGAATGGGTGTCCTCACCACTTCTGACAAGACCCTGCCAGAAGTACAAATGCATGTTCCCAAATGAAAAGCAATACTGAAAATGCTAAACAAGGAGCTGCTCTCAGTCATTTCCTCACAGAATTCCTGACCTTGTGCACTGGAGATGCTAAATCGAATACATGTCATCCCTTGTCCCCTATACTGTGTATTCTTAGCACCAATGTACACCAAAGTCAGAGTAGAAATATATTTGTAAGAGGACAAAAATCCCATTCCATTTTTAAAAGCAAACATAAGAGGTGAAGATAAAAAAGTTTATTTTAAAATGCTTTGTGAACTAGTTCAGAGGAAACACCATTAAACATATCAAACCACATTCTGACTTCTTAAATAAGATTGATCACTGAAAGTAATTAGGATAAAGTTTTCTTGTTGTCATGTGCTGACAGATGTTAGTGCAATAAGATGAATTTAAGCTGGGGGGCATCTATATTCTTTATTATAATAAGTAGTGCCCAGTACATGGATTTGTGCTCATTGAAGGGAAATTAATTAGAAGGTGGCTGGTGGGGTGGAACTGGGTGAGATGGGCCAAACCTCTTGAGGTCCCTCCCTGGTCATCCATGGGGTGGTGCTGCAGCTTGAAGGGCATCTGTGGAGTGAGCAGGGTCCCTCAGCCTGGCCTGCAGAGATTGGGCCTAAATCAGCTCTCTGATACCCCATGAGGGGTCCCGGATTGTGAGAGGGGAGTTCTTGGGTGACACATCCTGGAATTGGGCTCCCTCCTCTCTGGTTCTGGGGTGCGTCACCCGAGAACCACTGCTGCCAAGTCACCACAGCTTGGCAGCTCCTGTGTTGAGCGTCTGCCCTCTGGTGGTCAGTGCGCATCATAGCTATTGGTTGGATAGTTGGAAGGTCGCTTAGCCATATATATATATATATATATATATATATATATATATCACTAGTTGTTGTAAGAATTTAAAATAATTACAACATAGAAGGAATAAATGAAGTCTTATTATCAGTTTCATATAAATATTTTATCCAGGGAAACTATAAATTTTATCCTTAATTGAAGAGCTTACCTCTGCCAGGTAGGTAACCATGTTCAAGGTGATGTCAGCATATGCTTCATGAAGGTACCGGCAGACCACGCTGACCCAGGTGGCAGAGTCCCTCGTGTAGCTGTGTGTTTTATAAAGAGTCATGACATGTGCAAGATTGGAAAGTTTGGGATTCTTCTCTTCCAAACAAACCTTAAGAAGAGGAAAATCAATCAGGGATAGAATGGCCTGATGAATAGGAAGAAATGTCAGCAATTTCAGTATCAGTCCCAGCAGTCAGGAAAATACACACACACACACACACACACACACACACACATTTTTTTTATAGTCTGTGGAAGTGCTTATCTTAGTAATATAATATTTTCAAATTCTTTCTACCTGCTTTTTCAATAATGGGATCAAAAGAAAGTATGTATCAGCCACCCAGGAAGTTAATGATGAGCACTATCAGTTATTATTTTCAGGTTTTATGAAACTCATTGCCATGTCCAAGCCTGGTACTTTCTGTCCAATAGTGGGCCTTCTGGGAGGTCTGAATGGGTGTCTGAGCAGAAATGTAAGCCATACCTGAGCAATCCTGTCGGCTATATCCTTACAGAACTGATTTGGGTTTTCAAAGTGCTGAATCAGCTGGGGCAGGAGACACAGGACATTCAAAGGAAACCCTGGGTTAGAGAGGATATAATGGAGATGGATGAATATGGTGCATTTTCGCTATTAACAGTGGAAAAGCATATTACAGATTTTATTTTGAGGCCATGCAAATAAAGTCTTTTGAAGCAGCTTTAATGTGATCTAGCAAAATCCACAAAAAATGTACAACCAAAAATTTAAGAAGAAGAATAAAATGAATGGAAACCCTGGTTTGAAATTTTATCAGAAAACATAGTTTAGGGGAAACTTGTATAAGAGGACCTAGGCGAATCATTTAAGTTTCATTCATGTAATAAAAAAGGCTCTTTAAAATGAAGAGGATTCGCTTAGTACCACCGTGATAATCTCTAGCTCCATGAAATAAATCCTGGGCCACATTCCATACTATTAAAAATCCAGTCTGGCCGAAACTGGTTTGGCTCAGTGGTAGAGCGTTGGTCTGCAGACTGAAGTGTCCCGGGTTCGATTCCGGTCAAGGGCATGTACGTTGATTGCGGGCACATCCCCAGTAGGGGGTGTGCAAGAGGCAGCTGGTCGATGTTTCTCTCTCATTGACGTTTCTAGCTCTCTCTCTCTCTCCCTTCCTCTCTGTAAAAAATCAATAAAATATATTTAAAAAAAAAATCCAGTCTGTTGCAATGGCCATTGTGGCTTGTTGGTTGAGCATCATCCCATGCACAGAAAGGTTGCCTGTTCGATTCCCAGGCGGAGCACAAGCTTGAGTTGCAGGCTCTATCCCCAGTAGGGGTGTGCAGGAGGCAGCTGATCAATGTTTTTTATTTTCTCTCTTTCTCCCTTCATCTTTCTCTAAAATCAATAAAAACATTTAAAATTTTAATTTGTTGATTTGGCTTAATTCAAGAAAGTTATCAAGAGGAAAAGAAAATCTAAGAAAAAGAAAAGATTTAGGAGTTTAAAAAAAGGGAAATAATATCTGTACAAGAGCAATGGAATAAACGATAGTATCTGCAGTTTGATGTAGAAATAATAAAGAAATTTCCAAAAGCAAATATATATTTCTTCTGCCCCCTTTTATATTATTGCCTTAAAAATACCTTCTAAAATATAAATAGTTATGACTTACATTATATAAAAATTTAAAAGATAAAACAAACTATTCCCAACAAACCATTTCTAAGAAGAGCTGTAAGCCCATGATTTCTTATTAGCTAGACATGGATCTATACCAAACTTGTAAGATAGGGAATGCATTTCCTTTACCGATGGCTTGGGATGAGTCCACCATGGATATTCTGGACACTGGTGTCAGCAAACTGAAAAGCTGCTGGGTCAGGTCTATGGTAGTGATGGAGGTGAACCCTTTCAGCAGCAGCTGCTGTAACCCTGAGAAGTCTGACCACTTGAGCTGTGCATGGAGTTTCTCAAGTTTTTCTCGATTCTCAGCTTTATCGAGTGGCATGTGAGCCAGAAGTCTGTTCAACAGCCTTAAGGCCATGAGGTATTCAAACTCAAAATCAGATTCCATCAAGGCCACTGTGACCCAAAAGATGGTGGCCAACAGGTTGGTTGGATGGTTTATGTGTGATGGGTCTGTGAGGCTGTCCTTCATGGAGGATGAGCTTCTGGTTTTAGAGGAGAGACCTTGCTGGGTACAAGCCTGAATTCTGTCCAGTGTGGCACTGCGAGGTGGGTCTGAGGATCGGTCGATAACACCAAATTTCTTGGGTACAGAGAAGCTTCTCTGATGCCGGCTCCGTTCTGCAGTTGCTGTGCTGCCACTACCTGTTCCAGAGTTCACATTTAGTTGTCCTGTGCTCTTTCTGCTTGCTGTAAGTTTACTGCTAGAGCTTAAATCTGGTGATGAAGAACTGGGTATAAAAATAAAAATGTTCACACTAGATCAGATGGACCTAATAAAAATTTATAGATCCTTTAACCCCAAAACAACAGAATATACATTCTTCTCAAGTATACATGGAACATTCTCAAAGATAGACCACACATTAGGACAAAAAACAAGTCTATACAAGTTCAAGAAGATTGATATAATATGAAGCTTTTTCTCAGATCACAATAGCATGAAGTTAGAGATAAACTACAATAAAAAACTCAAAAAAACATTTGGAGGCTGAAGAGCATGTTATTAAATAATAGATGGTTTATGAGAGACAAAATGAGAAATTAAAAACTTCTTGGAAACAAATAAAAATGAACACACAATAAACCCTACAGGATACACAACAGCAGTTCTGAGAGGGTAGTTCATAGCACTATAGGTCAACTCAAGAAACAAGAAAAAGAACCAGTAAACTACCTAACCCTACAACTAAATGAAAGAGAACAGTAAGAAAAACTCAGAGAAAGTAGAAGGAAGAATATAATAAAGAACAGAGTGGAAATAAACACAGAGACTAAAAAAAAACAACAGTATAAAAGATCAATAAATTCAAGAGCTGGTCTTTGAAAAGATAAACAAGATTGATGATTGATGAACTTTTTTGTACTTAAAATTTATGAAAAATGATTTCAAAGCTTATTTCAGGCTGAAAATGTAAAACTATCAACATCTTGGTAAATTTTACTGATTTATATGAAGCTGTATTAACATATGTATTATATTAGTAATCACATTAGGTTTACCTATCCATAAAAAATGCTCTACTTAACAATGAAACAAGGCCTAATGAGATATAAAGTTATTGACCCAGTTTCAAAGCACAAGGGGAACTCAATGATACGAGCAGAATATGGAATTGTGAATGATCTGAAACTGGTTATTAAACTCTTTCAGGAACAAAGGAATTAAAAAAGAAAGATCCTAAGGTAGAAATTCTGCAAGTAAAATCAACTGTTTTTATAGTAATGGTTCAGATGAAGTTTTGTGCATATTCATTTAAAATAACATTTAGTTTTAGTTTCTATTCACAATGCAATAGGAAATATTATATAAAATTTGAAAAAACACTAAAAGACATAAAAGAAAGTGAAAAATCATTATTTGTATTATTTATCAGAGATAGCATTTGCTATCTATCTTCCTGGTGTTTTAAAATCCTTTTATAATTTGTGTGTGTGTGTGTGTGTGTGTGTGTGTGAGAGAGAGAGAGAGAGAGAGAGAGAGAGAGAGAGAGAGAGAGAGAGAGAGAAGAGAGAGAGATACCTGTCCCTCCCCCCCCCCTTTTTTTTTTTTAACTTAAGAAAATGTCATACATACTCTTTCAGGTCATCAATAGATTTCAAAAACTAGATTTATTTTTTGGACTTTGCCCAAAGTCTGGGCATCTCCCAAATATTTAGTACAGTATATTTGATTTCAAATGCCATTAAGCTGGTTCTCACCGAGATAATACAGTTAAGAGATCACTGTTCTTCAAGCAGTCAGACAAGTTATCCACGGCAGCTTCCAAAGTCAGGAGTGCTTCCATTACGTAACCCTGCCAAACACAGAGACAACATTTTGGACAGCTTGTAGCTGCTGTTAACTTTTTGTACATAAGTTTAATGAATGCAAACTTTATTAAAGTAATTTTAATATCATTAAAAGCTAGAAAGTTATTATTACTTTAATTTACAAAGTTTAAAACAAATTTTAAGGGCCACTGAGGAATTTAGCTTGCTCAGGAGTCAGAAGATAATTATAAAGATTTATTTTCCTAGGTCTGAGCTCCTCCACAGAGCAATCTCATTTGAAATCTAACAGGGAGGGGACAAGGCTGAAGATATCAGACACATGGTAGGCCTTTGAAATATAGAGTTGCAATGTCTGAAGGCAGAGATTAAGAGATGTATGCAATGGCTGTGCCTTAATGGCATTTTAAACAGCCCTTCTCATGGCCAGGAGGAGGAAAATAAGCTAGGGTCTATAGGCATGCAGGCCTCAATAGATGCAGGCAAGTTTCTGATGGAAAAGAAGGCTTGGTCCAAGTTACAGAGCAGGTAATGCTCTTGGCTTCAACCTGCCCAGGCCCCCATCTCTGGGCTCTACCTAGACGGTCTTCTTGTGGCATCTACTCCCTCCCTTACTTCTTCAGCTCTCCCAGTTTCCTGAAGGATGATCAAACAGAGAAATGTAGTACTTTACACAGGTACAACGGAGATCTCCTCCAGTGGGGGGATTGCACAACTATGTCCTTTGCTTGTGAAAAAATGACAAAACAACACCTAATTTTCCTGTCCTCTACCAAAAACAAACAAACAAACAAACAAAAAAACCAAAAAACCAAACAAAACAAAAACCCAACAACAAAACAACAAAGAAGAGCCACCAAAGAATGTTCAGATGTTAGTTTAAATAAACAGATGATATATGTGGAGTTTCTAGTACAATACTTCTGGGAATGACTTTTGTAAATATAAAAGCCAACCTCTAAAATTTGAATTGTACATGTCCACAGGGCTGGAATAATTGGCAAGAGAGTCAAGGTTTTTGAGAAAGTCGTTAGTTCCTTCTCTTTAAAATGAGAGAAACAGGACGTATTTGGTGTTCTTTCCTTCCCTACCTGAATCTCATCGCCATGTTCTCCAATCACCTCCACCAGTCTGGAGAGAAGGTCAGACAAGGCATGCGCTGACAGAGGTTGTTTGATTGCCCGGAATATCTGGAAGGACCGACAGGCATAGTGCCTTGAAGAACTTGCCAGGGCTGTCTGCAATGCAACCTCACTCAAGTGTTGCTCCAGACGGAAACCTAGGGCACCAAGAGGCCAGAGACCAGATCAGCTGTCATTCTGCAAAGTCTGGGGCAACAGTAGTTATCTGAAGGTTTGAAACAGGTTCACTGTACAGAACTATGTCCTGGTGGTACTTATTTAAAAACTAACAATTAAAAAAACCCTAAATTTTAATAAATCTTAAGGGGTATAGTGTAGTAGGAAAAGATGGTTCTGATTTTGAACTAGAAGTTTTCAGTCTCAGAAACTTATTCTCTATTGACTATTTCCTTATCTTTAACTTATGAATAAAAGCATCTATCTCATAGAAGTTTTGTGGAAATTAAACAACTTTAAATAAAAGTGCTTAGTACAGTGTGGGACACATACGTGTTCACAAGTGTATTGCTATTGATCACCCTGCTATTTTTCCACATTATTGTACTGTACTATTATACTTTTTACATGAAACATTTTCACTCCTTTTTTTCAATAACACAATTTGTTAGAAATAAATGTTCTGAGTACTTATGTATTTAGAGGAAGCTATTAGTGAATCTAGTCAAGTCTGAATATAACTGAGGCCTGGACCCAAGTCTTTGCTCCTCAGCACGGTCTGTAAGTACTCAGATATAGAAATGAGGCAGTGCAGTAAAGGCAGCCAAAGTAGACCTCCACCAGAATATGTGTTCTTTCAATAACATGGAGGGAATCTTAGTCATCAGAAAACCATTTGACCAGTTGAAAATTAAAATGTGAGGGAAAGTTAACAATTAATGCCTGGGCTATTACCTTGTACAAGGACCCTGCCTCTCTGCAAGAGTTAGAGCACATGATATAAACAGTGATTTTAGCTGTTTCCATGACCTGGAGAGCTCTGTGGCACGTTTGATGGTGACGTGGAAGTGGGACAGGAGGGATTATTCATTGTTATCCTTCTTAGTTTTGCTTGGCTGCTTGACCCCAGGGGCATGTTGACAATATAAAAAAATGTTCCTGCAAAGTGAACGAGGGGCCCTGGGAAATGGACTCAAGGAAATCCAGGGTTAGAAATGCAGAGTTAAACCCAGAAACATGTCACAACTTATGAATGGGTCATGTTTCAAAACTGTTCTTTATGTCTTTATTTTGTTTTTCAAAACATGTTTGTTTGTGTGTTGTTGTTTTTAATTAAAACCATTTTTATAGAGAGGCTAGCTCCCTGGCAGTGGAACAGAATCTTATTTAAATTATCATGAGCTAAAGACTAAACAAAAGTCCTTTCCAGGAGGACTGCAGACTCCACTACGCATATGACAATGGCTTTTAAGAAAACCTATTTAGTGTGTGGCATCTCCCTGGTACACATGAATCTACACCTTCCAGCCTTCCTTGCAGTTAGGTGTGACCTTGTACCTGAGTTCTAGCCAGTGGAATGTGGGAAGAAGCACTTGACAGGGATGTGAACTTCTCTGCTTAATCCCTCACTCTCTCTTCCTCCTCCAGGTAGCAGAGCCACATGACGGAGAGTCTCTGACCACCAGGTGGAAGGCCTCCTGTCCAACATCCACACTGAATTGTTGTGATCCAGAAATAACCACTTATGTTAAGTGTTTGAGCTCTGGGACGTGTTTGCTTCAGCAGCTATGCTACCCTGACTAATACATTTCCAAGAATACATTTTATTGTGCTATAGCAGAAATAGGCAGAGAGCAGCAATGTAGAAGGAAATTTTAGTGGGTAAGAATATATTGGGTAAGGTGTGAAAATACACCTGCCAAGAATACAGTGCAAGGCATTCATATGTCTTCTCATTTTTATCAAGGTCATACAGTTAAGGGTTTTAGACAAATAAATAGTTCACATATAGCAGTAAATTTCGTGCTATGTGCAATTTAAAGTAACGTTTAAATGGGGAAAATACCAATAGAAGAGGTCTTCATATTTCAAAGAAATTCCCAAGGGGAAACTCAAGACTGGAAGTCTAGGTCATCCTATTCCTGTAATGATTCTCTGTCATTATTATTATTTTTGCTTTTAAAAACAACTATCCACTGATAACAAAAAGAGATGTGGCTAATCTAGAATGTTTCAAATTGTGACACGTGTTAATTATCAGAGCAGCTAAGAAGCCAGTAAGCCATAGTTAGTGTGTTCAGCCAGGTACATGACAAAGGTAGGAACAGTCATTGCATTGAGCTGAAAGACCCCATTTAAATTTCACACACAGATCAGCCCCAGCCAACTTGAATTCAAGTGGAATTTAGCTAATAGCTTCAATATGATGCTTTTATAGTCTAACTAAAAATCACACTGGATTTAGAATATTCAATAGAATTGTTAGCAACTATTTTTAAAAAAATATATATTTTATTGATTTTGTACAGAGAGGAAGGGAGAGAGATAGAGAGTTAGAAACATCGATGAGAGAGAGTCATCGATCAGCTGCCTCCTGCACACCCCCCACTGGGGATATGCCCGCAACCAAGGCACATGCCCCTGACCGGAATCGAACCCGGGACCCTTCAGTCCCCAAGCCGATACTCTATCCATTGAGCCAAACCGGTCCCGGCTGTTAGCAACTATTTTTAAAGTATAAAACATTTTATCACAAAATTCTTTTTTAAAAAACCAGTTTGAAGGCTGACTACTTCTCATAGTTGAGTCTATGCCAAATCAATAAGAATTAGTTCTCATGGATTTCTTTAAATAAAATTAATATTGTGGACATAGTTAATTCTAGTGAGGGAATGAAGTGAGGAGAACGTTGACTTTGGGGATGTTATTTGATAGAGTATAATGCAAATATACATGACAGTATCAGTCAGACACATCTGAAATAAATTTCAAAACTCTTCTATGAATAGTCTTCTGCTATAGGTGCCAAAAGTTAGAAATATATACAATATATATCATTGATGTCATATATCATATATATATAGTGCGATATACGTATATAGTATAAATTCTGACTTATACTATAGATGATCTATAGTGTAGTCATATAGGTGAAGAATGAGCTCAATTATAAAAAAGTCCTGAAAGTGGAAGGGTTTTGGGGAAACAGGATGAAGTACCTGATTTAGAATCTTTAAATACGGACAAAATGTGCCGTAGAAAATTTGTGAGTTGTTCGGCACTCTTTGAATTTTGATTTCTGGGCGTGATGTCTTCATGGCACCAAAGTGGACCAAATGCCCTGGAACAAAACACAGTGTCAAAAACACAGCGGTCACTTTGCACTTTGAAAACCATCTACGCAGTTCTAATTCCAAAGGCACAATATATATATTTAAAGTTTCACTAATTTGGGGGAAAATTTCAGTCTTATAAGGTTTATGAACATACCCAAACAGATCTGGCTAATTTATAGACACACTTTTTAAAAAAAATTTTATTCACAAAACCAAAACCTCACAACATTTAATCACGAAACAAAAACCTTTCAATTCACCAGAACAGTGTTTGTCATATGATAGATGTTCCATAGATGCATGTTAAATAAAACAACATATACAGTTGTAAATAAAATGTAGATGTAGACACAGACTCAATTTGCACATTCAGTATTTGGGAAGATAATGCTTTTATCAGGATCACATCAGTAGGTTGCCGAATACTGTGGAACCTGCCATGACCTGACAGCAAGTTTCAGGAGCTGAAGGAGGGACCAACACACAAATGAAAATGCTAGACAAAAATATGAATTATTAAGGTGCGGGGCTAGGTGGAGCCTCTCTCTTGAAGAGATACACCGTGTCCTGGCCTTGTCAGCTTTTTATTCATTTTAGATACACATCTTGCCCTCAGTAAAGCATGGCAGACAAGTAGCAGACAGACAGTCTCAAAGGACAGTAAAGATCAGTAAGGCCCAGTAAACATTTACTTGGAGGCTATCAGGTCAGGAGATTGCTTTGAACCACCACTATTGCAACACAAATAATCAGTGCCTAGCGTAAGCCCCTGATACTCAAGATCCATCTGCCTGCCTCCTGCGTTCCTTGGTGCATGCTCATGACAGTGTTGACAAGTGGTGGTTTCCTGCATTACCACATTGAAGATACGGCCTCTGTTGTTTACTTGTTTTTCGGTAGTAAGAATAGGATGGAGCCAGATGTGAGAATTTTGGAGAAAACCCTTCCCAACACATGGCATTGACAATGGTGAGAGATGACAACAAAGTATTCAGGTGTCTGAAGTACCTTGTGTGTGGGCACCATCAGTTTCTTCCTGTTTCCTGAACATTAAATCCCACATGGAGCTGATAGCTAGCTATGCAGAATGCCCTGAACTATTAACAAAGGAAAAAAATGCTCTATTTTTCACCATTTAGTGCATTAGTTAAAGAAAAGAAAAAAAAAAAGGGAAATATCAGATAACACA
Source organism: Pipistrellus kuhlii (assembly GCF_014108245.1). Taxonomy (NCBI): domain Eukaryota; kingdom Metazoa; phylum Chordata; class Mammalia; order Chiroptera; family Vespertilionidae; genus Pipistrellus; species Pipistrellus kuhlii. Next base: position 90,641,350 of record NW_023425529.1, on the reverse strand, counting down.
AATTGAGACTAGACTCCCAACACAACAGCACACCAGTTCACATGTGAGCATGCTTTTATACAAATGTAGGACCTTGGGGTAGTAGAAATTCTGAAATGAAATTGTTCATTAGAAGAACCAGAAGACCTAAAAATTGGGATTATCCACTTTTTCTTGATTTTGATATATTATTTGTTTGGTTCATTTCCTATCAGGCTTCCTACTGTTTCTGATTTCTGACTTCCATTTATAAACTCTTTGGACTAGATGAGCAGATTCTGGGTCCCTTGGCAGCTGCTCCTGGGTCCACTGTGGCTGATATCTTTGGCTTCCAGAGCGAGGTTATTTGCCAAGTTTCAGGGCTCCCAGATCCTGGCAGCTCTAATAGATGAACAAAACAATGCTCACCGAGGGGCGCTACCATCTGAGTGGTTTTGAAAGATGGAATTTTCTGAAAAAACTCACCTGAAAATAGCTGCTTGTCTCCTTGCCCTCCTTACCTGGTTGTCAGGAACTCAATGAGCTTGTTGGCCTTCTCATCTGTTTCAGCAGTGGTGTCTACGTCTTCTACCTCTTGGGACATCTGTGGGAGGTTCCCACTGCTGCCTCCCAGACTGATGCTGGAAGAGGTGGAACTGGAGCTCAGCCCCGAGTCTGGCACTGGTGATGACTGGTCCTCCCTCAGAAAGTCAAAGCCACCTGGTTGAGAAGAAGGTCAAGGGGGGTGCGCTGGGCAGGGCACATAACGAGGTCAGGAGGTGAGCATACAGAAGTATGCAGTTATCTCATTTTTTTTTTCATAAAACATTTTATTTTGGCTATAGTTATGATTAAAAAGAGACATATATTCTTTCCTTATGGAATGGTTACACTCTGTATAATCAGAGTGATTTAGTAATAGGAGAATAGAAAATTACTATTTAATAAATATATTTCTACTTTAAGGTTTTAATTCATGCTTTCTGAAAAAGAAGTTGTGTGTTTGGGTTCCACTCTACATCTGTACCTAACTGCTGTTAATAAGTTATGCCTAGATACTAGACTGATACAATGATATAATTTTTGAGGATATCAGTTATATAAGGGATGATGAGTAAGTTTTACATCTTGTTTTTGAGTAAATGTGCCTGGAACCACAAATATTTTGTGTATGTTAATTGTTTTAACAAAGTATATATCATGTTTGTCAAAGCCATATGGTATAAAAAAATACTAGTGATTTTTTCCACTTTGTATTTGGATAACATTCTACATCTCTAGATGTGTTATGGGTTTGAAAAATTATAAACATTTCCATCTACTTAAAAAAATAATAAAAAGTTCATAGTTCTGATGTGTCTGACTTTTGTTTTGCCTGGGTTTTGAATTAGGAGTGAGGAGCCTGGGTCTGAATATCATCTCTACCATTTACTGTAAAATCTCAGGAAGTTGGTATGATTTCTCTGTACCTCAGTTTTATATTATGATAAGATAAAGACAATTTCTATCACAAATTCTTAGTGTGGATTTGAAAGTAGCTACAATTGAAACAAGGTTTTCAATAAATATTTATGTAAAGGAGACTATTCCTAAATCTATTGTGCACTTACCTAATTCAAGTATAGATACAATCATTCCAGTTATTGTTTGTCTTGCCCATGGATTCTGTGTTTTGCTTTGTAAATCTCCACTCTCAATCACTTATGCTGCATCAGTGGGATAGTGAATATAAAGCTGCCACACTCAGAGAGATACAACTTAACAGACATTACAGTCTTCTCAGCCTAAAATTATGTGCTTAATGGAAAATATCTTTATCCTGGGGAGTTAGAACAGCCAGAATGTTTCATATTTTTTAAATTGAGCATCTAAAGAAAAAAGAATTTTGTGTCTCTGAAAGGCTGCTGAATTATTTCAATCAAGTGTAGTGTGTTCAATATAAAGACCTTATAATAATAATATGGAAAATATATTTGAAAGTATTTAATGATGATGATGGTCCTTCTACCTCAGTGTTAATGACTTCATATTAGTTTTCTAAAGACATGTTAACATCTCTCATAAGACAAGGCAGTGCTGAATACGTGATGAATGAAAGGTACAATTTCAAGATTATAAAGAAAGTACATGGTAACATTGTATGAAATGCCATACCATGTCCAATGCCAATGTAATATACAAAATAACTAGGTAAAAAAGGTAGCCCGAGAACTCTGTTAGTTCATCATCATTTTAAGATATTTAAAATATTCAAAATAAAAATCATTGGTTAACCCTTTTGGGAAAATTTTCATGAACAGCTGAGTAGAAGAGAGTAATTTTTTTTTTTTGACTCAGCTAATGCTTTCTGTTCTCATTTCTAAGAAGTATTTGGTTTTAAAACAGCAGTGGTTTTTAATAGACTTGCATTCATTCATGCTTTCCAGAAAAGTCAGTCAAGTGACAATTCCTTCAGAGAAACTAGAAGGAATGCAGTAAATATCTGGCACCTTGGCAATGACCTACTTGCAAGGTGATGGAGAAAGTCACTGTTTCCTGTGTTCTCATTTTTCAGGGTTCTAGATAGAAGCTCTTGTTCAATGGACATTTAAATTTTCAATTTATTGATAGAAACATATTTAATGAAAGCAGAAACATACCGTATTTTTCGGACCATAAGACGCACTTTTTCCCCCCCAGAAGTGGGGGGGGGGGAGGGGAGAAGTCCCTGCATCTTATGGTCCAAATATAGCCTACACATATACTTTAAAAAAAAGTTTTTTTACTTGCCCGGCTCTGTGTGGTCTCTATGTGCTTGCCCGGCTCTAAAATGGTTCTAAATGCTGCTGTTTACTTTACAGGGTTGATTACATGTGTTTATGACTGTGATGTTGGGTTTTAATGCACATAAAATATTTTAGGACACTATTTGTTTCAGAATCTTTTTTTCTTCATTTCTCTTCTCTAAAAACTGGTGCGTCTTATGGTCCGAAAAATATGGTAATAAAAATAAGGAAAACATATGAAAATATTCAATAACAAAGAAGGATTTTGAGAGGCAAGTTGACATCCAGTGAAGTGGTGCCTATTTATTGAGCTGTTATTTTGTTACTTGGAAAGGTGGGGGTGAGAGCATTAGAGCATGGAAAAATGGGCCCCACTGACACCTTCGGTAGTCTCTGAATCTATGACTGTGTCTCGGGCTTTCAGTCACACTCCTTTTGTTACCTGTGTAGAGATACTCGGGTTGATAAGCTGGCTGTACTGTTAGAGTTTTAGTTTCCCCCATTTCTCGAGTCTGCAGGAGCACAGAGGCAATGGCATGGAAACTGCTGTTGCAGGACAGTGCTATCAAGAGGTGAAGTAGCAAATTTTTGCTGTGTTCAAAGACTTCAGGCCGGTAATGGTCCAACCCTGGAACAAAATGTGGAATCTTTTAGTAAAAACAATTTTTTATCTCTTTTAGACTCCAGGGATAGTAAATGTTCCCTAACACCTGGGGGAAGGGAAATCTTAAAAAAAAAATGTTTAATTTTCTTTGTTACTATTTCTAGTACTAACATAAAGAATTGGGTTTAGGAAAAATAAAGCATTTTATTCCTTAAATCAAATATTCTCATAAAGTGATGATAGATGGACTTCCCTTAACCTCTTGATATTGTTAGCATTCCTTCTTCTTGAGGCTTTCCATAACTGAACTCCCTGAATGGTTGTTCCTCTTCTCATTTTTGCTCTATAACTTGGGTTACAATCTCAGTATGTGGCCTGCTGCGCTCTATATTCTTTCTCTCTATGCACTAATTATGTCTAATGGCTTTAAATTTATCACATCTAGCCTGGTTGAGCATCGACCTATGAGCCAGGTCAGGGTTTGATTCCTGGTGAGGGCACATGCCTGGGTTGCAGGCTCGATCCCCAGTGAGGGGCATGCAGGAGGCAGTGGATCAATGTTTCTCTCTCATCATTGATGTTTCTATTTATCTATCCCTCTCCCTTCTTCTCTGAAATCAATAAAATATATTTAAAGAATTTTTTACATATAGACAAAGACTCTCAAAGAGGCCCAATTTGTTTTAGATATCTTCATAGGTATAGCACAAGTGAGGTGCCACACAACTTATATTGTAGTCATAGGAACATTTTAAACAATGCCTGGTTAACTGAATTTTAGAGCAGGAAAGCAGATGTCTATGCACAATGAAAACTCTCTGGGTTACCTTCACAGAGTTTAGACATATTGGCTAGAGTTCCTCTTGGATCCAGTCTTACCTAAGAAGACAGCATGAAGTAATAATGGCAAGTGAAGAGCCCAGTCTTCTCTTACACTGTGATCTACCACCATCTCAGTCATAAAAATCACAGCAATATTGCACCTAATCAATGAAATGACAAAGTTAATACAACTTCTATAGAGAATGGAAATACATGTTTAGATCATTAAGTCACAATTAAATGCAACACATAAGCTTTGCTGAAGAACTATGTAAGAACTTTCTCCCAGGGAAGTGAAGTTCTAAAAATGTACAGAGCTCCATAAGAATAAACATCAGTTGAGCTAATTACATAACATACTTGTTACTAGGTAATAATAGCTGAGTCATGATGAGAAAGAGAAGACAAGAGTTCTCTTTTCAACTTGCTTACAATCTAAAATGCTTATAAAATGAAGACCTATATCAAGTAAGTATGACAAGGCAGCTTTACACATTGGTTAACATTTGACCAAACTCTACCAATGTGCTGAGAACTGCAATTCAAGTTATGAATCAGCATCCCTCTGATTTTAAAGTTTATTTTATTTGATAGGACTTGAAACAGGTTTCCCTGTTCTTCTAGGGAAAAAGGTCCAGTCAAAACTAAGTGGTCATTTCTCTCTACCTGTACATGCTGCTCACCTGTGGAGTGGCCCCCGAGGGGTGATGGTTTCTGGGAGGTAGTCAACCAGAGGGGCCCAGCATCCCCCAGTAGAAGGCATTGGTAAGGGCTGCGGCTGCTTGGTCTCTGTGATAGTTAACAGCCATCCAAGGTAGGGAGATATTGGGTCATCTGTAGGGTGAGAAAGACAGTGTGCTTTATCTTTAGGAAGGTAATTTTGTTTTCTCTACTTAGTGTTTCTAGAAAGAATATTACAAATTCATGCTCATAAAAATAATTTTCTAAGCATGTTATTAGGTGAGTGTAAATTATACAATCAAATAAGTTAGAATAACTTGAATAGGTTTCTTTAATCATCATCATATTATTATTAAATATGATGTCACATATATCCTGAGTACAGTTTCCAGAATAGTCTTACATTGAATGTTTATTCTTTTCAATGCATCTTCATAAGGCTATTTGACTTCAAGGAGAGAGTGGGTTGTGTGGGACCAGCTTTGCTGATTTTGAGCTGCTGGTCTTTCATTTAATGGTGTTGATATAAACTTCTAGGCCCAAGATAGAACAGATCTTTCCTAGGGTGCCTTGGCAGCAAACCAAAATTTAGATAACTTTCATGTTCCTGTAAATGCATTGCTTGACCAATAAGCAGCATGCTCATTAAGCCAGTATCTGGACACCATGCCAACTCTGGCTCTATAATGACTTCCTTGTTCTTGATTCTTTTTTTTTTTTTTTTTTTTTTTTTTTAGGTTTTTAATTGATTTTTTTTTTTAATATTTCAAGAAAAAAAACCCGATTTTAAATATAATATTACCAAATGGTACTAACATAGTACAATATCACAAAAGTAACAGGATTGCTTCTATTATATTCTAAAATATTTTTTCCTCTGGCTCTATTCCTCCCCCCAACCCCATAAGTTTATGTTGTTCTTTATATTCCACAAATGGGTGAGATCATGTGGTATTTATCTTTCTCCTTCTGGCTTATTTCACTTAGCATAATGCTCTCCAGGCTCATCCATGCTGTTGCAAATGGTGAGTTCCTTTTTTTTTTTTTTTTTTACAGAAGCAGAGTATTTCATTGTGTAGATGTATAACAGTTTTTAATCCACTCATCTGCTGATGGACACTTAGGCTGCTTCCAAATCTTATTGTAAATGGTGCTGCTATGAACATAGGGTTTCATATATCTTTTGATTGATGTTTCTGATTCCTGGGTACATATTCAAAGAATTAGGATTACTGGGTCAAATGGGAATTCTATTTTTAATTTTTTTTTGAGGAAACTCTATACTGTTCTCCACAGTGGCTGCACCAGTCTGCATTCACACAAGCAGGGCATGAGGGTTCCTTTTTCTCCACATCCTCTCCAGCACTTGTTTATTGATTTGTTGATAATAGCCATCCTGACAGGTGTCAGATGGTATTTCATTGTCATTTTGATTTGCATCTCTTGGATGATTAGTGACTCTGAGCATTTTTTTCATATGTCTCTTGGACTTCTGTATGTCTACTTTCAAAAAGTGTCTATTTGGTTCTTTACCCATTTTTTTTTATTGGATTATCTTCCTTTTGTTAAATTGTATGAGTTCCCTGTAAATTTTGGGTAATAATAGCTGAGGGGTCTAATTTAGATTAGACCCTTATCGGAGATAACATTGGCAAATATATTCTCCCATGCTTTCTTATTGTTTTGTTGATGGTTTCTTTTGCTGTGCAGAAGTTTTTTATTTTGATGTAGTCCTATTTGTTTATTTTCTCTTGAGTTTCCATTGCCCTAGGAGCTGTATTGGTGCCCTATGAGCTGTATTGGTAAAGATACTGCTATTACATATGTCTGCTATTTTGATGCCTATGGGTGCTTCTAAGATTTTTATGGTTTCCCATCTTATGTTTAAGTCCTTTATCCATTCTGAGTTTAATTTTGTATATGGTATAAGTTGGTGGTCTAGTTTCATTTTTTTTTTCATGTTATCTGTCCAATTTTCCCAACACCACTTATTAAAGAGACTGTTTTGATTCCCTTGCATGCTCTTGCCTCCTTTGTCAAATATTAATTGAGCATATTGGCTTAGGTTGATTTCTGGGTTCTCTGTTCTGTTCCATTGGTCTATATGTCTGTTCTTGTGCCAGTACCAGGCCATGCTGAGAACAGTGGCTTTGTAATATAGCTTGGTATCTGGTATTGTGATCCCTCCAACTTTGTTCTTCTTTCTCAGGATTACTGTGGCTATTCAAGGTCTTTTTTTATTTCCATATACATTTTTTTTTGGAGAGTTTGTACTAGGTCTGTGAAATATGCTGTTGGTATCTTAATGGGGATTGCATTGAATCTATAGATTGCTTTGGGTAGTATGGACATTTTAATGATGTTGATTCTACCAATCCATGAACCTAGTATATTCTTTCATTTGTTTATATCTTCCCCTATCTATTTTTTCAATGTCCTGTAGTATTTTTCCAAGTTTAGGTATTTTACTACCTTAGTTAAGTTTATTCCTAGGTATCTTAATTGTTTTTGGTGCAATGGTAAATGAGATTGTTTTTTTTAGTTTCTCTTTCTGTGAGTTCATTATTGGTGTATAGAAATGCCATAGGTTTCTGGGTGTTAATTTTGTATCCTGCTATGTTGCCAAATTCTTTGGTTAAGTCTAGTAGTTTATTGATGGCATCTTTAGAGTTTTCTATGTACTATATCATGTCATCTGCGAATAATGACAGTCTTCTTTTCCAATTTGGATACTTTTTGCTTCTTCTTCTTGTCTGATTGCTGTGGTTAGCACTTCCAGTACTATGTTGAATAGAAGTGGTGAAAGAGGGAATCCCTGTCTTGTTCCTGTTCTTAGGGGAAATGGTTTTAGTTTTTGCCTATTGAGTATGATGTTGGCTACAGGTTTGTCATATATGGTCTTTATCATGTTGAGATATGCTCCCTCTATTCCCACTTTGCTGAGAGTTTTTATTAAAAAAGGGTGTAGGATTTTGTAGAATGCTTTTTCTGAGTCTATTGATATAATCATGTGATTTGTGTCTTTCAATTTGTTTATGTGATTTATCGCACGTATTGGTTTGCAAATATTGTACCAGCTTGCATCCCTGGAATATATCCCACTTCATCATGGTGTATAATCTTTTTAATATATTGCTGGATGTGATTTGCTAATATTTTATTGAGGATTTTAGCATCTATGTTCATCAGGGATATTGACCTATAATTCTCTTTCTTTTTAGTGTCTTTATCTGGTTTTGGAATTAGGATAATTCTGGCCTTATAAAAAGAGTTTAAAAGTGTTCCTTCCTCTTAGTATTTCTGAAATAGTTTGAGCAGTATAGGTGTTAGTTCTTCGAATGTTTGGCAAAACTCGCCTGTGAAGCTATCCAGACCTGAGCTTTTGTTTGGTGGGAGGTTTTATTATTTATCTTTAATTACTGCTTCTATTTCATCAATTGTTATTAGCCTATTCAGGTTTTCTAATTCCTCCTGATTCAGTTTTGAGAGATTATATTTTTCTAAGATATTATCCATTTCATTGATATTGTCCAGCATATAGCTGTTCATGGTATTATCTTACAATCCTTTGTATTTCTGTGGAGTCAGTGGTTACTTCTCCACTTTTGTTTATGATTTTACTTATTTGGGTCCTCTCTTTTTATTTCATGATAATTTTGGCTAATGGTTTATCAATTTTATTTATTCTTTTTAAAAAAATATATTTTATTGATTTTTTACAGAGAGGAAGGGAGAGAGATAGAGAGCCATAAACGTCGATGAGAGAGAAACATCGACCAGCTGCCTCTTGCACACCCCCTACCGGGGATGTGCCCGCAACCAACATACATGCCCCTGACCGGAATTGAACCTGGGACCTTTCAGTCTGCAGACCGACGCTCTACTACTGAGCCAAACCAGCTTCAGCCAATTTTGTTTATTTTTTCAAAGAGCCAGCTCTTGGTTTCATTGATTTTTTTTTGTATTGTTTTTTATTTCTCTGTATTCTTTATTTCTGCTCTAATCTTTATTATTTCCTTCCTTCTATTATACTTACGCTGGTCTTGTTCTTTTTCTAGTCCTTTAAGTTGTAAGGTTAGTTTATTTCTATTTTTTTGTTTTTTTTGGTTGTATGCCTGTAGTGCTATGAATTTCCCTCTCAGGACTGCTTTTGCTGTATCCCAGAGATTTTGGGTTGTTGTGTGTTCATTTTTATTTGTTTTCAGGAATTTTTAAATTTCTTTCTTGATCTCATTGGAAACTCATTCATTGTTTAGTAACATGCTATTTAGCTTCCATGTGTTTGAATGTTTTTGAGTGTTTTTACTGTAGTTTTATTTCTAATTTCATTCCACCGTGATCTCAGAAGATGCTAGCTATGATTTCAATCTTCTTGAACTTGTAGAGACTTGTTTTGTGTCCTAATATGTTGTTATCTTTGTGCACTTGAGAAGAATGTATTCTGCTGCGTTGGGGTGATATGTTCTATAAATGTCAATTAAATCCATCTGATCCACTGTGTCCTTTAGAGTCACTATTTTCTTAAGTTTTGTCTGGAAAATCTATCCAGTGAAGTAAGAAGGGTATTAAAGTTCCTCTATTATGACTGTATTGTTGTCAACATCTCCTTAAAGTCCTCTAGAATTTTTTTTTTTTTTTTTTTTTAACATATTTAGGTGCTCCTTTTTTGGGTGCATATATGTTTTCCAGGGTTATATCCTCTTGTTGGGTTGATCCCTTTAGTATTATGTAGTGACCTTTTTTGTCTCTTGTGATAGCCTTCATTTTAAAGGCTTCATTCTTATGACAGCATTTTGTTGGGATATGATTATTGTTACTCCAGCTTTTATTTTACTTTCCATTAGCATGGAAATTTTTTTTCCATCCCTTCACTCTCATCCTCTATGTGTCTTTTGTTTTGAGGTGGGTCTCTGATAAATAGCATATACATGTTTTTGTATCTATTCAGCTGTACAACACCTTTTGATTAGATCATTTAATCCATTTACATTTAGGATTATTATTGATAGATACTTATTTATTGCCATTTTAATTCTGTATGGTGAGGTTTCTCTCTCTGTTTCTTCTTCTCATAGCAGTCCCTTTAGCATTTCTTGTAATGAATGCTTGGTGGTGATATACTCCTTTAGTCTTTTTTTGTGTGTGAGAAGCTCTTTTTTGACTGCCTATTGTGAATGATAGCCTTGCTGGATGTAGTAATATTAGTATCAGATCCTTGCTTTCTTGAATCCTCCATGCCATTCTCTTCTGGCCTATAAAGTTTCTGATGAGAAAACAGGTGTCAACCTTATGGGAACTCCTTTGTAGGTAACAGTTTTCTCTTGTTGCCTTTAAGATTCTCTCTTTGTCTTTAAATTTTGGCATTTTAATTATGCTGTGTTTGAGTTCTTCTTGCTTGGGGTTTTCTGTGACTCCTGAACTTGTGCGACTTTTTCCTTTACCATGTTAGGGTAGTTTTCTGCTATTATTTCTTCAAATACATCCTCTATTCCCTTCTCCTTTTCTGCTTCTTCTGACAGACCTGCTATTATAATATTGTTATGTTTCACATTGTCCCACAGCTCCCTTAAATTGTCCTTCTGTTTCATAATTGTTTTTTCTTTTTGGTTCTCTGATTGAGTGATATTTTCAACTCTGTCTTCTAATTCACTGATTCAATCCTCAGCTTCCCCTAATCTGCTGAGTATTCCTTCCAATGTGCTTTTTATTTGTGTTATGTTATTCTTTATCTCAGACTATTCTTTTTTTCATAGTTACTGTATCTTTTTTCATGCTGTCGAGCATCTTTCCCATCATTACTCTGAACTCTGTTTCAGATAAATTTCTTATCTCTGCTCCATTTATCTCTTCTTCTGGAGAATTCTCTAGTTCCTTCATTTGTGGGGTTGTTTCTTTGTCTCCTCATTTTGGCTGCCTGTTTGGGTTTGTGACTTTGCATTTGTTAGATCTGCTACACCTCTCAATCTCCAGTGCAGGGCAGTATTAAAGGCTGTTTCTGACTAATTATATTAGGCAAAGACTCAAAGCCTCTAGAGACTGCCTCAGCCTACAGACTGATAGGATTCCAACTTGAATTTGCCCATAGGCAATCATCTTCAGGTATGGTGAGAGTTTTTTTCAACAGGGTGAGGTAGTTGCTTCTACCTGAAGGCTAATTGTTATTTTTAAACTCTTAAGTGGCTTCAGGGAAAAGTGTTTTCCAATAGTGTGTGTAAACTGTCTTCTTCCCAGGCAAAGCAGATGTCTATGTGGAAAAGATGTCCTCTGCTGCAGGAGGGAATGACTTAGCCCGGGAAACTTGCAGTGTCTGTCTTCTGAGCTCTATCACTGAGACCCCAATCTTGGCTTCTGCTCTCACAGTTCCAGTCCACTTCACACTTCCTTTGCCAAAGCACAAGGTGGGTGGCTACATAGGGAATTTTGTGTGTTGGCCCTTTAAGATAGAGGGTCTTAAATTTTCAGCTGTCACTTCCTGGCTGCTTTTCACAGCCAGATGTTATGTGGGTACCCTTCTCAGTTTTGGTGCACTCTGCTGTAGAGCCAAGTTTTGGGATTAGATCCCAGAGTTCTTAGTGGCAACCCCCAATAACTGAGGTATCTCTCCGGGACTTCAGTTGCTGTCTGTGGGCACCTGGCCAGCCCTTTCGCACCTCTACCCCTGCTACCAGTCTCTATGCAATCTCCAGCTTTGGTCCTCAGGCTCTCCTGTGAGTTTTCTGTTGATTATTTAGGAAGTTTTTCTGTATTTTAGTTGTAATTCCAGTTTGTTTCTGGAAGCATATCTATGCAGCACCCACTTACTTTGCTGCCATTTTTAATCCTTCCGCTTATTTACAGTTCAGGGTCATGGGCAGCCGTAGCCTTATCCTGGCAGCCCAGGCTGCAAGATGGGAACTCATGCTGCACACTCACACCCACCCATCACTTTATTTTTGGATGCTTAATTTATAGAGCCATAGAAAATATAGATACACACACTAACAAACCCATTAAATCATATGAATTCCCACCACTGTGAAACCTGCTCTTTCTCTAATCTCCCCTATTTCAATAAAATGAAGCCCCATATTTCCCGTTTTCTAAGGACAGGAGCCTTAGATAATTCCTGATTTCTCTCTCATAGCTCGTATCCAACTCAGTTACGAAGATGATGATGATGATGATGATGATGATGATGATATCAACAGTGACATTAAAATTAACACAGGGAGTACTTATTTTATGCCAGGCATTGGTCTACACACTTTCCATATTAGTAGCCCAATAATAGGTACCTATCATCCCTATTTACTAGAGGGGAAACTAAGGTTAAGTGACTTGCTACCCTCTACATATTCAATGCGCTCTACCTTCTAAAGGTATCCACAATAATATCATTTTCCACCATCTCTATCACTAACTCCCTAGTCTAAGCCAGCACCTTCTCTCACATGGGCTAGTGCAATAGCCTCCTTCCTGTCTCCCAACTACACTCTTTCCCTTTTTATAGTTTTATGTTCCAAAGAGCAGCAGAGCCATTTTATCTTTTATTTTATTTTACTTAATTTTCGTATAATTGATCAAAGCAATCCTTTTATTTATTCAGTTTTTAAAAAATGTCAGTCAAATTCTATTTTTTTTAAAAGGCAGTACATCATTTCAATTTAAGAACCTAATCTAAATATGAATTGACAATGAAGCAATTCTGAGTATGGAGTGAAAACAGTTAAAAAAAACACACACACCATTAAACGTATTATCTTCAAATATTCAAATAATGAATTACCTCTGGAGGCCTTTTGCTAAGTACAATCATAAACAAAAAACCAGATTTATTGCTGGGGAAAATCTGTTATAGTACTAAGAGTGTTGGGTATTAAGCATAATCAGCTGAATTAAGTTAAGAAGTTAAAAATATAATAAATTTGTTTGTGTATGAAAGTCTATAAGCCAACTGACTCAAGAACAACTGATATTTTAATTGTTCAGTGAGACCAGACATTATTTAACATTTTTCTTTTTGGAAGGCAATTATAATTCTATGCCCAGAAGACAATTTTTAAAAATTGTAAAAAGCAATTAAAACTGCATTGAAAAACCATTTTGTCCACCTCAATTTTTTCACCCCATGTTGAAATAAAAAGCATCCATTACCATCACAGATGATAGCAAAACAAATGTCATTGAAGTCCCCACTGCAATATAAAATCTATATAGAAATTTGATTTTAAAAGTTTAAGTTTAAACTTTTCTTGAATGGAATTTAGGCAAAATTGAGAGTCTAGACCTCTGGGTTTCCTGTGAGGGGGAGGTGCTGTTTAGATTTCAAGGAAGTGGTGGGTGTGTTTCCTTGTCCTGGAGCTGCTCCTCTGCAAGTGGCCCAAAATATTACTCTACCCTTGGATGGGCAGATATCCTTGTATGCAGTCTGGTGGGGTCAGCTGGAAACTTGGAGTTTTGATTAGCTCTCAGGTGTAGGGAAAGTTCCAAGCAGCTTACTGGGATAGTGGAGCAGATGGCTCTTTCACCAGTCCAGTCACTGATGCTCCCTGAGACTGTTCAAACCATTGGTTGGCCTTTACTTTTTTTCTCCTCTGAAAAGGTCAAAATATAGGGGTGAGAGGCAGCGAAAGGTTGCAGTTCGATTCTCAGTCAGGGCCTATGCCTGGGTTGCGGGCTTGATCCCTGGTAGAGAGTGTGGAGGGCTATATCACCTATGGCGGGTTTTCTTTTTTCTGTGATTTGGCTACTAGGAGCAGCTTAGAGCTTTTCAGGAAAAATGGGCTGTTTTGGTTTGGGATGTATGACCAAATGCAGGACTCCTGGCTGCTGCTTTTCCATGTCTCCCACAATGCTTCCCACTCCAGTCTCTCCTTAGGCATCTGGAGTCCATACAGCCCTTCCTTCAGCAAAGCCTTGCCAGTTCGATTCTCAGTCAGGGCATATGCCTGGGTTGCAGGCTTGATCCCTGGTAGGGGGCATGCAGGAGACAGTTGATCAATGTTACTCTCTCACATCAATGTTTCTCTCTCTCTCTCTCTCTCTCTCTCTCTCTCTCTCTCTCTCTCTCTTTCTCTCTCTCTCTCTCTCTCTCTCTCTCTCTCTCTCTCTCTCTCTCTCTCTCTCTCTCTCTCTCTCTCTCTCTCTCTCTCTCTCTCTCTCTCTCTCTCCCTCTCTCCCTCCCTCCCTCCCTCCCTCTTTCTCTTTTTCTCTCTCTAAAATAAAAAACACTTTAAAAGATTGTGGCAGAAATGTATGCTGAAGTAGTCAGCTAATCTTTACTTGTTTTCTTTATGTAAATTTGATCTCAGTATATTTCTGGAAGGGTAATGTTTCAAAGAAGCCATTGTGATGACTGGCTTCCATTGTAGGCTCTAATCCTGGGCACGTGACTACCCTATTCTGCAGCTTTATTCAGGTGCTGATTACTGTCCACATGCTACAGAGTTAATTTCACTGGATCATCCTCCCACAGTTGGTTACCTTTTAGATGGTGGCATTTGAACATCAGGATTTGACCATTAAGTTTGGAGACATATAAGCAAAAAATCATGTTTTAATTTCTTTGTTGGAAGTATAAGAGAGCACTTGATTACATGCCATATAATGACAGTTAAAAATTACCCCCTTTTCTCCAAAGTAACTATCTCCAAAGTTCCTTCACAGTATAACATCCTAAAGGAAATTTCTAGGTTTTCTCTTTCTCCAAATGTCCATTCCAGCATCATATGTTCCAATTTTCTGAAAGTAATTTCTGTCTATTTAAAAAGGGCCTCCTGCCACTGGAGCTGTTTTGACAAGAAGAGTTGATTGCTTTTCCTTCTGTCCATTTTTCTTTGGGGAACAGGATACCAGTGAAAACTGAGTTTCCACTGAATCCACCGTACATCATTTAAGAACCTGCTGTGTGCTCAAAACTCTCATAGCTGATTACATCAGTGGCAAGACATACCACATTGTTCTGTCTTGTTTGATCCTGGCTATAAGAGGCTCTAGCCTAGTGGACACTCATAATGAGTGTCTGAGAAGGTGATCACTTGGCCTTTAGACACAGCAGCTCTTCTGAATCTAGTTCTGATCAATCCAGAACATTTTTCCATTTGAATTACATGAACTGGCACTTTTAACTTTTTTCACCTAATTCATTAGAGATCTTTTCAAAAAGCCTCTTTCACTGGCATCATTTACTAGAACTATTTCTTCTACCACGTGTGTTGATGAGCAATTAATAACACTATGAATAGTTGGTAGAAGTGTGCTCAAAGCCTCATTGTAGAAAATAATTACCATACTGGTGTAGGACCATTCATGTGCTTTTCTTCACATTCAAGTGGCTTCCCTTCACATTCAAAATGAAATCCAAAATCTATACTATGGCCTTTTAGGTCTTACAAGATCTTCATCCTATTCCTCCTCTGCTTCTCTCCCACTGCCGCCCCCTTGCTCAATCCACTCTACCATATTGGCTTTCTTGCTGCTCTGTGACCATGCTAGGCACTAATCAGCTTCACAGCCTTTGCATCTTCTGTTCCTTGGGATTGCAGGCTCTTCCTCATTAGCAGAGTGGCTTGGTCCTTTATATCATGCATGTCTCTGCCCAATATCACTTGATTGCAGAGGTTTTTTGTGGCAATTATACTAGAATCAACCCCTGCCCAATCACTTTCTGTCCCCTTGCCCTGCATTAATTTTCCTCTGGGACACAGATCACAGTTACCATCCATGGCTGCCTCCCTAGTTCTAAAGAGCTGGGTGGAACCTCCTCTATTTTTTCATTGTTGTTTCCCTGTTACCTGGAACAGTATCTGGCACTTAGTAGAGAATTAATAAATGTTTTTGAATTAATGTACTTCCTCAAATGTAATATAAACATAGCAATAAGTTTCACAGAGTTATTTCTTATAACGCTCTCCCTGTAGGCCAGAGGCATTTAAGAGCAAGGGCATTTGGGGCCACTTGGTACTGCCCAGGTATGTGGCTTCAGATAAACTGCTTAATCCTGGCACAGGCTTTAGTGTATTAAGAGAAAGGATGAATGATATCATCTTTAGGAAATTTCTCCCAAATACAGTTTTTCTTGGTTGTACTTTTGAAAGGTGGTGAGAAGTAGTTGATTCAACACTGCCGGTCCAGGGTAGAAATGTTAGCAGAGCTGGAGGAGGGTGTATGAAAACTGATTGTGAAATGGAGGACATGCACTAGGACCAAGCAAAACCCAATTTTCCCTCACCCCAGGAGAAAAAACTTACGTAATATTGGTAAAAAGCTGCTTTATAGATGAGGGTGTCCATTTTACTCAAGATGCTATCAGTGTGTGTGTGTGTGTGTGTGTGTGTGTGTGTGTGTGCGCGCGCGCGCGCGCGCGTGCATGTTTTAACAGAAAATACACTAAGATACTGTACACAGTCTTTCCTTTTGGATAAACCCAACTTATACCATGAAGCTTTGGACAACTAGGTCTCTCCTGATGCCTTCTTAGTCTACCCAGATCTGCTGATACCCTCAGGAATTCTGGGTGGAAATGATTGCCCTTAATATATACCAGATGCCTGGCCATAAGGTTTTGGAATTGAGTCTACTAAACTTTCCTTTTCTTGTGGCATAGGCTATATCCATGAATGTGTAGCTAGAACCAAAATTATATCAGGGAGGACCCATTTACCAAAGCCATGAGTACTCCTTTCTATTAGATCTGCTGCTTTCCCTAAGACCGTGGTTAGCAAACTGCAGCTCGGGAGCCACATGTGGCTCTTTGGCCCACAAAATACCATGGCCTGGGCGAGTCTGTTTTGAAGAAGTGGTGTTAAAAGAAGTTTAAGTTTAAAAAATTGGCTCTCAAAAGAAATTCCAATTGTTGTACTGTTGATATTTGGCTTTGTTGACTAATGAATTTGCCGACCACTGCTCTAAAACAAAGTCAAGTCCTATGACTTGAACACCTGGGAAAAAAATCTTAGTATGTATTTTATGGCTTTTTGTGACAAGATCTGTTTGAGTAGTTTGATTTCATGTTTTTTTATAATGAGTAAGCTAAAAGTAAAATCTCTCAGAACCCAAACTACATGCTATGAACTATAATCTCTCTGTTCAATAACAGTAATCATGTAAAAAATATTATTGATACTGACTCAATTGGGTTCAAATTCTGCACCAAAATTTTCCCATTTTCTTTATATTGGTACAAAAAAATATAAACATTTCTAGGTAAAATAGAAGCCATAATGATAATATTAGACTTTTAAATTCTTATCTGAATTCACTATCATTTTTCCTCTTTATAAATACTTCCATAACTTCTTTCTTTTTGTCTCTAAAGTTAATGATATGAGTTAATTATCATCTCATTTTATTATAATAATCTTTCACAATTCATTATTCAATAAATATAAGGAATGTGAGATTTTAATACCAGAGGACTGTAAAAATATATTTTTAAATGATTGATATTTTATTTAGTATAGAATTTTTTTTTTTTTTTTTTTTTTTTTTTTTTTTTTTACCAAATTCTGTGTTCTGTACTCAGAACAAAGATATACATTTTAAAGGAATCAGCTGGGGGGAAAAAAAGAATCAACTGGCTAAGGACAGTGATATTCCCAATGTAAACTCTACAGCCAGAGTGGTTATTTTTTGTTACATCACACCTGCCATGTATTGGGGGAGTATTTGACTCTTAACATTTTCATGATTCATTTTTTTCTGTCCTCAAATTTTGGGTTACAAAATATATAGTAACCAGACTTTTCTTGAACCAACAACTCTCTATTTCTTGGTACTATTCTCCCCATCTGTAAAATCTAGTTCCTCCTGGAACTCACAGCCTGTGCTCCTGAGACTTGGCTGTTGGGTTTGGATGGCACAGACACAGACCCTGATGGGGACCAGAAAGAAGGGTAAACACAAATAGCTTTATTTTACCTAAAACTAATGGTTCTATAATAGTAAAAAGTTTTAAAGCTGCAATTTCACCTAAGTTAAAGTTTGATAATTATGTATGGATTTTAGACAATCCTCCCATGGCTATTTTGAAAGGCAGAGAATTTCTTATCTATGCAGAAAGAGGTAAAAAAGAACAGCTGTACTGTGGTGCCATTAGGCCTACTCATCTCTTACCCTACTTTGCAAATTTCCCATAAAAACAAAACAATTAAAAACGATAGCTACAAAGGCCCTAAGTATTGACTTACAAAATAAACCTAAACCATGAAATATCATATTTCTGATTTCCACCAAAATAGACAAACTCCATCAGTTAGTTTACTGATTTCCTTAGCATACCTAAATACCACTGGAAGTGTTCTTGATTCCAGAATTTCTGTGACTTGTGACCAAGTAACACTCTTTGCCTGCTCCGTATCTACAGATGCTATCCAGGACTCCAACAAAATCAGTGAATGCATTGCTTTTCAGTTTCTGTCAACTTTCCAAGGAACAAAGGCATTTCTGTGATGATTGTATCTCCCATTTTAACATAATTTTCATTTGGCTACTGAGACAATGCTTTTGAGAGACTGTGTGAAAAAGGGCTTTTCTGGGTGAGCTGATTCACAAAGCTTAAAGATTAAATACACTCCCACGATAACTGCAATATTGGTTTTCTAGTGAGACAATTTTGTACTAGCCTTTCCCCAACTACACCAAGAATATAAAAAAAATAAAGGTTTGAGTAAAAATTTGAATTTCTGTAATTTTAATTTGTCCACTGATTGGCTTTTTGTTATTTTTCAGATGCTGGCTCTATGCTCATCTGCATAGTGGATTAAATGATTGTTTAATGCTTATAGGACCCTTTTTAGCAATTAGAATAAGAAAAAGAAAAATGCTAGCACTCTATTCTCCAACCATCTGGATTCCATTTGAAACCCATCACCTGGTGGTACTTACTTTTATCCTCATCATACGACCCTCCAGAGCTATTGCTGTACCTTGACTCCAGGCGAGTATGGGCTCTGATGACATTACTAAACCTTCAAATACAAGAACAATCATCATCAAATACTGCTGTGCATGGTGTATGTGCTATTTTCATAAACACGTGCTATTATCTAGTGATTGAGTTTTTGGCAGCTAGTTCCAATGATGCTTTTCCTAAGAAATACTGCAAAAATTGTATCTCAAACATTTGTTTTTCCCTGGAGAGGTCTAGAGGTTGCTTTTGCTCATAAGCACAAGTTTAAATCTGGAAAAGATCAACATTTTAAGGTTATACTGAACTGGAGAATTATAACATTTGTTTGGAAATGAAATGGAGCAATACTGAATAATATATTGTACATCCCTTATTCACATGGTAGCCTGGCAGCTGGTAGATGGTCAGTAACTAGCTGATGCATGATTAAACAATGAAAATTGATAAGACATAAAAAAGTGGTTCATAATATATCTTGGAGTTTACTGGCTTTAAAGTTTCTCTTAAAATGATCAGAGGGTTTAAAAAATATGTTTTTTAATTGATTTGAGAGAGAAGAAGAGAGAGAGAGAGTGAGAGAGAGAGAGAAAGAGAGAGAGAGAGAGAGAGAGAGAGAGAGAGAGAGAGAGAGAGAGAGAGAGAGAGAGAGAGAAACATCACTGTGAGAGAGAAACATCAACTGGCTACCTCCTGCACACCCCTTACTGGGGATTAAGTTTGTAACCTGGGCGTGTGCCCTGACCAGGAATCACACTGGCAACCTTCTTTTAGTGCAGGGGTGAATACTCAACCAATTAAGCTATATCAGCCAGGGCGATTGGAGGGGTTTTAGAAAAAGGTAACTAGTTGGGTTGTAAAATAATCAGAGAGGCTCTTTCTGTATGGTCTCTCTGTGGATTGAGAAGTAACATCTCCCCCTCCCCCCATCAAAAAGGTAGAAATATACTAACTTCACACACATTACTCATTTACTCTCACTTATTCATCTTTGACATAAGCACTGTTTACTTTATGAATGAGGAAACAGGCCAAATGAAACAGTTTGTCCAGTGTCATGCAGAAGACAATGGCAGTGCAGAAATGATTTTGGTTCCAATGAGAGAAGGCAAGACACCGGATTTTAGCTCTATGACCTTGGCCAAGTCCTTTATCTTCAATGAGGACACCGTTTCTACACCTGCTAAAAAGTAATACTAATAATATTTCATCATTTATTTTGTTAGGGTTGTAGAAATAAAAAGAAATGATACAAGAATGTTTCCAACACTCCAAGGTACCATCAAACTTTGATGTACTAATTATTATATTTAATAATAATATAATAATTATTTCTAGATTTCTAGAATGCCCTTTCCTCTTCAGGGTACCAAAGACCTTTAAGCCAATAGCATTTGAATATCATCTGGAGATCTATAAGGCAAGGCAAGGGTATGACTGGGAGAAATGGCATGTCTATATTTATTTTATTCAAAGTACACAGAGCAGGTTTGATCTACTTAATATGTATGCAGACAAAACAAATAACTAAGGCAATCAGTAAGTATCTCAAGCCGAAGTAGGGCTATGCCCCTACATTACTGACTGGATATTCTGTACTAATTGACTGCAGGTCAGCACCCTGTTTCACACTCTAGCTGTCCTCACCTAGTGCATGGAGCAAGAGTGATGTTTCAGGGAAAAGTCCTGGATGTGCCATTATGAGCCTACCTTGTCTCAGGTGTGCATTTGTGACTGGATTTGCCAAATAAGTAAATGCACAATTTATAGTGACTCTAAAGGCTATAATGATTTTTGTCTTATTCATTTTGTAGATACTTGTAGCAGCTTTTATTTTCTCATGAAACATCTATCTTTTCCTCAATCACTCTGTATTTCAAACATTCTTCATTGTCCTATCTTTTGGGCTATTACTTTGTGAATCCATAAAACAGAAACTCAAGGACATCTGCTTAGTTTCATACTAATTGGGCCACATAATTGGCACTTAGGGAATTGAAAAAGTGACAACCTATTACCTTTAATTATATTTATTCTGATAAAGGCCAAGTCAAAAACAGTGCATGAAGAGCCAAGAAATCATTCAGCAACAGGGAAGGGATCTAGCAGCACACATGCAGAGGCATGCAGTGTTTCCCAAAGTGTGGTACGCGTACCCCCAGGGGTACGGGAAGAGTTTGGGGGGGTGGTACACGTTGCACCGTAGTTTGGTGGGGATATGCACTGCACCGTGCTTAGCTGCGCCTAATTCTATGTTCTCATGAGTACGAGGGGGACTCAGCATTACGAAAATTATAGAAGGGGTATACATATGTCAAAAGTTTGGGAAACACTGATTTAGAGGATGAGCTTGCACAACTCTAGGGCAGTCAGCCTGATGGCAGGTACTTTTCTCACTTGTAGCCCCTGCTGTGTGTCATGACTGAATCTGAGGACAGCCATGAGGTCTGCAGGGGCATTCTGGGCTGAGGTATTTTTATTATTTAATCCATTGCATTTGCTCCAATAGGAATTTATATCTCATCCTTGTTACTTCAGTGAAAGTGCTCCCCATTCCTTTTCACTAGAAAATGCTCAGCCCTAAAGTGTTTTCAATTCCATAGAATCATCCTAATTTTTTCTTAAAATATATTTTATTGATTTTTTATGGAGAGGAAGGGAGAAAGAGAGAGAGTTACAAACATTGATGAGAGAGAAACTTCAATTAGCTGGCTTCTGCACAACTTCTATTGGGGATGTGCCTGCAACCAAGGTATATGCCCTTGACTGGAATTGAACCTGGGACCTTTCAGTCCGCAGGGCTGATGCTCTATCCACTGAGCCAAACTGGTTAGGGCATCATTCTAATTTTTAATTCGAGTCCTGTTGGTCTCTTTTGGTTGTGTCTCTATTCTTCACAATCAACTAGGGAACAATGATCCAGATTTTATTTACTTCTGAGTAGGTCCTGGGCAATTAAAGGCATATGGGCAAAATAAATATTATCAAACAGCCTATAGGAAGGAGATTAACACTTATTTGAGCAGAGGAAGATAGTGTTCTTGGTAAACCAAGACGTGACAAGGTAAAGGTGAAATAAGAAATATGATGTTTCATAGAATTCACTTCAAGACTCAATTGCTAAGAAATTATTCAATACTCAGATTTGAAAATTTCACATGAAATTCCCTCTAATTCCAGATGGACTTTACAAGTAGCAGGACAGTTCATGGTTTTTGTTTGGTCCTAAGAGAAGTGAGGTTCAGCTCAGGAAGAAATTGTTGTCTTCAGGGATATACAGAGCAGAGATAGCAAGTCAATCATAGTTTCTAAGAATAAAGAAGGATTTCTATGTGTGTGAATTTCATAAAGCCTACAAACTTTTATTGATACCTCTGTTTACTCTACAGTTAAATTGGATATCTAGCCAATTTGTGAACCAACCTCTCATCAGACTCTTTCAAGATCTTGCCCTCCTCAGCATCTGGGAAACTGTCCTGGCCGGCAACCACTGTGTTGCTGCTGGAGGTGGTTCCTGTGGATTAGAAGACACTTAGAAAAAAATGCATGTGGCGGAGGTCAGAGTCAAGTCTCAATATTCCAGGAAAGAATTTCCTGTGAAATTTCATGTTTGAAGGATACCTTCTATTTTCTGTACAATCTCAGACATTCTAAACAAACTCTAAGCCCACTCCACTGAAACAGGAGAATCCCAGACATCTGTTATAGTCAAATTCCTGGACTCTCCTATAAACTGAGGTTACAACATTCTTGAAAACCTTTCTTGGGTAATGAGCTTATTTGCAATGGTTGTCCCTGCTGTTAGCTGCTTTAGCACTTCTGGGTCCAGGAGTTATTGAGCTAATGTTAGTGAAACAAGTCCAAGTTTCTAGAGTGTCTGACATCTAGGCTACTGCTTGTCTGCAGGAATGCTGCTTTGGCAGCTAGATGTGGGGAAAACAGAGGACATGAGAGACTAGTCCAGGAGAGAGATTTGAAAGTAGTCGTGATAAACCAAAACAAAGCTGTCTTCAATGAATTTGAGGAGGATTGTATATATTTCATAAAATGATGCTGAAAGGCCAATTTATGGAAAGTAGTAATATTGTTAGAGGCACCATACATAGTATTTTAGTCAATTCCGAGAGAATATTCACCAAAGGAATCCCATAAACACAAGATGGAAGGTGCAGACTGAGATTTCTAAGTGATGCTGTGTCCTACCTGGGATCAGCCTAAAGTATAAAGCTCTGGGCATGTGAATACTGGGCAACCAATTGTCAGTTATGCTTACAAAATAATTTCATTAATCTCAGCTATTCTTAAGCCATCTTTCTTTTTTTTTAAAGTTATTGTTCAGTTATTATTGACATATCATATTATATGTTTCAAGAGTACAACATTATAGTAATTAGACATTTATATACCTTATCAAGTGTTCACCTCAATAAGTCTACTACCCAGCTGACACCATACATAGTATTTGCAATACTATTGACTATATTCCCTATGCTGTTCTTTACATCCCTGTGACTGTTTGTAACTACTAATTTGTACTTACTAATCACTTCACCTTTGTTATCTAGCCCCCCACTAGCCTCTGGCAACCAAAGTATTCTCTCTGTTTTGGTTATTTGTTTATTTTGTTTTTAGATTTCACACATAAATGAGATTATATGGTATTTATCTTTGACTGGCTTGTTTCACTCAACATAATGCCGGCTAGGTCCATCCATATTGTCACAATTTAAACCACCTTTTAAGTGAAAATACATGCCAGAATCAGAAGTAGCAACACTTGTATCCTTTCAGTTTCCACACAAAGAAGCATCAGACCCAGGACAGGTTGTCCACCGGCCCTACCAGAGGCTGCTGTGGAGACCTTGCTGCTGGCAGCGAAGTGGTAGAACGGTGGGTTGTCACAGTGCTGGACGATGGGGTTCACGGGCTCCGTCTGCTGCAGCTCAAAGAGCAGCTCTTCCATGGTTTGAATGGTGTTATTACGGCACAGATATATCACCACCTTTTTAATCTAGGAAGAAAAACAGAACACAGGGACATTTCAAAGAGCCTTGTCCACAATAATGCCAGTGGGTCGGCAGCAAAGAATATAACCCACTCAATTCCATGAAGTGTTATCCTCAGGAACTACCACCGGTAGCTGATCTTCCTGCTGCCTGGAGATAATCCTAGTGTCTGGATTAAAACTCACCTTCTGCCGAAACCGGTTTGGCTCAGTGGTAGAGCGTTGGTCTGCGGACTGAAAGATCCCAGGTTCGATTCCGGTCAAGGGCATGTACATTGGTTGTGAGCACATCCCCAGTAGGGGGTGTGCAAGAGGCAGCTGGTCGGTATTTCTCTCTCATTGACGTTTCTAGCTCTCTATCTCTCTCCCTTCCTCTGTAAAAAATCAATTAAAAAAAAAAAAAACCAAAAAAAAAAAAAAATCCCCCCAAAAACAAAACAAAACAAAAAACACCTCACCTTCTCTACAGCACATCTGATGTGAATATGTGTCAAATGTCTTACCCTTCCTAATGGCTGAATTTACAAAAGTTACTTTTGGGGCTTCTGAAATCTAACCAAAAGCAAAAAACATGCCATCTAAAGTTTTATCTTGAGAAAGGATTTAATTTATATGAAACCATGGGGAAAAACTGAGAGCTATTTTTTTTTGTTTAAAAAGGAATCTGGCCAAAACTGATTTGGCTCAGTGGTGGAGCGTCGGTCTGCGCACTGAAAGGTCCCAGGTTCGATTCCGGTCAAGGACAGGTACCTGAGTTGCGGGCACATCCCCAGTAGGGGGTATGCAAGAGGCAGCTGGTCGGTGTTTCTCTCTCATCGACATTTCTAGCTCTCTATATCTCTTCCTTTCTCTCTGTAAAAAAATCAATAAAATATATTAAGAAAGAAATAAAAAGGAATCTGGTCTTCTGCTATTCTCTTCTCCCCTAGAAACAAGTGAATTTTAGCAGGATGATTTTACATTTTAAAAATAACTGATAACCCTGGAATAAAGCTCTGTGCTATTGGAGTCCTCAGAGTCAAACCTGAGGTATGGAAGCTGCAATGAGGCTGATGGAGCTTAAAACAGCAGGTGGGCCAAGGATCTCTCAGGAAACAGCCATACACATATGCCAAGTGAGTTAAGGCTTAAAAATGCTGTCTTTGATGATCATGTCACTTTTCACTACAAACACTATATACTGGGCATCTCAGAAAGATTTCTCTCTGCGTAGATTTATCTTCTACCAACTAAATTTGAAGACAAAAATCTGGGTATTCTGCATTTTTATTCTGTCTGAAGAGCATCAAAATGTAAACGTGAAATACTTTTGTTAGCAATAATATGCTTTACTTAGTTTCTCTTACATAATGGGTCCAATGTTTATAGAAGGCAGCCTCAGTAACTGATAAAAGAACATCTCTATTTTACTTGGAGCAAAGGGCACATTCTGATCTGCACTTGCTGATGGAGCCACCAACAAGATAATGCCTGAGGAGAGCCCAGGGAAACTTACATAGGGCAAGAGAAGTGTGTCACTGCTAACCCCACACAGGCTGATCAGGAATTGCAGGGTGACCCTCAAGTTGTTACTCCACTTCTCATTGTTGGCTAGAGCATTCCAAACATTTTCCATTTCCAGTCCAGGAACTTCATCTCCATACTGTAACACACAAAAGAAATACTGACCCAGGAGATACGGGGAAAACAAGGGGGGCAAAATGTTTGATTAAAAGTTCTTTTAAGGGTCAAGGCTATCTCAAAACCATAGAAGGGGACACATGGCCAGCCATCCAAAAGATGCCACTTTCAGCAATTTATAACGCACAAATTAGTAATGTGCAATGCTTATTCATGTGATTAAAAACGTTAGACTTATTTTATAATTTTTAAAACTATGGTAAGATATATGTAACATAAAGTTTAACATCTTAAACATTTAAAAAATATATATTTTTATTTATTTCAGAGAGAGAGGGAGAGGGAGAGTGAGACAGAAATATCAATGATGAGAGAGAATCACTGATCAGCTGCCTCCTGCACAGTCCTCACTCAGGCTCAAGCCTGTAACTGGGCATGTGCCCTTGATTGGAATCAAACCCGGGACCCTTCAGTCCACAGGCCAACATTCTATCCACTGAGCAAACCTGGCTAGGGCTTAACCATTTTTCAGTGTACAGTTGGATGGCATTAAGTACAATCACACTGTGGTGCAGCCATCACCATCACCCTGTTCACATAGTTTTTAATGAAAATGCCACTCCCTAGGTTTGCAGCATAGGGTTTGATGAGCCCAGATTTTCTGGAATGATGGAGCCATGTTATGGGGGCACGATACCTTGGCCGTCATGTACATGAGGTTATTCAGGACTAGAGACGTAGCTTCTGGGGAGCCCCAGCCGTTCCCTTTCAGCCCACGAGAAGTGGTCACTTCTCCTTGCTGGTTCTTGCTGTCATCCTCTGGACTACTGGGGCTTGACCCCGGGAGGAGGAGTTTGCTGTCCACCAGCTCGATGTTGTGCAGCCAGGGTAGCAGGTAGGTGAGCATAATCTGACGCCCGTTTGGGTGCGTTGTGGGGAACCTCTGGCTTACCTCTAAAGAGAAGGGTGGTAATGGAGAACCATGTGTTATGGCATTAAAATAAACTAAAATATTAACACTACTGACAGATAACACAGGGCACTTGCATACACAACAGCTCCCCAAGGCCATGAAATCTTAAAACTGATGCTTGTCCTCTAGCCTTTCCCTTCAGATCTGGTGCCTTGTGCGGGAAAGAGAGAGCACAGGGGGAAGAGTATGGCTTGGTGAGAGTGGAGTGAGGGGGAAGACCCCTGAGTTCAATCCATTGCTGATAGAAGAGGTACATTAGAATGGACAGAACAAGGGACTTGAGACCAAAAGGACATGTGATTAGATCCAGTGCCTCCACACACTAGCTGCACAAGACTCTGGGTTAGTTACTTAACTTCTCTGTTCCTCCGTTTCCTCATCTGTCAAATGAGGCCACTGGATTCCACATTGGGCTATTGTGAGGATTAAATATATCAATAGAATCATAATGTTATGTAATATGCTCAGAATGGTGCTTGTTATTTTGTAGGCTCTAAATAAACAGTGGTAAGGACTATTAGAACAGTGGCTGCCTTTCCACTGCACCAATATCAAACCAATAGAGCATCTTCTATGTACTATTAATATTAGCTGTTAAAAAGTGGGATGGGAGTCTCCAGGAAAAATCCACCCAGTGTGCAAGCTCCTGTCCATGAAGTCCACTTAAAAACTTCCAGCTATGTGGGAAGCTGCATGCTCAATGTTCTGTTTCATGACATAAATGAATCAAAGGTTGAAACTATGTGTGCAGCCCTGTCATTTTACTAAAACTTTCTCTGATAGCATGTTGTATGTGTTCACAGCCACAAACAGTTTAATTTCATAACCTGAATAAGCTTTTTATAGAAATAAAAGGACAGCTTTATGCATCTACTGCAAGATCTAAGATAACCTCTGATTTCTACCTTCTAGAAAAGAAACCTTTTCTTCCTAAGGAAACTAAGAAAGCTAATTTAATGCACTTACTACCTGGCATGGGAGGGGACCTCATTTAGAGCGCTCATGGCTGTGAAGAAATAGAACAGCACAGATGACAAGAATTACACCAAGAAAACCCACTGGATTCCTGATACTATAGCTTTAATTTTGCCCTTTTCCTAAAATTACAATTACAATTTTTTACTTTGAAGATTAAGAGTATACATATTTAATGCTGTGCCACAAGAATCAGACAGTGTTAAGTTGTTATCTTTTACATGAGTCAAAATTTCAAAATTTACTAAATTTTTAAATTTTATGGATGTGATGACTAATGTTATGGACTTCTATGATACATGTTCAGATCCTTGTAAAATCAGAACAGCCTTTCATTCCAACACACTGGGCCTTTTCTAAGTGCAAGGCCATGTGCTGGGTGGAGAGAGGAGACTGAAACCTCAGTTCCAGCCCTGAGCAGGAGGCTCTGTCATGTTATGTTCATGGATAATTCTGGGGTAAGGTAGAAAGTGACAAGTGACACACAGAGGCTCAAACAGTGTGCTTTGGGAGTTCAGCGAAGGAAAAGGATTTCTAGTTATAAAGAGTCAGAGCCCTTTCATGGCAAATGAATGACTTAAACTCTGCTGGAAAGGACTGAGATGTTGGAAGGTGTAAACTTTTCAATCACAAGGACAACCACTATTAGGAGACATATGTAAAACTTTAGATAAAAAAAAAAATAAAAAAAGAAAAAAAGAAGAAAAAAAAGAATATCTGTCATCTTTAACAGTGGTATGAAAGCCTACATTTTTTGGGGAGGGAGAGAGAGATAAATGTCACTGAATGAGAGGAACATTGATTGGTATCTCCTCTATGCACCCCCACTAGGGACTGACCCACAATCTGGATATGTGCCCTGGCCAGGAATTGAACGGGCTACTTTTCTGTGCATGGGAAGATGTTCCAACCAACTGAGCCATGCCAGCCAGGGTGGTCTACAGACATTTTGTAGATACAATCACCTTCTAACATATCACAAAATCCACTCTTTTATTTATGATGTTAATGCTTCTTGTCTGTTAGATAATCAGAGCAGAGAGGATGGGATTTGGTCTGAGGTACCCCAGGCACTTCTACCAGGGCCTGGATTGTAGAGGAGTTTTTGAAGGAAATAGAAGGGGGGAAAAAAGCCATATATATGCAAAGAATTCCCCCAATTCACCTCTCCAGAAACAAATGAAATAAAATGTGAGATGATGTCAGTGAACTGCTATATACATATTCCAGCTCCTTTGGGAAGGACCCAAATAACTTGGCTGGCTACTGACAAGGAATTAAGTCATTTGAAAATATCCTATTTAATAAAAGAGTAATATGCAAATTGACTGTTACACCAAGACACAAGATGGCCGTCCCCATGTGGTCAAAGATGGCTGCCCCATGTGGACACAAGATGGCTGCCGCAGGGGATGGCAGTTATGGGAATTTAGGGGTGACCAGGCCAACAGAGGAAGGCAGTTAGGGGTAACCAGGATAGCATAGGAAGGCAATTGGGGGAGACCAGGCCTGCAGGGGAGGGCAGTTGGGGGTACCAGGCCTGCAGGGGAGAGTAGTTGAGGGGGGGAGGCCTACAGGGGAGGACTTTTGCGGGGGAACCCAGGCCTGCAGGGGAGGGCAGTTGTCAGCAATCAGGCCAGCAGGGAGGGCAGTTAGGGGTTATCGGCCTAGCAGAAGAGGGCAGTTGGGGGAGACCAGGCCTGTAGGGGAGGGCAGCTGGGGGGGAAGCAGAACTACAGGGGAAGGCAGTTGTGTGTGTGTGTGGGGGGGGCAGGCCTGCAGGGGAGGGCAGTTGAGAGTTAGCAGTCCTGGGTTGTGTGAGGGATGTCCGACTGCCTGTTTAGGCCCGATCCCACTGGGATCAAACATAAATAAGTGGTTGGACATCCCTCAAGGGGTTCCAGATTGGAGAGGGTGTAGGCTGGGCTGAGGGACCCCTCTCCTCCATGCATGAATTTCATGCACCAGGTCTCTAGAGGGTAATAAAAATCTCACCACAGGGTTTTAAATAGTAAATACAGAAAAAAAAAAAGAGCTATTATAACCACCTTTAAAAAAAAACACACCACATTATTTCTAAAATGTTATTCATCATAAACCAAAATTTTCAAAAGTCAATTCTTGAAGAAAACCTGCTTGCAACTCATCATATGAGTTTCCTTTCTTGTTAAACTTGCCATACTACTTATTTCCTCTATCCTCAAGTTCAGACTCTCTCCTCTACTAGTTTCTCCCACTCAGTAATAAACTTGCTAAAATAAAACTTGTTCATTCTCTTACTCTGCATCCCCCATAGCAGCACCCTCCCTCTTTCTTTCTTTCTCAGCCACACAGGTGAGATCTGGCTCCTGCTTCTGTTTCCAAGGAAACTACTGACAGTAATTAATGAATTGAGAAATCCAGAGAATAATTTTAGATCTTATCTTTTGGGATCTCTCTATTTCATTCAAGGCTGTGGACTGTTCACTCCCTCTTCATAAATCTTCCTTCTCCAGGTTTCCACTAAAAAACTTAGACAGTGTGCCTAGGTATTCTCTCTCAATGCGCCTCCATGCCCTCCCTCACCCTTCCTTCCTTGACCCAGTGCTTGGAAATTGGGTGTCCAGGTTCTTTCTCTCACTCTGGGCTCTGTCCAAACACAATCTCATCTGCTCCCTTGGTTCCAAATCCTTCTATTCCTCCACGAGGTGCTATGCTGGCCTCCCCTTGACACTGGTCTGTCTATACAGAGACCTACACTCAGTATCCCAAGTTGAGCTTATGTTCCCCACTTCACCTTAAACCTTCTGTCCTCCCTGAATGGCTCTCAGGATGGGGTCATCACCACTGGCCCCCAGATTCACACAGGCACTCTCTTTTGTGTGCTCCACCCAGGGTTCATCATCCTGGTCTCTCCTCTCCACTTGCTCTGGGCTGTCTTAGTTCCATCTTTCATAACTTCCTCCTTGGATGACTGTCATAGTTTCTCAACTGGTATCTCTCTAGACTGCATGTCCTCTACTGTTCCCTCCACACTGTAGCTTGTCTTTCTAAAATGCATTCTTGTTTGAAACTGTTCAGTGGCTTTCAAAACCCAAGCACCTTGCCTGGATGCTCTCCCTGATGTACACAGGGCTCTGAGGGGTTTCAAGAAGGACATGGAGATCACTGGCCCAAACAGTCCTTAGGGAGCAATACAAGGCCTTCCAAGATTTGACTCCTGCTTCTCTCTGTCCATAAGTTTCCCCTGTCCCTGTATATATTATGTTAGCCAATTGACCACTATTGAGTCTCTCAAATACAACCTGCTATTTGACACCTCTGAGTTCAAGCGTACATTTCATTGGTCTGTAATGGCTACCTGCTTACCCACATAATGTCAACTATTTGACTGCTTTGAAAATTTATACTTCTTTTGAACTGCAGCTCAGACATCACATTCTCTGCGAAGTCTTTCCTGATGTTCCTGGCCCAATAACTGACCACGTCTTCATTTCCCAGCAGAATGTGCTTTATTTATTGCAGTTTCTGCACTGTACCATAGCCATATAATTGTAAGCCTTATTTTATTACTAGATTATGATGAACCTTTGATAGGAGAGACT
Organism: Pipistrellus kuhlii; assembly: GCF_014108245.1. Taxonomy (NCBI): domain Eukaryota; kingdom Metazoa; phylum Chordata; class Mammalia; order Chiroptera; family Vespertilionidae; genus Pipistrellus; species Pipistrellus kuhlii. Next base: position 90,610,478 of record NW_023425529.1, on the reverse strand, counting down.
GCTTTATTTACCACTGTATTCTGAAGACCCATGAACAGTACCTGTTGGCTGAAGTAAATAAAAATAAAATTTACTTTTTGAAGGAGAGAATTAATTTATTGAAAAAGATTTTCTTGGGTGAAGAGATTAATCAAATAGCATATATGCATAGCCTGTGGATACAGACAACAGTGTGGTGATGGGCAGAGGGAGGGGGTGGAGGCTGTGTGAAGGTAGGCAAAGGAGGGGAAAATGGGGACATTTGTAAGAGAGTCAATGATAAAAAAGGCTTTTCTTGAGTCTCTCCCACGCGCCCCCCCTTTCGTGCCCCCCCCCCCCCACTGTTTTAGGCCCGCTGAGAGGATGTCGCTCACTCTGTCTCAGGTAGATAGAGAGGTTTTGCAAAGTAGTAGATTTTAAATAGATCTTAAGGATGATTGTGAATTAGGGAGAGGGCCATTTCCAGCATGAACAGAAGCAAGGATTAACTGAGAATGAAATAAAGGTTTACTGGGTAAAAGACAGAAAGCAAGTTTGGAACAGAAGTCTTATAGGTGAAGGTGTTCCAATTTTATAGCACTGGCTTTGGGGAAAAATGTCTCAATTTAATTCCGACTTGTCTGCTTCCTTCATTATATGGTTTTGAGCAAATTACTGAACATCTCTAAGCATTAGCTTCTCATCTGTAAAACAGAAATGATGATTCCAATGGTAGTGGTGATGTGACAATCCCATGTCAGGACTGGACTAATATCTTGATTATTACTAGCTCATTACCTCATAAAAATTACCTGTGAGGTAATTTTTCTTGCAGACAAAGAAACCAAGTTTAGAGGCTCTGTGACTTGCCTGTGGTCCAGCAGCTAGTGCATGGCCGGGCCAGTGATTAACCCAGGCTGCCTGACTCAACAGCTTCCCTTCTAAACTCTACTCCTGGGGTGTAAGATTAAATTATAAGTGAAATGTATATAAAGTGCCTAGCACAGACCCTGGCACTTTATATACATTTATAACCACTCAATAGATAGAAGCTGTTATTAGCAATATTTAGGACAACTGGGCAGACACATTTGAGTTAGGAAGTGCTGTATGGATTTAGTTTTGCTTTGCAGGTGGGTGGCAGTCAGGGGTGTTACAGCTGGGGCAGGACTCATGAGGGTTTGGACTAAGGCAGTGGAGAGGGAGACAAAGGAGATGAATTCAAGATACCAAAGTCAGCCTCCCCTCAAGGTACTCTGTGTGCTCAGGCAAAACTTAATTGACCAATACAATTTTTAAATATAGGTTTATAAAAAATTTATTCATAAAGATTACTTGCAAAGATGTGCCAAGTATAAAACTCTCAACAATTCATATATGTAGCAACATACAAGGTACAAATCAACTTTACTGTTGCCACCAGCAAACATTTTGCAGCAATTATATATATTAGAAGTTATACCACCCATATTTCGTTTCTTTAGAAAATTTTACATAGACAATCTTGTTTGTAAAAACATGATTAATCTAAGCATCTTTACATTTGTCCCATGTTTATTTATACCTACACTGTTTTAGATAAACAGATACTTTTACATTTAAAGACATTCTAAAATTTACTTTTGTATGTAATTGGACTTAATCCATAATAATTTTGATCTATAAATTTAGCACCAATAAATATGACTCTAAATTGGCATTAAAATTTAAAAAGCAAGATTAATTAGAGCAGAAAAGATCACGTGTCATCACTGATTATTTCTGGTACCTGAGAAGAGCGGGAGAGTGAGCTCGGGGTACATCCTGGCCAGTTCGCATGACAAGAGGGCTAGTGACATGCTGTAGAGGGGTGGCAATGGGCCATGGGTTCCATAGAGAATACTGCCAGGTCTTTGTTCGGCTACTTTCTTTGAGTAAACAAAAAGCTTTGCTTCAAGGATCTATAAAGAGGTAAGAAAGTAAGAAACAATACAGAAAAATATTGGCTATTTAATAAAGGTACAAAGTAAACTAATAAATATAATAGTATTCAATATAGTAGTATTTAATATAGTTATATTTAGTGGATAGCATGAATTAATTCCTATTTATAGTGAAATGCACACGTGACATAAATAAATGCATATCAAGAAGTAGCAACCCAGGGATCAACCCCCATTTCTATTTTCTGTGCCCAAGCGTGGATGTTTCTATGTCAGTAAATGGTACATGCCTGCATGAGCTGCATGGAGATTTCGTAGGTCTCTCTGTTGGTGTCAGAGGCCTTAAACAGAACAAGGTTTAGCAATATCACTATGTCGAAGGGATAGTTCCTAAAAAACACACAAAAACACACACACCAAAAAGCACAGTTAATAAAACTGCCTGACTAGTAATCTTAATAAGCCAATTACCTCTCAAATCCTAGAAGGCACATTGACCTCAGTCACACTTATTAATGACATCCCATGCCCATTTGGCAATTGTTTTGCCTCCTTTTTTTTTAAAATATATTTTATTTATTTTATACAGAGAGGAAGGGAGAGAGATAGAGAGTTAGAAACATCGATGAGAGAGAGTCATCGATCAGCTGCCTCTTGCACACCCCCTACTGGGGATATGCCCGCAACCAAGGTATATGCCCTTGACTGGAATCGAACCCAGGACCTTTCAATCCCCAAGCCGACACTCTATCCCTTGAGCCAAACCAGTTTCGGCGAAGTTTATTCTTAATAGATAGAAATGACGAAAAACAAAATACATTCTGGAGAAATATAATTTTTCAAAAAAATGTTATTTTGGTAATATTCCATAGATCCAAGTATTCTTTTGTAATGTTAACATAAAAAAATAAAATGATGAAAAAATCAGTTTATATTCAATTGCTAAAATTTTATGGAGATTAAAATATATAATAAAAATACTGCTAAGATTATGGAAAATGCAAGTTTTAGACATGAAATGTTATCTACTATCTTTAAAAGAAAAATAAAAATTTTGAAGAGAAACTTATATCTAAAAAGCAGGGTTATTTTACATTTACTGAAAGTAGCTGTCTTTTAAAATTCTGTTCTTATTAATTTAGAACAAAATAGGTTGGAGTTTAAAACTAGCTCACTTTTATTTTATGTGTAATAAGTTGAAATTTATAATAAATTCACTTTTATTCCCTTCTTTGGATACCTGAAGACAGACATTTAATTAATTAATTAATTAAAAAAATTATTAATTGAGAGAGAGAGAGAGAGGGAGAGAGAGAGAGAGATATTTGTTGTTCCACTTATTTATGCATTCATTTGTTGATTGTTCCCTGACTGGGAATCAAACTCATAACCTTTAAATCTGCCTGCAACTGTGGCATATCTGGATGACATTCAAACCAACTGACCTACCTGGACAGAGAATCAATATAGCCATTCAAAATGCAACAATTTATTGAACAGGAAAATAGGCAATCTATATGAGTCTTTTCAAAAATATACTTCAGCTGCCTTCTTTCAAGTTCTTACATATGAGCTTTTCTTTTTGGAAAAAGCTCATGCAATTTGGTTATCTTTATTAACCCTTGTATCATAGTTATGAAATTTAAAATACTATAGTTCTGAATGTTTTTGCCGAATGACTAATTTATATAACAAGGACAGTGGTTTTAAAAGTGTGGTCTGTGGAACCTGGGTGCCACATTTCTTTCCTTTTCTTCCCTTCTGAAGTTTTGAACAAGGTGGATTTAACTTTTTGAAGGGTGCTTTTTGGGTTTAGTTTGGTCTAAAGATGGCTGAAAGGCTTACTGCTCATATCTCTCACAAGCAGTTCTAGAAACTCCTTTAATATATACATTAAGTTTATATATATATATATATATATATATTCCTTTAATATATATATTTGATGGCCTCCACCAATTCTTTTACTTATTTTTAAAAATTAATTTCTTTATTGATTAAGGTATCACATATTTGTCGTCAACTCCCATTCCAATCCTCCCCCCCACTCATGCCCCCTCCCCCCAGTGTCCTTGACCACCGGTTAGGTTCATATGTGTGCACATAAGTCCTTTGGTTGATCTCTTCCTTTTATCCCCACCCTCCCTTTGAGGTCCAACAGTCTGGCCCCTTATCTCTGGGTCCGTTCTTATACATTAGTCTATGTTGTTCACCATTTCCCCTAGATGAGTGAGATCAGGTCCTACTGGAAATATTCTTGATCATTTTCAAATGTTGTTCTAATGTTTCACTATGAATTTCACTATGAATTAAAAGAAGGGGGCTATAATGACAAACCACTCTCCTGGGAGAATACAAAAAATCAATGTAGCTGTACATTGGGTGTGGTTTTTCTGGCATTTTGTATTCCCATAGCATTTACTATGCTTGATTAATTGTAAAAGCTGTAAACTCTCAGTTATTCATATCATGAAGAACAACCCTAATTGAATTTTCCACTGACCAGTAACCCCTGCTTACGAGAATCCATACCTGCTTCCACATACAGTTGCTATGGCTTTGAAGCAGCCAGATGCAAGTTGGTAGGAACCTGTGTAGCATCGGTCAATTGCCCAATTAAAAAGATTTATTTGGTCAGGATTAAGTTCCAAGAGTAAGACGACAACTTCACAGCCAAGTTGATGAACCTGAATACACAGAAGAAAGCAATTATTCATGTTTAATGAAAGGTTATTCCAGGGAAAGACACAAAATCAAGCTTAGTCAATATCGAATGGGGTAAAATAAAGTGGAGACTAAGCATTCATCTTGATTAATTTTTATTTCAAATTTTTCCTCTTTAAGAGGGAGTGATTGAAATTGAATACTGAAATAAATGCTTTTCTGCATCTATTGAGATGACCATATAATATTTCTTTCTTGAGACACTAAATATTAATGCAATTAACATACTAATGAATTGATGGACATTAAACTAATCAAGTAGGTCTTAAATAATCACAACTTGGTTACGATGAATCATCTTTTTTTAATATATCACTGAATTCAGTTTTCTTATAATTTGTTTAAAGTTTTTATTCCTATGCTCATGAATGAAATTGCCTTTTAATATTATTTCTTGTTAAATCCTTGCCAGGTTTTAGTATTAAGGTCACGCTGGTCTGCTAAAACATGTTGGAATGTATTTTCTCTTGAGCTGTTTTCTCTTTAAGGATTTATATCAAATCAATACAATTTGTTCCTTAAATGTTGACTTCATCAGTAAAGCCATCTGTTCTTAAAGTTTTGTGGTTTTTGTTTTTGTTTTTTGTGGAAAGTCCAATTGCAGATTAAATTTCTTTATTACTTATATAACAGATTTTCTTTTCTTCTGGTATTGTGTTTTTCTAGGAATTTGGCTCTTTTATCTAAATTTTCAAGTTTACTGGCACAAAGGTGTTCATATGTTCTCATTTATTTTAAATATTTTAACTATTGTAGTGATGGTCCTTTACATTTATGATGCTAATGACATGTGCATTCTTTCTCTTTCTTGATAAGACTTGTCATTGATTTATTAATTAAAAAGTATATTTTTATTGATTTTTTTACACAGAGGAAGGGAAAGGACAGAGAGTTAAAAACATCAATGTGTAAGAAACATCAATCAGCAGCCTCCTGCACACCCCCTACTGGGGATGTGCCTGCAACCGAGGTACATGCCCTTGACCGGAATCAAACCTGGGACCCTTCAGTACAAAGGTCGATGCTCTATCCTCTGAACCAAACAGTTAGGGTTTGGATTTATTAATTTTATTAGTTTTTTAAAACAAATTCAACTTTTGGTTTAAATTAATTATTTCTCTTTGATTAATTTCTGCTCTTATTCTTAGTCCTTCATTTTGCTCGATTGAGTTTGAAGTTATTATTTTTCCAACACCTTGAGATGGATGCTTAGGTCATTATCAGCCTTTTTTTCTATTATATGCACTTAAAACTAGAAATTTCTGTCTAAGCAAGACTTTATTTATAATCCACAAGTTTAGTATGTAGTGCTTTCATTATTCTTCAGTTAAAAATATTTTCCATTCTCTCATTTATTCTTTCACTCACTGGTTATTTAGAACAGTGTGCCTTAATTATGTATTTACTAGAGGCCTGGTGCATGAAATTTGTGCACTCCTGGGGGTCCCTCAACCTGGCCTGTGCCCTCTTGCAGTCCGGGCACTCTTGGGGGATGTCCAACTACTGGCAGTCAGACATCCTTAGTGATGCTGCAGTAAGACATCCTTAGTGCTGCTGTAGAGGTAGGAGAGGCTCCCACCACTGCTGCTGTGCTTGCCAACTGTGAGCCCAGTTCAGGGCTTCTGGCTGAGCCACTAACCACAAGGGGGGCAGCTCCTGCATTGAGCATCTGCCCCCTGGTGGTCAGTGTGTGTCATAGCAACTGGTTGTCCCACCATTTGGTCAATTTGCATATTAGCCTTTTATTATATAGGATGGGAAAGACTAACAGAGGTTAGAGGGGAGGGTGATTAACATAGACAAAAGTATGGTGATGGCCAGAGGTTGGGGGCTGGATGGAGGAGAGTAAAGGAGGGAAAAATTGAAGACATCTATAATAGTGTCAACAATAGAATAAAAACAACAATGGTATACCACTACACTACACACCTATTAGGAAAACAAAAGATACATTATGAACTATGTATTTATTACTTTGATAAAATTAAAAAATTTAAAAAGAAAGGATTTTGTCCAGAAAGGAGTGTTGTTGAAATGTTTTTATTTTTATAGTAAAGCTAAGGAAGCTTCAGAGCCCTTGTGAGGGCTGAATTTGTTCTGGGGGAGAGAGCAAGCAAGTTGCAACCAGTAGCATTTTGGATAACTTGCCTGAAACAATTTAAAAGAGAAGGGTACAGATTCCCCAAGCCTACAGTTATTTGTAATTTATTTTCTTATTCTATTGTAAATAAAGTCATTTTTGAACCTTATTAAAAAAAATCCTGCCTGCCATGCCCTCCCCCCCTCAAATTAGTCTTTATGGTTCAGTAAACTTTAGGCCTCACAAAACCTCTGTTAGTCCCTGAGGGTTAGGTTACCTAAAGGAGTTTGGATTCATTCATTATATTTATTTGCTCCTTTTAATTCTTGTTCTAGGAAGAGTGAGGACAGTTTTTTATTCAGTAATTTTTATAATAAGAATTGTATTGGAACCTGCTCCTTCTTTGGCTGTTTACAGGTTTACCTTACCGGGAACTCACAGAAACTTAAGCCCTTTGAGGATAGGGACAGAGCTGTATTGAGATTCTATAATACAGGCACAAAGTTAATACAACCTTTATGAATATTTGTTGAAGAAACAGATACATTTCAGTGCCATGAGGCATTACATTTCTTTCTGCTCCATCTCTTTATTGAGACTTTTGTGCAAAGCATAAGGCTGAGGGGATGAGCAGGTAGAGTGGAGTAAGGTTGCTTTATCCAAACCCTAGATATCATACTTTAATTTTACATAGTAGATGCATTTCTGAATGACATTTTGAATTGGGTATATTAGATTTTGCTAATATCAACTCCCTTTACTCATAGAGATTGTTTTTTAATGATGTTTAAATATTTCGTACTATAAGGTGCAAAATATTTTGCTTATTTCAAGAATCTTTGTGTATTCTTTCTGTAGTAAAGTGAATTATCAACATGGTAAGTCTATTTGGGGGGTCTGCTTAAAATGGGGCACACCAGTACTAAATTTGGTTCTAACAATAACTAATTCTCACACCATGTGTGCAGTTAGATGGCCGTTGGACATAACCATTTCATTTGGTCCCTTTGCTCCCACAGCACCTGCTTCAACCAGAGGCAGTGTCTTGACCTCCATGACCGCTCTGTCATGGCGACCGCGGGGTGTCTACTGCCTGAAGCCTTGGTAGTCAGCCGGGCACTGACCCTCCCAAGATGGCAGCAACCCGGAGGAATGTGTGTCAGGGGCGGGGTCCTGTGGGCAGAGGTGGGACAGGAGACACAGGGAAGCTGCCAGTGCGAGTCCACCAGGTTCAGCTGGCCTGCAGGAAAGCTCTCCCTCCCCATCTCCTCTTCTCCCAGGCTGGCAGCTGGATGGCTGAGGGGAGTGCAGCCACTGGTGAGGCTAGGAGTGGGCTCGCAAGGGTGGGGATCCTGATGCAGTGGTCTTGGCCAGGTGGGCACTTCTTCCCTGGCTTTTGCAGGGTGTTGGGGGCAGGGCCTGGAAAGGAGGGAGGCTTCTCCCTCCCTCACTGTTGGGTGGGACATTGCAGGGGAGGGGCTGTGGATCCTTAGCTCAGACCCACCCTCCTAGGACTGGGTCATGGGATTAGGAGCTGCTGAGGTTGCCAGACCCTTGCGGGTGGGAAGGAGCATCTGGGCCTGCCCCGCAGTGAGTCCTTGGCTTGGGTGTCTGAGCAATGGGCAGTGGTGAGGCCGCAGAGTTGTGGAAGATAACAAAGCGCTGGCATCCGTGGCCTTGATGCTGGCGTGTAGGGATCTGAGAACCTGGCCGGGTGCTGGACATACCTCCCTGCCTGTGCCTGGCATGGGCTCCTCTGAGCCATCGGGGGCGGGGGGGGGGAGTATAAGGGGTGGCCCAGTGGATGATCTGTCACATGAGACCCCAGACCTGCCACACAAGGCAGGACCCCAGACCCTCCAAGCCAATGCGGGGGCAGGACCCCAGCATCCACCACACTGCCGCAGGGGCGGGATCCCAGGCCCTAGACTCACTGCACTGGCGAGACCCATCAATGCACATCCTAGTGACCAGTTGTTTGGTCACTAAGGCATTATGGCCACGTGCTTTTTATATATATAGATTATTGATCACTAGCATAATTCCACTGCGATTAGAGAACACAGTCCATATAACTTGAATAGAGTAAACTTTATGGAGACTTGCTTTATGGGATAGTTTATTGTCAACCTTGGTAAATGCGATATTTATCTGGATGCATCATAGTGTATTGTGACAACACTTAAACCTAATTCTGTGGTTGATGTTGGAAGATACTGTGAACAATGCTGAGACACTCAGTAACCTAGCTGAGGCAGATTACCCTATACATTGAGCGAGTAAGGATCTTTAGCTAATACTTACTCGTAAATCTTGACAAGCCAGAATGTTGTCAAGCCACTTATATAGGTAGCCATCTGGGGAAAGGCCCACGTTGTCAAACACAGGGCCGCAGCACAACACTGCTGACATTGCCTGATAACAAAACACAAAACACCTGGGAATGAAAACTGGAATGGTCTAATGGTATGCAACAGACTTTATAAAACATAACTACCAGAATTATAAATGATAAAGATCTTTTAAAGCAGTTATTTCCACAGATTTTTAAGTATTCCTTAGTAAAGTCAATAAAAAGTACCAGATTCCCAACTGGCTCATTTTAGAAGAGCTAAACTCATAAATTTAACTTCATGAAAAATATTTTATGATCATAACAAGCCTCTATCATGAAACAGTAAAACATTCAAAGCAAAATTCCATGTCACAGTTTTGAAAACAAACTCACCTTAAGTGAATTCAATTGAATTAATTCTGTTTAGAAGATAGAGCTTTTAAACTTTTGCTTTGACTATGGACTGAATCGAGAAACTTGACAAATATTTGACTAATGTACTAAATTGATAAACTATGAAAAACATGGAATAATTGTGTTTTTTTAATCAAAGATAAAAAAAATGAAAAATATAAACTTCAGTTCCTTTGAAGCTGAGGGGAGGAAGCAAGGGAAGGTGAGATCTTTATTAATTCTTTAATTAGCAAGTCCAGGTGACTATCAGAGCCATGATTTAAATGAGCTCCATTGAGACAATTGTCAACCTGAAAGTCAGCATGATAGTTTAAATTAGACTGGGAATGATGTTTCCGAAATTTTTGAACAGTCCTAGTAGTGTGAAAATTTATTGATTTCTGGGAATCTTCTAGTATAAGAAGATAAAAATGGAAATGGCAGATTTTGAACTTGAGGATATATATATATTAAATATCTATCTATCTATCTATCTATCTATCTATCTATCTATCTATCTATCTATCATCTATATAATAGAGAAATATGCTAATTAATTGGGACACCATAACGGGTCAACCAGACAGGAGGAGGTTGAGTGTGCAGCGTTGGGGGTGGGGCATCAGGGTCCTCTGCGTGCCTGTGCTGGGGAGGGCCTGATCAGCAGTGGCCGTGGCTGCTTCAAGGGCCAGAGAAGGAGGCAGGGCCAGACTGGTGACTCGAAGGTGGGTGGTGCTGCACGATTTCAAATTGCATGCTGGGTTCCTAATACACACACAAACAAACACACACACACACACACACACACACACACACGATGCCCCCCAAAATCAATGCACACTTTAACATCTGATAGCTCAATTTTTTTAGGGGTAACACCATACACACACACACACACACACACACACACACACACACAGACACACACACCTCATTATAATCTTGCTTTATGGGATAGTTTTTTATGGGACTTTTTTTTAGGTTGAAAGTTTATTAACAAGGAAGCTATTTTAAGGGTTTATCCCTTACGAAAATTATGTGGTTCTATGGGAGAAAAAAGAGAACCTAGGAAATACTTTCAACATAAAGATTAAATAAAATTATTAAAAACTAAAACAAACAAAACAAAAAGAATGTGGTTCTTATATAGAAGACACAATGATTAAAGTGGAAGCTTGGATAAGTTTTGCACCTAGAAATTATGAGGCCAATTGGAATAATTGCATTTCTATACACAACTATCAATCTTTTATGTGTGTTCATTTTGGAATTTTTAAGGTCAGCTCATGTATTTATTTGATTTTTTTGCAAGTATACTTAGATTCTGCCATATCATATGAAATAATATTATTTATTTCAACCTAATTTAAGGCAAGTTACCAGTTTAAGGATCTCACCATGGATCTCACAAGAATCATCATGAGGCAAAGGTGACCTACCTTTAAGGCACAATACTGGTATCTTGTGATCTGATGGTTCCTGTCACTATAGCGATCCAGAGGCGTGAACATAATGCTGAAGGGCCCTGCCCACTGGCTGAACAAGATGAAAAGATGGTGCCTCAGGCTTTGCTGGGGGAAGAGAAATCTCCTGTGGTGAACTAGAGAGAAAAATGCAGTTAACAGTTTCCGAGAATAAAAAATATAGTGAATACAATTTATGTCACTATAAGTGACATAAGTTTTGGAGAAATGTTTAATTTCTTAACTCCAGGTTCCTTTTTCAAAGTGTTGAAAAAGTTAAGCAGAATTTTCTTTCTAAGTGTGCATCCTTTCTCACTAGCATGTTGTCAGAGCAGGAAGCAGAGACAAAAGATGACTCACACACTGTTTTCTATTCAATATCTAGAGAACTTTCCAACACATTCCAATCAGCTGCTTACATAGACAATGTTCCCTTGACTGCTGCCAGTCTTTAGGAAAAATTATGAAGTATATTGTATAAACAATTTTAAACAAATATACTTTAGCTGAAGAGATCAGCTCACATCTTACTTTAAAGTCATCAAAATGAGGAAGATTGGTTATACAACATATAAGTTATGAAAAAGTAGAAATAGTTGAGGGGAGTTTTTTGTAATTATGTCACGTGCTTTTAATGACAGTCAGCCATTCATTTTTACCCTGAACTGGCCTTGTAGTAAAGTTTAGATATCAGCATGATTTCTTCAACTTTGTTCTTCTTCCTCAAGATTGCTGTGGCTATACAGGCTCTTTTGTGGTTCTATATAAATTTTTGGAATATTGGTTCCAATTCTGTAGAATATTCCATTAGTAACTTGATTGGAATTGTGTGGAGTCTATAGCTTGCTTTGGGTAGTATCAACATTTTAATGATATTACTTCTTCCTATCCATCAGCATGGCATACAGTTCCACTTATTTATGTCTTCTTCACTTTCATTCTTTAGTGTCTTATAACTTTTGGAGTACAGGTCTTTTACACTCTTGGTTAAATTTATTCCTAGATTATTGTTTTTTTAATGCAATTGTAAATGGGATTGTTTGATTAGTTTCCATTTCTGATACTTCATAATTGGTGTATAGAAATGCAACTGATTTCTGGATGTTTATTTTGTATCCTGCTACTTTACTAAACTAATTTATCAGATCTATTAGTTTTTTGGTGCAATATTAGGTTCTTTATGTACAGTTTCATGTCATATGCAAATAATGACAGTTTTACGTCTTCTTCTCCAACTTGGATGCCTTTATTTCTTTTTTTTTTTTAAACATTTTTTAAAATATATTTTATTGAGATTTTACAGAGAGGAGGAAGAGAGAGAGATAGAGAGCTAGAAATGTCGATGAGAGAGAAACATCGACCAGCTGCTTATTGCACACCCCCTACCGGGGATGTGCCCACAATCAATGTACATGCCCCTGACCAGAATCGAACCTGGGACCTTTCAGTCCGAAGACCGATGCTCTACCACTGAGCCAAACCGGTTTCGGCTGGATGCCTTTTATTTCTTCCTCTTGTCTGACTAATTGCTGTGGCTAGGAATTCCAGTACTATGTTGACTAAGAGTGGTGAGAGTGGACATTTCTATCTTGTACTCAGTCTTAAGGGAAAAGTTTTTTGTTTTTCTCATTGAATTTTATATTGGCTGTAGGTTTGTCCTATATATCTTTTATTATATTGAAGTATGTTCCCTGTATTTCCATGTTGCTGAGAATTTTTATTGCAAACTAGAGACCTGGTGCATGAAAGTTTGTGTGCTGGTGGGGGGTGGGAGGGCTCCCTTAGCTTGGGTTGAGCCCTCTTGTAGTCTGGGACTCTGGGGGGTTTGTCCACTGCTGGCTTAGGCCTGCTCTCCAGGGGACTGGGCCTCAGCTGGCAGTCAAACATCCCTCTGGCAGCCTGGAAGCCCTCGGGGGATGTCCAACTAACAGCTTAGGCTGTGGGGAGCAGGCCTAAGCTGTTAGTCGGGCATCCTTAGTGTTGCCACAGAGGCAGAAGAGGCTCCCGCTACCACTACTGTGCTGGACAGCCATGAGCCGGCTTCTGGCTGAGTGGTGCTCCCCCTATGGAAGTGCACTGACCACCAGGGGGCAGCTCCTGCATTGAGCATCTTTCCCCTGGTGGCCAATGCACATCATAGCAGTCGGTTGTTCCGCCATTAGGGTCAATTTGCAATTACCATTTTATTATATAGGATTTTATTAAATGCTTTATTCTACATCTAGTGATACAATCATGTATCCTTCATTTTGTTTATGTGGTATATTACATTTATTGATTTGTAGATATTGTTACCAACCATGCATCCTAGGAATAAATTCCACTTGATCATGGTGTATGATGTTTTCAAAGTATTGATGGATCCAGTTTGCTAATATTTTGTTGAGGATTTTAGCATCTGTGATATTGACCTATAATTTTATTTCTTTTTAGTGTCTTTATCTAGTTTTGGAATTAGGATAATGCTGGCCTCATAAAATAAGTGAGGGAGTCTTTCCTCTCTTGAATTTCTTAGAATATTTTAAAAAGGATAACTTTTAGTTCTTCTTTGAATGTTTGATAAAATTCTCCTATGAAGCCATCTGGTCCATGTCTTGTTTGTTGGGAGTTTTTTTTGACTACTGCTTTAATTCTACTAATTATAATCTGTCTATTCAGATTCTCTAGTCTTCCTGATTCAGTTTAGGAAAATTGTATATCTCTAGGAATTTATCCATTTTGTCCCAATTGTCCAATTTGTTAGCATACAGTTTTTCATAACATTTTCTTACAATACTTTCTATTTCTGTAGAGTCACTTGTTACTTCTCCCCTTTCATGTCTGATTTTATTTATTAGGATCCTCTCTCTTTTCTTCTTCATGAGTATGGTTAAAGGTTTATCAACCTTGTTTACCTTTTCAAAGACCCAGCTCTTGGCTTCATTGATCTTTTGTATTTTTTAAAGACTTTGCATTTATTTCTGTTCGGATCTTTATTATTTCTGTTCTTCTACTCACTTTGGAGTTTGCTAGCTTTCCTTTTCTAGTTCCTTTAAGTGTAAAGTTAAATTATTGTGTTGATATTTTTCTTGTTTCTTAAGGTAGGCCTGTAATGCTATGAATTTACCTCTTAGAACTGCTTTTGCTGTATACAATAGATTTTGGGCTCTTGTGTTCTCATTTTCATTTGTTTTAAGGTATCTTTTTTTAATTTTATTTCTTCTTTAATTTCATTCATTGTTTTGAAACATGTTATTTAGCTCCATGTGTTTGTGTGTTTTTCAGTTGTTTTCTTGTGATTGATTTCTGGTTTTATAGCATTATGGCCAGAGAAGATTCTTAATATGGTTTCAACTTCTTAAATTTACTGCGACTTATTTTTGTCTAATGTATAGTCTATCCTAGAAAATGTGCCATGTACACTTGAAACAAATGTATATTCTGCTGCCTTGGGGTGAAATGCTCCGAGGATATCAATGAAATCCATCTGATCTAGTGTGTCATTTAAGGCCACTGTTTCCTTGTTGATTTTTTTTTCTGTCTGGGAGATCTACCCATTGGTGTTACTGTGGTATTAAAGCCCCCTACTATGATTATATTATTATCTATCTCTCCCTTTAGGTCTATCAAGATTTGTTTTATATATTTAGATGTTCCTATCTTGGGTGCATAAATATTTACAAGGGTTATATCATCTTGTTGGATTGTTCTCTTTATCATTACATATTGTCCTTTTTGTGCTCTTATTATAGCCTTTGTTTTAAAGTTTAGTTTGTCATATATAAGTCTTGCTACTCCAGTTCATTGTTCATTTCCATTTGCATGAAATATATTTTTCTATTCTTTCATTTTTACTCGGTATATCTTTCATTCTGTGATGGATCTCTTGCAGAGTCCAAATATATAGATTTTTTTTTTGTAATCCATTTAGCTACCCTATGTCTTTTGATTGAAGCATTAAAGCCATTTACATTTATAGTGATTATTAATAGGTACATATTTAATGCTCTGCAGTAAAGTGAGGGAGCACAAATGTTTAATGAAATAAATATTTGAAATATATAATTAAAAAATAGAATTACTTAAATGGACTAAATGCTCCAATAAAAATACATAGGGTAGCAGAAAGGGGAAGAAAATAAGATCCATATATACTAGTATGCTGCCTACAAGAAAACCATTCAGATAGAAAGACATACAGATTAGAAGTAAAGGGATGAAAAAAGGTATTTCATGCAAAGGAAAACAAATAAAAGAAAGCTGGTGTATATTTCTACCAGGCAAATCAGACTTTAAAACATGTTCACAGATTAGCACAAGGATGAACAAAAATAAAGCACCTGTGAATTTATTCCCTCTGAATTTCTTCCCTGTTATGGAAGTCACTTAGGTTCATTTTCACATGGAAACCAAAATAAAGAATAGAAATAATGACAAATATAAAGCAAAGCTTAATTCCTATTGTTCCCTTTCCAACTCTGTGCTGAATTAACACAATCTATCCTCATGGTATATTTCCAAGTATTTCAAGACAAATAGCAACCCAACCCTGCATACAAGCCAGGAGGATTAGAGGGAAGCACTGTCCTGAGGAACAAAAGTTTTTCAAACATAAAGTATAAGTAACATACCTGGAACACATTGAATCAAGTTGGCGACCATGGCACTAAAATGTGCCCGGATATCTTTAAGAATTTCAACTTCTTTATCATTTTCAGCTTCTAGCAGCATGCGGGTCAGGTCTACATACTCTAGGAACAAAGCTCCAAGGGCTAAAGTATCCCGTTCTAAGGCTCCATTTGTGCTGGAATAAAGGAAAATAGAACTTTTAGATGCTTAGTTTTTATTTCAAAGTGGTACCTGCTTCATGGAAAATAAGATCCACTGTCATAGTGGACACACTACATTTGTTCTTGACCTATATGCAGCGTAAATAGATTAAGAACCCCCACAAGATTTTTGGACTTTTTCTGAGTAAAAAGTTAAAGGTAATATATTTTTAAAAAGAAAGGAAATAAAAAGAGATAAAAGTAGACCAGTGTGATAAGCAGAGATCAATTAGGAGAATTTTTACCTTACCTGTCACTTATTACACCAGCATCAGCCAGAAGTTCAAAAATTCGAAGTAACTGTAGTCTTAACAAGTCCCGCCGTTCTCGGCGCTTTTTGTTCTGTACAGAAAGAGGTGATACCACTTACAGACAGGAACGAGGCAATATGAGCTTTGCTTTAGGAAACTAGGTTAAAGAAAGGCCTAACCTAGTACTTTTCAATTTTCTAAACATAAAAGACAAAATGTATTTTTATTTTTTCCTAATCCTTCGAGACAATGTTTGCTATTACAGGTTGTAAGGGAAAGATCATTGAGGGGTGGGTAAGTATCTATATGGGGGAAATGTTCAGAGCAAGCCTCAGTTCCTAGATACCACAAGCACGTGTGGAAAGACCGGAGCATCTTAAGTCAAGTAGAAAAGAAGAGTGGACACTAATACTCCCACCAATCTGACCACGGAGCTCGTGTGTTCTTACTCAAACTGCTCAATTTTTGTTACTTCTTGCTTGATTCTTACTCCTATATGGGAAGCTCATTTTAGTCTTCTTTTATTTTTTATCCTGCTACATTATAAGTTAATCCATTTCAGAGTTCACTTTGGGGAAGATAATGTTGGGGAAAATGCTTTATATGCCAGACAAAACAAATAATATTTGTAACCATTCAACTCCCTGTAAAAAACAAGCAAACAAACTAAAAACCAAAATTCAATCAACTCAAACCTTCTTCAAATAAATGTGATAACTTAACATATATATGACTACTTAGGTTTTTTGTTTTCATAAATATAGGACATAAAATCTTTTAAAGTAGGAGCTATATTATACTAAGTATTCAAATACTGAAGAAATGAAAATAATAAAAGCTAAAATGTTAAGATTCAATATAAAAAGCATGCTGGGGAAACAATTTGATATGATTTAAATTCACACCACTGTCCAAATACACCAAATATCTTAATGATTTAGTTTCAAAATCTTACCTCGGGTCTTCGTTCCAGAGCTTCTTTCATTAATGGGTGAAGTTCTTCTACCAATTCCCTACAGAGGAAAAAGGTTAGCATTTTAAATATATTATTATTGACACCAAATTTGTCACCAAACATATCCATTCAATCCTAAATCACTTGGTTTTTACACTTTGCTTCTGACATCAAAATCTTTCCTGGCCTTCCCATTTCCCAGTCACATTGTGAACTATAGTTAGGTACTGGCCTATACTTTGTATTATTGGTATTAATCCCAGTTCTGTGAATATAATTTTGGCTCAATACATGTATTGACTTGGTTTTGATTTAACGTCTGAACAATTAAAAATATTTTGCAAGTACTTCAAGGCTATGGACTCGAAGATAAGTGAAACTGAGTTTCTACACAGAAATTTTCAGTCTAATTAGAGCATATGAGAAGGTGCAATACTATAGCACTGTCTTTGGGATCTGTGCTCAGGGAAATGACTGATAGTTGACTCTGACATGAAGTTTTTTTTGTAATTTCAGAGATAAATTCCTTAATTTAAACTATAAGACAAATATAAATATGGCAAGTACTATAGTAGTGAGGTTCTCATAAAAACCTTACCTCTTACATTGTAAAAATAAAAGTTTGATCATGTTAATATATATCTCATATTACATGTATATACTCCACCTGTCCCCATTATTTAGCCTGTTGGTGAGTATTTTGTTTATAACCTGATCCATATCTAAAAACCTTGTATTTTTCTGGTAGAATATTTTGTGCTAATAGAAATTGCTTTCCAGGGAAATCCAGGTAAACTCTATTGGATTCTGCACTGAGACATAGAAAGCCTGTGTTTTATTCCTGATTTTTTCAATATAAATGCTAGAATTTTTTACACCACAGACATGGAAATAATATTAATAGTCTCTTCCATCTAATAGCAGACATTAACCAAATATTTACTATGTGCATTTTTATATTTAACTCTCTTATTAAATCTGAGTCAGATCCTATAATTATACCAATTTTTATTTTTATTTTTTATTAGAGAGACACACTTTATTTTTACTGATTATAAAAATTTTACAGGGGAGGAAACGGAGGCCCAGATCTATATGGTTAGTAAGTTGCATAAGTTACTTCCCCTGAGGAACACTAAGATGAGATATGCAAAAGAGAGCCTCAGGTTCTTGGGGGAAAATGTTCAGAAATTTCAGGAATTGTTCTTATTATCTTCTTATAGTATTTTTATATGATGCTTTTTTAGTTTTAATAAATAAGTAATAAAACTCTAAGTGGCATTCAAGTAGTCAAAACTCACAATTACTTTTTAAATTCTTTTTTAAAAAATTCTTTATTGTTTAAAGTATTATATATATGTCTCTTTTACCCCCCATTGACCTTTCCCTAGCCACCCCCACCTCCAGCACATGCCTTCATCCCACTAGTATCTGTGTCCATTGGTTATGCTTACATGCATGGCTACAAGTCCTTTGATTGATCTCTTATCCCTCCACCCAAACCCTCTCGTGCTTTCCATCTGAAGTTTGATGGTCGTTTTTGATTCTGTCTCTAGATCTATTTTTATTCATCAGTTTTTGTTGTTCATTATATTACACTCACAATTTTTCTAAAGATAAACTCTGACTCTCTACATGAATAATGTAACTGATCTTTTTCAGTTGCCTCTAAGATGTCTCATTAATCTTTACTTTACAAATAGGGTTTTTCAGATGCTTGAAGTGTTCCCTTTTGTATCTGTGTGAAACCTATACAATTTAATTTGTCCTCGTAGGCTTTCCTACTTAGCTAAAGTCATCAGAGGCAGCCCGAATATGACATTTTATGATGACTCTTTCAAAGGTTAACTACTGCCTCAGATGGAATGATTATTTAATTAAAGCTGTGAAATGACTAAGAAATCTAGAAAGTGAGATATGATGATTCCACAAAGGCAGATAAAGTACCTTACAGAAATGTCCACTAGTGTAACAGGTCATCCCTAAGAAAGTTCTACCAATGCTTAATCTTTGAGAGTGTTGCATTATTGGCAGACACTCCTTATTGTGACATTAAAGCCTCTGGACAGTCTGCTTAACTGGACATTGACAAGGAAATTGTTTTTACAGTTATCTAAAACAAAGCTTGCAAGTGAGATAAAATCTGAGAGGTAAAATGAAAGTTGCAATGACAAAAAGCTAAACAAGAGGTAGCTGCAAGCAAAGTTTGTTTCATGCACATCAGTCAGGACACAGGAAACAGCGCCATGCCAGAAACTGCAGGTACTTGCCCATAGCAAACTCAGACTTGTGTTACAAACAGGAACTACGACAGCAGCAGCATGTATGAATTTACAACTTATTAAGACTAATGTACCTGAAAACAAGGGAATTTGTTCTTCCAAATCCTAAAACTAAGGACTCTGTGATCTCAATGCCCTCTAGTCTCATCAAAGGCACCAACTGCTTTAACAGAACTCCCACCGATGGGGTGCCCATGGCCTGAAACAAGTTAATTAAAAGAGAAAAAGAGGTCACATGGGAACAGATGCTTCCTTTAGTCAAACGGTGACTCCATTATAACAGTTTCAAAGTGTGAACCACTTCCCAAGGCACTGCCATCATTTCAGGAAAAATAAAACAACCCATATATTTGATACAGCACAATGAATGCATTTTTTATCTGAGACACAAATTAAAGAACTTTTAAATTATAATAGTCTTCTTACAAAAACAAATTAAATCTACAAAACTTATCATTAACAAGATAATTTAATCAAGGCACGGTTTTAAGGTAAAGACTTTTTGTGGAGTGACAGACATGCAGTGTGTAGGACATGAGTCAAACCTCAGGGCACTAATAAATACAAGTCCCAATGTTTTAAGAAAGTTTGCTCACCTCTCTTTATCTTCTTCTGTCCATTTGTCAGGCAGAAATTATAAATTATGCACATAAAAACTCAGTGGAATTTAGAAATGTTCAGGGTGAAAATCTGATTCTGTATACTCCAGATGGCAGGCACAGTACAATTTGCACTGTGAACTCTAGACAAACAAGCTAAAAAAAACCCTTACAGAATAATTCTTCTGAAGCATGTCATGTCACCTTGTTATCGTAGCTCACTGTACCATCAGGCGTGGTCGCCATTATTTCTGGAGTCGAAGCTCTTAAGTGTCCTGGGCTCATGATACTGGGTTTTGCAACTCCAAAGCAAAGAATGAGGTAGTTTCTCCACAAGGTCACATAGTTGTCTCCACTGCCGGCAGTGCTGGTTTTCTTGGCATTAATTGGGCTACTAGGAATATAGAGAAGTGAGCACTAGGTCAGGATTTTAAATATTATTCATTGAATAATGATCCTACAAAGTGCTCAAAGAGAGTTGAACAGCTATCTGTCAACTATTGTCTGGACAGGGAAGGTCACTACTGGATAGGAAGTTTTATGAACTATCATAACATTTTCACCAGTAAGGTCTGAGATTCTGTACTTAGACATTCATATTGATTATTATGAAAAGCAACAACAACAATAACAACAAAACTAGTTCTAAATGAGAGCTTTGAACCAGATTTTTATTCAATGTTAAGAATTCTATATTAGGAAGTTCAGAATCTAGA
This sequence comes from Pipistrellus kuhlii, assembly GCF_014108245.1. NCBI lineage: Eukaryota > Metazoa > Chordata > Mammalia > Chiroptera > Vespertilionidae > Pipistrellus > Pipistrellus kuhlii. The sequence continues at coordinate 90,589,992 of NW_023425529.1, read as the reverse complement.
GAAGATTATAATTATCTCAATCTCTGATATGAAATGAAAATGTAAGAGGGAAAATGGTGACGAGCAAAACAGAGGAAAGCACATAGATCCCTTACTTGGGGTCCACTAGAGGCATGACTGACTGGAGCCGAGTGAAGGCATATGGCCAGGCATAGCTGAGGGCTGTGGGACAATGCTTGGGCAAGTTCTCCTGTCGCAGGAAACTGAACAGGCAGAGGATCCAGGGGTCTTTGACAGACTGAGCGAATATCCAGACGTGGGATGGACTCTTCACATCATAATGGCTGTTGACCAGGACCGCATTCCATTCCACCAACCACTGAAGATCCACACTGTGGGTCAGTGGTAAGGTGGCCTGCAAGTGCAAGAGGGCAAGGAATCAACACAATACTGTAAACTCCACATCCTCCTCATAGCTTTTCCTGACCACCTCTGTAACCGGTCATGCAGTAACTCTGAAACCTCCTCCTACCACTACCATAGTAGTCATCACTGTTTCCTAGACTGGATGACAAGCAACCAAAGTACAGAGGTTAAGGACAAGGGTTGTACTTAGTATAGTTTTAATGTCATATAACACTGTGCATTGGTAAGCAGATGCTGCTCACTAAATATTTGTTGAACAAAGACATGACATTATTTAATTCAAACTAGACCAAAGATTTTCCATTTTAAAATTCTGAAAACTTATTAATCTCTAAGATTCATAAACGTGTTATATATATATATATATCCTAATTATAGGTATTAATAAATAATTTATTTATTACCTATTAATAAATATATTTATTAATAGGTAATAAATAAATAAATAAATAAATAAATTTAAAGCAATAATAATTACTTAGGGAGATGGCTGAGTTTAATTCCTTTTATGAAAGGCATTTTATTGATGACTTTTAAGGTAAGATATCTATATATACTTGTCCTATGTTATCAAGCCAAACATACATTCTAGAACCTTTTGAAAGATATCAAATCATGTAAGTTCTTATTCATTTTCTTTTAAGACCAGAAATCAAAATTTACAGAAGACCAAATTTCAAATAATACAGCTGCAGTACCAGGAAAGAAAATTGCCTTTATCTTTGTTAGGCATTTAACCCAATCCATTTTCTCAGCTGGGTCTAGGAGTTCCCGTGGGTCAGAGCACCCACTAGTGGCCTCGTTGGTTAATACACCATTGAGAAGAGATTCCAGCCCAGATTCTTCCCAAAGCCTATGACCAGAAAACCCCCAGACATCCCAAAGTGCTTCATTTATGACTTGGGGATTACAATGCTGCTCTCACTCCATCTTTATGTGAATGGGAGGTAAGAACACCTGGCACAAAGCAGCTACTGCCTGCCCTATCTCCCCTCCTGTGCATCTTCGTAACTGCAGAGTTGCTGCCCTAATTACCTTGGTTCAAGGTTTTGACTGAACAAAATCACATGAGCAAAATATAGCTTGCATGGAAATAAGATCTGTGTATAAAATAATAAAACTTGACTCTTCCATTTCAAGTTCAAACAATTTGAATTTCTAAAAGATGCAGTAGATGTGCACTGCATGGCTAACAGTTTTAGTATTATTATTATTGTCACAACCATAGCAAGAGCAAAGCTACTAAAAGATATAGATCTGGCCGAAACTGGTTTGGCTCAGCGGTAGAGCATCAGTCTGTGGACTGAAAGGTCCCAGGTTCGATTCCGGTCAAGGGCATGTACATTAGTTGCAGGCACATCCCAGGTAGGGGGTGTACAAGAGGCAGCTGGTCGATGTTTCTCTCTCATTGATGTTTCTAGCTCTCTATCTCTCTCCCTTTCTCTCTGTAAGAAAATCAATAAGATATATTAAAAAAAAAAGATATAGATCTGTTGAATTTCAGTTGGAAAAAGTCACATAAATTGTTAGATTTTCTAGTCACTCATAGCTATTTGTCAACTATGTTTGTATTAATTTATAGTTATTTGACAAGAATATGTGAGGGACATTGGCAGTGTGGATTCTGCATGCATTCAGGATGTGTCCTGTTCTCTTCAGCTTTGGAGCTGAAATTAGTCTAGGTTCCATGAATGCATTGTATAATTTGTAAAAAAAAAAAAACAAAAAAAAAAACAACACACCAGATAATTAAAATCAATTTCCATCTCTTTTCTACTTATTCATGAAAACTGAAGCTGCGGGAAAACCAAGATGGCAGCATAAGGCAAACACCTATACTGCTGCCTTGCACAACAATTTTAAAACTGCAACTGGAAAATAGAGTGGACATAGTCCAGAACCACCAGAAAGCTGGCTGAGTGGAAATTCTACAACTAGAAGGAAAGAGAAAAGGACACTGAAACTCAAAGGAGCTGTGGAGGTGTGGGAACTCATGTGCACGGAAAGTGCAGGCAGCTGAATATGCCCTGGCTTACTTGCAGTGCACGGAGAGGGCAGGCAGCAAACATGTGGCTAGCTTTCTCGTTCTGGAGGAAAACAAAACCTCCTGACTGCACTAAAATCCAGCTCCATGTGAGACTTTGGGTATCAGACTCATTCAGGGAGAAACTGGACTGTCTGGCAGTGGGCAAAACTTGAGAGCAGCCTTCTCTCAGAGGTGCATGCAGCCATGGCAGTGGGATACAGAGACACCGGGCCCTTGTAGGGTGTAGATGATGGGGGAAATCAAGGTTGTCTGCTCCACCCTGAGACTTTGCCCCATCCAAGCCGAGCACAGAAGCCCTCCCAGTGGGTAGCTTTCTTGTTCTGGTGGAAAACAAAACCTCCCGACTGCACTGAAATCCAGCTCCGGGTGAGACTTTGGGTACCAGACACATTCAGGGAGAAACTGGATTGTCTGGCAGCAGGCGAAACTCAAGAGCAGCCTTCTCTCAGAGGTGCATGCAGCCATTGCCATAGGACACTGAGACAAGGGCCCTTGTAGGGTGGGGTTGATGGGGAACCAAGGCTGTCTGCTCCACCCTGAGACTCCGCCCCATCCAAGCTGAGCATAAAATCCCTCCCAGCAGAGACACTGCTGATCCTCACAGCCAATTTGTCTGGAGGTAAACTCCCCCCAGTTTAACTCCAGTAAACAATCAAGGCTTAACTACAACAAAACTGCACACACAGCCCACAAAGGGTTGCATCAAGAGTGTCCACCTCAGGTAACTGGGGAGGCTGAGCTACTGGGCTCTGCTAAGATGCCTAGCACACAAAGCAACTCCATCAACTTAGGAAGCAGATAAATGCAGAGACAAAGAGGTAGGCCACAAATGAAGAAAATGAAGGAAAACAAAAGACTGGATATAGAGTTCAAACACCATGGTTATAAGGTTTTTCAAGAATTTCCTAGAAAAGGCAGATAAATTTAATGAGACTCTCAAGGATATAAAAAAGGATCAACTAGAAATTAAGCATACACTGACTGAAATAAAGAATAATATAAGGAAATCCAACAGTAGACTAGAGGATCCCAAGAATCAAGTCAAAGATTTGGATTACCAAGAAGCAAAAAACAGTCCTTTAGAAAAGCAAAAAGAAAAAAGAATCCAAAAAGTTGAAGATAGTGTAAGAAGCCTCTGTGACAACTTCAAGTGTACCAACATCAGAATTATGAGGGTCCCAGAAGAAGAGAGACAGCAAGATACTGAAAACCTATTTGAATAAATAGTGACAGAAAACTTCCCCTACCTGGTGAAAGAAATAGACTTACAAGTCCAGGCAGCACACAGAACCCCAAACAAAAGGAATCCAAAGAGGACCACACCAAGACACATCATAATTAAAATGCCAAGAGCAAAAAGACAAAGAGAGAATATTATAAGCAGCAAGAGAAAAACAGTTAGTTACCTACAAGGGAGCATCCATATGATTGTCAACTGATTTCTCAACAGAAACTATGCAGGCCAGATGGGAATGACAAGAAAAATTCAAAATGATGAATAGTAAGAAACTACAACCAAGATTACTCTACCCAGCAAAGCTATCATTTAGAATTGAAAGGCAGATAAAGAGCTTCACAGTTAGGAAAAAGCTAAAGGAGTTCATCACCACCAGATCAGAATTATATGAAATGCTGAAGTGTATTCTTTAAGAAGAGGAAGAATAAGAAAAACATAAAGATAAAAATTATGAGCAACAAATACGTATCTATCAATAAGTAAATCTAAAAGCCAAGGGAATAACAAATCTGATGAACAGTATTAACTGGTGAATATATTAGAATCAGGGGTATAGAAAGGGAGTGGACTGACAATTCTCGGGAGAAAAGGGGAGCAGGGTGTGGGAAGAGACTGGATAAAAATTGTACACCTATGGATGAGGACTGGGGGAGGTAAGGGCAGAGGGTGGGGTAGGAACCTGGTGGAGGGGAGTTATGGGGAGAAAAAGAGGAACAATTGTAATAATCTAAACAATAAAGATTTATTAAATTAAAAAAAAACTGAAGCTGCTAATATGAACTTTATAAGGGAGAATATGTTTGTGAGACAAATAAAGCTGTACTAGTCAGAGTTCAATTAGGGTCAAATCTGGGCCCTATCACTTCCTTCTGTGTGACTATGACCCTGCTTCCTTTAATGTTTTTGAGTTTTGATACCTAACAGAGTCAAAATGATACTAAACGTGAAAGCACCTTATAAACTGTAAAGCACCCTTAAATATAAGTACAATAAATAATGTGAATTAGTTTTCTTAAAAAAGCCTGAGCAATTCTTCTTGAAATTGTAGTTTTCAAAATATTATTTATATACATAAGGCTCAATTTTCATTTGAAACTAGAGCCCTGGTGCACAAAATTTGTGAAAGGGGGGAGGTTTCCCTCAACCCAGCCTGCACCCTCTCCAATCCCTCAGAGGACGTCCGACTGCTGGTTTAGCCCTGATTCCCAGGACTGGGCCTAAACTGGCAGTCAGACATCCTTCTCACTATCCAGGACCGCTGGCTCCTAACTACTCTGCGTTATAACCTCTAATTGCTCCCCCTACTGCCTGATCATCCCTAACTGCCTCTGCCTGCTAGCCTGGTCACTCCCAACTCCCACCCCCTGCTGGCCTGGTTGCCCCCAATTAACTCCCCTGCTGGCCTGGTTGCCCCCAATTAATCTCACCTGCTGGCCTGGTCACCCCTCACTGCCCCCTCTGCCTGCCTGGTTGCCCCTCACAGCCTGCTTGTTCAGCCGTTTGTTTGTCCCTCAATAACCCCCCTGCCGGCCTGGTCGCTGCACACAGCCTGCTATTCAGTCATTTGGTTGTCACTCACTAACCCTCCTGCCAGCCTGCTGTTTGGTTGTTACTGTGAGGGTATCCTGACCAGTTTGGATATTGCCCTTTTATGAAGAAGGGTATAGATTATCTGACTGTCTCCTAAGCCAGTATTTGAAAATCCTGCCTTGTTTCCCTAAGTACTTTATTCTTGTTTTGTTAATTCTTACCCGAGGATATTTCCTCCACTGATTTTTAGAGAGTGGAAGGGAAGGAGGGGGAGAAAGAGAGAAACATCGATTTAAGAGAGACACATCATCAATCAGTTGCCTCCTACACATACCCAGACTGGGCTAGGGATCGAACCTGTAAACCAGCTATGTGCCATGGACCAGGTAGCACACCTGCTACCCTTCAGTGCACAGGCTGATCCTCTAATCACTGACCTATACTGGCCAGAGTTTCCTAAGAACTTTTGAATCAGTTTATTAACCTGACATAAACCCCCTGAATTCTTCCATAACATTTTTATTTGTGTCTCTTTTGTTGGACATATCCAGATCTTATACTTACAATGATTAGCAATAATAGTCAAATATGTACTTACTGAGTCTGAAACTGCTACATGAATAAAACTTTCAAGAATGGAAGAACTTAGCTGATCCATGACATCAATCATAGGCCTGTCGTCATCCTATACAAAGGAAAGGTGGTTACTCTCCATGGAAAAATGGATCCTTCCTATCCAGCCCACTCCCTTTGTCTAGAACATGAAAGCAGAACAGTGTGCAAGACAGTGATAAGGGTTTTCTCACAGAAAACCGAGTGTCAAGATAGTTAATGGCAGTGGATAAAACTCCCTATGTTTCTGAGTTGAGTCTTTCAAGTTTCAGTTGAAGATAATTAGAACTCCCATTTCACACTGCACTGAAAAGACATGCACCTGAATTTCAAAAATTCATACATGTGCACAAGAATTTAAATACTGTAACAGACATTATTCACTGAAGCATTGGTGTTGTCATTAATTTTAAGGACTGGAAACCTCACAAAAATGTTTTGCCTGATCTCTAAAATGCTACTTACTGAAGTCATTGATCTGCTAAAATAACAAATGGTTGACAGTGACTGAATTTAGTCCTAAAGAAAGTGCACTGGAGACTAACCACATACTCTCTTTGGTAACTATGTAGTGTATAGCTATTTGGTAAAAGAAGCATATTGGAATAGGCATAAGAAAAAAGTATCCCAATTGTATATTTTACAATGTGGTCCCCTGACATTTCAAGTTCCCACCTGGTACCATACTTAGTTATTCTACCTAATAAAAGAGAAACATACAAATTGACCACACCTTTGCTATGCCCACAAGCCCCGCTTACCAGCCAATTAGGGCAAGTATGCAAATTAAGCCAAGCAAGATGGCAATTAATTTGCATATCCAGGCCACAGCGAAGACTAAAGATGCATAGAAAGAAGCCAAGCGCTGCAGAGAAGCAAGCAAGCAGGGCGGGGAAGAAGGAAGGGAAGCAGCGGGGCAGGAAGAAGGGAGGAAAGCAGGCAGGGTGGGGAAAAGGGAGGAAAGCAGGCATGCTGGGGGAGAAGGGAGGAAAACAGGGGGAGAAGGGAGGAAAGCAGGTGGAGCAGGGAGAAGGGAGGGAAGCCCTATTGCAGGAATCTTCCTGCAAGGGACATCTAATTATAATTGACTACATTCCCTACACTGTACTTTACATCTCCATGACTATTTTGTAACTGCTAATTTGTACTGCTCAATCATTATTCTAAATGAATGTACATATATACATATATGTGTATGTTAGCCACTCTTTATTATAGAGAAGCTCAGATATATAAAATTGTTTACTTAGAAACCTTATAGGAAAGCTTTGGAATATTCTTCTTCATGTATGAGGATGATTTCAAAATGAGAATGAGAATGGATTCCAAAGAGTCATGCTGGTATAAGAAAACAACATATTGTGTGAGAAACATCCCATACAGTCTGCTGGAATAGCAGTTACCAGTATGAACATGGGGCTTTAGAGGCATCTGTATTTGGCTTTTAATTGTGGCTCTGTCATGTCCTAGCTATTGATAAAGACTTTTAACCTCCCTAAACCTCAGTTTTTATACATTGGGGATAATAACAATACTCATTCTTAGGTTATTGAGAGAGTTAAATAAAATAATATATGTGAGGAGCACTTAGGTAGCACTGATTCTTACATAAAAATTGTTATCAGTATTCTCATAATTAGAGACTTAAGGAGTTTTACCAAAGTATAGCATATCTCAGAGATCCATTTACCTGATACCAGAGGCATGGTCCTAAAATATATTTCAGATAGCTACTGAAAAAATGTGAATAACCAGGACAGTGACAGATTTAAAAATACTGGAAAGACAATGACCATTTTGAGGATCGCAAGTCAAGACCCATGATTTAAAACAAGAAAAAGGAAAGTACCATTTTTTTCTAAAGAAGTAGTGGCATAAAAAGCTGTGCCATGAGCCTGAACACCTGAACAAGGGTGTCCTTGACTGAGGGTGGGATGTTAGCTGAAGTTATAGCACTTAATCATGGGCTTATTTCTCCCATCCCAAGGGACATGTTTTCTTATGATGCCACTGTTATAAAGATTAAATGACTTTCTATTAGCCAGACTGTTTAGTATCTTAATTATTTTAAATGTTATACATTGTTTTCTTAAGTTCATTTTCTATTATAAATGTAATAATGTCTGCTTACTCTGATGTATGCTGAACATTATGAAGACAAATGATCTATAACTTAATCTTAATTCTTCACTTTTTTATAAGCACTATCTCTTGGAGAATGATAAACAGGCTTTTCTATTGCTCTAAGATCAATAGTGCTGGTTCATAATTAAAAACCCATAATGAAGCAAAGATTATTTGTTGACATCATGTGTAACATGACAGAACATAATGTAGTAATGCATCATTTACAATTTTTAATCTAAACATCAAAACTCTTTAAAGGAATAAATTGGGAACTTCAGAAGAATAATCCATACCTCAGGCTGACCCAGGACAAGAAATAAAGCTCGGATTTCCTTGAGTATTAAAACGGACAGTTTGCGTGTGGCAACCTGAAAACTGCAGAGTAAAACCAGAGCAAAGCCTTCCACAGCATGGAGGACACTGCAGTGGGGACCTCGTTCCGACTGCATTCGGTGGCTGGAGCCATTCGCAATAAACTGTGATACAATAAGAACAACATCTATATCAGAAAAATAACAGGGGAAGAAGAAACTAATCTTTTATGTACATCTTTGGGCACATTTAACCTTGTGATACTAAAATAGGTCATAATGGCTTAGGTCCAGACATGTCTATAAATTCATTGTTATTCATGAAATATCATTGGTCCCTTTTTGTTTTTAGATCCATTGTTACTTTGGGATACTATAAACTATCTGTTATCTAAGAGAAGAAATAACTTTCAAAGGTTATTAACATTAATAAAAACAAAATTGCTTACATCCATATCATATATTACTCTAGGTATTCAATCAAAGTGGCCTAATTTATTTTTTATATAAGTCCTCAATAAACTTTTTAGACACTATTAAATTGCATCTTCAAAGATTCACTTTCTAATTAGACTTGTTTTTGCATTATATTCTAATCTAGGTTTTGGGTGTTTATGAGATGGATTCTGAATGTTCCCAAACCTCAACCAAATGAATGTAAAATGCCAGCCAGACAACAGGGCAGAGTCTGCCTTCGTTTCAGTATTCCTCCTACAAGCATATGTAATCCTTTTTTTATTTTTTATTTTGTATCTATCATCTTTTTGCACGTATAGAACACAGGGAAGGAGAATGACCTGGACCTCATCACTGAAGTCAGCCAATCTAGGATTTCAGCCGATCGCTAAATACAATTATACATCCCTGAACACCCACGTTCCTCAGATGCTCAGGTATGTTCTTCTCCAGCTAGATTCCTTTCTCTGTCTGCTCTTTGCTAATGCCATGCCACCCTTGCCCTAGTTCTCCTCTGACAACTCTGCTTCTTGATGAGCTCTTCAAAGTGTTATAATGAAGTTTTACCATTTAGAACTGAGGCATGAAAGAATAAAGAAACTACAAGACTGCACTTTCTTCTCTGTAGATATGGATAACACAACCATTATGCTGCCACTATGAAAAAACCTGGAGGGCAGCGAACTTTTATATTCACATCCATATCCATATCTATTTCCATATCCAAAATTCAGCTCTATCTCCCTGGCCTATTGTCATTGCTCTTATAAATACACTTATAATCATAATTCTCTGAAAAAAATTCAACTCCCTAAATAGCCTTGTTAATGTTAACAAATCTAACCTGATATCTAATAAATCTAACTAATCACCCCCTGAGTTTCTTAGTCACAATTTAGGCAGATGGGAAAAGTAAGGCCACCATTTGGGAGCAAGTTCTGAGGTAGCCAAGAGTAAGAACTCCAAGGTTCCTGGGCTCCAACTTATTTACATCCATGGGACCAATGGGAAGAATGTGAACATCACCTCTGAATTTCTGATTTTGTTGGCTTGCTCATAGATTTTTCCTTGAGTTTGTATGACCAGTTTCCATTGGGTGAGCAGCTGGAGCAGTAATTTCAGGGAGGAGTCCAGGAGGCTGTGATGCATGTCATTTACTTCACGGAGCAGAAAGGTGGTGAAGCCAAACAGGACATCTTCCCTCCAATCTGGGAAGTCAACCAGCAAACCCTGAAGAGAATTTTGTGCAATATGGCGCAGTTCATCATCCATATGAATGGAAAGCCTGTGCAATGAATAAAAGACAAAAACATACTTCTTTAGCTTTTCCTCTAGATCTATGAAGGAATATCTATAGGTCTCTGCTTTTTACTTATGTCTAAAAAATGGTCACCCTCTCCTAATATATTATTATATTCTTCACTCAGCAACCCTAACATTAACATCTTATATAACCATGGTACTAATCAAAACTAAGAAATTAATATTGGTACAACACTACAGGATTTATTCATATTTTTAACAGTTTTCCACCAATGTTTTTTCTTCTTCTGTTTCATAATGCAGTATAAGATACCACATGACATTTAGCTGTATATGGAGACTTTTGATACACTACCGACTAGAAGAATAAATTATTATCAAATCCTACCACTTTTAAAGATTAGAAACCTGAGAACTAGAGAAAGTAAGGGACTCAGTGAAAATGAGCAATTAAAAGTTAGTTCAGGTGTCCTTAATTAGTTCGGTTTCCAAAGGGATGTTTGGTTGTCAGAGGAGACACTGTGGTGATCACATGTTGGAGAGTACTGCTGGCATCTCTCTAACAGGTAGAGGACAGGGATTCTGATAAACCTCTATAGTGCTCAGGACAATGTCCTATGACAAAGAATAACCTGGCTCCAAATGTTGGTAGTGCCAAGGCTGGGCTAGTCAACTAAAACATATCAGTGTATTTCTGGTTTAACCTGTATTAAATTTCAACTTTGGTATGGGGCATTATAGTTAACATATACTTTATAAATTCTTTCATTCATTTACTCAATAAAAAAAATATTGTCCAGGCACTATACCCATTGCATACAGGCTTAGGGTTCCGGTAGGTAGTTCAGTGTGACTGTGTCTATTGGGTAGCGTGTTGTGTAGAACAATTCCAGAGAAGGAGCAGGGGCAACTCAGGGAAGGTCTGTGGACCACCCTGGGAAGCAGTACGGCAGAAAAGGGGTTAAGTGTGCATGCTCTGAAATTAGAGCCTAAACCAATATCTTGCTTCTATAACTCATTAGTCATGTGACATATGTTACTTACCTAATCCCACCTAGCCTCAGAGCCTCATTTGGAAAGTGGAGACAATAACTGTCCCTGCATCTCATAACCATGCTGTGAGGTTCATTGAGAGGGTCTGTGTAGTGTTTAGCTCCACAGATAGCATGAGGTAAGCACTTAATAAATGTTGGTTGTTTTGATTAGAAGAAAATGAATGCATTCTGTAAATTATGGAAGTAACATGATTAATTCACATCTGAAAAGATAAATAGACAGAAATATAGAGGATGCCTTCAAGAAGCAACAAGACTGAGGGAAAAGGCCAGTCATGAGGGCATTACAGTGAGTTAGATAACAAGTGTTGGGGGTGTTCTGACCTGAGACAAAGAAGTAACAAAGAAGGGAGAGATACAGACAAAGATGTTTAGGAGAGAGAATTTCCAGGCCTCAGAAGCCTGGAAATGTTCAATGTCAGAGAAGAAGGTAGCCAGTCCATGGGGGCCTCCCACAAACAGGGTAGACATTATCTCCAAGAAATAGAAGAGGAAATTGTGACCCGGAGAAATTAAGGAACTTTCTTAAAATCCAGGGTTCTGATCCCGGACTTCTAAATTTTTATCTAAAGTTTTTTCCTAAAACAAGTGTGATCCAGTTATATAGTTTTGAATGAATAGTATTTTAAAAACTTGATAAACAAATACTGTTCTTATTGCCTAAAAAACACTAACTGGTCCAAATATCCAGCAAAAGCTCATAAGTAAGCAGATATGTATAAAGTCAGGGAAGATCTATTTCCTGCTCCCAAAATAAGTTCCACAAAGTTGTAGAGAAGGAAGATGGAAGGAAATTCTTGAGCAAGACCCAATTAAGTCCACAGTTTTTAAGGAGATCACAGCTGCTGAAAGAAAACTGAGACCCCTATTAAAGCCTAACTTCCAATTAAGAACTGTCTGAGACAGGAATTTATAAACTTTGTATTTCAATCAGCACCTCTATTAATTCTTTCATGTAGAACTCTAATATATAATACATAAAATCTGAGCTGCTCTGGTTAAGGCTGGAGTAAAGGGAGTTCCCTCGCCCTTGAAGTCCACCCATTTGGGAAGAAATATTCCTTTACTGTGCAAGAAGCTTTAAGTCATGTTTGCAGCTCAGAGTGTGAAAACACTAGCTTATGAAAAAATGCTTGATTTCCTCACCTTTTAGTTATTACTCGTGTTTACTGAATTTTACCTGCCTATGGTCCTGAATAGAGAATAAGCTTCGGCAGGTTACAAGCTACCTTTTAAAGACAGGAACACCAGGCACTCAGTAAATGTTAACTAATGATAATGGCCACTGTTATGGACTGAATTGTGTTTTCCCCAAATTCATGGCTAAAATTTAAACCACCAGGACCTCAGAATGGGACATTATTTGGAACTAGGGTCATGCGGGAACAAAGTAAGCCCTGATCTATGATGATCTCATAAAAAAAGGGAAAATGTGAAGACAGATATGTACACAGGAAGATCATCCTGTGAAGATGGAGGCAGAGAATGGGGTGATGCTTCTTTTCCAAGGAATACCAAAGGCGGCCAGAAAATGCCAGAAGCCAGGAGAGAGGCCTAGACCAGATACTTTCTCCCAGACTTTGGAAGGAACCAACCCTGCTGGCTCTTTGATGTTGGACTTCTAGCCTCCAGAACTGTGAGACAACAGATTTCTGTGTTTAAGGCACCTGGTTTGTGGTACTTTATTATGGCAACCTGAGCAAACCAATACAGTCCTGAAGCCAGTCAGCATGTCTTCAGAGTCAAACTGAAGGCCATGTCACAGTATTTAGATGGAATTTTTAAGTAAGGGCCCATGCTCTCAGCTTTCCAAATGAGATTAATTCTGTTTTTCATTTAACTTTGCTCTCATTCATAATTTGCAATTTAGCATCTGCTTTATCTTTAAAAACACAATGTAGGACCATTTTAAGGATTGTGAGAGCCCCAAGGTTGTATAGTTCTTCATATTTGGGGGAGGAGGAAGGGGAAAAGCACTCCTCTTAAAATGATAGCTTTCACATTTGACCAGTGTAAATGCTCAAAAATATCACTGGAGTATAAAGAGCCAGTACTTTATGTACATTTGTGAGAATGTACATAAAGAGGTGGGGGCTGGGAAGGAGGAGCTTTGGGAATAGAAGACCCAATAGAAGATAAAAGTGGTTTTGAAGAAGAAAAAGGTCCAGACTGTCGTGGAACTGAGACTGAGTGAAAAGAATGCATCGAGATAAGTCTGGGTTGCAGCAGGTAAGGGAGAAGGGGACAAAGCTGGAAGAAGGGCAGCATGGGTCTCTATATTTGTTCCTTGAAGAATAGGAATAGACAGCTGCCAATCAGATATAGTTGCTATTTCTTCCACCCAGATCTTTCTCACTTTTATTTTTATTAGATTTTATCAGAAAATCACAGATCATCTTGTGACAAACATAAAACTTACTATTGTAAAGCAGGAAACAGGAAAACAACAACCATCTAACAAGAAAGAGAAGACTTAGAATTAAATGAGAAATGTGTCCAGCCATTCTAACTGTTCAGGGTGTGTAGGAAAGCCGTGTAGCGCTGGCCTCCAGACTGGCAGGTGCTCTCACATCTCCTTGTCTAGTGAGCTAGGAGTAGGGCTGAGGAGAGGCCAGTTCCCCAGACTACTGCTAGGCCATCACACAGATAAACTCAAACAGAATAAAAGGACAAGTCCTTCACTTAAAAATAATCTACAATTATAGTAAAAAATTGTGTTAGGAGAGAATTTTGTGTCAGTGATTTCAAGAACAGAGAGACTAGAAGAAAAGGCAGCTCATGCAGAAGTCCAACCAGCAGGACAAAGCCTAAAATGGAATCAAAGATAAATGGTTATACACAAAGAAAACCATTAAGGAGGCTTGAAAGGATTCCACAATGACAGCCATAAACACAGAACACCAGAAGCCACTATTGCCAACATCGTTGCAGCTGTCTTTTCCAGGCAGCTGCCATGCGTGGCACTGACCAGTCGTCTAGATTCAACATGCAACAACATTCTGCTCAGGCTGGGCCAGGGTAAACACTTGGCAGAACCTAGAGCTGGTGATTGCACCCTTCACTCCTCGCTCCCTAAAGGACTTTTCATGGAAAACATTTTCATAAAGGTGAGCCTTGCGTTTTAAAAGAATCAGCATAGCAACTTGGAATAATTTTGTTGTACAGAGCTGCATGAATTAAAAGTAATTTCAAATTCACAAGTCATATCCAGAAGAAAAGAGCCATTAGGAGAAAAGGCCTCCTCCGAATGGTTGCAGTATAAACAAAAGGTCATTAGGAAGAGGAGAGGGACCAGCACCCCATCATGTCACCAAGGGCAGCAGAGGAAATGGCATTAAAGTGAAGCCCAGGAGACAAGGGATTCTAAGAGAAGGGACCTGCTGACAGGTAGACTGCTAACCTTGGGATCATTTACCAAAAGTGTTGGAAATTTCTTTTCATTAAAGAATAAACTCCCACCATTTACAGCACTTTGGACTGCTTTATTGAGGTGATATATGCAACTGAGACCAGAGTTCTCACTAAGCTACTCAAACCAATGAGCCACCTTCCTAGACAGTCCTATACTGGAAAGCAGATAATAAATGATAAATGATAAATATTGTTCAGAAACCATAGATCACTGACATATGTATATAAATTTCCACAGATTATTAGGAAACACTGCAAAAATGTTTTTACCTGTCAGTTTACATAAAACCATTGGCATTTGTCAGTTCCATTTGGCTTCAAAAAATTCTGTAAATCTGAGCAAATTCTGTAAATGTTCTTCTATTTAATCTCCTTGTCAGAAAATAGAAATTGATAGGTGGCCAGCTTTCTTAACATGCATACAAACGTGCATTGTACATCATGGCATAATATGTTCTTCAATTGTAAGGATACCTAAAAATAACTAATATTTGCTGAGTTCTTAAATGTATTGTAGGCACTATGCTAAGCAATTCATTTGCATTATCACAACCATATGATAAATTCTTAAAGAGGAGCAAACTTTTAGTTTTTATAAAATGATGCAAGAAGTGACAGAGGACAACAGCCTGGAGACTGTTGAAGGAAAATGTTCTTTTTATGGTCAAGGTACAGAGCAGGAGACATCTGGGGCTGGTGAAGAGTGAGAAAGACGGTGACTGCCATGGAGAGAAGTAGCCCTCCACCATGTAAAGAATTCTTAGGGGACCCACATGGCTGAGAAGCGCAGACTCTGCTGACTGCAGGAAGGAAGTGCTCGCCAGGATTCCCATCACAATGTCAGGAAGGCCTGAGTAGCTTCTATGGAGTTTAAGTGGACAGATTCCTCCCATTCAACCATAACAGTGGGCTGAACAATACATATATTATCAGGAATTCTGTAGCATGGAGAAAGGGGTTTGCCTATTTCATCCCATACACCACTGTCATGACAAACATACTCACAGAAGTCTGAGGTTAGACATTACCTAAAACGTGGGAAGGGGACCCTAGGAGCAGTTGTGTGGGGCACACCGAGAAACTTCTTATCCAGGGAACTGAGCTGGGAGGGACAGGAAGCTGGCACAAATACTGGTCTTATTTTGCTAATTATGATGAAATCCAAGTTTTTCTCCAGTGAAATTGTACCATGAATGTGACTGTGAAGAGTCTGAAATAAAAGGTCTCACGCCTCTCTGACAAGACCGTATATTGTCTCAACAGTCCATTTAACCCAAATGTGATTGAACTATAGGGAATAAAATGATGACTTGAAAACCACATTTATTACTACTGCATTTCTTCACTTTTGTCCTCCTCCCCTCTCAGGGAGATATGAAGGGGCCTGTTTTCTCACAGCTTTCCCCTGAGGAGAAAAGTCTCTGGCTTCTTTTGAAGCTTATGAAAAAGGCCTCTTCACTGGCTTCCCATGTAAGTCCAGTCATTTTTAAAAATTTGTCCTAAGATGTGAACTCTCAAGAGTATTTACTTGTTCTCTCCTCTCATAAGAACAGTACCCATTGCTTTGGGTTTTGTGAGAATGTACATAATATCAAACATGAGGCACTATAAATAGCACTGACATTTTAACCATATCCAACAGAAATCCCTCCTGACATGCCTAGCTCCATGGTCCAAGATTCAGGCACCACTGAACAGGCTATCAAGGTGATTCCAGAGGTAAGAGTGTCCCACATAGATTTACAGCACAACGGTATTAGAGACTTTACTGCATGACATTTTAAAAATTTTGTATTTCAAAGGCTTTAGTGTATGTCATCACCACCAATCAGAACTTCATTGATGTGAGTGAATTTTCCTTCTATTCCAATTTAATGATAACTGTCTTCTCCCTCCTGCCACATTTTTCCCTGAATTAATCAAAGTGTATATATTTTATATAATTTAGTCCTCAAAAACAGTCTTATGATATAGGCAGTATTATTTCAATTTTACCAAAGGAAAACTGATAGGCTGAGGTTAAAAGTTGTCCAGATCACATGGCTAAGCAGGCATGCAGATACAGGATATCCAAATGATTCTGTTTTATTCTCATTGTCTGGTACTATCTAAAATCTCTCAGATGGTGACCTCTCACTCTCTGGTGGTTAACAGGCCATGGAGAGGGGTTTCTTTCCTACATTTGTCACCACGGTCACATCCAGCCTTTTCATTCAGCAGCTCTTCCTTTACATCACACTACCTTCTCCACTTTTGTCCTTGGCAAACAGACAGTCTGCCCTTAATATTTCTGGGTAATTTGGGTACCACTCTATTCATTCAAAGTCTACCATCACTATAGGAGACACACTATTAGTATGGATTATACCCCAGATTATTTTAGTCTCTTTCTTCCTCATTTCTCTCCACCTCCCAATCACCATGTTTTTTGTTTTGTTTTTAAAATGCAGATTCCAATGTAGCCTGGCTAGAGTGAGGCCTGAGATTCTGAATTTAAAAAATATATATATTTTTTATTGATTTCAGAAAAGGAAGAGAGAGAAAAAAAAACCATCAATGATGAGAGAGAATCATTGATTGGCTGCCTCCTGCATGCCCCCTATTGGGGACTGAGCCAGCAACCCAGGCATATGCCTTGACTGGGAATCAAATTGTGACCTCCTGGTTCATAAGTCGATGTTCAACCACTGAGCAACACTGCCTGGACCCAATCACCACATTTATTAACTCTTTTTTTCCTCCTTAGATCTTCTCACATGGGATTTAAAGCCCATTTTTTAATTCAGGGTTTTTCCCTCTCTTCCCCACCCTGCTCTGCTTCCTGGGATTATGCTCAAGGCACATTCCAGTTGCTAGGCCTCAGCAAAAAGCCTAGGCTGTAATTTTTCTTTTTATATTATATGTGTTATTTACTGTTCTTACAATAAAATAAACTAGTAAAAAGAAAATAATAAGATGTATAACCCATGGACAGCCAATAGTGCAGTGAAGGCCTGGCTGGGGCGAGGGAGGGAGCAGGGCAGAAGAGGTCTATGGAGGTAAAAAGGGGACATCTATAATACTTTCAACAATAAAGACACATTTTTAAAAAAATAAAAGAACACAGGGGTAAATGCTAGAAAAAAAGAAAATCATAAGGCATATAAAATAAATTTACAATACTGAATGTATTTATTGAAAAAAATTCCTATAGAAGTGGATCCATGCAGTTCAAACTCATGGTGTTCAAGGGTCAACTGTATGTTGGATGGGCTGTAATTTTTTTGACTTTATATTCTTCTTAAAGTATGTCCTAAACATGGAGTGGAAGAGAGAAGAAGGAAACAAGGCCTGGAGATCACCGGTTATAGAAAAGTACAAGTTACTTTGTCTGGTGACAAAGCTAGCTAGAATGGTAGTAGGTTTTGGTCAGAGGTACCAAGGCCCGAAATGGTGATCTTCAAAGAAATGAATCTTCAGTAAACCCCACAAACCAGCATCATCTTTGTGCTAGTGGTGACTGGATGTAGGAAAGGAGTGGTTGTGTCACATTTGGAATGAAGAGCAATGGGGAAGAACAGTAGGCTACAGAAGTCATTGATTGATAGCAGGAAGTGGTCAACAGAGGAAATCACGCTGGCTGTGCAGAGTGACCACAATGGCCAGAAGACACGATACTCCATGGCTATATCCAGAAGCCAGGGGAGGCCACTAGGTGACCTGCAGACATGTGAGATGAGAGCTTGGGTTTTTGTTTGGGTATTGATGGAAGGGTGCTCTCTAAGGCTAGAGAATGTGGGTGAACAAGATCATTTATACATAATGCAACTTTTATTCAGTATGCACTAATATTTGCTACTCTTTATTCCACTGTTATCAGATTAACCTGCCTAAAATGAAAAATTTTTATCATGTTATTCTTCTGTTTAAAATTACATCAGTCTGAATGTCTCAGCTAATATTAAAGATGAGCTGAAAATCGACCTCTCATGTCTTATTTCTATTTATTTTTATCATTGAGTTTTTATATTCCTTTTTCTTTTATTTTTTTTTCAAATCAAGATAACTTTTGTTCTCCCCTTCCCTTTCCTCCATGCACCCTGTGGTTCTTATGATGTTGCCTTCTAAATGGCATTTAGATCATTAGCCACTTTTGATTTATGAATTGATAGGCATAATTGTAAATGAGAACCTGAGATCAACATGAGAAAGTTAAGCTTACTTAACAAAAACGATACAATCTCACTCAAAGCAAATTAACTTAAGGTTCTAGTTGGACTGTGGTTCTTGTGTGGGATGGGGAGGATGATAAACATATATTTGGGACAGCTTTCTAAAGTACTAAACTAGCTGAGGATCCCTGTTACCCACCTTCTTGCTCCCGCCATACCCCAGGGGAGTTTTCTGTGGGCTTCAGATTGAAATCGGACCTAGAATGAACCTTTTCCCAGTCAGACTCATCTACTCACATTCCAGCCCCACAGCTGTGACAGCTCACACCAACCCCTTAGCCTTTCTGAATTTCATCTTTCCTTCGAAGGGCAGCTCCAGCTCTACCTTCTCCTGGGAATTATATGTCAATTTTCCCAGGCCACAGTAATCCTCCAGGCACTGAACTTTGTGACATTTTGTGCTGTTAATTGCATAGTTCCAGGCCTGGGATTGTTAGTTACCTTATGTATTTGTTTCTACTTCAGATTTTTAATTTTTTGAAACTCTTGAACTCCACAAAAATTTTCTTTATTCCTCCTTGACTACACACAGTACCTAGAATAATGCCTCATTTGGTAAATCTTTGTTAGTTTTTAACAATCATTCTCTTTTTGGGTAAATCATGACAAAGGATTAAAATCAATTTAATCAAAGAGTGTCCACAACCATTCTCACCTACCTAGCCAGCAAGTCAATGAGTTCAAGCTTTGACATCCCATCAGGAAGCAGCCGAGGAATAGCAGCAACACATGTCCTGAAAAGGTCTATTTTGGGCTTTCTCTCACCCCTAAAATGTGAAAACAAAGTTTAAACATAGTCAATGGTTATGATAAATTTTAAAAAGTCAGTCAACTCTGTGAACAAAGACTAGAACTCATGCTTTCTGAATCACTGTCTGCTATTTGCTCCATATTATTCTCAAATGTTTATGCTCTTTATAGCTTTGCCAGCTCTGATAAAATTAATAAAGATTTAAATGTTAGTCAGAGTTATATATCTGAAAAGAAAAATACTGATACCAATAGCATTCCACCATGCCACTTGCCATTCAATAGGGACTGCATTAAAAACACTGAATTTATTGAAATTCCTAAATGCATTAGCATGTAAGAAATATACAGTAGTTAACCTATATCTAGAACTTAAAAGTGGGACTTTATACAAGAATACTATCTCTAACAAGCATGGCATCTGGAAGCTTCTCTTCATGATAAGTTGTGCTTCTCCTCTAGAGCTTCCACCCCATTTTTTAAATGAAGTGCTTAAAAAATGTCTTATTTAATGTCAACTAAAATACTGCAATGCATATTTCTGATTTTAAAAATTATTCCATGGGCCTGACATCTACAGAGATTCCTTCTTTCTTTTTACTTTCTTGAGAATAAATGTCAACAAGTAATTAATGCCTTCTGTACTGTTGTAAAATCTGAGAGAAAAACATAAATTCTATAATAAATTGCTTAAATTTTTAGTTGTTTAAATAACTACCTTCTTAACCACATATTTTACCAATAACCTTTATAGAAAAGCTTAACTACCCATCAAATTTTTCAAATAATCCAAGTGACAGCATATTTCAATTCTGATGATTTAGTCTTCTGAGAATAAACATAAAATTGTCACCAAACTAATATAATTATTGAACACAAATATAATAATGAAAATGCAAAGTAGCATGGTAGTAATTCCTTCTTAGAAAAGTAACTGTGGTCTTAATAGAAATGCAATATGGAGAATTCTCTACATTCTAAAGATGATAACATTACTTTCTAGCATGCTTTTGTAAGTTTGTTAAGAATGAATACAAAGCTGTTTATGTGAAAAATAAAATACTTCTATGTTAATTTCTAAAATACTTTGCTTCTGTAGAAAGTCATGAGACTATTTTCTCTCCTTTTTTTCATGGTCCTGCATGGTGTGCATGAGAACTGTGGAGAGAAAATTATTGTGTCATTCAACTGGCTAAAAAAGGGACCTACAAATAATTTCTTCAGTACCTGTACAGAGGTAGAGCTCAAGGGCCTCTTCCAACTGTTCACATTCAACTCTGCGAGTCACTTAAGTAGTCCTCATAACTTGCTCACTAGATATTTTAAACAGCTGGGATTATTGGCCATATCTGTCAGAAAGCGAATGACCTTGCCTAGCCTGAAGTCCAAGGCTAGTTCTTGCAGGCTTCCAAGCCTAGATTAGAGTTCTAATTGGTGTAGGATTTCCTTTTACCACTGCAGCCCTTGCTCACTGAGCTTTTACAGGAAGCATGTGAGCCCCCAGAATATAATTTTCACTAACGTATTATTATTATTATCTGCTAGCATGAATCATAAAAGGGATGGGAAATGGAAAGGGCATGACACAGAATGCTTAGTGTTTAAGTTCAAACCTTAAGCAGGGCCTGGGAAAGTGGTGGACCAACCTTGAATATTAACTCCAATAATCATTCCCATTAGTGTGGTGTGGACCTCAACACTCTTCTCCTAAATGTGGCAATGAGTTACTCTCCACTCAGGAATCTGCCTTAGAACCTAGCATGAAAAATACTCCTCATCCTATTTGGGAGTCTCAAGATGGTTCAATAGAAAAAAGTACAGCATCATCTTGGAAAAAGTTTAAGGGATTGGCTAAAATACAAATGAAAAGTTTACATGTACATTTAAATCTGTACCTGTTTATGGTTTTGAATATATTGTTTTGGTCCTTACTCTGTTTTGTGATCTCTTGATTATTAACAAAGTCTTCCTGTAAAGACCTTTCATTTCTTTACTGTTTTAAAATAGGCAAGAACTCTAAGCCAGAAGTTTGAAAAGAATTTTGTATATCTTCTATATTATAAATTTAAAATTGCTTTAATATATTAAAAAAAGTATGTACTAATGATGTTAAAGATTTATGGACAATCTGGTAATTATAAGTAAGAGCTAGAGCTACAGACAATATATTTAACGTTATTATCCTTGGTCAGTTTCAACTCTGCTGTCACTTTGGTTGAAAAGTCTTTATATGATTTTTATCTCATTATACAATAGCATGCATTGTATAGCCCATATTTTTGTTAAAAATGAATTTATATATAGTTTTGCTGACACAGGGAAAGATCTTGGAAGAATCACACCGAGCCAAGGAATGGTGACAGATTTCAAGTGGAGCTCTGATGAAAAGGCTTTCATTTTAACTTTATATGATGCTAAATATTATTTACTAATAAAATAATTCTGTGATTTTTACTCTTCATACTCTTCATTTTGTCATTCTTTGTTTTCAACATGCCACCCTTGTAAAATACACACCCACAATATAAACTTCCCTATATAGGTAGCAACTTAAAAAATATATATATATTTTATTGATTTTTTACAGAGTGGAAGAGAGAGGGATAGAGAGTTAGAAACATCGATGAGAGAAAAACATCAATCAGCTGCCTCTTGCACACCCCCTACTGGAGAAGTACCCACAACTAAGGTACATGCCCTTAATCGGAATTGAACCCGGGACCTTTTAGTACCCTCCCTCCACTGAGCCAAACCAGTTTCGGCAGGTAGCAACCTTTTAACTAACTGTGGTATTTGGAACTGAATATGCTGAGTGACAAAGAAAATTTTCCTAACTATATATTTTTGGAAATTTATGCCACAGGTGCCAAATATAATTCAATTCACAGTCCAACAACAAAATAGAAACTTTATTAAGATCTCAAGTTAATGCCCTGGACAGTTTTTTCTCAGTAGTTAGAGCTTCAGTGTTCAGACTGAAGAGTTGTGGGTTTGATTCCCGGTCAAGGGCATGTACCTCAGTTGCAGGTTTGATCCCCAGGCCTGGTTGGGCACATGCAGGAGGCAATCAATGGATGTGTCTCTCTCACATTAAGCTTTCTCTCTCTGTGTATCTCTCTCTTTCCCTCTGTCTCTTTCTCCCTTTCTCTCTCCCTCTCTTCCCTCCCTTCCACTCTACCTAAAAAAATAAATAGAAAGATATCATTGGGTGAGGATTTAAAAAAAAAAGTTAAGTTAAAACCCCATCTTAGTTTCTGCCATAATTAATCAAATATAACAAATATAAGTTGCATGAATTTCTTCTGTAGAACTCTGATTACAAATCTAGATCTTAGATTTTGGCTAAGAACATTTCATTTCTATATAACATTCAAAGTTATGAATGCTTTCTTAAAATCCAACATTTCTATGACATGGTTGCATAGAGACTATTCAGCAAGTGAACTTGACATTTATTAAGATGTAATGTCTGTAAACTGGTGATCAAGCTTGGGAACAAAACATCACTTCTGAAAAAATGAACTATAGCACTGTGATCAAGCTTGAGAGCAAAATACCATGTCAGAAAAATGTGAACCAATGAATTTGAGTCTTGAGCCCATTTTCTAACTTACTGGCCTGATACTTCCATACAACCAAAATAGATCAATATCAGGCTTAATTTTCAGAGTTAGTAAAATATTATGAAAGTATGTTTTTACAACCTTAACACTTCTTAAAAATCTGATTCTACAAAGGAAAGAACAAAATACAGTTGATTCTTGAACAACATGTGTTCTTCAACTGCATGAGTCTACTTACACAGATTTTTTTCAATAAATATGAACAGTACTGTAAATGTATTTGATCTTCCTTATGATTTTCTTAATAACTTTTTCTTTTCCCTAGCTCACTTTATTGGGAGAATAAAGTATATAATAAATACAGCATACAAATATAAGTTAATCAGTTGTTTACGTTATCAGTGAGATATCTGATCAAGAGTAGACTATAAATAATTAAGTTTTGGGGAGAAAAAGTTACCCACAGATTTTCAACTGTGCAGGGGTCAGTGCCTCTATTCCCCACATTGTTCAAGGGTCAGCTACACAGAATAAATGAGAAGAATCTCTGCTGGTGTCTTCTGGCTATTCAACCTTTTGTTGAGACTTAGTCCTCACTGTACTCACGTGATCATGTCCTCAGGTTCTTTGTTTAACATCTGGACGTTAGTTAGCATCATACACCTTCCTACTTCTTTATCAAGGTGCCTTAAAATGCTGTCCACAGCTTTTCGTACTTGAGAATAATATAATGACATGCCTGAAAAAAAATGCATTATATTTACATCTTTGATTAAATTTATCAAAGAATGAAATATTAGTGTATTTAGCCTCTGCATCATTTTTTACTGAAGATTTATTATGGGTGATGGCTTCTTTGAACAAAGTCTAATTCATCTCTTATCTGCAGGATTGTTAGCACAGTGCCCTGCACTTAGTGGGTATTCATCAAATACCTGTTTAAATTAAGAATAAGTAGGAATTCTAATACTTCAATAGGAAATATTTTTTAGAATAGTTAAACAAGGAAATAGAAAGTTCTACTTTAGAATTTTTATATTTCTAAATTAGTACAAGAAAATTCACCAACATTAATGAAGAAAATTCTCACTTTGAATGAGGATATACTCTGAAATATATGTGTGAATTTTAAAAAATAAAATAAAATAAATGACTTCACATCATAAATTTTAAAATAAAAGAAAATGTACTTTAGCTATATTACTTTACTGGTTTCATTAAATACAGAGTCAGTGTCCTACAGGGAAAGACACATGTACAGCATATGTATTTCAAATATACATTTTATATGTTTATGTGTATAATACAAATTGCATTGCATTTATAATGTATACTTTAATAAAATAATTATTAATGGTTATTTCTCATGCATTAAATCTTTTTGAACTCCTTTAAGCATTGCAGAAAAGATAAATACAAGGTGTCCCAAAAAATGTAAACACACTTTAAAAGCTGATGGCACAATTTTGAAAATGAAATGTATTCTAATAAACACTGCTTTTATAATTATTCAAAAATACGTGTATACTTTTTTTTGGAACACTCTATATTTAAAGCAAAAGATATCCCCATGTATTTTTATTAGGCCTTCAAATTCTAATTACTATCTTAACAAATTTTATAGTAGGTTTATAAATTCAGGTACTCAGAAAGAAGTAAACACAAAAAACCATATTTTAGGATTAAGATTGCTAAATTACAATGAAACTCTCATATAGGCTAAATCCATAATATAACCTAGTATGTGTGGTAAAACACAGATTAAACTAATTTTACTGAAAAAAAAGAAGAAAAAAAACTATAAAAATAAACAATTAAATGGATGAATAAATAAATGTATATGTGGTTGCTTTATAAACAAGATTATTTACCAAAGGACACAGATATCTTAGAAATCTAATAAAAATGATAGATAATCAACATTAGAAGTTTGAAAAGACCACAGAAGAGTCTAACATTAACATGGCAAAATGTTTACCAGAAAGTTTCAAAAAAGTTTAAAGGGCAGCACAGCTACTTTCATCTTTTGCCCTGGCCAGATGGCTCAGTTGGTTGGAGCATCCTCCCATGCACCAAAAGGTTGTGGGTTCCATGCCTGGTCAGGCAACATGCCTAGGTTGTGTGTTCAATTCCCAGTCAGAGTACATACAGGAGGAAACCAGTGAATGTTTCTCTCCCATATGGATATTTCTCTATATACCTTTGTCTCCCCCTTCCTTTCTCTATAAAAAAAAATAAACATATCCTCAGGTGAGGAAATATTTTTTTTTCAAAGTGTGTCACTAAAGGTAAATACTTTGGATCATTTTTAAGACTTAATAAGTCCATTATCTAGCACATCTTTGAAACCCACCTATCATCTTGGCCTCCTCTTCAGTGAGTGTTTTACTCAAATATGTTTTCTTCACTCTCAATGTGTTTCCTGATGGGAGGACAGCGCCTGTAACGGGCATGGGTGGTTCACCGTCTTTCTGCTGTAAGCTATCAGCTATGACCAAGAAGGCCCTTAAACCGATGTTCATTCTCTGTAAGAGAGAGTGGATTTATGATACAAAGAAATACCCAATTATTGTGGTAAAATTAAGCCATTTTTAAGGTAGTTAAGTATGGCTTGCCATCTAGATTAGTATGGGAAAACAATTTTAAAGGTACAAGAATTTTATGCCAAACCTATGAAAATAAAATACAGTTTCTGATACTATTTGTTATAACATCACAAGAAAACAAACAGGAACTTTTTCAAGTCTTGGAGGGCATATTTGAGATGGTCATAATTATTCTGCTTGGGGGACCCTGGGTATACCTCACAGAGGTGAGCAGTCATCCTCCGAACCAACTGCAACTAAGGTAAACTAAGGCAAACTGAAGGCTCTATGTCTCCTTGAAGGAGAGATGCAACATGTGTGAATTCACAAAGACCAAGTAGAAGAGAATTTCCACTTGAGGAAGACAAAACAAAAATCACCAGCTTGGAATTGCAGGTGGTTGACTTTTGATTCAAAAGGCTGAAAAGTAGGAAAATAAATTTTAAAAACTCAACACCACAGAACCTATTACTGATAAAAACACATGAAATTATAAGAAGAAACACCAATTCCATTTCTAGGAATTTATCTGAAGAAACCAGAAACATCAATTTGAAAGAATATATGCACCCCTCTGTTTATTGCAGCTTTATTTACAATAGCCAAAATTTGGAAGAGCCCAAGTGTCTGGTAGATGAGAGGACAAAAAAGCTGTGGTATATACATGGAATACTATTCAGTTGCAAAAAAGAAAGACATTTTACCCATTTTAACAGCATGGATGGCACTGGAGAGCATTATGCTAAGTGAAATGAGCCAGTCAGAGAAAGACAAGTACCATGTTATTTCACTCATATGTGGAATCTAATGAACAAAATGTACTAATATGGATTGGTAGAATCAACATCATTAAAATGTCCATACTAAAAAAAAAAAAAAAAAAAAAAAGTCTATACTACCCAAAGCAATTTATAGATTCAATGTACTCCCTATTAAAATACCAACAGCATATTTTATAGATCGAGAACAAATACATTAAAATTTTTTATGGAATCTAAAAAGACCCTGGATAGTTGTGGCAATCTTGAGAAAGAAGAAAAAAGTTGGAGGAATCACAATACCAGATTTAAAGTTATATTACAAAACCACCATAATCAAAACAACCTGGTACTGGCACAAGAACAGGCATATAGATCAATGGAACAGAACAGAGACCCCCAAAATCATCCCAAGCCATTACGATCAATTAATATTTGATAAAGGGACAAGAGCATACTAGTATAGTGGAGTCAAGATAGTCTCTTCAATAAATGTTATTGGGAAAATTGTACAGATACATACAAAAAATTGAAACTAGACCACCAACTTTACACCATACACAAGAATAAACTCAAAATGGATAAAATACTTAAATGTAAGTTTTTTATGAAAATCCTAAAAGAAACCATAGGCAGCAAAATCTCACACATCTCTCGCAGCAGTATGTTTATGGATACATTGTCTAGGACAGTGGTCGACAAACTCATTAGTCAACATAGCCAAATATCAACAGTACAATGATTGAAATTTCTTTTGAGAGCCAAATTTTTAAAATTTAAACTTCTTCTAATGCTACTTCTTCAAAATAGATTCGCCAGGCCATAGTATTTTGTGGAAGAGCCACATTCAAAAGGTCAAAGAGCCTCATGTGGCTCGCGAGCTGCAGTTTGCTGACCATGGTCCTAGGGCAAAGAAAACTAAGGTGAAAATAAACAAATGAGACTGTATATCAAAATTGAAAAACTCCTGCATAGCAAAAGAAACCATAAACAAAATGAAAAGGGAGAATATATTTGGCAATGATACAGCTGATAAAGGGTTAATACCCCAACTATATAAGGAACTCATACAACTTAACAGAAGAAAGAGAAACAATCCAATTGAAAAATAGGCAAAGGACCTAAATAGACACTTCCTCAAAGAGGACATACAGATGGCCAAGAGACATATAAAAAAATGCTCAAAGTCACTGATCATTAGAGAGATGCAAATTAAAATGACAATGAGGTATCACCTCACACCTGTCAGAATAGCTAGCACCAACAAATCAATAAATGATAAGTATTGTTACTGGCGAGGATGTGGAACAAAGGGAACCCAAGTACACTGCTGGTGGGAATGCAGACTGGTGCAGCCTTATGGAAAACGATATGGAGTTTCCTCAAAAAATTAAATATGGTACTTCCATTTGATCCAGTGATCCCACTTCTAGGAATATATTCTAAAAAATATGAAATACCAATCAGAAAGAATGTGTGCACCCCTGTGTTCATAGTATCATAATTTACAATAGCTAAGATCTGGAAACAGCCCAAGTGCCCATCAGTAGATGAGTGGATAAAAAAAGCTGTGGCACATTTATACCAGGGAATATTATGCAGTAGGAAGAAGAAGAAGAAGAAGAAGAAGAAGAAGAAGAAGAAGGAGGAGGAGGAGGAGGAGGAGGAGGAGGAGGAGGAGGAGGAGGAGGAGGAGGAGGAGGAGGAGGAGTAGAAGAAGAATCTCTAACCCATTGAGACAGCATGGAGGGACCTGGAGATTATCATGCTAAGTGAAATAAGTCAATCAGATAACGATAAATATCACATGATCTCACTCATATGTGGAATCTAAGTAACAAAATAAATTGATGAACAGAATGGATCCAGAGACATGGAAGCATAAAATAGAGTGCGGAATCTCAGAGAGAAGGTAGGGGAGGTTGGTGGATAGGAGGTAATCAACCACGAACCTTGTATGCATATGTGCATGGCCATGGACACAGATAATGGGGTAGTGAGATCCTGGGATGCGGGTGGGGGTGGGCTGGAGGGGGCCAATGGGGGGAAAAAGATGACATATATAATACTTTCAACAATAAAGAATTATTATTATTTTTTTAAAAGAACAACAGCAAAAAACACACAAAATGAACTAACAAGCAAAACAGAGACATACAGATAGAGAGCAGGCTGCCAGCTGTTGGGGGAGTGGCTAGATGTGTGTGTGTGTGTGTGTGTGTGGAGGGATTGAGCAAAAAAAAAAAAGGAGTACAACTTATGGATAGGGTGATGCTTGATGAGCTTGATTCATCAAATGGTGATGGAAGGAGGCCTGACTTGGAGTGGTAAACACACAATACAATGTACAGGTGATGTGTTGTAGAACTGTGCACCTGAAACCTGAATATGTTTTTTAACCAGGGTCACCCTAATAAATTCAATAAAAAAGAATTAAAAAAAAAAGGAAGGCCATTCTGAGTCAGAGTGTTATCTCCCTTGGGCTCAGGTAAGACATAATAACAGCTCTGGAAGATCAGTCAGTAAGACACTCCCAGTACAATAACCTTAAAAGGTCAGAAGGTACCAGAACATCTGTACTTTCACAAACATGACAATAACACTGAAGACTCAACTATACCACAAGAACCCAAATATCCCAAGTAGGGGCCATCCCTAGAATACCCAACTGAGCAGACCAGAGAGACTGCACCACTGGGCTCACAAAACGTCTACTATTTTTAAAGACACACTTTAAAAATCTGGGTGGCATAGCAGTTTGATCTAATATGTAGAAAAAATCACAAAGGAACAGGAAAAATGGGGAGACAAAGAAACAACCCCATATGAAAGAAAAGGAGGAATCACCAGAAGAGGGGAAAGAATGAAATGGAGGCAAGCAATTTTTTCAGAGAAAGAATTCAGAACAATGGTTTTAAGGATGTTTTAAAGGATGGAAGAAATATTAAAAAACGTGTAAGAATCAAGAGGAAATGAAGAATGACATAACTGCAATAATGAACACATTGGAAAGTCTCAATAGTAGACCAGAAGAAACTGAAGTTTGCGTCAGCGAGTTAAAAGATAAGTAGAAAAAAATCACACAAGAAGAGGAGCAACTGGAAAAAAAACACAAAACTTAAAAAGCAAGAGAAGAGCCTAAAGAAGCTTTGAGACAATAGGAAACAAGACGATATGTGCATAATAGGGGTGCCAGAAGGAAAGGATGCTGAGCAAGGAATAGAAACCCTGTTTGAAGAAATAATGACAGAAAATCTCCCTGATTTTGGGAAGAAAATAACACCAGTCCAAGAAGCACACAAAATCCCAAACAAGATGAACCCCAAAAGACAGATACCAAGATACATTGTAATCAAATTGGCAAAAATCAACCACAAAGTAAGAATCTTAAAGGCTTCCAGAGAGAGTCAGAAAGGTACTTACAAGGGATCTCTGATTAAACTATCAACTGATTTCTCAACAGAAACATATTAGGCCTGAAGGGAATGGAATTGAATATACAAAGTGATGTAAAGCAAGGGACTGAATTTAAGAATACTCTATCCAGCAAGGCTATCATTCAAAATTTAAGGGGAAATCAGGAGCTTTGCAGACAAATAAAGGCCAATATAGTTTATTACCACCAAGCTACCAATGTAAAATATGCTAAAGGGACTGATGTAAAAAGAAGTAATAGAAAGGGAAGAAGGAACACAGGCATAATGAATAAAAATGGCAACAAACAAGTACCTATCAATAATAACCTTAAATGTAATAGATTAAATGCTCCAATAAAAAAACATAAGGTAGATGAATGGATAATAAAACATGGCCCATATATGTGCTGTCTACAAGAGACCCACCTCAGAATAAAGGACTCACACCGACTATAGTGAAAGGATGGAAAAATTTTTTCAGGCGAATGGAAATGAAGAAAAAGCTATGGTAGCAATATTTATATCTGACAAAATAGACCTCAAAGTGAAGGCCATAACAAGAAATAAGGAGGACCACTTCATAATACTAAAGGAAGCAATTCAACAAAAGATATAACTCTGGTAAACATATATGAACCCAGTACAGGAGCACACAAATACATACAAAACTTCTGGAAGATATCAAGGGGGAGATTGACAGCAATACGATCCCCATTGACACCATTGGATGAATTCTCTAAACAAAAAAAATCAGCAAAGAAACAGCAATCCTAAATGACTCACTAGATCACATGAACCTACCATATTTTTCCATGTATAAGACGCTATTGTTTTCTAAAATTGTTAGACTGAAAATCGAGGGGCATCTTATACAGCCGAATTGGGAGTCACACAAGTGTGAAGCTGCACATACCTTGTCAATCTTTAACTGATTGTTAAAGATGCAAGAACCATGACTCCTAAAGGTGAAAAATGTTTTTGAGAACCTTCCTTCAAGAGAAGACTCTTTACTAATTGTGGCCTGAGCTCAAGCCAACCCAAATGCCATGGATTTTTACTGGCTTTGTCCCTTTCCCATTGGCCCATGAACCCTGGTAGCAGCCATTTCAGAAGCCTTTAACAGACACCAGAAAGAAACTCCTTTGGGGATTTCTACAGCTGTCCCTATATGTATCTGTGGTGACCTTATCACCAAGAAGAGAATCCAGGGTGTGGAGGGAAGAAGCATGAAGACAGCAGAAGACTTAGGCTCCCTTTGCTACTAAAAAGCTGCTTATTTGGAGTGTCTGGATCTCCTTTTTCACTGATAGAATGAAAGATCTAGACAATGTCACAGTTATGATAGGAATAATCTTTTAAAAAGAACTGTATGGTGTGCAACTTCTTCCTTCTCTCCTTTTTTACTTCCCTTCTTTCAAATTTGTAGTATCATAATATCATAATTCTGTGACCTAAGAAAGTATTTTGTCCATTGTACTTATGGATGAACTAAAGTACAGAGTGGTAAATGTCACATAGTTGGTAAAAGTGGTAGCTTCAATGGCAAGTAGCAAATCCAGCTCTGTGACTGCCAGTCCAGTACTCTTTATACAGACTGATAGAAAAAGGGCTATACAGAGGTGGTTTGTCAGGCATATTTCCATTGGCCAATGTGTTTTAAAAAGTTTAAAGCAAAATGCGTTTTTCATTTGCACAGACCTATTGCTCCACATGCCCACTATATCCTCATTTCCATTACTGCCTAGCCCTGAGTTGTCATGCTGCTACAGAAACAAATATTCATACATCATTTATTTAATCTCATTAGATTTTAGTACTTTATTAGATGTTTATTTTTTCTGCTTTATCAGTTCTTAATTAATGTTCAGCTAGTTAATCTGCATCAAAATAATTACAAATAAATGCACTGACTTAAAAATAAAATAAAACAACTGACCGAGACCGGTTTGGCTCAATGGATAAAGCATCGGCTTGGGGACTGAAGGTTCCCGAGTTCGATTCCGGTCAAGGGCATGTACCTTGGTTGTGAGCATATCCCCAATGGGGGGTGTGCAAGAGGCAGCTGATCGATGACTCTCTCTCATCGATGTTTCTAACTCTCTATCTCTCTCCCTTCCTTTCTGTACAAAATCAATAAAATATATTTTAAAAAATAAAATAAAAAATAAAACAACTGGTCTTATAGTGAGAGATTATCTTTGGGGGCATAGTGTAAGCTATTATAAATGATCAGAATCTGGTAGCATATCAACCTTTCATCATTCTAAGTCTATTCATCTAAAATCTTACTTCTCAAATGCCATCATTTGTACTATTTAGCCAAATAACATGGACAGAAACACATAGAAGACTTTTAGAGAAGATGTTTTTCATCCATTCTCCAGAATTACAAAGGTGTGGCTCTATCAATGCCCATGGGAACAGAAAACAATCACTCATACCTCTGGGTTGAGACTGAAAGCTTTTGCGGGTTTTCCCACACAAAGAAAATCAAAGATGATTTCTTTCATTGCAAAATCTAAACGTTCCTGTAGTGAAAAAGAGAAAACAAAACAAATGAAAAAGTGTTAAGATACAAATTAAACATGAAATACTACTTTCATCATCTGTACCAAGCAGGTGGCTACTAAGAGTAGAAATCCTACTCAGTGTCACAGATCATGAGGACTCCCCAAGGAAGAGCATGCCCATTGAATCTTTGGTGCAGCTGCTTCTGTTTTTGTGTAATGCACAGGGATGCTCTCAGTGTAATGCAATTATGTGCAATTATATGTAATACTAGTGGCCCGGTGCACAAAATTCATGCACGGGGGGTGGTGCCCCTCAGCCTGGCTTGCACCTTTTCCAATCTGGGATCCGTCTTGCAATCTGGGACTGCTGGCTCCTAACCGCTCACCTGCCTGCCTGCCTGATTGCCCCTAACCACTCTGACTACCAGCCTGCTTTCCCCCAACTGCCTCCCTCCCCAATCAGCCTGCTTGCCCCAAACTTCCCCTCCCTGCCAGCCTGCTTGCCCCCAACTGCCCTCCCCTCCTGGCCTGATCGCCCCTAACTGCCTCTGCCTTGGTCTTGCCACCATGGCTTTGTCTGGAAGGTCTCCTGGTCTAATTAACATATTACCCTTTTATTAGTATAGCTATGCAATTATTCTCCCAAGCACAGAATGACTAATAACCCAAAAACAACAAAGGAAAAATAAAAAGACTTGAAGTCTCTGGGCTTATATTCAGGCTCAACTTTTCCTGCTTGTCTTGCAAATGCTGACACCCTCTTGAAATTAAGTTTACAATGTATTATTTAAAAGCCACTGCAAAATTATAATTTTCTTCTATTCTCTAGCATTTCAAATTCTTTGGCTCATATTACAACAAATGATTTTACAAGTGAAGCCGAAGCCGGTTTGGCTCAGCGGTAGAGCGTTGGTCTGCGGACTGAAAGGTCCCGGGTTTGATTCCGGTCAAGGGCATGTACATTGGTTGCAGGCACATCCCCAGTAAGGGGTGTGCAGGAGGCAGCTGGTCAATGTTTCTCTCTCATCGACATTTCTAGCTCTCTATCCCTCTCCCTTCCTCTCTGTAAAAAAATCAATAAAATATATTAAAAAAATAAATAAACTAGAAGCCTAATGAATAAAATTCATGCAAAAGTAGGTCTTCTTCCCCCAACTGCTTGCACCAGCTTCCCTCTGGCACCCGGGATCCAGGCTGGCTTCCCTCTGGCCACCTGCAGGACCCTGAGACCCAGGCCGGCTTCCCTCCAGACCCAGTTTTGTCCAGTCTAATTAGCATATTACCCTTTTATTATTATAGATAGTAACAATTAAACTTATGTCTTTTATCAATGTCAATTGTGTTTCAACAGTATTTTCATAACTATTATTTCCCTTTATTCACTCAACATTCTGTTGTAGGTATAATGGGCAAGCATTTTCGCTCACATTTTACAGATAAAGAAACTGAGAAAAAAGATGTTCTGACTTGTTCACGGGTATAGAGCTGGCTCAAGGCACAGACTGAGCTGGAATAATTTTCTTTTCATATTTCTTTGTAAATCACAAAGTTGGAGTAAAACCATTTACTCACAAAGTAAATTATAAAGCAAAAATCTAAGGTCTAAATAGTAAATTAAACACTAAAAACTATATTATTTGTCCCAGTTTTTAAGTAATTTAATACTATTCTTAGCAAAGAATGCTTGATAAATGCTAATATTCCTATTACATTCTTCTTTTTCATAGAATGAAAGTTTTAGCATTATTCTTTACTCATCAAATTTCACTAAATTATCTTTTGGTTTCCTTCAAACATCAGTCTCTTCTCTTCCCTCCTGATTTGCATAATCCAGAGCAGAGAATCATGGGGGGGGGAGAGGAGAGGAGGAAGCCAGAGACTATGATTCCGGTCATGAGTTATGAGTTTCAGAGACACCTTTAGTAATATGCTCTAGGACCTTAGGTGAATCACTTAAACTCTGTCTCTGTTCCTTCATTTGTCACATGCTGAAAGCACTCTATGTTCCCTTGTCACAATTTGTTTTGAAGCAAAAGTCACTAGCTATGTGTGAAAACACTTATAAACCCATCCTGAAAAGTCAATACACATAAGATATTTTAGATACCTTATCTGTTAGTACATCCCAAGAAGGAGACTGGCTACTTAAAGATAACTAGAAGACTCACGCCAGGAGCTTGTCCATTACCTGGGCAATGAATTGAATGATTTTCACAAAGATGTTCAGAGGCATATCCCTTGGTACCACACCACGGGACCCTTTGGGGAAAAGTGTTGTGATGATGGTTATAAGACGGCTGAAAGATAATGGAAAAAAGAAAACAAGCAAGATTGGCTGAGCGCCAGTTCGTCAAGGGAAAATAGCAGATGTTTCACCTTATCTTAGTATCAGACAAAATTCAGAAAAAGAAAACAAACCACTTTATCCCTTCCTATTAGCATAATTGCTCTCTGAAAAGTGTTCCAACTACAGACAGTTGGAAAATTGTAGTCATTTCTTTTTTAATGTGACAAATGTATCCCTGGACATGGAACTTGGTAGTCCCAGTTGAGGCTGGAGTTTCTGTCACGGCTGCTGAGCCAAGGACTTAGATCTTACAGGAACCGTCAGCTTCTAATTGGGTTAGTGTAGGTAGTAATAAAACAAAGAATCATCTCACTGGCTGAGCAATGTGGCTACATGAACTCAGTGATGTGATTACCGTTACCCCAGGCCAGTGCCTTACCTCTGAGTAGCTGTGTTGCTTTCACATTTGATTCGAATCATGTAAACCCAAAGTAATCTGTACAGAGATTCCAGTGCAACTCGAGCCATCTTGGGGTCTTTATTCTACAACAGAAACCAAGATGTAAGATTGCAGAGTAAATGGTAACATATGATTATTCTTTTCTCAGTGCCTGGGAATGAAGGGCCCCTACAAGGGACACCATATAATCAGGGACCTGTGAGGTCTTTGCCTCTTGGTGTCCATTGGGTAAATCATCTATCAGGAGGATTCAAATAGCCTAGAGGATAGGACAGAGTAGTTCTGGGGGGAGGCATGTCATTCTCTCCTTTGCAAAGTGAAAACTTGAGATTGCCTTTTTTTTCTCTCCAGTACCAGGGAGCTCATTCTTTTAGCACCAAGAGGAGAACCAATCTATTCTTTCTATTGCAGTTATATTCTTGTCAACATTATTATTGCTTTGATTCCTCAAGCTCCACTCCCATCTAATTACTCTTAAACATTTATTGAAGCTAATATACAGTAAGGCACTGTGCTAGAACCTGGGAGATAGATATAAAAGATAATCCTTTTCCTGAGGTATTCCCAAACTATAGGAGCTGGGAGACAGATAATAAAGCAATCAAGATCTAAGACAGTGTGAAAAACTGGTAGGGATAGAGTTAGAGGACGAGAAGGGGAACCTGTGGTAAACTCAAGGAACAAGGTCAGGTCATTTGTGGCCTGAAACTCAAGTGAACTTTAATCAATTCATCTACTCTGGGCCAGGTACTGTGCTTGGCACTAGAAATCTTGAATGCTATAAATAATAATGGGAGCCTGGCCAGCATGGCTCAGTGGTCAGGAGGTCACAGTTCAATTCCTGGTCTGTGTTGCCGCTTGATCCCCATGAGGGAGGGGAACGTGCAGGAGGCAGCCAATCAATAATTCTTTCTCATCATTGATGTTACTATCTCTCCTCCTCCCTTCCTCTATGAAATTAATAAAAATATATTTTAAAAAATAATGGAAAGGGAGAATACTTTAGGCAGAGGCAACAGCACATAGCTCTAGGAGAGCTATGCCAGTGTGTGGGAACAAGTGAGGGAGCGGTGGTCAGTGAGGCTCAAGAGGAAGGCAGGAGTCACATGAGGGTGCTCCTACATGCCTCATTGAGTAAGAGAGCAGAATTCTCATAATGATAACAGGAAGCCACTATGATCGAGGAGATATGTAAGAAACCCTGTCTTAGGAAACAGAAACAAGGCAGGAAAACCAGCTATAGCACAGCTACCAGCTTTCAGGCAATAACACATCACCCAGAGGAGGAAACAGCCTCTGTGCTCTCCTATCTAATTATATTCTTTTCTATTTAAAAACCATGGGTTGAGTGGCTCCCAATGCCTATGGTATCAAGTTAACATTTTTTTTGACATGGCATAACTGAACAGCCAATACGTGGCTCTAACCTACCTTTCCTACCTCCCATCCTGTATCTCCCACAAGCTCCCTAAACCTTAGGTAGGCAATATTCATCCATTTCCATGTCAGGAGATGACTTCCCTACCCCCACCCCTGAGTCCTTCCTTTCTATCAGATGAACCCTACCCCTGTATAGTCTACTTGTGCAGGCCTTTCTGTTTTTTCTCAGTGTCCTGAAACCCATCCCATTAAAAGTGTTCCCTCCTGAGTGTCTCCTGATGAACAAACCTCTAATAGAGCTCTTCAACTTCATGTTTAGACATCTTGAAAAAGGGGGCATTTTTACCCTGGACATCTATTGGAATTCCTGCCTTTTTCAGTGGATTGATACTTCCAGTACCTTCCCTAGCCCGTATCCAATGGGCACTTCATAAGTACCTTGTGAATTGAACTAAATTCTAGAATCTGGTTCAGTCTCTATACTATTGACTCTGTGTTCTCACTGCCTTTCTCTTTTACAAATCTCAATGCTTGAAGTGTTTGCATGGAGAAACTCTTCTCTCTAGGGCTGTTTATAACCTTACTAGAGGCCTGGCATATGAAATTCATGCACAGGTGGGGTCCCTAGGCCTGGCCAGCAACCAGAACTAACCGAGCCTATTGGGGCCTTCCTGCTGTGGCTGCCAAAGGGAGCCTTCCACACCACCCCCTGGTGGTCAGTGCATGTCATAGTGAGTGATCCAACTCAAGGTCCCAGTTGAACTCCCGAGGGGGACACTTTGCATATATATATATATATATATATATATATATATATATATATATATATATATATATATATATATATAGATAGATTAGTAAGACTTTTGGGTGGGTTTTGACTAGCACTCCAAACAATAATTTTAAAGCAGTTAAGTTCCAAACTAAGATTAGCCTACTTCAAAAGCAACTTTGGACAAAGGATTTTGGTATTTGTGGCCACAGCAATAAATTGCCATGCAAAATATAATTTTAATTCTAACTAAAATTAATCTAAAACACATCTAGCATATATATAAATGCACTGTGGACATTTGTAATAATTTCTCTTTTTGTTTTGAACAATAATGACCACTTTCTATCTGTATGAAATGTAATACACAAAAGTTTAACTAGAATCAATTACTGAATAGCTGAAAAGTTTTTACAAAAAAATGACATTGGATAAATCCCTAAATAAAATATCTGAAAGTGGCCATTATATCATAGTTGATAACCCGGAAAGTTTTTGTTTTTCAGAATACTTAAAAGCTTAATTATATATCCATTGCTATTATAATTCACTGCCAATTTG
This sequence comes from Pipistrellus kuhlii, assembly GCF_014108245.1. Taxonomy (NCBI): domain Eukaryota; kingdom Metazoa; phylum Chordata; class Mammalia; order Chiroptera; family Vespertilionidae; genus Pipistrellus; species Pipistrellus kuhlii. Next base: position 90,552,324 of record NW_023425529.1, on the reverse strand, counting down.
AAGAAAATGAATAGTTCCAGTCTTGGAATTTATAATCAGCTTTTAGAGTCAGTACATAGCTGTTGCTTAAAACAGCTCTGAAACAGATTATTGTGTAATTATGATAAATGCCAAAATAATATAATTAATCTTAACCCCTTCATCAAATTAGAGTATCTTATAGCAAAAAAGGCAACATGTATAATAAACACATACAGGATTTTATAGCTGAGTATATTTCTCAAAAACTCTTAAGAAGCAAATATCAAACTTATAAACAAATTTAATATCTTTGGACACAATGGCATAATTGTGAAAAATACATTCTATATTAGGGATGGTTTTCATTTAGTTGTTTTTTTTATCAATAGGTCACTAAAACTTAAAATGAATTTACCACTTGCAAATTTTAAAGCCAATTTTAAAGCTAATCAACATAGTTGTTTTCTTTATAGTTTTCACAGTTTTGGGGTCCATGACTTTATTTCTCATGTCACCAGACCCTCATGCTGCCTCCCTGAAGAGATCTGGTCAATGAAGGCGTGGGCCTGACAGACTGGCATGTGGCTCAAAGAGAATACCTTAAAAAAAGTAATCACAAATAACAGCGACAAGAAATAAGTGCTCTCTATTACCAAATCAGTCATCCCACAGAATGGAACTTCTTTCTCAAATATGTTCCTAGACTCAAATATATTCCTAAAGGCAATACAGGAGCTTCTGAAATCAATTCACATGCTCTGCCAATGAAGTGTGACTTCCTTTTTAAAAAATAATTTACATAAAATGTGACAAGAGGCATATGAGAGGAAGGAATTTAATTTTACTTTTAAAGTGATTCAGAAAAGATATCTGAAGTGATTTCTCTTACCCCTAAGTTATCTTCTTAAATTGACTATATATGATAAGGAGAGCCCTTAATAATATTTTTTAATTTTCTATATTCCAACAGGACATGATAATTCCCCTGCAAATATCAGAAATCACTCTCAAAAGCACATATACCAGATTAAGAATCATATATATTTTTATGAAAGACTTTTTGAGCCAACAATACTAACCTTAAGGTTGGATAAGCAGTTGTTGAGGAAAATGTGCCACCTGTTCAGGAACAGCTGCTTCTGACTGACACAGAGCAGACAGGTGACCAGTGGGTACAAGGCCTGAGGAAAAGAAGACAACATCCAGAGGATTATAGTCCAACAAACCAGTTAACACAAGTTCTCTGAAACCTCCTTATGTGGCCTGAATGGGCCAGAATAAACAGGGTCCTTATAACACAGAGGTGGATATTTCACAAAGGCTTTTTGATGACAATGGGGATGAATAGAGTTATATATTGTGTACAACTTTCATGTTCAATAAGTAAAATCTGATTCATTAATTTAGTCTTCACTTCTGAATGTTAAACACAAACTCATTTTTTGGCTTGTGTTTTTTGTTTAATCCTCACTTGAGCTTATTTTTTTCCCCGTTGAGTTTTAGAGACAGTGGAAGGGAGGGGAGAAGAGAAAGAGAGATTGGTTGTCTCCTGCATGCACCCAAACCAGCAACCTGCAACCCAAAAATGTGCCCTAGACTAGGAATCAAACTTGGGACCCCTCAATCCACTCTAACCACTGAGGAAATCTGTGCAGGATCAAACTTTCTCTCTCTCTTTTTAATCACTCTCAATCCTAAGAGGGAAAGGAGGAAGGCACACTAATTTTGAAAATGTTACTGGCTTTTTTGCTTATAAAGCATCTACTAGTTTGTCCCTGACTTAGAGGTAGGTGTATATATTTCTTTTTTGCATGTTATCTTTCTGTAATTAAACAAGATTCCTAAAAGAAATGTTATTGCATTGGTAAACTCCACCAAGACAAATGTAACCACAGAAGGAATTCTTATGACTGAATAAACAGAGGTGCTTCTGCACTTTTCCAGCCTAAATGGGCTAGTTGCCTGCAGCAGCTGGAGAACACAGAAAAGCAAATGGGCAGCCACCCAAGAAATGTACATGCAGACCTGACGCCACTTTGCTGAGCCAGAGGCCATATACCTTTATGGCTCCCCCCAAAATTAAGGCTAGTGAAGATTTTAAAAAATATTACTGGCTTGTCCATTAATTTGAATTAGCAAAAAAGCAATTGCCACAATGAGAGTCAGTACTTAGCAATTCATTGACTTGTTTTTAATTTACTTTATTTTTTCTTATTAAAACAATCACTTTTTTTTTCATTCCAACAATTTATTAAAAGTATGTGCAGACAATACATGTTTATGCACATGGCTTAAATATAAAATCATTGTGGGATGTGAATTGGTAGGGGAATAATACTAGATTTCAATTTAAGATTTAACAAACTCAGAAGTAGTTGATTTTAGATTGTAATTCTAGGTTCCATTAAGTTTCTGCTACCTCAATATTTCTTTTTAAAAAAATATTTAAACCACTTTTTGTTTTTCAATTACAGTTGTCATATATTATATTAGTTTCAGGTGTACACTCAGTGATTAGACATTATATAACTTACTAAGTGACCAACCTGATAAATCTCGTACCTATCGGATATCATACATAGTTATTAGAATATTATTGACTATATTCCCTATTTGCATCCTCATGACTCTTCTGTAACTACCAATTTGTACTTCTTAATCCCTTCACCTTTTTCATCCATGCCCCCAACACCCTTCCCATCCAACAACCATCAAAATGTTCTCTATTACCTATAAAGTCTGTTTCTGTTCTATAAAGTCTGTTTCTGTTCTATAAGTTTATTTTGTCTTATTTTTCTAAGTAATTTAAAAAATGTTTATTGTTGAGAGTATTACAGATACCTGCTCTTTCCCCCCGCTGTCCCTTCCAACCAGTCCCTGCCCCACCCCAGGCCTTCACCACCCTACTGTCTGTGCCATAGGTAAGATCTTTGGTTAATATCTTCTCATCTCTCCCTCCTCCCTTCCTTCTGAGATTCATCAGTCTGTTCCATGCTTTCATGCTTGGATTCTGTTTTGTTCACCAGTTTATTTTGTTCATTAGATTTCTTGTTCATTTATCTTGATTTTTAGATTTGATTGCTGATAGGTATGTATTATTGTTCATATATATTTTTATCTCTTCTTCCTCTTAAATACTACCCTCCAACATTTCATATAATATTGGTTTGGTGGTGATGAACTCCTTTAACTTTTTCTTGTTTGTGCAGCTCTTTATATGACCCTCAATTCTAAATGAGAACTTTGCTGGGTAGAGTAATCTTTGTTGTAGGTCCTTACTATTCATCACTTTCAATATTTCTTGCCACTCCCTTCTGGCCTGCAAAATTTCTGTTAAGAAATCAGCTGACAGCCGAAACCTGTTTGGCTCAGTGGATAAGAGCATTGGCTTGCGGACTGAAAGGTCCCAGATTCGATTCTGGTTAAGGGAATGTTCCTTGGTTACGGGCACATGCCCAGTGGGGGGTGTGCAGGAGGCAGCTGATCAATGATTCTCTCTCATCGATGTTTCTAACTCTCTATCCCTCTCCCTTCCTCTCTGTAAAAAATCAATAAAATATATATTTAAAGATCAGCTGACAGATCTATGGTCACTCCCTTGTAGGTAACTAACTGCTTTTCTCTTGCTGCTCTTAAGATTCTCGCTTTGTCTTTAACCCCTGGCATTTTAATTATGATGTGTCTTGGTGTGAGCCACTCTGGGTTCCTCTGTGCTTCCTGGACTTATAAGTCTATTTCTTTCACCAAGTAAGGGAAATTTTCTGTCATCATTTCTTCAGGTAGATTTTCAATATCTTCTTATCTCTCTTTTTTCTTCTGGTACTTCCATAATGCAAATGTTGATATGCTTGAAGTACCAGAGGCTCCTTATACTATTTTTATATTTTTGGATTCTTTTTTCTTTTTGCTCTTCTGATTGGGTATTTTTTGCTTACTCATATTCCAAATTGTTATTTGATTCTCAGAATCTTCTACTGTACTGTTAAATCCATGTAAATTGCTCTTTATTTCAGTTAGTGTGTGCTTAATTTCTGACTGGTCCTTTCTCATGTCTTTGACATTCTCACTAAGATTCTTGAAAGTTTCATGAAGATCCTTGAGTAACCTTATAACCATGATTTTAAACTCTGTATCCAGTAGTTTGCTTGCTTCCACTTCTTTCATTTGTGACATGCTTCTTTGTCTCTGCATTTTAGCTGCTTCTATGTGTTTATTTCTCTATATTAGGCAGAGCTGCTATGTCTTCTGGAATTGGTACAGTGGTCTTGTATAGTAGGTGCTTTAGGGCCCAGTAGCTCAGCCTCCCCAGTCACTTGAACTGAGCACTCTAGGTGTGTTCTTGTGTGGGTTGTGTGTACAGTCTTATAGTTGACGTTTAATTGCTGTTGGAATCTCTGGGAAGAGCTGACGTCCAAAACAATTGGCTATGAGGACCAGCTACAACTACAGTGAGAGAACTGCTGTTCAGGAGGTAAGGTACAGCTGTGAAGCAAGGTAAGCTGGTGCTAGAGTCAGGACTCTATTGGGCCTTTTATTGATAAGTTTGGGGTACATTGTCACCAGCTGCAGCTTGTTTAAGATATTTTAGCAAATTCTGAACTCTGATCCAGGACAGCCATTCATATGAAAAAGCTGCTGCAAACAGCTTGGGTAGAGCTGCAAATTTGACGGGGTGGGGTCAACTTTAGGCAGTTCTGAATGATGGTTATTCTATATTTTAGTTGTAATTTTGATGTGGTTGTGAGAGGATTCAAGTACAGGTGTTTATCTATGCTACCATCTTGGTTCTCTTTAGATATACATTTATTGCCATGTTTTTCTTCTTCTTCTTCTTAAAGAAGACCCTTTAACATTTCATGTAATACTGGTTTTGTAGTGATGAACTTAAGTTTTCTCTTGTTTGGGAAGCTTTTTATGTGACCTTAGATTCTAAATGATAGCTTTGAGGTAACTCCATAATGCTCTCCTCAGTGGCTGCACCAGTATGCATTCCCACAAACAGTGCAAGAGAGTTCTCTTTTGTCCTCATCTTACCCAGTGTCAACACTTGCTGTTTGTGGATTTATTTATAATAGCAATTCTGATAGGTATGAGGTGATATCTCATTGTGGCTTTAATTTGCATCTCCCTGATGATTAATGAAGTTGAAGTTTTCTTCATATGTCTATTGATCATCTGTATGTTCTCTTTAGAGAAGTGTCTATTCAGGCCATTGGTACATTTTTTAATTGGATTGTTGTTGTTTTTTGGTGTTTATTTTTTATAAGTTCTTTATACATTTTGGATATTAACCCTTTATCACATATACCATTGGCAGATATGGTGGGTTGTCTTTTCATTTTGTTGATAAAAAGTTGTGCAAAAACTTTTTAGTTTGATGTAGTCCCATTTGCTTATATTTTCCCTTTCATTTTCCTTTCCCAAGGAGATATGTATGTAAGCAATAATATTGCTATGAGAAATGTCCTAGATTTTACTGCCTGTTTTCTTCTAGGATTTTTATTGTTTCAAGACTGACAAGTACCATATGATTTACTTATACATGGGATCTAATGAATAAAATTAACTAACAAACAAAATAGAAACAGACCCATAGATACAGAGAACAGACTGACAGCTGTCAGAGGGAAAGGGGCAGGTGGCTAGATGAAAAAGGTAAAGAGATTAAGCAAAAAAGAAACCTCAGAGACACAGACAACAGTGTGGTGTAGGGCAGGAGCATAGACTGAAATATGCATATAAAATTTATTTGCACAGCCTGAGCAGGGTGGCTTAGTGAATGAGTGTTGACCTATGAACCAGGAGGTCAGGGTTGGATTCCAGGTCAGGGCTTTATCCCCAAGGAGGGGCATGCAGGAGGCAGCCAACCAAATTATTCTGTCTCTTCATTCATGTTTCTATCTCTCTCCCTCTCCCTTCCTTGCTGATATATATATATATATATATATATGAACATTTTCACAAATTTAAGTAAATACATATTAATTCTACCACACACTACCACATATTCCATAATCTATAAAAAAAAAACACACCCACATTTACCTATGTTGCCATCATAACCAAAAGGCTAATTTTATTTTATAATCAACTAAACTTTAAACTGATTTTTGAACTACTACTGCCATTGAGTGCAACTCTAATTCAGGCCAGGAATCTAAAACAAAATCACACAACCAAGCATCAGTCACAATGACCACAGAATGTAGACAAAAGAGCAAATTTGGCATCAATACCAGGAAAGCAACTCTGAGTATCTGCTTAAATAATGGTGGAATGTTCACACTTTGAAGGCTAGCATCAACCATGCCAGTAACCAGTGACCTAAGCAAACTGCTCCTTCACCCACACTGTGGCAATTACAGCAAGTAAAACACTGACCAATTCATAAATCAGAGCTTTATTTACCACCGAGAGCAAAAGGTTGGAATTCAAAAGACCTTTATATGTTGCTCTTAGTGTAAAAACTTTTCTAGAAATTGTTTTCTCAGCCTTCTGAGAACTTTTCTTATGGGGAATTATCTGTGTCCCAACTCTCCCTCCTGTCTGGTTACACTTTGGTTCTCAATATGGTTCAGGAATTAGCCAGAGAAGAATCTTGAGGACTGAAAAGAGAAATTGTGACTGTAAACTGTAGCCTTCATGAAAAAATTCCTAAAAATTAAAACAAAAATTAGTTAAGGAAATTTCAAAAACAAACAACACAATTCTTAGGACTAGAAGGGTCATCCAAGGTGACATGGCCTAATTTCCTTATATTACCATGATTTAATCATGGTCAATATTGAGTGCAAGCTCCAAATTTTGAAATGCTACCTTTCTTTGAGGTAGTTGTAGATAATTCTCTTATCAATGGAATGCTTGTGATTCCGGAATAGATTCCAGCCTGGGAATTTAGTCTCTGCAGTTTTGTGGTTTGGGTTTTCTCATAGTTACTAACCAAGGAATGCTTCTTTCGAGAAGAAAGTTCCAGCGTGGTATCATACAGACTTTCGACAAAGTTTCTAAGGCAGGGGACATTGACTTCATTTTTAACAGCCTGTAACAGAGATGCATGTTAATACTATATTAATTAAATTGTTTGTTATCTAATCCAATTTGACGAAGTTCTTAGACATGAAAATTTAACAACTTACAGCAGCAACTGGGACAAGAACTTCAACAAAAAGCCCAGCCAGGGCATGCTTGATGTCTTTGTCTTTGACCTCTAGGAAATAATGTGCACATTCCTGGGAAGCAGAAAAAGAATGAAGGGCAGGGACATAAACTGAGATATGCATATAAAATGTATTTACAGAACAACCAAAACTCTGGGGAGGGAGGGTATGTATGGAAGGGGGGGGGGCAATGTTAAAATATGTACACAGATAATAATTTAATAAAAAATAAAAAAATAAAAGTAAATACCTCTTACGTAATTCCACCATCCATACTAACATTGCATATTCCATAATTATAAAAAAATAAACAAACCCATGAATTTTGCATTTATATTAAAATTAACAATGGCCCCAATGACATTTTCCAAGGCTGGTTTTCTCACTCCCCTCCTACTTCCATCTCAAATCACTAAGTTGAAAGGACAAAGTACTACAACCAGCAAGCAGGCATCAAGCAGACTTTCTGGTTGATTTGATCAGTCATTCATTTCCAACAAACTTCAATTGACTATTTACTGTGTGTGATGCCCTGGGCCCTGGATTGACTCAGAAACAGAGACCCCACAGAGAAAGTAAACATGGAAAGAGAGGAAGAGGAAATTATATTTATTTGAGGCTCTGATATCCCTGGGCACAAAGCTGTTTACTTGCTAGGCCTGAATTTTAAGTGTGTTTATTATTCCGACAGTTTCACAAGCAAGTCTGAATGCATTCCCTACCTTAGACAAGGAAACCTTAGCAATAATTTTCTTAAGCAAGGATTTCTTTGCCTGTGGACTGTTGTCAATGAAAGGATATTTTGGGTTGCCCATCTAGTAGAAGTTGGCCTGTCCAGAATTCTGCCAGCCCCTTTCTCCTTCCTGGCCTTGGTAGAAACTTACCGTGGTCTTTATTAGGTATAGTTTTAGTGGAAGAGTCAAAGGCAATATGTATTTGAGGTGACATGTTAATATCGATATTAGCTACTACCACTTTTTTTCAGTCAACATTGGGATTATTACCAATAATAGTTACTGAAGTCCCAAGTTTATCTTTATCATACTAAGACCTCAGCCCAAGATAGTCACTGCCAGCATGGAAAGCCACTGACAACAGAGTGGAGCTTTATGGTTGTCAGTGTATTATTGGTTTGTATCTACTTTTTTGCTGTTATGTATAGTGCTTCAATGAACATTTATTTGCATTCATGTTTTTGTGTGCACATGTATTTTCATTTCTCTTGGGTATACACCTAAAAGTGGAATTGCTAGATCATATAGCACCGTATTTTTCAGACCATAAGACGCTCCGGACCATAAGACGCACCAGTTTTTAGAGAAGGGAAATGAAGAAAAAAAGATTCTGAAACAAATAGTGTCCTAAAATATTTTATGTGCATTAAAACCCAACATCACAGTCATAAACACATGTAATCAACCCTGTAAAGTAAACAGCAGCATTTAGAACCATTTTAGAGCCGGGCAAGCACACAGAGACCACACAGAGCCGGGCAAGTAAAAAAACTTTTTTTAAAAAGTATATGTGTAGGCTATATTTGGACCATAAGACGCAGGGACTTTTTTCCCCCCCACTTCTGGGGGGAAAAAAGTGCGTCTTATGGTCCAAAAAATACGGTAATTATAGATTTAACCATGTGAGGAACTTTCAAAATATTTTCTAAAGGTACTGTCACCAGCAGTGTATGAGGGTCCCAATTTTTCTATATTTTCTTGCTAATACTGTATTCTTTAAAATATATTTTTCATTGATTTCAGAAGTGAATAAAAAGGGAGAGAGATAGAAACATCAATGCTGAGAGAGAATCATTGATCAGCTGCCTCTTGCACACCCCACATTGGGGATTGAGCCTGCCATGTACTCTAACTAGGAATCCAACCATGATCTCTTGGTTCATAGGTTAATGCTCAACCACTGAGCCACATTAGCTGGGCAACACTGTCTTTTTTATTCTAGGTGGTTTAATGGAAATGAAGTGGTACAGGCTATATTTATAGCCCCTATATCTTAGCTCTTTATTAAGATTTCACTAAGTCTCATTCAGAGCAGCATTAAAAATATCCTTTCAGATACTAAAGTTTTGCAAACTTAATAGCTGTATATTCTGTGGAATCCTCATTAACAACAATTCCTTTGTTAGCACATAACAGTAAACACTGTGTAATTGACACCTAAACCTGTATGATTTGGTTAATTTTCTAAATTCCTTCTGATAATATGAATAAAAAGATCTCTTCATTATTTAAAGTTCTGATGCCTATGAATTAGCATAGCCAACTAATGCTATTAACTTTAAACAGTAAAAAATCAGCTATATTTTATTTACAGAACAATATGTAGCCAATGGATTAGAGAGAAAGAGGAGAGAGAGAGAGGAAGAGAGTGAAAAGGTTAATGAATAAGAGATTTCTCTGGACATACTGCTCCAAAGGTGATGTGAAGTTTAAAAATAAAATTACATGCCTGCAACTCTATTATTTGGTTACAAAACGCTTTCTGAATTATTAAGAAAAATGTAGGATTTTTTTTTTTTTGCCATCTTGACAAGTGACTGGGTTTTCACATTCCAGGTGAGTGACTTTGAGGAACGGAGGCACTCAAACTGATAGCCCTTGGTCTTTCAGCTGAAGATATTACCTGCATAAACTGAAGAGAGGCCTCAAAGTCCTCCACTGGGTACATCTTAATCCGAAAGAATTTCATTCCCATTATCAAGCTGATGATGCTTTGAACAACATATGGGCTCTGCTCCTTGTGCCGTAATTCTTTGAGCTCTGCCATAAATTTCTTCTTCACAGCATGGAATCTAAGAAGAAAATATGAGTGATTTATCAAATAATGGGTAGGAAATAAACTGTAATGGAGGCCTCCAGAATCTCAGGGTGACAGGGAACAGGGATGGGGGTCCTACAAATCAAAGTACAGTGGCTGCAATTTTGAAAGGAGTCTGTATTGGGGATTTGGAAGAGTCCTATCGTCTCCCTTTTTATTATGTAAATACTCAACATCTCCTTCAGGCTAGAGATAAGATCCAAGGTTATATAAATTTTTCTCAAAATAGTACAGCTCTTAAACCGAACTCCATTTCTTCAGGCTTAGCAATTTCCAACACACTTGCAGACCCCCAAGGTCTGAAGCATCAATGGTGAGCATATGAGCAATAGCATGTCAGGCTTGCTAGTTCTGACAGTGACAGAAAATAATGCCCAGGAAAATGCCCAAATCCACTTCCAAAGTTTTAAGTTGTTGTTTTATTTATAGTTTTAAGTTTATGATTATGGAAGAAAATATTTTTAGTTTAAAAGAAAATCTAGTAATGGGAAAATATAAATCAACTACAAGATAAGTAAGTTCTCTACTACATATATGAGAAAAGATCCAGCCCCCAAGGAACTTAAGGCATTTGTATTGTTTGAAAATAAAATAATATTAATAACATTAATTATAACATCATTATATAGGATTAAAAAAAAGAATGGATCTTAAGATGCAAGGTGGTAGCAAATTTTCAAAGTACCTGAGGGTGAGGGAATATAAACACAGAAGTTATCCAACCTATTTCTGAGACCGTTTCAGAGTTAGTTAAAAAAAGAAAACTCAAGGAAATTGTTCTAAGAGTCATGATACTGCTTTTGTTTTCCTGAGACCATCAGCCTGAGGTTCTGCGTAAGTTAAAAGGGATAATTAGTAAGACGTGATTGGAGAGGGTAATTATGATGATAGAAGTTAAAGGCCATCCAGTAGAGCCTCAGAAGTATGGATCAGCAACTCTTGATGCCCCAAAGTAGAAATTTTAGGACAAATTAAGAGGGTGGTAAAATACAGAGACTGTTTCACTAAAAGGCAACGGCAGGGGTGTGTGACTGGGAGGTTGGGTATAAGGGTCTTCTGATAGCTGGCAATTTTCTAGTTCTCAGCTTGGGTGGAGGAAGTGACGTGGTATTCATTTATAGCATTTGGTTAAAATTGTTTGTCTTATTCTAAACAATGTATGGATTTTTTTTCTTTAGGTTTGCTACATATATATTTCACAATGAAAAAAATTTTAAGACAATGAAGCAGAAAATATAAATTCCAAACTCCAATGTCATCATTCTTTTCTACTTCTTAGAGTAAAAGAATAAAATTGCTGATGTGACCACAGAGCTTACAATATGCTAGGCAAAGTTCAGTGAACTTCACATAGGCTAACTCATTTAACTCTCACAAACACTCTAGTGGGATACTATTATTATGCCCCTTTTACAGAAGAAACACTTGTGGCAGAGGTTTTGTAATAAAGTCACATAGCTGGCAGAGCCAGACTTTTAAGAAAAAATGTATTTAAGCTATAGTATCGATATGTCCAGACCACTGGCTCTCAAAGTGTGGTTCCCAGGTCAGCATCACCTGGGAACTTGTGACAAACACATTCTCTGCCCCACTCCAGACTTCCAGAACGAGAAACTCTGGGGGTGAGTCCAGTCATCCTATTTAACAAGCCCTCTAGGTGAAGCTGATGTGCTAACGTTTCTAAGGTATTGGTATGAATCAGGAATAACAATCAGGTACATTTGTAAGATGGTGTATATCTGATGTACCTTACATACACTCTTACATTTTTATCTTCACAACAATCCACTGAGTCAGGCAGTGAATGCATTTCCATTTTACAAATGAAGAAAAAGATCTGAAAACTAGTGACAAAGACAAAACTCAAACTCAGGTTTTTCTGATCCAAATTCTAGGAATTTCCACAATAATATAGCTGCATGGTTCATGACAATCATGAACTACGATATGTAGCTCTTGCTCTATCTAGAGCAGTGTACAGTTTAATTGGAAAGATAAAATAATGTATCTTTGACAATGAGCCTTGTGAATTAATAATAATAATAATAATAATAATAATAATAATAATAATGAGGTGTGTTAGCATGTGTCTGGCACTTTGCCTGGATCTCTCTGACTTTTCAGGGAGGTTGAATGCCCCAGGCCAAATCACTTTCTCATATCTCCCGTTGTCTTTTATGTGAATAATATACGTAAAAGCAGGTAGAGGGCATTGGAGACTCTTTTCAGCTGGATATTTAGAGATTTCAGAGAGGATCTGAGTATCTAGAAGGGCAAGCAGAGGACCTTTGGCAGAGATGGAGAGAGGCAGGGAGAAGAAATAGCATGAAAGCCATGAAAATGACTTTCAATCAAGATTATAAAAGTTAACTCTGGCTGGTTTGGCTTAATGGATAGAGTGTCTGCCTTGGGACTGAAAGGTCCCAGGTTCAATTCCGGTCAAGGGCATGTATATTGGTTGCAGGCACACCCTCAGTGGAGAGTGTGCAGGAGGCAGCTGATCAGTGTTTCTATCTCTCTATCCCTCTCCCTTCCTCTCTATAAAAAAAATCAATAAAATATATATTTTAAAAAAGATTATAAAAATTAATAATGAAATATGAGTTTAAAAATTTAATTAATCTTAAAGGTTATATTGTTTTAATGACCACATGATACCTAGGAATGTTTTTCATTTCTTTTTCATAATTGAAACAAGGAGAGGTAGGAAAAGGCAGGTTATTTGTATAACCCACTATTTCAATATTCTCATGAGCTAGTAGTAAAAAGTCTATTTCTAATGTGAAAATAAATATGGCTATCTTTTACATAAAAAAAAATTCCAAAATGACATAAGCATGTTATTTTAACATAAAAATAATCCTAAAATCTATTTGTACTAAAATCATTTTTTCCTTAAGATAATTTCAAGGAAAAATAAACTTCTCTTCAATGACTGTGCCTTTAGTATTTAATATTATCTTTAGTAAAAACATTAGCTAAATGACATTCACATACAAATAAATTCTGCTTTAAAATGAATGTACAGCCAAAACCGGTTTGGCTCCGTGGATAGAGCGTCTGCCTGCGGACTGAAAGGTCCTAGGTTCGATTCAGGTTAAGGGCATGTACCTTGGTTGTGGGCACATCCCCAGTAGGAGGTGTGCAAGAGGCAGCTGGTCGATGTTTCTCTCTCATCGACACTTCTAACTCTCTATCCCTCTCAATTCCTCTCTATGTAAAATCAATAAAATATATATATATTTTTAAAAAATGAATGTACATATTATAAAAGTGAGAGTAAGAATATATACATTAAGATTTTATCACACAAGGAGAAAGTAGTTTTGAAATCTATGAATCTTAGAAGCAATCATCAGTAATTAAATATGTCACATTTTAACAAGAAAAAAACTCCCTACCTTAAAGTACCTAATTTTAACTTAATTGACTTGGACAAGTTAACACTATATGTGAATACTACTTCATAGCAAAAATGTTTTCTCTTAAGGACAATAATTAAGCACATCATCACTATTAAGATTAAAAATAGTCATTCTGTTAAGACTAAAGTAATATTAAAAACTAAAGTTATAATGAAGAAAATATTTCATATGCATTATTAGGAATAGATACAAATCTTAAATTAGAATTGTTATATTACCCAAGTTTATTTTAAAAGAGATAACCACCTGTACCTGATAAGCAAACACCCTTTTTCCCCAAGGACAAAGAAAGCATTAATTCCTAAGGCAGTGATAGAGTGATGGTCCTGGTGCACTTATGAGGAGAAAGTAATGTGATAATTCGTAGTATGACAACAGTTCAAGATTGTACTGTCTAAAGGTTAACTATCCATTGATTGTGATGACCATAACTACAAGAACCCACTGGCCAAGTAGTTCTCCTGTGACAACAAAGTATTGGAGTTTTGTCCAAATAGAGACATTTCTTACCCTCCACTATTGCAGAATTGGGACAAATATTGGAATCATAAAAATAGAAAAAGTCACTGTTGGCAAGAAAAATTGGCTTGGTGTATCATACATCTAACCAAACATAGCAATTCCTACAACTTTAGAGTATTGTTTAGTTATCATATTAGTTCTCAATTCATTCAGAACTAACCCTAAATTGAAGTAGCTAAGAAAGGTTGTTCTAGAAGTAATTAATATTGTTATGCATAATTCACAAAATCTAAGAAAAACACTGGCATATTAAACTTCATACGGACTGATGAACCATAATGATTACAGTGGGCTATATTAAATGAAGTACGATGTAGTCTCCTGCACAATGGCCTGGATAACTCTGCTGTTTAACTCTAATTCAAGTTTTAGCCAGTGTTTTCTTTCCTCTGTTGCTGTCAGTCTTTGAGCTAGTGAGAACTGAGAGTGTACCTACCTCTCTTCCATCTAATACTCATGTTTTATGTGTTAGAAAAAATGGGTAGTTCAGATAAACAGATAAACTGTTTAACTGTTATCTGTCAGATTAAGTCATGCCATGGAGTTTTTTGAGTCTATTCAGAGTTCTTATCTATGTTTTGGCAAGGTAAGATTGCTGAATAAGAACTTCAATTGAAAAAAATAATAAATTGGGTATTTCCATGATACTAAGTTAGGAAATTCCATCTTTAAAGATAAAAATCTCTTTCACAAGGATCAGGGCATCACTGCTGCTTTCAGCTGGCGTCTCATCTTAGGTTCCCATTAGGTCCATAGCTCATTTCGCCTAACTAGGCATTCAGGATCTTGCCCAATCTGCCTGAGAGTGGAATAAGATGAAGGTGGGAAAATAGGGTATAACATCACTTTTGGAAGAAGTATATTATTGCTTATAACCTAACACCACTTTGTTCTAGCCTGCTAAGTAGTGTTATGGGGCCAGATAAATATAGCAATGACAAGTTTCCTCTGACTTGTTTCCATGACAGAGTATAGGACATTTTTAGCTCAGCTGAATTAAGTAAGCTCGATAGTAAAGGGACATTCTAGAATGGAATTTTCCCACTCATAGATGATATCGTAATCACCCACTTGTGGAATATAGAAAACAAAACATTTTAGTATATGTTCTGCTGGAGCATAACAAAACTGATTAACTTCTTTGGAATATTTGGACAAAGATAAAAATAATTTGATTAGACCATTTCTTTATTTGATGCAGTCAAATGGAACTCATGAACTCTTGGTAAGATCTGACCCAACTGTCAAGTGAAAAAAAATAACAGGGCAAACAAATTGGAAAAAGACTTGTATTTGCCTTGGGGATGCTTTTAGTCAATTTCAGAGCAGGGCACACACAGCAAAAAACCCCTAGCTTCCTGTAAGCTCTCTCATATCTCCGTCCTGAGAGTAAGGTGGAGGAGTGGGATGAGTCGACAGAGACACCTGTTCTTGTGGTAAAGGGTTCTGACTGACATTTACTTACTTAGCTTGTGCCAGCACTCCAATGACTTCTGCATACAGGTCTGCCACAATGTGCATATTACCAGTGTTGGGACCAAGGTACCTAAATAAGATATAATTAGACACATTAGGGGTCCCTGGTCATCTAAAACTTGATTTAGTTTTAGCACCCAACCTTGTCAAAATTCTAAAGTGAGAAATTACTTTACCCTTCTTTGTATTTAAAGTGCTTGAAAGCCAAGTTAATAACATCATGTATTAAACTGTCTAATACAGGATGAAGTGGAATCTGGAGAAAGAAAGAAAAAAAAAAAGAGATGGCTTTTAATTTGAAGGAAATATTAAAGATCAAATCAATTAGAGCACTTCCAATAATTATATATGGACTTAAGCAATCAACAAATATAATTCATATGACCCAGTACTTGAAATTAAAAAATAATTTAAAAACAAGTAGTTTTCAGATAAATAAATCATATATAAAAGTAACATTAAATTACTGACCTGTTTTAAAACTTCTATTAATACTAAAGAAAAAATAAAATCAATGGCGAGGTCCCGTCTTTCCATTAAATAATCTCGCTGCTGTTCATCACTGTAAAATTTTAAAAAGTCACATTAATTGGCATTAAAGATACTGTGAGTGATATAATTCATTAAAAACTGAGGACTCATTTCAATGAACTGCAAGCCATTTTTGGTATTACAAGATTGCAGTGGTAAATACAGCATTTGCTGAAGGTAACCCTAATACTTGTGTGGTACAGTTGACAAACACTGAATCAGAATATTTGACTGCAAATTTTACATTTTCAATCATGCAAACTTGAGTAGCTATTTGTGAATCTATAACCCCATCTTGTCAGCTTTTCTAAGGTATGTTTCAACCCAGGAATTCTATCATCTGTAAAGTGGATACAAACACAAGACAGGGTTACAATATTAGAGGTGTACAGTGAAAATACCTTGTGAAAGGAACTAAATAATGTAAGGACAAAACATGGTTACCTATTGGAAGAGAACTATAGGGGTGAAGAAAGGATCAGAATTGCTCCCCCCCACCCTCCCCCCCCGGTCCCATTCCTCTTGACCTTTACCTTGATATTTCTGAAAGGAGGAAAGAAGAAGTGACAGGATATTAGGAGAGAGAGACTGAAAACCAGTTGGAAGAGAGGTAAAAGCAGCAAAGTGGAGTCATTTGAATTCATTCAAAAGTTGGGGAGCAAAGTTAGCACTGCCAGAAGGATGGAAATGTAAGTCCATAACCCTTCCCCTCCATCTTATGCTTATTTAACATACTGACTGAGGGCTAATTTCAGTTGAATAAAGAAAGAAAAATAAAATGAATGCTGAGTTCTCCAGCAGAGAAGCAAGAATAGTGGCTAAGAGCATTGTCTTTGGTATGAATCAGTTCTGGGTTAAAATTATACCTCTTCTACTTATCAGCAATGTCCCTATCTATGAATGGAAATAATAATAGCAATTATATAAAGGTTTACTTGAGTACTAAATAAGATAAAGCAGTTGACTCTCTCAAACACACACCTGCTCAATACTTGTATCTATATATAAACTGACTGGCCAGATTATTATGATCTCTGAACACATAATAATCCGGCCACTCTGTGTATAAAAAGCTAAGTAAATGGCCAACTGGCCGACTGGCCAGTAGGTATGATGTACACTGACCACCAGGGGCAGATGCTCAACACAGGAACTGCAGAGCAACAGCTACTTTGCAGAGTGCCCTCTTGCACTCCAGGATCATTTGGGAGATGTCGGACTGCTGGTTTCAGCATGATCCTTGCATGCCAGGCTGAGGGACCTCACCTGCTGGAAGGCCCCTGTTCACTCTGTAGACACTCTTTGAGCCCTGATGCCACCCCAGGTGTGGCCACCCAGGGAGGGACCACAGGAGGTCAGCTCCAGGGCATATCTGGCTCATCTCTCCCAGTCCCACCCCGAGGGCCACTTTCTAATTAATTTCCTTTCAATGTGCATGAATCTGTGCACAGGGCCTCTAGTAGTAAATAAAGCAATGAGAAAGAATGGCAGGATTTGGACTTGTCAGGCAAATATTTTCAAAACAAGTCAAGAATATTTTAAATATGATTTTTTTGTCTTTAATTCAAAGGGAATGAGCAGAAAGGAACATGATATTTAAGCTATAAAAATAACTTCTGGAAGAGTTCTGTAACCATCAACAAGTTAAGGCTGATGGATGACAGGATGGGTTAACAAGGGAATTTGCAGCTTTGACTTTCAAGGGGAAATGTAATGACAGGGTCAAAACTCTTTCATTCAGGATCATTTATGAACAGTCCTACCAGAAGGAGGAACAGTGGACTGAATAGAACCATCTAACAAGCCCTTCAAAACCCACCAGAACAAGAAAGTGCTATTGCCAGTTGGGAAAGAAGAAAACTTGTAGAAATACATTTAAAAAGGTGGCATTCACACATCTAACCTAGAGATTGTATCATGGAATATGGAAACAAGAAGCTTGATGACTAAATGGAAGGAGAACTTTGTAAGATGGCCAGCCGCAGTAGAGAGAAAATGTGTTGGATGGCTCATCAGGGTCTTCAAAAGGGGCCAGAAGACCTTGAGAAAGTAGCAGTTCTTAATAGAAAAATATTTTAAACCCTAAGTCTGTCTTATTTATTAAGCTCATGATGCTTTCAATTAAAGTAAGACATACTTTTCCAATAATGAATTCAACTTTATTGCTTGTTTGAGGTCTAACTTCCAGGAGCCAGAGGCATTTGACATTTATTTGGCAGTCAAAATGTTGATATTATACTAATCCTAGAAAAGATAACCCAAACACACTAGTCACATTTGACTGTTTTCAGTTGTTCATGCTTCTCCTGAAAGCTCTTCTTTTCTCTTCCTTCCTTCCTTTTTTTTTTTTTTTTTTTTTTTTTGTAACAGAAATTCACATTATTGCTTACATTATGCTTTGGAGACCCTGATTCTGTTGGCTTTCTCCAAAACACACACACACACACACACACACACACACACACACACACACACACGTTTAAACTTTAAAATGAAGTATTACTGAGTTGAATTTTGCTGTCCTGATTCTGTATTTGATCCCAAAAATTACTTTGAGCTCCTAAAAATAATCAGTAAAATGTTTAAAAAACTATTATTTTCAATCCATAAAGCAATCAATTAATGAAAAATCTAGTTTTAGTAACTAAATTCTGACAAAACCAAGGAATAAAACTAAAACTCACTTAAGTCAACTCAACAAAATCATCCCACTTCCTACCCCCAGGAAAGTTTTAATAATGTCTGTTCATAATCTAACAGGTAATGTGAGAAATATAATAAAATGACTCCATTAATTTAATAACCACACAGTCTCAATTTTCAGACACAAGAATTGAATTTATACCTATGAAATTTGATACATTTAAAAAGTATTTATGAAGACAGATTGCTAATTGGTATGGAGTTCCTTTATGAACCAGTGAAAATATTCTGGAATTAGACAGTGGTGATGGTTTCATGACCTCATGGATGTACCAAAAACACAGAATTATACACTTTAAAAGGGTAAATTTTACTGTTTGTGAATTATATCTCAATAAAAACTCCCTCTTTAACTAAAAATTTTTCTCCCCCAAACAAAATGATAAATAAATGATTGAATATTGCATAAAGTCACATACATTTTGAAATGAAATTACAAGTCTGGATGAATTGTAAATTGGTAAAATTCCAGTTTCCTATTAAAAGAGATGTCTATATTTTAAATATATTAGAAGTGTCAAGAAAAATGAAAGGGATAAGTTATTTATAAGTAGTAATTAATATCCGATTTTCTGAGTGATTTCAGTTCACTGTCTTTAAATACATAAAAACATGCATAACCAATTCATGTGGAGAAATCTAGTTTCTTTTGAAATAATATTTTTAAAAAAGATAAATGCATTATATGAAAATGTGCTCAAAGTCACTGATCATCAGAGAGATGCAAATCAAAACGATAATGCAGTACCATCTCACATCTGTCAGAATGGCTATCATCAACAAATCAACAAATGACAAGTGCTGATGAGGATGTGGAGAAAAAGGAATCCTCCTGCACTGCTGGTGGAAATGCATACTGGTGCAGCACTGTGGAGAACAGTATGAAGTTTCCTTAAAATTAAAAATGGAACTCCCATTTGACCCAGTAATCCCACTTCTAGGAATATATCCAAAAAAACCAGAAACACCAATCAGAAAGGACATAGCAGCACAATTTACAATAGCTAAAATTTGGAAATAGCCAAAGTGCCCATCAGTGATAAGTGGATTAAAAGCCTGTAGTACAGCTGAAACCGGTTAGGCTCAGCGTTAGAGCGTCGGTCTGTGAACTGAAGGGTCCCAGGTTCAATTCCGGTCAAGAGCATGTACATTGGTTGTGGGCACATCCCTGGTAGGGGGTGTGAAGAGGCAGCTGGTTGATGTTTCTCTCTCATAGACGTTTCTAGCTCTCTCTCTCTCTCCCTTCCTCTCTGTAAGAAAAATCAATAAAAACAAAAAAACACCTGTGGTACATCTATGTAATGGAATACTATGCTGCTGTAAAATAGAAGGCAATCTTACCATTCACAACAGCATGGACGGACATAAAGAGCATTATGCTAAGCGAAATAAGCCGGTCAGAGAAAGGTGAATATCACATGATCTCACTCATTTGTGGAATATAATAATATAAACTGATGAACAAAACCAGATCCAGAGACAGAGAAGCATCGAACAGACCGCCAAACCTCAGAGGGAAGGCAGGGGGGGCGGTAAGAGATCAACCGAAGGACTTGTATGTCTAACCAATGGACACAGACAGGAGGGCATGAGGGCATGTGCTGGGGGGGGGGGGGGGGGAGTGGTGGGAGTGGCCAGGGAGAGGTCAATGGGGGAAAAAGGAGACAAATGTAATACTTTAATCAATAAAGAATAAAAAAAGATAAATGTATTAAAGAAGGTTTATTTAAAACATATAAAATTACATTTATTTACCTAAAATTTGGAGAAATGTATATTCATTGGACAGTAGGAGAATTTTAAGTTTTGTGACTGTCAAGTGCTCATGCAGCAGCAGTTCTACTTTCCAAATACACATAACAAATAAACAAAATTCTTTGCTGGAACATAAATTAGAGATGCTATAATGTAGACTGGAGGTGAGAGGGCACAGGAAAGGTATGAGGGTAACCTTGGCCCCTAACACCTTGCCCCACCGATGTCGAAATAAGGCCCTGAATGAATTTTCAACCTATGACAGCTGCCAGTGACTAGTTTTGCAAATGTGCCACCTGCCAAATAAGGAGCTCTGCACCTGCTGGGTATCTGTGCGAAGAGGCAGGGATACCTAGGTGCCTCTTAACTCCCATTTTCATTTACAAAGTGAAAAAAGAAGGAAGGAAAGGAGGAAAGGGAGGGAGCAAGGAAGGAAAAAGAAAAGAAAGATAAGTAAAAAGAAACCATAATTCTCAAAATGCTTACACAAAAGAAATGTACCTTTTTGATTTATTGCTTGTCCTTGGTCTGTACTCATGTGACTCATCCTCAATATCATTTTGCCTCTTATACCAGTCAAACAATGTGCGCAGAATGGAAGGCAGGCAGTACTCCGAAAGAGAGCTCATTGAGGTGATGACCTATAGAGAAAAGCAGGTGATTAAAACAGTGATTTCTAAGTTTTTTTCATTTTAGGGCATATATAAACTAATTATTAAAATTCTCCAAACACCAACAATATATATTTTTTGCTGATCTGGCAAAACAATAGGTATAATTTTGATTAATTCACATAGGATGACTATTGTGTTGGCTGTTGTTATTTTTTTATTTGACAATCTAAAGGAAAAAAGGTCAGTGTCCCTGACCAACTAGTTAGGTATTGTATGTTTTAAAAATTCTTGAGGACACTGGTTGAAAATTGCTGAATTAAAGGCTTGGTGGCACTGTCAATTACTGAGAAACTTTTTATTTCACAAATAACTCCAAGACAGTCACAACAAAGTTTTCTTATTTATCACAGTCTTTCCTTTAATAAGGACAGTGCCATGTCCTTACTAGGTCCTCAAAAATACTGTTCTAAAAATAAATATATTAATTAATGCAATTACATTAATAGTTGAGATGAAATAAGCAAACCCATTTCTCCTAAAAAATAACCTAAGTGGTAATAAAATGTGTGGTTTTCTGCCAATAATCATTCATCCACTAACTTGGTATATATGCCAAATTAGACTCCAGATACAAATCAGTAGCAATAATTTACCCATATTACATTAAAGGCAAACTTCTCTCTTCTCTTTAAACAACACACCATCAATTAAGAGTCCTGCTCTTTTATTAATTATTACAAAAAATGAACTTCTATCTATATCTTATATTATATGCAAAAATCAACTTAAAGTGGATCATAGACCCAAGTATAAAACTTAAAACTCTAAATCTTCTGAAAAACCCCCAAAAAACCATAGGAGAAGTTCTTTGTGACTTTTGGTTAGGCAAGGATTTCTTTGGTATGATACCAAAATCAAAGTCCATGGAATCTGATATGCTGGAAGTCATCAAAATGAAAAGCTTCTATTTTTAGAAAGATATTGTTCATAAAGTGAAGAAAAACCCAGGTCACAGGTGGGGAGAAAATATTCTTAAAACATATCTGATAAAGGCCTTATAACAAATGTATGTAAAACTGTAATAAGTTTTAATGATCTAATTAACAGACAGTATAAGCAAATTATAAACTCTAGTGCTGACGCAGTAGATAAAATGAATATGTTCATATGTTGCTGATTGAAGAAAAAATTAGCAAAATGTATCTGGAAGATAAATTGGAAATAATAATCAAGAACCCAGTAAAGCATTATGCTAAGTGAAATAAGCCAGGCAGAGAAAGATAAATATCACATGATCTCACTCATTTATGGAATATAATGAACAACATAAGCTGATGAACAAAAACAGATCCAGAGACAGAGAAATATCGATCAGACCGTCAAACCTCAGGGAAGGTAGGGGAGGGTGGGGGTACAGGGGACAGATGAACCAAAGGACTTGTATGCATGCATTATTAGCCTAACCAATGGACACAGACACCAGGGGGGTGAGGGCATGAATGGGGGAGTTGGGAAGGTTAATCGGGCAATAAGACACATATGTAATACCTTAATTAATAAAAAAAATTTAAAAAAGAACCTATATTAAAAAATATCCTCAATAAGCCCACTTTTAGGAATTTATCTCAAATATATGTGAGATGAGTAAGAATGTTCAGATAGCATTGCTTATTAAAGGGGGGGGGAAAAAAAGGCCCTAGCTGATTTGGCTCAGTGCATAGAGTGTCAGCCTGCAGACTGAAGGGTCCCAGGTTCAATTCCAGTCAAGGGCACATGCTGGGTTATGGGCTCAATCCCCATAGGGGGTATGCAAGAGGCAGCCAATCAATGATTCTTTCTCACTGTTGATGTTTCTATCTCTCTCTCCCTCACCCTTCCTCTCTGAAATAAATAAAAATATCTTTTAAAAAAAGAAAACAAAGGAGAGAACCTGTATGTCCAACTGTATGTAAATGACTTAATACAATGTGGAATTTGATGTAGATTATCTATGAAGCCATGACAAATCACATTCCAAAAGTATTTAATGACATAAAAATGTTTATTATATATTAAGTGAAAGAAGAATGAAAAAATAATTTAATTGGTGTGATCCCAATTTGATACAGACACTATATCAGCATATCAATAGTGCACATTTAGACCAGGAGTTCTCAGGAGGGACACATCACTAGAGGGAGAGGACAGTTGGGAGTTAAGGATTTTACCTGGGCCACTTTTAGAAAGGGTAGAAATTTGAGATAAAAGTCAAGAAAGAAACTTAGCAGACACTAGGCAAGAAAGCTCCTGGTAATGAAGTTGCAAAATAATTATTTGTTGATAATAATTATAATAATAAATTTAATAAAAATTTTTAGTGAACTGAAAGAACATATATCTGTCTGGTGAAGCAACTTTGGTATGCCTGAGTGGAGGGAAAAAATGTTGAAAATTTTAAGTTGAAACAAAATTATAGAAGGTATTTAATACCAGTTTGAAAAATTTCAATTTTCTTCTTTAGAAAATGGGAGGTCCCTTCATATTTTTTCAAATGGGGAAATCCATCCATAAAAATTGTTTTGGTGGAGGTTAATCTAGTAGTAATGTGTAGGCTAGACCAAAGGGGTGTGTTAATAAAGGCAGTTAGGAGAATATACACACACATGCTTAATAAATTGAGGTCACTGCAACAGTTCCAGGCATAAGAAATGGAAAATCTTAGTTAACTTAAAATATTTCTGGAGCTAAGCAGGCTACTTTTAACTTCCATTTATAAAGCAGGAAACCAGCATGATGGGAGCTGAAGTGTTTCATGTCAATAGGACTTTCTACTGTCACATTTAAAAGAATCTCTAAGATTGAACAAAATTATTAATGTATCCCTTAAATTCTCTATCTTGACAGCCTTATTTTATGTTCTATGTCTTATAAATTATGATTATATGTTCCTAATTGTCCCTGATCTTTGGTTATGAGTTAATATAATTTAAAAATAAATAAGCTATGGCATTCAGCCTGCCTTATGAACTTAGTCACCCTTAGATTTGCCTTTAAATTTTGAAAAATCTGATTATTAGGAAAAGAGCCCCCTTTCCTTCATAGCCGCATATTTTCCTGTTGTTCCTGTGGGTAGAACAGCAGTACATTTTTAGAGGAAACAAATCATGGTGCGTGAAGGGAGTAATTTACCAGTTGTATTTAAAAATAACCCAGAACAAGAAAGTTACCATCATCTAAAACAGTGGTTCTCAACCTTTCTAATATCGAGACCCTTTAATACATACACTTCCTCATGTTGTGGTGACCCCCAACTATAAAATTATTTTTGTTGCTACTTCATAACTGTAATTTTGCTACAGTTATGAATCGTAATATAAATATCTGTGTTTTCCGATGGTCTTAGGCGACCCTGCTAGTGGTTCTCAACCTGTGGGTCGCATAGGGGAGGGATTGGGCGGGGGGCGGGATACTAGGATCGGTCCCTGCGGTGTGTGCCCCCCAGGCTGAGCTGAGTGATGGCCCCTCTCGAAGCAGACGGGATCCTGCCCTTGGCAGTCGCCCTGGCCACAGTGGCCTTGGTGTCCTGGGCGAGAGGGCCGCCTGACGCGCTCCAGCTGGGGCAGGGCTGCTTTGTGCTGGGCTGCTGCGGCCCTGGCCATGACCCGGCCTACACACATGCGGTCCCCATGCTGCTTCTGTGACCAGGCGTGCGGTGCGGTGCGGTGCAGTGCGGGGCTCTGTGTGACTACTCACAGGCGCACCCGGGAGCACTCCGCACCGGCAGAGCGCCTGGTGCTTGGAGGGGGCTTGAGGATGGGAGGCTCATGAAGAGTGTGCTGGCCAGGACAAAGGTCTGAGAAGGACACTGAACGGAAATAGGCGAGTTGGGGGCGTGGAGGGATGCAAGGTGGGAGAGGTGCTGGGATTGGGGTAGGGTGCCAGATTTAGCAAATGAAAATACAAGAGGCCCAGTTAAACTTGAATTTCGGATAAACAACCAATAAGTTTTTTTTGTTTGTTGGTTTGTTTGTTTGTTTTTGTTTAGTATAAGCACATCCTATATATCGCACAGGCCACACTTCTTTTAAAAACCATTGATATATTTTTCTGAAATTCAAAACCAACTGGGTGTACGGTGTTTTACCTGGCAACCCTAACAGGGTCAGGGGGTAGGGAGCAAGAGACGTAGGGCATGGAGGGGTGCAAGGGAGGATTGAGTGCATGAGCTGCACTGCAGGCATGGGGGGGCATGTCACAGGGCAAATGGAGAGGGTGTTGAAAAGGCCTAGAGCTGGGTGAATCCAGAGGGGTGGGAAAACTGGGATTGGGTGGAGGGGAGGAGCAGGCTAAAACTTGGTTAGGCCAGCAGAGGTGAATGTAATGCCTCTCCATGGTCCTGGTGCTGGGAGTGACCAAAGAACCAGGGTCTAAGCATCCTATATAATAAAGAGGTAATATGCGAATTGACTGTCACACTCTCACACAAGATGGCCACCCCCATGTGGTCAAAGATGGCCAGCAATGGAGAGTAGTTGTGGGCCATTAGGCCAGCAGGAGAGGACAGTTAGGTGCAATTGGGCCGGCAGTGAAGGGCAGTTGGAGGTTACTGGGCCAACAGTGGAGGGCAGTTGGGGGTGACCATACCTGCAGGGGAGGGCAGTTAGGGGCAATCTGGCTGACAAAGGAGGGCAGTTGGTGGCTATCAAGCTGGCAGGGGAGCAGTTAGGCATTGATAAGGCTGGCAGGGGAGTGGTTAGGGGGTGATCAGGCTGTCAGGCAGAAGCAGTTAGGGGCAGTCAGTCAGGCAGGCAGGTGAGTGGTTGGGAGCCAGCAGTCTGGATTGTGAGAGCGATGTCCAACTGCTGATGTAGAGATCGGTTCTAAACTGGCAGTCTGATATCCCCCAAGGTGTCCCAGATTGGAGAGGGTGCAGGCTGGGCTGAAGGAAACCCTCCCCTACCCAGTGCACTGGGCCTCTAGTCCTATATAATAAAGAGGTAGTATGCAAATTGACCATCACTCCAACACACAAGATGGCTGCCCTTATGTGGTCCAAGATGGCCACCCCCATGTGGACACAAGACAGCCACTACAAGATGGCCGGCAGGGGAGGGAAGTTGTGGGTGATCAGGCCGGCAGGGGAGAGCAGATGGGAGGGACCAGGCCTGCAAGGGAGGGCAGTTGGAGACAATCAGGCCTACAGGGGAGGGTAGTTAGGGGTGACTGGGATAGCAGGGGAGGGCAGTTGGGGGGGACCAGGCCTGCAAGGGAGGGTAGTTGGGGGTGACCAGGCCTGAAGAGGAGAGCAGTTAGGGTTGACCAGGCTGGCAGGGGAGGGCAGTAGGGGCAACCAGGCTTGAAGGGGAGGGCAATTGAGGGGGACCAGCCTGCAGGGGAAGGCAGTTGTAGGGGGACCAGGCCTGCAGGAGAGAACAGTTAGAGGCAAACAGGCTGGCAAGGGAGGGCAGTTAGGGGTGACCAGGCTAGCAGAAAAGGGCAGTTAGGTGTCAATCAGGCTGGCAAGGGAGTGGTTAGGGGGTGATCAGGCTGGCAGGCAGAAGTGACTAGGGGAATCAGGCAGGCAGGCAGGCAGGCAGGTGAGCAGTTGGAAACCAGAAATCCTGGATTGAGTCGGACATTCCTCAAGGGGTCCCAGATTGGAGATGGAGCAGGCTGGGCTGAGAGATACACTCCCCATGCACAAATTTCATGCCCCAGGCTTCTAGTTTCCTATAAAGGCTCCACCTGAGTAGTAACCACTGGGCTCTGAAATCAGGGACTAATTTGTTGAATTATTAGTGGGAAGGATTCTGTCTTCTTTAAATCCCAGGAGTAAGTTTTTCACACCCACTGGAGACAAAAATCTACATTCTGTAAAGTGGATATGACCCAATTTTGTCAGGCAATATAGGAATTGGACACTTCTGTCCTGAGACATCAATGGTCCTTCAGGAATTTACATTGAAAAGAATTTACATTTAAAATTTAAGAATGTACAATTAAAAATAATCCTCACCTGAGGATATTTTCCCCCCCAATGATTTTCAGAGAGTGTGGAAGTGAGGGAGTCAGGGGAGAGAGAGAGAAACATCAATGTGTCACGCCAATTGGTTGCCTCCCCGCTGCATCCTTATCATGCTGGGAAATCTGCAACTGAGGTACATGCCCTTGATCCAGAATTGAGCCCCTGACCTTTTGATCAGTAGGCTAGTGCTCTATCCACTGAGCAAAACTAGCCAGGGTAAGAATTTACAATTTTTAAAAACTTAAAATTTGAAGGCACCCATCATTTATTGATCATTTACCATGTCTGTGCCAAGAGCTAACCTGGGTATCTCATCAAACCTGATTATTTTCTCACATTACTCTGGGGTCTCGCATACAATAATGTGCCCATTCAACAGATGAGAAAAGCTGGCTTTGGAGAGGAGAAGCTTTGGCCAATCAACGTATTCCAGCAGGTTTTGAAATATTAAAATATTTCCTCTAATTAATTCCCTTTCAATGTGCACAAATTGACCAAGTGGCAGAACGACAGGTCTATGACACACACATTGACCACCAGGGCGTAGACGCTCAATGCAGTACCATAGGGGGAGCACTGCTGAGCCAGAAGCCCAGATCATGGCATGGATGTCCAACTGCCAGCTTAGGCCTGCTCTCCGGGCCTAACCTGTCAGACATCCCTGGAGGGCTCCTGGACTGCATGAGGGCTGGTGCAGGCCAGGCTGAGGACCCCCCGCCCCCCATGCATGAATTTCATGCACCAGGCCTCTAGTTAAAAAATACTTGTGTAAGTCTGGATGAGATTTAAGGAATCATGATGACTGAATGTAATGTGGTATTATAGATGGTATCTTGGACTAGAAAAGAGATATTAGGGAAAAACAGGAAATACAAATATAGCATGGAGTCTAATTAATAATAATTTACTTATGTTGGTTTCTTGGTTGTGACAAATGTACCATGCTAAGATATTAACAGGGGAAACTGAGTATGAATTAATTGAGTATGAATTATATAACACTGTCTGTATTATCTTTGCGACTTTTCTGTAAATCCAAAATAATTTTAAAATAAAAAGTTTATTTAAATACTTGTGTGGGATAATTACAAGTTTCCTTATTCACTACAGACTCATAACGGTGATATGAACCTATATTTGACTCTTAAACTTCCATGGGTACGGCACACAAAATTCTGCTACTACACTTAGGTCAAACCCACATTCTCCATTGAGAACACCAGTAGTGTCCTTCCAACCTCAGCTACAATGATTTTGTCTACTCATTAAAAAGTCTTCTTGACTTTTTTCATCTGACTTATTTTGCTTAGCATGATATTTTCAAGATCCATCCAAGTTGTCACAAAAGGCAGTATTTCATCTGTGGGATATAAAACTGAAAGCAACAAATGAACAGGTAAGACAAACAAACAAAGTTCACAGGCACAGACAACGATATGGTGGTTACCAGAGGGAAAAGAGGGTGAGGGGGAGTTAGAAAAGGATAAAGGGGGTCAAATACATGGTGATGGGAAGAGACTTGACTTTAAGTGGTGAACACACGATGCAATATGCGGATGATGTATTATAGAATTGTACGCTTGAAATTATTTAAGCGTACAATTCTATATAATTTTATTAACCAAAATTACGTCTTCCCCCAAAATTAATAAAATTTAAAAAGAAAAGTAAAAATTTATACTGAAGTGATTTTTGGTATTATATCTACTGGGCACATTTTTTTTGGGCAAATATACTGAGACCATTTCAGAAGAGATGAAGGGTTAGCATGGGGTGGCTGTGTGTACTTTTCCATTTCTCTGTTACTGCCCTTTTCAGTTCAGGCTTTCAGGGAAAAAAGGGTAGAATTTGCAAAGACCTGGCCCTCAGCTCTCAGGACGGGAGGAAGCTCTAGCTGCCTTCTTGGTTATTCAAACTCCTTCGTTTACAGGAAGCAGAGCCCACGGTGAGATGAAGTCTAGCTCTGTGCTGCTGCTGAAAGGGGGCAGGCCCATTCACAAAGGCGCCCTGTGGCATTTCAACGATCATATTCTCCCACCGTAGATGAGCCCGGTGCTGTGCAGCTTGAGGAGAGGAAGTGCACAGAATCACAGAATTATTTCATACTGCTGTTTTCTTTTTTGGGAGGGTAGGGGGAATGAAAAATGTACTTTGCAAATGTTTCTTTAATGTTTATTTTGGCATTTTATGTATACACAGGCTAAAAAAGACTGTCCTCTATGTTGTAGCTAATACATTCATTTTTCATAAGCATTTATTATACTTGCTGAATGCAAATAAGAAAACTTCACCCAAAATATTTTATTAATTACTCAGTGAAGTCATTCTATATTTTACAATAATAAGGCTGACTTGTCCTGCATTGTACATTTAATGAAAAGTTTTAAAGTAACTTCATTGATGGTTTAATATCTCAAACTACATGCCCTGACTGGAGATCAAACCTATAACCTAGATATATGCCCTGATGGGGAATTGAACCCACAACCGTTTGGTATACCAAACAAGGCTCCAATCAACTGAACTACCTAGCTAGGGCCAACTCCTTTTTAACTTAGGTTTCTGTTCACTGATTTTCACAGAGCTAAAATAACTTTTTACCATCTTGAGTAATAATAATTTTCCTGGAAAGGAAACGGATGAAATTCTAATATTACAACATCAGTTCTAATGCTACAATTCAGTGAAAATCTATTTAAAATGCATAAATGAAAAATATAAGCAAGTAGGAGTAAAAGCAAGTTAACTGGCATTGGATTCGTATTAGTATTATTTGGTGTTTCTTACATTGTTCTTCATGAAGCAGTATGTCTGTAAAATGGACCAAGATGTTAAAAATCAAATAATGAAGATCTTAATGTTCAAAACAATGTATTTAATGTATAGATTTTTATAATTTTAAGTTTTTGTAATACATTATTCATACACCTTTGATGTCATGAATATTGCTTCTCCAGAGTAACATCAAGTCCCCACTATGATTACTTTGTTACTAGCATGCATGGGATTAGGCTACACCCACTGGCATTAAGGTCTCTCACAAACTGGTCCCTTCCTACCCTCTCCCCCACATTGCAGATACATTTTGTGTTTCAGTAGAAAAGTGTACGTTGTTTAGCACACATCTCTCCAGGGGTTACCTGATTCTGAGTCTAGGGTGGCTTTGCTCCTTTTGAGCTATTTTAAAACTGTGTATGTTGGATAACTTAGGGCAATGCAAAATAATTTCTGCTTATAGACATAAAAATATCTGTCTGGTAAGTTCAACTGACTTGCCTTTCCCTCTGTGGAAGAAGCCAGATTTGCCTCTGATTGCATATTCATTTCCACATTCCTGATTTATTAAAGTGTCTGTTTTTTTATGCTCTCTTCTTAACTGGTTTTAATGTCTCTCTTTAATAATGAGTTAGATAAAATCTTTGGCACATGTTCATTTTATATTTCAATGAGAGTCATGATGCTGCCTCTTTCTGAAGGTTATCCTTTAACAATACATGCCTCTGCCCAACTAAATTGATCCATTCATCAATTCCTAAAGAACTTAAAAACTATACTTTTGTTTTTATTATTGATTTCAAAGAGGAAGGAAGAGGGAGAGAAAGCTAGAAACATTAATGATGAGTGAGAATCCTTGATCTGCTCTTTCCTGCATGCCCCTTCCTGGGGATTGAGCCCACAACTCTAGGCATGTGCCCTGACTGAGAATCAAACAGTGACTACCTGGTTCATAAGTCAATGTGCAACCACTGAGCATGCTGTACAGGCCCCAGAATAATTTAATATCATTATTCTGATGACAAGGCCTTTGCACAAGATGTTGCACAAAATGTTCCTTTCTAAGATCCCTATTCTTCTCACCAAAACCCAGCAAATCCTATTGCTCCTGAAGCATAGTAACCTCCGTCTTGGGGAAAAACTGCTGTTTAAAATTTAACCCTGCTATTCTGGCTTCTGTAAACATTTGCTTGCTTAAATGATAGGAAAAAATAAGATTACTCCCCATTCCAGAGAGGCCATAAACTATGCCCTAGAGTTGTGAGGGCCAGTGTCAGGCCAGGCCTTGAGATATGGTTTCATGGCCCCTTCCCAGCATGCAGGCCTTCTCTCTCAGAAGACCCAGAAATCTTATTCCAAATTTGGAAAACAAAGAGCTGAAAAACATATATATAGGAAAGGCTTCCACCATATTGGGCCCCAGAATTTGAGAAGCAAGATTTCCTCTGGGCCTGCTAATGCTAGCGAAATGAAATGGACTCCAAATAAATTTGGTTTATTGATAAAGGCATCTTCTTATTTACAATATAACACGCCCATTGTTTTAGGTACCTGATAAACTATGTCCTCTTTTAGAAAGCATTTTCTTGTCATCTGGCTCTTGTCATGCAATAAAAACACACTTAATAAGGAACTTATTTTATCAAAATAAGGAACTATTATCAGGACAATTTTTCATTCACTTCACTTTCTAAACCATGACCATTAATTTAGGCATTTAAAATTAATTAATGATAGTATACATTTTCAAAATGCTGTTGGAAATCTCTTCTACTGGTACTTAATTTCCACCACCAGTAAGACTTCCTTGCTGGCAGAGACTGGAAGCCCTCCCTAGGCTCCCTAGTGCAGGGCACAATTTACTCTGCTTGGTTCTTCCACCAGGAGCTGACTCACTAGCTTGAGGTTATAATTATCCAATTATATGTGTCTTTGTCTCTCCAGAACAGGTATCTTGCTTCCTTCGCATTTGTTTCTACAAGTGAACCATAATGCTTGGCCACATAGTAGTTGCTGTGTAAGAATGTGTCAAGTTTATACTCGTGAAATTTGTAAACAGTAAAATTATAAAACTAGGGGCAAAAATTTCTAGCTTTCCATTGTGCAAAGCTATCACTAGGTTGACTTATTTCCCACAAATACCGAGCTTTAAAAAGTTAATCCTATTTAGATATCTTGTCACTTATGAAGCAATAGTGCTTTTTCCCCAGGTCTATTCTATACAGGGTTATATTGTAATTAGATTGATTTAAGAAATATTAAACCAATAGTTAATTAAATATAAAAGGAATCTAAAAGTTAAGGAAACAAGCTTTAATTCTCTATCTATCTATCTATCTATCTATCTATCTATCTATCTATCATTATCTACCTATACTAGAGGCCCAGTGCACAAAATTTATGCATGGGAAGGGGGTCCCTCAGCCTGGCCTGGACCCTCTCCAATCTGGGACCCCTCAGGGAATGTCCGACTCCCTCTCACAATCTGGGACTGCTGGCTCCTGACCACTTCCCTGCCTACCTAATCATCCCTAACCGCCTCTGCCTCACACACAGGATCGAGGATTCCCTCCTCTGGCCGGTCACAGGTACCCAGGACCCAGGCCAGCTTCAACCAGGCTGGTCACAGCTATAGGGGACCATGGACAGGCAGCTTTCCCCAGGCCACAGCTGCAGGCACCTGGAACTGCAGGTGTGCGGCTTGTCCCTCTCCCAGGCTGCAGCCTTGCTGGTCTCCATTCTTCTCTCATGATCTCATTTGTGCCTGGCTGATCCCCATTCCTCTCTCTCCAGTGTTGAGTGTCCGAGCCTTTATAGCATGACTGTATGAGGGCATGACAACATTGCATATTAGCTCATTATATAGGATATATATATATATCCTACACACACACACACACACACACACACACACACACACATTCACACATATTTAAATTTAAAAGGGAAAATTGACCAATTTAGGAGAGTTCCACAGTGGAACCACAGAGACACAGAACTGAAAACAGTAATCTCTACTGGGCATTTTGGCAAAAATAGGCTATCTAATATCTAGTAGAGACAGTTAGTATAAAAATTTCCCCAATCTTTCTTGTAGCTTATGTGGCTGTGATCAAGATCTGGCCAACTGGCTGAAACCAGTTTGGCTCAGTGGATAGAGCATTGGTCTGTGGACCGAAAGGTCCTGGGTTTGATTCCTGTCAAGGGCATGTAGCTTAGTTGCAGGCACGTCCCCAGTGGGGGGTGTGCAAGAGGCAGCTGATCGATGATTCTCTCTCATTGATGTTTCTAACTCTATCCCTCTCCCTTCCTCTCTGAAAAAAAAAAAAAAAAAAAAAAAAAAAAAAAAATCTGGCCAACTAGATATAATCAAAAGTGTCATGTTCAATGTTGAGATATTAATTTGTTTTTTTCTTTCTTCTAATTCTTTTTTCCTTTCTCCTGTCTGAAATCCTGATGGAATGGCTGAGTTCTAGAAGAACAAATGGGCCATAACATGACCTTGGGCAGGTAAGCTATACACAGGAAAACAAAAAAAGATATAGGTACTGAACTGATTTTTTTAATACTGCTTGAATGTGAGAAAAACATCTTGTTTGAGCTACTGTTATTTTATATATCATTTGCACTCAAACCTAATTTTAATTGATATAGGATCTCCAATCCTTCACTTTGATCCCATCTGTGAATTCTCACCAACTTAGGTCTTAGAAATATAAGCATGCTACAGCATGAAGATCACATTCTTCATAATCAGAACATAAGGATTCCAATCTTGGTGCCCTCAGGCTTTCATCACAGAATCCTGGACAATCTCTTTGTGACTCACTGTCATTAGTGTAATATAGAGATGATGTTAAAAGTGAGGCCTTCTGAAGGCTGTTGGAAGTACTGAGTGATGTCAGATGAGAGGATGCATGACAAGAGGCTTGTTAAATGGAATAGGAAACAGGGCCACCCAAGACGAGGCCCTGAAAGTGTAGAACTATCATTCATACCAGTGAAATTTCAAAGGAAGAAACCTATAAAAGTATTCTCTAAATAGGAACCAGCTGGATGTTGTCCAAAGAATGTACTCAGTATAGTGCCTAACCTAAAGTAAATACTGAATAAATGTGTCTTTTACAATTACTACTATTCCCTCCATTATTGTAATGGCAATGGCATCGACAACAGGCAAAGTGGTATCACCAGCATGTTCTTTTCCCATATACAGGCCTTTGTGTCAATCCATATTAAAATTCTACTGCTTGCAATCAGAAAAGGGGGAATTTCATAATTGGAACTTTTAATATGAAAATACTTAGCTTGATACATCAATGGCCTTGCCAATAGAACCACAATTCGTATAGTTTTTTTTAAATATATTTTTTTATTAAATTATTATTTTTGTACATATACCAATGTCCCCCCCCCCCCCCCCGTACATACCCTCCCGCCCCAGAGTTTTGTTCCATTGGTTGTACTTATATGCATGTATACAAGTCCTTCAATTGATCTCTTATCTCCCCCAGATCTACCCAATCTCCCCGCTGTAATTTGACTGACTGCTTGTTGCTTTACTGTCTCTATATCTATCTTTTGGTTCTTCAGTTTATAATGTTCTTTATCATCCATAAATAAGTGCGGTCATGTGGTGTCTCTCCTTCATTGACTGGCTTGTTTCACTGAGCATGATGTTCTCCAAATCCATCCAGGTTGCTGCAAACGAT
The DNA here is from genome assembly GCF_014108245.1 of Pipistrellus kuhlii. Taxonomy (NCBI): domain Eukaryota; kingdom Metazoa; phylum Chordata; class Mammalia; order Chiroptera; family Vespertilionidae; genus Pipistrellus; species Pipistrellus kuhlii. The sequence continues at coordinate 90,517,857 of NW_023425529.1, read as the reverse complement.
GAGAATTTTTTCCTTTTTATGGCAGCATAATATTCCATTGTGTAAATGTACCATAGTTTTTGGATCCAATCATCTGCTGATGGGCATCTAGGCTGTTTCCAAATCCTAGCTATTGTAAATTGAGCTGCTATGAACATAGGGGTGCATATATCCTTTTTGATTGATGTTTCTAGCTTCTTGGGATATATTCCTAGGAGTGGGATTACTGGGTCAAATGGGAGTTCCATTTTCAGTTTTTTGAGGAAGCTCCATACTGTTCTCCACAGTGGTTGCACCAGTCTGCATTCCCACCAGCAGAGCACAAGGGTTCCTTTTTCTCCGCAACCTCGCCAACACTTGTCGTTTGTTGATTTATTGATGTTGGCCATTCTGACAGGTGTGAGATGGTACCACATTGTTGTTTTGATTTGCATTTCTCGGATAATTAGTGACTTTGAGCATGTTTTCATGTGCCTCTTGGCCTTCCTTCTGTCATCTTTTGAGAAGATTCTATTTAGATCCATTGCCCATTTTTTAATTGGGTCATTTATCTTCCTTTTATTAAGTTGTATAAGTTGTCTGTAGATGTTGGAGATTAAACCTTTATCAGTGATAACATTTGCAAATATGTTCTCCCATACAGAGGGCTTTCTTGTTGTTTTGTTGATGGTTTAAAAAAGATTGTAAAATCTTTGCTGTAAAAAAGATTTTTATTTTGATGTAATCCCATTTGTTTATTTTCTCTTTAGCTTCCATTGCCCTAGGGGAAGTATTAGTGAAGAAGTTCTTTTGGCATATGTCTGAGATTTTGCTGCCTGTGGATGCCTCTAGTATTTTTATGGTTTCCTGTCTTATGTTTAAATCCTGTATCCATTTTGAGTTTATTTTTGTGTATGGTGTAAGTTGGTGATCCAGTTTCATTCTTTTGCATATATCTGCCCAATTTTCCCAACACCGTTTATTGAAGAGACTGTCTTGACTCCATTGTATGTTCCTGCCTCCTTTGTCAAATATTAACTGAGCATAGTGATTTGGGTTGATATCTGGGTTCTCAATTCTATTCCATTGATCTATATGTCTGTTCTTGTGCCAGTACCAGGCTGTTTTGAGAACAGTGGCTTTGTAATACAGTTTGAAGACTGGTATTGAGATCCCTCCTACTTTACTCTTCTTTCTCAGGATTGCTGTGGCTATTCAGGGTCTTTTGTTGTTCCAAATGAACTTTTGGAGAGTTCTTTCTAGGTCAGTGAAATATGCCGTTGGTATTTTAATTGGGAGTGCATTTAACCTATAGATTGCTTTGGGAAGTATGGACATTTTGATGATGTTAATTCTACCAATCCATGAACATGGTATGTTCTTCCATCTGTTTACATCTTCCTCTATCTCTTTTTTTCAGTGTCGTGTAGTTTTCCGTGTGTAGGTCTTTTACCTCCTTAGGTAAGTTTATTCCAAGGTATCTTAATTTTTTTTTTTTTTTTTTTTGTGCGATGGTAAATGGGATTGCCTTTTTAGTCTCTGTTTCTGCAAGTACACTATTGGTTTATAGAAATGCCATAGATTTCTTGGCGTTAATTTTGTATCCTGCTACATTGCCAAATTCATTTATTAAGTCAATTAGTTTTTTTAATGGAGTCTTTTGGGTTTTCTATGTACAATATCATGTCATCTGCAAATAAGGATAACTTTACATCTTCTTTTTCAATTTGGATGCCTTTTATTTCCTCTTCTTGTCTAATTGCAATGGCTAGTACTTCCAGTACTATGTCAAACAGGAGTGGTGACAGTGGGCAACCCTGTCTTGTTCCTGTTCTTAGAGGGAATGGTTTTAGTTTTTGCCCATTGAGTATGACGTTGGCTGTGGGTTTATCATATATAGCTTTTATTATGTTGAGGTATGATCCTTGTACTCCCACCTTGCTGAGAGTTTTTATCAGGAAAGGGTGCTGGATTTTATCAAATGCTTTTTCTGCATCAATTGATATGACTATATGATTTTTGTCTTTCAATTTGTTTATGTGATGTATCACATTTATTGATTTGCGGATATTGTACCATCCTTGCATTCCCGGAATAAATCCTACTTGGTCGTGGTGTATGATCTTTGTGATGCTCTGCTGGAGCCGATTTGCTAGAATTTTGTTGTGGATTTTGGCATCTATGTTCATAAGGGATATTGGCCTGTAATTATCTTTCATTGAGTTGTCTTTATCTGGTTTTGGTATTAGGGTGATTCTGGCTTCATAGAAGGAGCTTGGAAGTGTTCCTTCCTCTTGGATTTTTTGGAATAGTCTGAGGGGGATATGTTTTAGTTCTTCCTTGAATGTTTGGTAAAACTCTCCTGTGAAGCCATCTGGCCCTGGGCTTTTGTTTGCTGGAAGCTTTTTGATGACTGTTTCAATTTCTTCCCAAGTTACTGTTCTATTGAGATTTATAGATTCTTCCTGATTGAGTTTTGGAAGGTTATATTTTTCTAGGAATATGTCCATTTCCTCCAGGTTGTTCAGTTTGTTGGAATAGAGTTGTTCGTAGTATTTTGTAACAATCCTTTGTATTTTGGCGGGGTCTGTTATTATTTCACCTCTTTTGTTTCTGATTTTGTTTATTTGGGTCCTCTCTCTTTGTTTCTTGGTTAGCCTGGCTAGAGGTTAATCTATCTTGTTTATCCTTTCAAAGAACCAGCTCTTGGTTTTGTTGATCTTATGTATTGTTTCTTTGGTCTCTATGTCGTTTATCTCTGCTCTAATTTTTTTATTTCCTTCCTTCTGCTTACACTTGGCTTTTCTTGTTGCTCTTTTTCTAACTCTTTGAGTTGTAGAGTTAGATCATTCGTTACCATTTTTTCTAGTTTTTTGCAATAGACTTGTAGGGATATGAACTTCCCTCTCAAAACTGCTTTTGCTGTGTCCCATAGATTTTGGATTGTTGTGTTTTCATTGTCATTTGTTTCCAGGATGTTTTTAATTTCTTCCTTGATTTCTCTGGTAACCCAGTCCTTGTTTAATAGCATGCTGTTTAGTCTCCATGTGTTTGATTTCTTTGGATTATTTTTATTGTAGTTAATTTCCAGTTTTATGCCATTATGATCTGAGAAGATGCTTGATATGATTTCTATATTCTTGAATTTGAAGAGACTTTGCCTATGTCCCAAAATGTGGTCTATCTTTGAGAATGTCCCATGTGCACTTGAGAAGAATGTATATTCTGTGGCTTTGAGGTGGAATGTTCTGAAGATGTCAATTAATTCCATCTGGTCTAGTGAGTCATTTAAGCTTGATATTTCTATGCTGATTTTTTGTTTAGATGATTTGTCGAAGGATGACAGTGCAGTATTAAAATCTCCTACTATGATTGTATTGCTATTAATCTCTCCCTTAATGTCCTCTAGCAGATTTTTATTTTTTTTATTTTTTTATTTATTTTTTATTTTTTATTTTTTATGTATTTGGATGCTCCTGTATTGGGTGCATATATATTTATCAGGGTTATTTCTTCTTGTTGGATTGCTCCCTTTAGTATTATGAAGTGGCCTTCATTATCTCTTGTTATGCCCTTCACTCTGAGGTCTAATTTGTCAGATATAAGTATTTCTACCCCAGCTTTTTTTTTTTTTTTCATTTCCATTTGCCTGGAAAACCTTTTTCCATCCCTTCACCGTCAGTCTGTGTGCATCTTTTCTTCTGAGGTGGGTTTCTTGTAGACAACAGATGTATGGGTCTTGTTTTCTTATCCAGGAAATCTAAAGCAGGAAAGGGTTAAGATAAACAGGATAGCAAAAAGGGGAAGATTAGAAAGAGAGTGATGGTGTAAAGGTCATGTTGAGATAGGGTTAAATAATGTTAAAGGAGAAATGAAATAAAATGAAGAACACTAATTCCAATGTAAAATAAAGAGAAAATAAAATGGCACTTAAAAAAATTAAAATAGCAGTAGTAAAAATGCTTATTGAACCTAAAAATGTAATAATTAAAAAGTTAAAATCTAGTGAGGAGAAAAGGAAAAAAAAAATTGTTTCTTAAGTAAAAGATGCAAAAAATTAAAATTAAAATAAATAAATAAAAAAAATAAATTTAGCAAAAAAAGTGTGCAGTTGTGAAGGCCATTCACTTCTGTTATTCTATTTGACATGCCCATTTCTCAGTCCAGACCGTATTGCATTTCCCTGCGTTCTGCTGCACCTCAGTGGTAATTCCTTAGTTTCTTGGTTGATAAAATAAAACTAATAATAAACACAGTCAGTTTGTACTCCAGACCCTAGGTGGCAGTGTATGTGGATTGATGTCCTGTCTTTTTGGCTGCTCTCGCCTTCTTTTTCTGTGGCGCTCAATACCGGGTTTTTTGTTTTTGTTTGTTTGTTTTTTATTTATTTATTTATTTTTTTGCCTCGGAGCTGAATCCTGGATGATTTCTCCCCACTCTGCTTCTCAGTTTCCAGAAAAGCAGATTCCCCCTGCTGTCTCTTAGGGCCAGCCAATCTGCGTGATCTCTCCTTTGTAATCAGAAGCAAAGGGTTGCAGGGGAACCACCCTAGGTGCGTGATGGGCGCGTCTGCGCGCACTTACAAACAGACTGCTTTCCAACTCCTATGTTCTCCCTCCATGTCGGATCAGAATGGATTGCTCCCCAGAGAACCCCACTAGTATCAACCTTGGGGACCCCCATCCACTCTCTCGAATCACACCAGACCCAACAGTGGGGGGCTTCTGTGGACGCAGATTTCCGGGGTCCCAGCGCGCGCTTTTTTGGCTGCCGCAGCTGCTGCTTTCACTTTCGCTGTTGGGACGCAGACACCCCGCGTTATCCCCAGCAAAATCCAACCTTTCTGTGGAATCCGAGTGTCCGCGCCAGTCGGGGCCCCACAGTTGTGGTCTTTTCAGGTCTCAGGTAAGATCCCCCGTTGCAGCACTGATATGGTTGTGGGAGGCAGCCCGTACAAGTGTTTACCTGGCCGCCATCTTCGAGGAACCCTCAGGAAGCAGTTCCAATTTGTATAGTTTGCTGTCAAAACAGTGTATGGGTACTTTCAAACATGATTTTGTTGACTTTATGTCAATGAATCCACAGGTGGACCAACTTTAGTTATGTTTCCATGTGCCCTGGGATAAACTTTGCAGGTTGCCTCCATCTCTCACTGTTCATGTATAAATTTTATTTTTTAATGATGAGGGGATAATCATATGGTTCTTACTTGAAAGTTATCAGTGACCATCTTACTGGCTTCCACCTGAATACGTAGAGATGTGTTACAGATCAGTGCTTCTCAAGCTTAAATGTGTGTTTGGGGTCACCTAGTGATCTTGTTAAGCTGCAGATTCTGACTCAGTAACTCTGGGCCAGAACAGAGTTAAAAGTATTACAGCTGACTAAGTGGCAAAGAGGGGATTTAAATTCAGGTCTGTTGAATCTAAAGGCTATCTCTTTTCCACAATGCTGAAATACAGAACTACAGTGCTGAATAATAAATGAGAGATTGTATTTAAGCCAAATTATTTAAGGAAGCTATTATCTGCAATGCTAAAACTTAGAAGTCTTGTTTCCCCAGAGAATAAAGAAAAAGTAGCTGGGGAAAAATAACATCATATTTTTTGAGGAAAAGACAATGATTGCATATAAGCCTAACCAGTGGTCATGGACAACAGGGAGATGGGGCATACATAGGGAGGGGTTTGGGATGGGAATGGGGGGATGAGGACAATTATATAACATAATCAATAAAGAAATAAAAATGAAAAAAAGACAATGATGACCTTACAGGAAAGAGATGAAATATGCAAAATAGAGTAAAAAATTATGAAAGACAGATGATAAATATTTACATTCCTAAAGAGAATAGTGAGAGTCACAATTTGCCACATTTCCAAAATAAGGACCCCATACATTCATACAAGGTCTCTGACCGTCCAAACATCTCCCAGGTGACAATCTAGGATGACACGACAAGAGAAGATAGTTCCGTGACAATGGAGCCCCCACTCCATTTCTGCAGCATTTTGGAAACCAGCCAGCTCTGCCAGCAGCCATGCAGCCTGCTGAGACAGGCTGTGAGCATGAACTTGTGAGCATGAACAGCTTATAAAATACAAAATGGAAGTTTTCTCTCTATGGTCAGTCCTTACATTTTCAATCAGTCCTCAAATGAGTCTGCCCTGTAAGGGCTAGAGAATTTTCCTTTTGATTCAACATTAAAGGCAGTTTTAACACTCTGCAGAAAGTGTACTCCTTGTATGTCCTCCATGAGACAATAAAACCCACTGTGTTAGATCAGGCTGAGGTGCTTTCTGCAGTATTTTATCTCTGCCCTTGGTGCTGAGTGAGGATTTTGAGAATACGGTGTCCTCTTTATCATTAACTGCAGAAGTTCAGAAGTGCCACAAAAACATCTCTAACTTCCATGATATCCTACTATCCTTCATTATTTAACATACTTACAGCCTTTCTGAACCAGAATCTGCCAGATTTGGTTTTACCTAGCACTTAGAGTTAGAGGTTCTTTTATTAGTCCTGATCTATTTTCAAAGAGCTTTCTTTGTATTTATTTTTTGTTGTGTTTTGTTCATGTATAACCTCCTTGATTAGCATCTAAATTATTATACTGCTTTATAATTATGGTTTAGGTGGTTTCTCTCTCATAGGATTGTGAATTCTTGAAAGGCTAACACTTGTCCTAGATTTTGTCTCATTGGAGCCTAGCATTTTGTCAAGCAAATAGTAGGCATTCAAGAAAAAACAGGATGAAAACATGAATAAACTCTAGTGCAGACATCTGATCATCACAGCCCAGTGAGTCCTCACTTAATGTCATCAATAGGTTCTGTGACTATAAACACAATGACATATAACAAAAGCAATTTTACCATAATTTATTCAAACAAGGGTTAGGTTTCTACGGAATCTCATCAACATTATAAGGAAATGACATTGAACGAATCCATGTTATTTGAGGACCTGCTGTATTGTTTATTCGGAAGAATCTAAATAAGAGTTTTTAGATAGAAGTTCCTTTATCTTTTTTCAGCTCCTTTAATTTTGATATACATAAATTTAGGAAACAATCAATTGAGGGCTCACTTATATTATTCCAACACTTTCCAGTTCTTTGCCTTTGAAATCAATAGACATTTACTGACTGTCCCCTGTGAGCTACAACTGTAAACAAGCTGCAGGACCAGCTCCCAAGAGTATACCCTCTTGTGAGGAAGCTCGTCATCCAGCCCGTGCCTTTTGTATACTTTGAAATAAAAAAACCCCAGAATATAACATATATGACATGTCACATACTTGATCAAACTGGGGATCTTCTCCACGTTGTAGGGATTTTGTCAATGGCTTTTCCTAGAAAGAAGAATATGTATGAGAAAATTAGAGGCTCTTAAATATTACAGTGAAATGTCATTATTACAATTTTTCTCATCTATTTCTCCCTTTATGGGATGAAGAGGTGACAGTTTTCAAATGAGTAAGAACATCCCTTACTTAACTCGTAGTATGTGATCTTTATTCTCATATACCCTCTTTTTAACCAAAACATTAGATATTTAATGCTATTATACTGCATTTTTCCATGGAAATCACATTATAAAAAACATGTAATTCGTTTTAGTACCTATCTTGGAACTTGAGAGATAATAAAATGTTGAAAGTGATACACTAGTCCAAGATCCCAGATTTAGAAATAAAACAAGGTTTAATTATTAGACTAATATTAAGGAATAACCTACAAATCACATCTTTACTAGTAAAATCAGTAAATTTGGGGGAAGTTACTTGACTTGCACCACATCTAAATCTCTGAAGAAATAATCTGGATAGTGACAAAGGTTTCCAAAAATATTTTTTCCTAATCATCACACCTTTGTTTACATTAGAAAGCTTTACATCACCTTCTAGCATTTTATAACTATTTATTCTTACCTGTTAGTTTTTATTTTATTTTGTTTTGTATGGAAGTTAATACTTATACAAATCTGGTTAGCATTAGAAACCATGCAAAAGTTAATTAAAAACCATCAAAAAATAATGCTGCACTTTAGCCAATGTAGCTGACTTAGGAAGACTCCAGTTACATTTTGTCAATCAGATAGATCCTCTCCTTGACTCATTTCTCTAACCTTCTCCTTTACTGGAAAAAAGAAAAAGAAAAGAAAAAAAAGCTACATACCTAAGGTGAATGCAAGCCCCACCTCACCCCAAATGCAAGTGCCACATCCACTAAACTAGAAGCTCCAGAAATGCAAGGCCTTCTTTTTGTTTCTCCTAGCACTTGAAGTTACAGACAGAGCATTGCTTGGTAATGGTCAAATATTTGTCACATTAATCTAAGTCTAGGCCAATGACACCCAGTTTCTTTAAATATGAGATCCTTTCATTTGGTGTGTGTGTTTCATTGTAAGTTAAAAAACAAAACAAAACATTTTTAAGTGTAAAAGTCATTGGCATTAGGTACCTTCACAGTTTTTCAATCATCACTATCATCTATTTTATAATGATCGATATTTAAAAATTTCAAAGAATTTCCAACCACAAAACATACACTCACACCTCCAAACCTAGGTACACAATAACAATTTCATTTATGTATCCATTATATTTAAAACTATGCACAATGACAGAGCTAGTGCTATGACTTCAATTATACTTTTATATATGTATTTATTTATTTTTAAATAAATAAATACATATATAAAGATATGTTTCTATTGATTTTAGAAAGAGAGAGAGAGAATGAAAGAGGGGGAGGAAAAGAGAGAGAGTGAGAGATTGTCACCTGCATGTGCTCAAGTGGGGATCAAAACCACAACCTAGGTATGTGCTTTGACTAGGAATCAAACCCACAATCTTTTGGTATATAGGGATGATGCTTCAACCAACTGAGCCACCTGGACAAGGCAATGATACTTTTAAGTGGCTTTGTCTTATGATAGCAACAACACTCATTTTATCTACATTAGGAAACTGGTAATACATCTACATGAGAGACCACAGTTTACTCAGCCCAGAAACAGTGCCTGACATACATGTGGACCTGTAAACCCTTGCATAAACTCAGAAGTCCATACCTTGGGAATTGGTGGTTCTTCATCCACTACCACCTGAAAGGCAAAATCCTTCCATAGTGGAGGAAGGCAGGTGACTATGTCCTACAACACCCTGAAACTTACCATGCCTAAAAGTTATTTTTTCTCCACTACTAATAGGATGCGAGTGATGATAAATGTGATGTTTTGTGCTTATACATATTTGAATACATATGAAGGATGCAACATATTGCACGTTTCTTTAGCAGGCAAAGTTGATATGGTAAGTCATACCATATACAAAAGTCAAATTCATTAACCAAAACTGGGTTCAGTGCCTCAATAAAATAATACAGCACTATGCTAAGTTTTCCTTAATTACTTTTACACAAATATGCTGTATTTAAAAAAAAATATTTTTATTGATTTCAGAGAGGAAGGGAGAAGAAGAGAGAGATAGAAACATCAATGATGAGAGAGAATCATTGACTGGCTGCCTCCTGCACACCCCCTACTGAGGATCTAGCCTGCAGCCCCAGCATGTGCCTCTGACTGGAATTGAACCCAAACCCTTCAGTCCACAGGATGACGTTCTATCCACTGAGCAAAACTAGTTAGGATGAAGGTATACTATCTTAATGATATGAAGACTTAGTTTAAATATCACTTCCCAGATTAAGCTCTTCCCATTTTCCCTGGCAGAGTTGCTGATTAGTTTCACATGGCAATTTGATTGCATCTAATCTTGTCAGCATTTCCATGGAGTTGTAATTTGTCCATCTCCCACATTCCTAGTATACAGTTGGAACTCATTATCAGGGGTTGTTAAGTGACTGCACATATCCAAGTGCTATGGTGAAGACAGCTTTGGCCACTGAGAATCAAGTTTACAATTTGCCATTCCCAAGATTACCTTTGCATCAACATAGATTTTTAGCAGTGTCAGTAGGTTTAAGAGTAGATATGGAGAAGAGCCTACCTTCTAAAAGGCTAAAAACAAGAAAAAGAAAGAAGGAGTAAAGGAGGGAAGAAAAGAGAAAGAAGGAGCGGGGAGAGAAGGGAGGCAAGCCTGCTCAGCTCAGAAGAGAGCCATTTGAACACAGGGCAGAGTATAGTAAGGCTTGTGCCTCCTTGAGAAAAAACAATTGCAGAGGTGAGATTCTCCTTGAGGTTCTTTGTAGGGAGACCAGCTGCATGGAATCAAAGATCTGCACATTCCAGGCATCCTGGTTCTCAGAGAGCACTGAATAAGTAATACAGTGAAATTCACCCAGAATAAACAATGGGTATTGAAAGAACAAGTGGAAATGGAGGATCACTGAAGAGGCTCAAAATAAAGGTCCCATTTGTCCAAAAAGAACACTGTATTTTGTATGCTTTTAAAATTTGTCTTGGTTTTATATCTTGGTACAATTGTATTTATTTATTGAAGGTTTATTAATTGTGTTGAATGATAGTTTAAAAAAATAATTCTGACAGACATAAATTTAGGGTGATGGGTCCCTGAAAATGCTTAGTGGTCCAAAGCTAGAAGACCTTGGCCTGTGACCTTGTCTTGCCCAAAAGCTCCAGCTCAGTAGGTGACAGGGAACAAAAGAAATGGCAAAGCATAAACATGGAAACACTGGGCATTGAACATCAATGGCTGCTAACAGCTTCCTAAAGAGAAAATGAGATATTCAGTCTCATCTGATGGAAGCAAATGCTATGAAATAGTCTTGATAAACAAAACAAACAAAAAAATCAAGCCTGAATCTGACCAAGCCTTTAGAAATAATTTCTAACTTTTAGGAAATATAGGAGTTAGAAGGAGCTAGAGGAATATGTTACACTACCATAGGAATGCAATCAGTAAAATCCAGCCCAAAGGAAAATGAAAGACATTTATTCAATAAAGGAGTTGCAAGGGGGAGATAAGAGAAATTGGGGGAGGTTCTATTGATTTTTTTAAAAGGCTATTGTAATGTGTGGCTCTTATCTGAATACTGATTCAAACTATCTGCTTTTAAAAAGTATGATGCTTATGAGACCATTGGCAATTTGAACACTAATAGATATTTGATGATGTTAAAGATTATTGTTAATTTTTTAGGTGTGGCAATGGTGTTGCAGTTTTGTTTTAAAAAGAAACATTATCTTTTAGAGATACATGCTGAAATACTAAAATAATAGAGTAACTAGTATTTCAAATACTATTGGGGGGAGGTGCAAGGAATGTGTGACAAACTGTCCATGAGCTGACAATTGCTGAAGATGATCATAGGGTTCATTATGCTGTCTTTCTACTTTATTTTTTATTTATTTTTCTTTATTGATTAAAGTATTACGTATGTATCCTTATCCCGCTAGTGTCCCCCCAGCCCCCCTCCCCCCGCTCATGCTCTCTGGTGTCTGTGTCCATTGGTTAGGCTTATATGTGTGCAGGAAAGTCCTTTAGTTGATCTCTCCCCTTTCCCCCATCTTCCCCTACATTCCCTCTGAGGTTTAAACATCTGATCAATGTTTCTCTGTCTCTGGATCTATTTTTGTTCGTCAGTTTATGTTCATTATATTCCACAAATGAGTGAGATCATGTGATATTTATCTTTCTCTTACTGACTTATTTCCCTTACTATAATGCTCTCCAGATCCATCCATGCTATTGCAAATGGTAGGAGTTGCTTCCTTTTTACAGCAGCATAGTATTTCATTGTGTATATGTACCACCTTTATTTATTTAAAATATATTTTATTGATTATTTTTACAGAGAGGAAGGGAGAGGGAAAGAGGGTTAGAAACATCAATGAGAGAGAAACATTGATCAGCTGCCTCCTGCACACACCCTACTGGGTATGTGCCCGCAACCAAGGTACATGCCCTTGACTGGAATCGAACCTGGGACCCTTGAGTCTACAGGCCAACACTCTATCCACTGAGCCAAACCGGTTAGAGCTGTACCACCTTTTTTTTTTTTTTTAAATCCATTCATCTGCTGATGCGCACTTAGGATGTTTCCAAATCTTAGCTATTGTAAATTGTGCTGTTATGAACATAGGGGTGCATATGATTAACGTTTCTAGTTTCTTGGGATATGTTCCTAGAAGTAAGATCACTGGGTCAAATGACAGTTCCATTTTTAGTAGGAAACTCCATACTCTTCTTCACAGAGGCTACACAAGTCTGTATTCCCACCAGCAGTGCAAGAAGGTTCATTTTTCTCTGCATCCTCGCCAGCACTTGTCATTTGTTGATTTGTTGATGATAGCTATTCTGACAGGTGTAAGATGGTACCTCATTATCATTTTGATTCGCATCTTTGGAATGATTAGTGACTTTGAGAATGTTTTCATATGTTTCTTGACCTTCCTTATGTCCTCTTTTGAAACTAAAACCATTTCACCTAAGAACAGGAACAAGACAGGGATGCCCTCTTTCACCACTCCTGTTTGACATATAATTTAAAGTACTAGCCATAGCAATTAGACAAGAAGAAGAAATAAAAGGTACCCAAATTGGAAAAGAAGACATAAAACTGTCATTATTCACAGATGACATGATACTATAATAGAATACCTAAAGAGTCCATAAAAATTATTAGATTTAATAAATGAATTAGGCAATGTAGCAGGATACAAAATTAACACCAAGAAATCTATGGCATTTTTATACACCAATAGTGAACTTACAGATAGAGAGATTTAAAAAAAATCCTATTTACCATTGCACCAAAAAAATTAAGATACCTAGGCATAAACTTAACTAAGGAGGTAAAAGACCTGTATTCAGAAAACTTATAGGACACTGAAAAAAGAGATAGAAGAAGACATAAATAGATGGAAGAACATACTGTGTTCATGGATTGGTAGAATCAACATTATTAAAATGTCCACACTACCCAAAGCAATCTATAGATTCAATGCACTCCCCATTAAAATACCAACGGCATATTTCACAGACCTAGAACAAACTCTCCAAAAATTCATCTGGAATAAAAAATGACCCGAAGTAGCTGCAGCAATCCTGAGGAAGAAGAACAAAGTAAGAGTGATCTCAACACCAAATAGTAAGCTGTATTACAAAGCCACTATTCTCAAAACAGCCTGGTACTGGCACAAGAACAGACATATGGAATAGAACAAAGAGCCCAGAAATTGACCCAAACCACTATGATCAATTAATGTTAGACAAAGTTGGCAAGAGCATACAATGGAGTCAAGGCAAGTCTTTTCAAAATGGTGTTGGGAATATTGGACAGACACCTGCAAAAAAAATGAAACTAGACCACCAACTTACAACACACACAAAAATCAACTAAAAATGGATAAAGGACTTAAACATAAGATGGGAAACTATAAAAATATTAGAGGAATCCACAGGCAGCAAAATCTCAGACATATGCCAAAAGAACTTCTTCACTGATACTGCTCTTAGGGCAATGAAAACTAAAGAGAAAATAAACAAATGGACTACATCAAAATAAAAAGTTTCTGCACAGCAAAAGAAACCATCAACATAACAACAAGAAAGCCCACTGCATGGGAGAACATATTTGCAATGTTACCTTAGATAAGGGCCTAATCACCAACATTTACAGGGAACTCATACAACTTAATCAAAGGAAGATAAACAACCAAAAAAAATGGGCAATGAAGCTAAATAGATACTTTCTGTCTTTCTACTTTAGATGTTTGAACAACTCCATTAAAAAACTAACAACAAAAACTAAAAACATAAAAATATGATACATCACTTCTGTCATCATTGTTTAACAACAATTTTTATGTTTCCTTTTAAAGATGGTATAAGCTATTGTACTTCTTAAAACTTATTTCAACAGAACTTATCCAACTTTCACATTTGCTTAATGGCATCACAGAGGGACCCACTCTGTAGTTCTTCCTTTTTATAGGTAGGATTTGGGAGGCAAATATCTTGCCTGCTGTGAGAGGAGTGGGATCAAGAGCACAGCTGTTCTGACCCATCTCAGTGGGACTTTCTCCTGTCATGAAGAGTGGTATAGGAACATCCAGTATTTCCACAGGAGAAGAGAGTGGTCCTTATTTGTGGTCCTTATTTGTGCTTTTCACACCTGGGGAAGTTTCAACTTCCTCAATCCTCCCTTAAGAAAATACAAACTCTAAAAGCTCTTTGGATCTCTATCTACCTAAATTATCAAGGAAAGCCATTTACATCTACCTAAATTTTCAAACAATTTCAGTGTACAATAACTACATTTCCATTTTATAGTCTTCCCACACTGGGCCCCTCTATAATCTGTAAGAGATGTCATTCATGATAGAACATGGGCAGCTAGACAAGCCTAGAAAGAGCCTCTGTATCAAAGGAGTTTTATTTGTGGATACAAGGGGCTCATTCAATAAATCACTTTCCACTTTGTATTCCATGAATGCAGGACTTAATTAAAATAAAAAAAGTTCCAAACTATTATTGCCCTAAAAAATATTTCAATAAACACATAACCCAGCAATGCCATGAGAATTAATGTGAAATTATTCAACTTGTTAAATATATCATCAATCTTTCTTAAGGTGCTATTTTTTGTGTCTTTTAATTAATATAACAGATGGATCTAGTAGTTCAGCACATGGTCTGAAATCTGAGAAGTTTGAGGTAGTATTCTAGGCCCCTTGTTTATAACACATGGACCTTATTTATCTCTTTAAACTTTAGTCATCTTTTGGGTAAAATAGGGGTAAATTTTACCAATTTACCTCATAGAACTAAAATATAAATGGCATGGTCCTTATGGTTATTAAAATTCCTAATATTGTTATTTTTGGGATTAAATAAAATTAAAATGTATGTCACATTTCCTAATGCTCAGGAGGTGAAACTGAGCTCCACATGTTTTCCTGGAGGAGTATGTACGCCATTAACATTAATTAAAGCTTTAATTTTAGCTTCCATGATGCATCCAAATGTAACTAGGAAGCTACATTATAGAAAGTAGGGAAAATTATAAATATTAATTGTCCTTTCAGATTAATTGCCCAATGTTATTACTGTGACTTTAATTCTTAATATATAATTTAGAGGAAACCTTTTAATTTAATGGTGGGATAAGGTAAAAACAAACAAGTTTTAAAAAAACACAAAACAACTTCCACACAATGACAGTGTTTTTTTTTATAAAAACACGATAGACCAAATGCATGAAATTCGCCCACTGAGACCCCTGCTCACTGTGGAAGCCACCTCTGTCTTGTCCCCCTCCGGCTGCAGAGTCTGCCTCTGCCTTGGCACGCCGCTGCTGCTTAGTCCAGAAGGACATCAGTCTAATTAGCATATTATACTTTTATTATTATAGATATTTATTCATAACTGACTCAGGGTTTTGATAACACTAGTAGCAATATTTTACAATACAGATATCTGGCCTTCAAATTAATAATGAATTTTCAGAATTGAACTACTACAATTGGAATCTCTCTTCACCAGGACATGAGGAAGATAAGGAGTGAGCTATTTCATCCCAGTGGTCCCCTGGTGACAGACAGTGCTCTTCAGAGCAAAGAGCTGGGCCAGACCTGCAACACCACGAGAGCCTTTCCTCCACACTACTAGTACATAGCACATGCATCTTAGTTAGCCTGAACCTGAGGAAGACCTGTTCTAGGTATCTCCATGTCTGGCACAGATCTTTCTCTCCGGGTCTCATTTATGCCACCTTGGACTCAATTTTGGAAACTAATATAAGAAGAGAGCCAGAGGTCTCACAGTTCTGAACATGGAACATGTATTCACAAAAGACTCCCCTGACATGAGAGGCAATCAGGGTCTCAGGGTTTGAGTCTCACAGTTCTGAACAAGGAACATGTATTCCCAAAAGACTCCCCTGACATGAGAGGCAATCAGGGTCCCAGGGTTTCCTTCCTTGAAAATATACTCTGGTAATTTTGATGATTTGCATGGATCACTGAACTTTTGATGGAAAACAGAGCCCCCCTGATGCCTGCCTGTTTACCCACAGTAGTAAAAATGGACACCACCCTGATATCCTGACCAGCTTTCTCACAAGAACTAATGAGCACTCTTAAGATCCTTGGAGACCTGTGAAAGAAGAATGCTTATAGATATTGACAGAACTGTGGGTTGTTGTTTTTTTGTGTTTTTTTTTGTTTGTTTATTCAATTATCAAAATGAATGTCCTTAAACATAACCATATATGCTGGTTTTCATCCAAAATCTTGGGGAAAGAATTCCCATTATCAACAGAATTATACAGACAGTACCTCAAATCAGCTAAAGGCATTAGCAAGTAAGATGCTGTGTAGTACCTGAAGACATGATACAAGAAGGTAGACTAAAATCTGGAAGACTATTTTGACACTTTTTAAAAAGCTAAAAACCCTTCAGAGACTGTCCTATTTGCAATTGGCTTTGCACATTTCACTGAAACTCATTGCTTTTCCAAATCTAACAGTCCCAAGTACAAATACAGTATTTAAACAATAGAGAGGAAACTTCAATTAAATTTGACTACAGTAATGCATCTTAATTGGACAAAAGAGTAGCTCCCTTGATTGGTCTACACTTCCTGTCCTCCCGCCCTCCCTCGCTCCTTTCTTTCTTTTTTCCCCTCCCTCCCTCCCTCCCTCCCTCCCTCCCTCCCTCCCTCCCTTCCTCCTTCCTTCCTTCCTTCTTCCCTCCCTCCCTCCCTCCCTCCTTCTCTCCCTCTCTCCTTCTCTCTCTCTCTCTCTCTCTCTCTCTCTCTCTCTCTCTCTCACCACCTGCAATCTGACTTCTTTGTCACCACTAAAAATAATCTCCCTAGAGGCTCAGTGACTTTGCAAATGACAAATCTGATGGCCATTTGTCCGTACATTTCTTTTGGGACATTTCAACTTCCACGAGACACTAATTATTATTCCCTTCTAGTTTCTCCCTTCTACCTCCTTTTTTTTTTTTTTTTTTTTTATAATATATTTTATTGATTTTTTACAGAGAGAAGGAAAGAGGGTTAGTGAGCCAGAAATGTCTTTGAGAGAGAAACATTGACCAGCTGCCTCCTGCACACCCCCTACCGGGGATATGCCCGCAACCAATGTACATGCCCTTGACCAGAATAGAACCCGGGACCTTTCTGGGACCTTTCTGTCCACAGACCGATGTTCTACCACTGAGCCAAACCGGTTTCGGCCCCTTCTACCTCTTTAGACATCTCTTCTCTGGGTCCTTCACAGGCTTGTCTTTCTCAAATATTTCTATTCCCCAGGGCTATCTTTGGAGACTTGAAATCAATCATGTTCTGATTTATCTTTTAGCACTACCAATACCCACCCCCCTCTCTCTCTCTCACACACACACACACACACACACACAAGCATATTCCATACACACTTACCCTCCTCAGACCCAATCAAACCACCTCTCATAAAAAAAAATTAAAAAAAATCCTACTTGTCCCTCAAGGTTCATTTATTCCACCACACTTTCCCGATCATCTTTACAAGAAGTGACAGCCCAATTTTCACTCTTCAATAGCTTTTTGGTATTTTCTAGTTATTATATACCTACTCATTGTCAATCTACTTATTCATCAATATATCTTTTCCAAGTAGACTTAAGCTTTGACTTTGGAATCAATAAGGCAAGGCATTAACTCCAACTATACCACCTTTGGTAAGTTTTATGAAATCTCTCAGTTTTATCATCTCTGACTAAAAATTAAGAAGGCTTTGAGTGTAGTGGTTAAGAGCAAGAATCCTAGCATAGATAGTCCACATTGAATGCCAGCTCCACCACTTACTATGACTTTTGTCAAGTTGTATTTATATCTCCATTTTCTTGTGGAGTAGTAAGTGTACCTATCACACACTGTGAAGATTAGGTAAGTTAATATTATTCAAGTATTAAGAACAGTGCCTGGCAGTCAGTAAGCACCTAAAATGTTCTATTATTACCTACCGTCTAGGATTAATGTGAAGATTATTGTCCCCCAAAAAATGATAGCTAAGCAAAAATGGAAGTTATTCTTACAAAAGTTGTCTTACTCCTCTTTCTATAATGCTTAGTCTCAAATACAATCACTTATGCTTGGAAGTCGGAAAATAAGGTCCTTTCTTCCTCCTTGCCTCCCTTCCTTCCTTTCTCCTTCCTTCTATAAGCTACTATTAAAAATACCTTATAAAATATATGTTATTTCAATTATTAGCATGACTTGTGGAAATCAAGACTTGTGCTATTTAAAATTGTACTAAAAAACTTTGTTGACCTAAAATTCCATCAAAATATGATTAAATGCACACTATACTGAGTGAAAGACTAGACACAAAAGGGAACGTATTGCTTTGATTTCCAAACACATTGATTTCCATACCGTCTTGCTCAAGATTTTTTGGGATTCCCAGTGAGCAGCATAACTCATAGTGAATTTCTCAAAAGCAAAAACTTCCATCCTTGTGCTCAGGATGGTCAGCACCTAAAACCCAGAGGAAGGAGGATGCTGCCATTCCTCAATTGGAATTTGGCCAGCACACATGGATAAGCATTTTCATTTCTGCTGAAGTCCTACAGCCTATATGTATCTTGAATTTTGTTTTCTACAGGAGATGAAAGAAACAATTTCATAGGCAGCATTGGCCTATGGATATCAATAAATGCTATTATTATAATACATGTCCAAATTCATGCAGCCAAACAGAATTCCATTAAAACTTAAATGATCCAAATGAAACTAAGAAAAAAGATTTGGTTTTATGGCAAATAAAAGGGGAATTCCAGGAGATAAATGATAGAAAAATAAACATGATTCTGATCTGTCTTTTAAAGGCACTGTTCTGGAATCAGACAGTGAAGGTTGCACATTTTTTTGAATATATATTAAATTGCATATTCAATATGTATTATACACTTTAATAGTGTTAAATTTATGGTATGGGAATGTATCTCAATAAAAATAGCAACACACACACACACATACATACACACACACTAAATAAATAAATTTGAAAATTATAGTGCCTAGCCTTTTTGTTGTCCTTGATTTCTGGGTATGGCTATTGAATCATCTTGGAAAAGCCTTCTAGAAAATTCCAGCCCCACCTGTTCTCAATGTAGATGGTTACAACTTATGAATCAAGTAGAAATCCCCAAAAGGAAATACTATAAAATATAATACTGTGTTTTGAAAAATTAGCTTGGTTGGAGGGTACTAGATAATGTTAATCATCAATCAAAAATACCCAAATAGACATGCCTTAAGAGTTGTTAGCACAACCTGAAAAAATCAAGACTTATGCTAATTAAAATTACCACAATACCGTATAATAAGACTGCTGCTTCCTAAATTGTTTTAGTGACTTTCATGGATGTAAAAATGTAAAATGCTATGTGGAGACAGCAATATTACATTACAGTAAGCATGCGAATGGACTATGTCAAAATATTGCTTACTTTTACTGGCATTTTATGTCACTTTAAAATGTGGTGATATATTTTCAAATGATCTTTTATTGGTGCTAAAAATGATATCTCTATAAATAGTAAAAAGAAGCATATAACCAGAAAGAACTAGACTAAAAATAACTTGAGGAATAACCTCTCCCTTGTCTTATATTTTCAAAAGAAAGAAACTTTGATAATCTCTAAAGTTGCTGGATATAAAAATGATGGTCTACCCATGGATAAACTGAATTGGATACTATTAAGTTGAAATAGAAATCCCTTTGATATTTAAAATTTATTTCAGGATACTTTTCACATGATTTATTTGCTAAAAGGTTCAAATGTTAAATAATGGTGCATTAAATTTAATTTCACAGCTGAAAAAGTCCCATTTAACACTACAAAAGAAATGCTTTTCATATATATGATTCTAAGAATATTCATAATAAGGAATACATGTTTCAGATTGAACAGCATATAGAAAAAGTGAGTTTCTGATCTCTTTGGGAAGCTGCTTCATTCAGCAGTTAAGTGACACCTTTCGACAATTATCTCTGATTTTAGCTATAACTACTATATTTTGTTTCTGGGTTAGAATGAGTTTTCAGATTTCCAGTGAGTGTCTGTAAGATTAAATAAGGGGTACAAGGCTGAGCTGCTCTGCCAAGAAACAGCTACTTTAAAAATTATTTATGCATTATTTGGAACCTAAGTCTATACCTTATTGAGTGTAATATAAATATTTCTTATCTGACCAGAGCTTTTTCTTAGTCTTCTTTTGGGACAGCCTTATTTTGATTCTATCACTACACTTGAGCATTGCTATCAATGTTCAAGCAATGTCTATAATAAACCCTCCATTTTCATGTCACCTCTCATTATAAAAAAGTGTTTTTACTTCTTTTTAGCAAATATATATATATATTCATTCCATGGTGATGGCCAAAGAGAAGAGGAAAAGAGGGAGTGGGAGTGGGGGCTGGGTGGAGGTTGGCAAAGGGGGAGATTGAGGACACCTATAATAGCGTCAACAATAAAAATAAAATAAGAATAACCTGTAAAAAGTGTTTTTAAATCCAGAACTTTAGGAGAAGGTGAGCTCCGCTCTCTCACCCAGTCATCGGCTCTGCTGAAGGTCAAGAAGTTAGGCTTATTTTCTTTTTTTTAAAGTTATGCCTATCTTTGCCTTCTTCCAGGTTTCAAAGTAGAGAATAAATTACTTGCTTTCTAAGTCTTTGCTAAGTTAGAATTTCTTCTTCTGCTGCTGCTGGCATTTTATGCTAATAGAATATAGATCCACATGAAACCCCTGGCTCAATAGCTGATTTAGCTTCCTCAACAAGTACAGGATCAAAACATGGATTCATTAAGATACACAAGGGAAGTAAGATAGGTTGTAGCCAAATCAAGGCATAAAAAGATGTGAAGCCAAAGTGACAGTGTTGTATTTAGGCACAAATTATAAAACAAGATCAGAAGAGGAAGAATTAGTGACAATCCCCTCTTCTTCCTTTTATTCATTTTGGGGACACTTCACATTGCCATGGAAACTGCTGCTTGGTCATAAGCCTCACAGTGCAAAGAACTACTTTGGCCTTATCTGTATGAGAAGCAAACCAAGAACTCCCCAGAAGACTTTAGCAGGATAATGGGCTGAAATAACTCAAAATTTCAGATGCTATAAACACCTATAAATGTTGAATGGAATATAGGATATTTTAAAATGCAGAAATGAGTAAACAAGAAAGGAAGAGGAAAATGAAAAACGGGAAGGTATGAGATGATGTAGTGGCTGCAGAGGGGGAGGGTTATTGGTCTCAGTATCCTGGAGGTTTTTCTGTTTCCACTGGGAACAGAAACAAAGCTGTGGGTTTTGAGAAGTGGGGCATCAGAAATAAGACACCTACATAAACGTCTTGTTCTAAACAATGAAAAAATGGACAAGGGAAAAATGTAGGAAGATAAAAAGATATTCCAATGGTCCCTGCCTGAGTTCTAGGTAAAAGCAATAAAAAATCATCTCCAAGCATTTGAAAACACAGTCTCAAGTCTTACATGAGTTGTAGTCCCATTAATATTACATTCTGGGAACCGAAATCTCCAAGCCAAGTAATTAATAATATTTGGTCCCATACAGGAATAAATTCTAAGGCTAATCTAAAAGAGGACACAAACAATTATGTTTAAGGTGATTAAAGACATAAAAGAGAAACTGTAAACTTAATTAAGGAACAAAATACATCTGAAAAACCCTCCTAGCTCTGGCCAGTATTGCTAAGTGGTTAGAGTGTTGGCATGCACACCAAAGGGTTGCAGGTTTGATTCCTGGCCAAGGGAACATACCTGGGCTGCAGGTTCAATCCCAAGCCCCAGTCAGGGGCATGTGAGGTTGTGAGGGAGGCAACCAATTGGTGTGTCTGTCTCTCTCTCTCTCTCTCTCTCTCTCTCTCTCTCTCTCTCTCTCTCTCTCATTCTGACTCTTTCTCCCCCTCCTTCTCTTCCATTGTCTCGAAAAAATAAAAAAATAATAAAAAAAAAACATCTTCAGGTGAGAATTAACAATAAAAACAGCAACAAAAAATAACCCACCTAAATAGACTTTAAAAGAAAACCAGTCAGGACTTGAATTGAAAAGTATATTTACCAAAATTATAATTCTCAACTGGCAGATTAAACTACATACTAGACATAGTCCAAGAGAGTAGTAAACTCACCAGAGAAAATCACTCAGAATGCAGTGGTGAGAGACAAATAAGTAAATGTATAGTAACAGAAGGATTAAAAAAATATGCCATGTAGCATGAGAAGGGCTGATCTAATAGGTATATCAGAAAAAGAGAAGTGGAGAAGTGGAAGAATGGCAATACTTAAATACTTAATAGCTAAGAATTTTCCATAATTCATGAAAGATATAAAACCTCAGTTCAAGAAGCATCAGAATCTCAAACAAGAAAATAAAAATAAGTCCACATCCAAATAAACTCAGGACATTGTATACACAAAGAAAAAATAATCAAACGTAAAAGCAAGCAGGATAAAAAGTTAAAAACATCTGCAAACAAATCATAAATCAACCACAGGCTTTAACAGCAGTAATATAGTCAATACAGTGAAACATATTGTCAAAAGCCTTGAGGAAAAATAAATTTCAAACTAAAATTCTATTCCCAGCTGAACTATCACTGAAAATTGAGGGAGAAATAAAGCATGTTTAGATAAACATAATTTAATGATTTACAATCCAAATGATTCTTAACTAAAAAAATGACAAAAATATACTTTGAGAAAAAGAAAATTTAAAACAAAGAGAAAATGTAGGAGACCAGAAGGAAAAGCATCAATTATATTATTTTCTGTAGATTACCCAATTTAGCTTATTTAAAACACTTTGCTTGGGATAGGTGAAATAGTGTTAAACTGGGTGAGAGCAAATGCTACAAATGATCCCATGAAGCAACAAAATTAGAATAAAATTATTGACTAAACCAGTGATTTCCAACCTTTTTCATTTCATGACGCACATAAAATACTTACTAAATTTCTTTAGCACACTAAAAAATATAAATTTTTTTCCAATCTGACACAAAAAATAGGTATAATTTTGATTCATTCACACCAGATGGCTATTGTTGTATTGGCTGTTGTCATTATTTTACTAAGGGAAAAGAAGTCAGTGCCCATGACTAAATAGTCAGGCATTGCATGTTTTAAAAATTATTGTAGCATACTGGTTGAAAAATCACTGGATTAATCCATAAAAATTAATGAATCTGACAGCATCTTTTGGACACAAAGAACAATTCTGCTGAAATAGTGTAAGATGTTTCCAAAGAATACAATATAAAATTTGATCTTGGTAGACTATTTTTGTTTTCTTATTTTTTTTTCATTAAAGTTAGCTATTTGGATATTCATAAATATAACTTTAATTTAATATTGTGTATAATTTATTCCACATAATATAACTGATGTAGAATTGTGAAGGATTCAGTCTTTTAAAAATAAAACAAGCTCTGGCCGTTGTGGCTCAGTTGGTTGGGCATTGTCCTATTCACCAAAGGTTTACTGGTTGAATTCCTGTTTGGGCACATTTCTAAGTTGCAGGCTCCATCTCCGGTAAGAGGCAGCCAATGAATGCTTCTCTCTTCATCTCCCTCTCCCTTCTTCTCTCTCTAAAAATCATTAAAAGTATTTGGCCAAAACCGGTTTGGCTCAATGGATAGAGAGTCGGCCCATGGAATGAAAGGTCCCGGGTTCGATTCCGGTCAGGGGCATGTACCTTGGTAGCAGGCACAGCCCCAGTGGGGGTGTGTGCAGGAGGCAGCTGATAGATGTTTCTCTCTCATCGAGGTTTCTAACTCTCTATTCCTCTCTCTTCCTCTCTGTGAAAAATCAATAAAATATATTAAATAAATAAATAAATAAATAAAAATCATTAAAAGTATTTGAAATAATAAAAATAAAAGGAAATAAAAATACAAATTCCTGAGTATTCCCATAAATAATAAACCTATACTTTCAATTTGTTGAAAATTACCCTTGCCACTCTCATATAAATTTATGTTATGTTAAAGATATAGAATACAAATTAGCAATTTGATATAAACCCATGTAAATCTACAATCTTAAAAAATTCCATGTGTTTTTAAGTAAAGCTAATTCAGCAAGAGAAATAGTTGAGGACATATAGTGAAATTTACTTTAAATGTACTCTAGTACATAAAAAGTAAAAGCTCTTGCTATCATGACAGATCAAAATGCCAAATGTCCATTTACATTTTTAGGATCAGGTAAATAATCCCAGAATATACTTACATTTACTGTTCCATAAGTAAACAAATATAAGGACACACATTTCTAAGCATTTTCAACAAACAAGAAATGTAATAAGAAATGTTACATCTCTGCCAAAAATATGAGGGAACAAATCATCTTTTTATATAAAGCAATAATACTAAAAATTAATTTCAATACATTTCTTTAGCTAGAAACATAACGTTCATCTACTTGGCCATTAGTATCCAGTAGAATCTCTCATCTGATAAGAGATTGGCTGGATAGAGCACACTTTTACGTTTCAATTTTTCTTATTTGGAGACATTTAAGTTGTCTCACAGAAAGGAACAAAAACATCAACTTCTAATTTAAAAAATGCTGTGGCAAATGTTGTTTTTCAGACATAATATTTACTCCATGAAGAAAAATGCAAACAAATTCCAAGCTGAGTAAAGATAAAAACCCAAACTATTTGACCTAATAAATTCTTTAATAACAGTGTTTAAGCTATTATTTTGGAAACAGGGATGACTCAAAAGGTACCAGAACCTAACTTTTTAATCATCTCTTTTAACATTGGTACAACTTCTCAGTCCCTCAGGAAAATTCTCATGATCACAACTTCAGAAAGCCCTGACCAGCCATTTTGGCATTTTCCAGTGCTAAGGAGTGTGATATGCCTTGCCACTGTATCCTCCTCAAACTCTCCAACGACACTAGAGCCGAGGCAGCTTCCACTGTCCATGAAGGTAGGAGTCTGGGCTGCCTCAGCATCTTTCAAGGAGCTCAGAGGGTTCCAAATACAGCAGTGTTTTGGGTAATGGAAATTTGAATACATGCTTTATAGCAGGCTGGTATAGAAGAGCCTGCGTTGATTTGTATTAAGAAGTTAAAGCACAACCAATGTGGCTCAGGGGTTGAGTGTCGAAAGGAGGTCACAGTTCAGTTCCCGAGCACATGTCTGAGGTTGTGGGCTTGATCCCCAGCAGGGGGCATGCATAAAACAGCTGATCAATGATTCTCTGTCATCACTGATGTTTCTCTCTCCTTTCCTCTCTGAAATCAATAATTTTTTAAAAAGAAGTTAAATAAGATATCCTTAAACAAAGATGACCATGCAGACTGTTAATAAAGTATAGAATGGTTCAGAGATTGGCTGTGAGGTCACCCAGCTTAAATTCAAATTAACACTTATGACCTTGCACAATTATTTTACCCTCTCTGTTCTAACTTTTTCCATCTGTAAACAGGAATAGGAATACCACCTAAGACCATTGTGAAAATTAAAAGAGATAGTATGTTCAGCACAGTGCCTGGCACATAGTAACTACTTCAGAATTATTAGCTATTATTAACTAGAGGTCCAGTTATTATCTAGGGGGAGGGGGAGGGCAGGTGTCCCTCAGCCCAGCCTGCACCCTCTCTAATCTGGAACCCTTCGAGGGATCTCTGACTGACCATTTATTTTGATGTCCCACTGGGATTGGGCTTAAATGGACAGTCGGACATCCCTCTAACAATCCAGGACTGCTGGCTCCCAACTGCTCGCCTGCCTGCCTCCTGATTGCCTCTAACCGCTTCTGCCTGCCAGCCTGATCATCCCCTAACTTCTCCCTGCCAGCCTGATTGGTGCCTAATTGCTCCCCTACCAGCCTGTTTGCCCTTAACTGCCATCCCCTGAAGGCCTGGTCCTCCCAAACTGCTCTCCATTGCAGGCCTGGGTCCCCGCATCTGCCCTTCCCTGCATGCCCAATCACCCCCAACTTCCCTACTCTGCTGGCCTGGTCCCTCCCAACTGCCCTCCCTTGTTAACCTATTTGTGGTGGCCATCTTGTGGTGGACATTTTGTGTCCACATAGGGGCAGGATCTTTGACCACATGGGGGACAGCAATTTTGTGTGTTGGAGTGATGGTCAATCTGCATATTACTTTTATTAGATAGAACAGAGGCCTGGTGCAAGGATGGGGGCCAGCTGGTTTGCCCTGAAGGATGTACTGGATCAGGGTGGGGGTTCCCTTGGGATGTGGGGCGGCCTGGGCGAGGGGCCTGTAGTGGTTTGCAGACTGGCCATGCCCCCGTGACCCAAGTGGAGGCCCTGGTATCTGGTGTTTAATCTTCTACAATTGAAATTTTGTAGCCTGGAGTGGAGCCAAGCCTTCTGCTTGCTCTGTGGCAGTCGCCATTTCTGTTTGGGACTTATGTATCTTCTATAATTGAAACTTTGTAGCCTTAAGCGGAAGCCTGGGTTGGCCAGGGTGTGCGGAAAGCTTGGCTTCCTTCATTGCTGGGGAAACCCAAGCCTCCCTCCTCCTCTGTGACCACAGCTATCTTGGTTGGGGTTAACTTGCATACTCACTCTTATTGGCTGATGGGCATAGCTTGTGGGCATGGCTTATGGGTGTAGTGGAGTGATGGTTAATTTGCATATTACTTTTTTATTAGATAGGATTATAAGAATAGTAGAAACATAAAAATATGAGTGAATGGGGAAAAGATACTGTAGTATGTTTTAATTTAAATGATTTAAAGGACAAAACCAAGGAACATCTTTTATAAGAAGTTAGAATTCATAAAAATAACCTCCACTGATCTGATACAAACTTGAAAATGCAAAGTGGGTAACATCCAGGTAACTACACACTTAAATATTCTTCACTTCTGATCCCTAACCCTTGCATTGTTACACATTTTTAGAAACTTGTGTTTTGGCTCAATAACATTACATTTAATTATTTTAAGCTATGATGCTATAAAACAAACTTCAGACTTTGTGTGTGCCAGGATTCCCACAGGAGGAACAATGCTCAGCTTCACAGAGCAAGCTGCATTACTCTGAATTTCTCTCCTTTTCTCGCATTGTGTGTACAAGGTCAGAAAACCAGTAATCTGAATCTACTACTTGGATTTCCTTGCAGACCTTCCTTTTTAGAACCAACAATTAACACATGGCCACAACACATGACTTATTTTGTGGCAGAGTTAGCTGCAAAGAAAGACACCAATGTCTAAGAGCATCATCTACTAAGGGACCTAAAGGTAATGAGCCAAGAATGATCTAACTCCCAATTTTCAGAAAAAAAGTGGTGTTTCTGAATGACACACCAAAAAGCCTCCTCAAACCCTGTATCACTGAGACCATGTGTTCTCAAACTGACAGTCCAGGCAGACACTTGAACAACAATAGTTCCCTTTGTTGTTCCCCCTCTTATTTACTCTAGGAACAGGACAAAGACATTGACTAAAGTATGTCAGCATAAAGACTGAACACAATTTTTCTATGATCAATACTTCTTATTGTTCAATTATGGTGATAGTCTTAAGCTTAGTAATAAAATGTGCTACTGAAATGTATTTCCTGAGGATTGTTTAAGTCTTCAACCCTCAATGTTTTTAATTAAATTAGGAAACTTAACTATAATCTTTAAAAACTTACTAATGGTATTTAAAAAATCTCTGGACATTAGGGGAAAAGCAATCCATCATTTCTTAGAGTTTTAAAATCCCCTCTGTTCAATGTAAAGATTAATTTAAGAAGAAACAGGCATCACGGGGCATACTCACCAGTGGTTCTGCCATGATGATGCGAATCTTGCGCTCAGCCTGGGTGGTGAAGTTGACAAATAAACTCTTAAGGACATATTCCCCTGGTTTGCTGTCTGGGTCCACACTGATGGGTAACATGGTAGGTGGCCCTTTTTCCCTTTGTGTGCCAGACACAGGTGGAACTGGAGGCTTGATATAACCGTTGCCAACTGGAGAAGCTGAAAAATATAACAGATATTCTTACAAGCTGGAAATCACATTGTAAACATTCAGATTGGCTGTGCTAAACCATATGTATAAGGATAAGAATCATATCCGGAATGCTGTCCTCAGCATCATAACCTGGCCTAATACTTTAGAGATGGTGTCAGAATGTAATTATTTTTATTACATTAGACTTATGTTATGACATATTTGTTAATCTCAAAATACTTCTGTGGTTACCACATTGCTTTAGGTAAATTATGTTGCAAGTACCAAATACAGTTGATAAATCCAACAACACTTATGATGTTCCAGAGAAGTAGATAAAAAACATATATGTGGTAAAAAAAAAAAAAAAAAAAAAAAAAAAAAAAAAAAAAGTGATTTGTCCTGATTTTCCTAAAGGACAGGAGCTCTCTGTGTCCAGTGCTGACTAATGGAACAAGAACTAATGAAATAAATAATGCCCAAAACTTCAGAAGTTTCCAAGAATCAATTTACAGTAGCCCAATTTGCTCTTTCTCCAAAAGGAATGATCTTCTTGAAAGATAAAGGCTCAGGAAGGGCCTTATCAATACCAATCAAAAGTGTAGGTTTAACTTTCACTCTTAACACCCTTGGTACAAGTTGAGATGCCCTCTTCATCCTTCATAATATGTGCAGATTCCCCACTTGGATTAGATTTTGAACAGAGTTTCTGGTGAATGGCCTCCTTTCAGAATGTAATAGACAACTATTTTAACTTTTATAGTACAGAAAATAAAATTTTAAATTATAGCTAGAGAAAATAGATTTTTATTCATAAATGGAAATTTTATGTCTCTCTTCTTAAATTGTAACATGAACTACCCCCTTCCACATAAGTACCAGAAAGATGTCAGTTATCACTATTCAACTGAAGAAATGCAAGCAAAAGTGGGCTTGGATAGAGGCATTGGGAATTCAGAGGAGAGGATAATGATAAAGCAGACACTTAAAAGGTAGCTGTATCATTTTGGGTACAGAGATTAAGGAAAAGAGTAAAAGACAAAATTAGGTCTCCAGTTTGGATTCTGCTTAGGTCTTAGGGTATCAGAGAACGGTGGTATATCATTGATAATAAAGGAAAAAGAAATTTCTTGAAACCTTCTCAAAATTAAAAGTAAATTCAAGGCTACTCTTAACTTCTTCCAACACCAAGCCGAATTTTGAGGAAGCCATGAAAATTTATTTTATTTTATTAAATTATAAACATGTCCCCATTTTGCACATTCGCCTTCATTCTTCCTACTCTTTCCTAATGCCCCACCCACTTTGAATCCCTTACAATCTTAACTATCACTAAACTTTAATTATATGACATCTTCATATATAAAAATAAAATATGTTGTATATTACTTCTTTCCCTCTTCATTCTTAGCAGTTCTACCATAGTTTAGGTCCTTGGAAGCATATGGCATGATTACTAGAGCAGTCCCTCTGTTGCCTTTAGTTCATTAATTTTACATACTAAACTAATCTTTGTTCAGAATGGTTTTAATTATAACACTTTTTTATTCAACATTTTCAATGGCTAAATTATCATTGTCAAGCCTCAAACACATGCCTTGGGTTTGAGCCTCGCCAGTAGTCTGTGTCCATCCTGGTGGCCCATGAGTACTGTTCTCACTATGCCTTCCTCTCCTGCTGCTCTTTCCCATCTTCTCTGCTCATCTAAGCCTCCTGTCCCTTCAGAACCACTCCTAGTGCCATTTCCCAAGGAAGACTCAATAGACAGGTGACAAGAGAAGTGATCGTGCAATGCGGTTCTGCCTAAGGTTGATCCTATAACTGAACCATACATTCTTCTAAATGTATCCCTTAGAGCACATGTGTCAAACACAAGGCCCGCGGGCCAAATCCGTCCCGCCAGGCCTTGCAATGTGGCCCGCACCACGCTGTCATCACTGCACTCCGCTGCGTTTCCATCACAATGACAGTTTATGACTGTTCAGTAAACCATTCGGCCCGCGATTTAGGCTGGATTTTAGATTTTGGCCCCTTCTCTGATTGAGTTCGGCACCCCTACCTTAGAGGTTCCCCAATAAGACTGCAGTCTCCCAGACCTAGTATACAGTTCTTCACTCAGGTAATGTCCAATAAATATCCTTAACTAATTAAAATGACATCTTATTTGATTTCTGTACATCTTGAAGTGATTCACTGGGAGGAAACTCTATGACAAGATTCAATAGTAGAGTCTAAGGGAATACCGTGCAGGTTTTTCAATGAAGGGTCATTAGTCCAAATGGTGCTCCAAGCAGCTTCCTAAAATTACTATTTAATCTAAAG
Source organism: Pipistrellus kuhlii (assembly GCF_014108245.1). Lineage (NCBI taxonomy): Eukaryota > Metazoa > Chordata > Mammalia > Chiroptera > Vespertilionidae > Pipistrellus > Pipistrellus kuhlii. The sequence goes on along the minus strand of NW_023425529.1, from coordinate 90,487,643 downwards.
GGGCATACTCAAAATCACGTAATGCAAATGAAGTCCTGGCCATGCCCTGGGTTACTTCCTACTCTCAGTGTATAAGTCCAACTTACAAAGGGACATGTGACCTCCATGAGATGCTTCCTTATGTATCAAGGTCATTATGACATAGGACTAGAGTCTGGAATATATTATAAACCAAGAAAGTCTAAGTGGAGGATGACTTTATTTACTTATCTTATCTTTTAAATTTATATTTATTATTAAAAGTATTACAGATATCCTCCTTTTTCCCCATTGAGTGGGTGAATTTTTTTATTACCTTTTGTTTTCTACAGGATTTTATCCCTTTCTAGAATATAGCAATAATCAGGTTGATGCAACATAATTGCAAGACCAGCTCCATAACTGTAAGATTGTGGGTCTTAATAGTCATAACTAGTGAGAGAATGTTCCTGAGAGTGACCTCTGGCACTCTTCCTGCCAAATCATCTTTTGCAGCAGATAATTGATATCCACAAACCAGAATGTCTCTTAGACAAATATTCTATTTAAAATGCGAAAGTACCAATTCTCACTGCTGTTGTAAAAAATGTTATCTGCCTTTACTTCAAAGCAGACATCTTTTGAGCACAAAAGTCTGCGAACACAACCTTCATGAGTTGGAATGGTCCTAGCTCAGCCGAGCCTTGTATCAGAGTTGAAGGTGATTCAAGGGGATGGTGCCCATCACTGTGGTGTCAAACAAATCAACTGGGCAGATGAAGATGCAGTAAAAGTTAATGGGGTAAGTATCCTTTAGTAACCTTCTTTATCCTACCACAACTAATTCTGAAAAAATTTTAGCCTTTTGTCAGGATAGTTTTCAAAATAAACGAACATATGACATGGCACCTTTCAGTAACTCAGTTATCTGGTGACAATATAGCTGAGAACTAAGAAATACATGATCCTTGCTGCTCAAAATCGAGTCACAAAGTTCATACTACTCTAAACATTAGAATATTGCCACTAGAAAAAGAAATCATCAGACTCTCCCGCAGCACTTGCTTGCTCTCAGTCTACCAGTATTTATAACCAACTATATAGTTTCTAAGTTCACTATAGTCTGGAAACAGAAAATTAAAAGGGAAAGATGCAACTTCTCTGGGTAGAAACACTAATAGCAAAAGAAGAAGAAAAAAAGGCATAACCCTAAAAAGCCACCTGACCTTAAAAATGCAGTTGCCTGAAGGTATGAGTACAGGGCCACAGAATGTGACATTCTCACAGGCTTGGGGCATCAATGACTCAGTCCAGCATGTGGTCACAATTAATATTCATGGCATGACCCTGAGTCCCATGGAAAGGTTAAAATAAGTCTGATATACAGTCCTGTATTTGAGAAGGTGGGAAAATGAGCAACAGAAATTTTCAAAAGATTTCTATTTCAAATGGAATAGAATTAAATCTATTTAATTCTCTCAAGAATTAAATCTATTTGTGCACACACCTGAAACCAATTTAAAATAACATTGATGTAAACTGTAATTGAAAAATAAATAAAAAATAAATCTATTTGTGCACAGGTATGATTTCTAATTGACATTTTTGTTTTTTATTGAATTTATTGGGGTGACATTGGTTAATAAAATGATATAGGTTTTAAACAGGTGTACACAAAATAAATATCCAGAAATCAATTTCATTTCTATACACCAATAATAAACTATCAGAAAGAGAAACTAAGAACAAAATTCCATGTACAACTGCTTAAAAATATAAAATACACTGTCAAACCTCAGAGGGAAGACAGAGGAGGGTAGGGGAAAGGGGTGAGATCAACCAAAGGACTTATATGCATGCAAGTCAATAGACATAGACAGCAGGGGGCTGAGGACATGAGAGGGAGAGTGGGGGGACAATGAGGTGAAAAGGACACATATGTAATATCTTAATCAATAAAGAAAAAATATAAAATACATAGGAATAAATGAAACATTTTTATTGAAATGGACAAACTGCCAATTCAGGAAGAGCCATTCTCAGGCACTGTTTTCCAGCTCTGCAAATGTAGGCAATCACTGTTAGAATCTACTCCTTGCCACTGGAGTGCTTTGCCTATTTTCTATCCCCCTGGACAAGCAAGTTAACCCATACTTCCTGTTCCAGTTCTGAGTCTGCCTGCCTGTGTGACCCAGCTGCTCTAGCTGCTCAGCATCCTCTTCATGTGGGGCCTCTGGAAGTATGGCTCCCTTATAATGAAAGTGCCTGACTGTCCATTGGTATCTTGTGTCCCCCACCTAAATACATACAATCATTGAAACAATGATTTAATATGTTAGATTAAGAACCTCCCATTTAAATTTGTTGCCTGTGATAAAACTTTAAGCTTCAACTCCAGCTGTCTGTATCTCTCTTCTTTTCTTTTTCATCTCATCTTTCTATTTCTACACAACAGCCCAATGTCCCTAGAAAGCCACTCAGCCCAGTGCCCTGCTCATGGATGAGAAGCAAAGAGGGTGGAGTCGAGAAGAGCATCAGATATCCATTAGGTCTCAGTCTTTTGAGATTTGCTTTCTCTTTATATTTTAATCTTAGATTAAACATGGTCTGACTTTTCTCCATTGCCTTCTTTTGCCTTAAATCGTTTTTGTTTATGTTATTTTCTTTTTATTCCAAATTATTTTTCTATTTGGTTCTGCTCCATAGTGTTGGGAGGTGTTTCTCTCTTTCACTGGGTCTGTATTTCTTTCTTTCTGACAGAATGTGCCTCTATTTCTTATATCAAGCAGGGTTCGTTCCATAATCTGGAAAAGTCTGCTTTATGCTTTAGGCTCTTGTGTTCCCTTTTCTTACATTTTCATTAGATCTATTTCTGACTGCAAAGAATGACCTTTTGAACAGGACTATTTTTTCCAACTTCACTAACAAATACCTTAATTTTTAGGCTAGTTGTACTTAGCTGGCTAAGGTCTTCAAAATCATTTCCCTAAATTACTGGTATTTATAGGAATTACTAAACAGTGGCACAACAACAAAAGTCCACAACTCGCAGTCCAGCTACATTTCTGCTATGACAGTGAAAGGAAAGGAAATGCTATGAGTTTCCTTATGTGAGTACCCAGGAGGCTACAACTGGCAATACATGTTACAATAAAACAATTGGTTTTCTCAGTCAGACTTTCAGACACATTAATACCATTGCTCATTTGTTCACACATTCATTTCAACCAGTATTTATTCAGTGAGTGCCTGAATTTCAGGCACTGTCCTAAGCATCCAGAAGATAGGAGTGAACAGAATAGATGGTTCTTGCCCTCATACAGTTACAGGTTACTGAGGCAGGGTCATATAATCATCTATTTTATGTGTGTCCACACACACACACACACACACACACACACACACACAATGTTAGATTGCAATACATTCTAGAAAAGAAAAAAAAAAGTGAAAACTACACAGAGAAACCTGCTTGTCTCTATTTGCCCAAAGGTGCTCAGGTGTTAATAGATTGGAACTGTCCTAGAGAGGAATGAAAGCTGTGTACTTTTGGTGGCTGAAAAAATCCAGGCACACCTGGCTCAGCCAGGATCTGCTTTTCTAATCTATCACTTTGGCTTGTTCTTATCTGTGTCAGTCCCAAATGAGAATTTTGAGCAGCCTATAAAGGGCATGAATCAAAGTGGCCATCAAATGCATTGCTCTCTGCTTCCTTCACCAAATAAGAGGCTCAGAGAAGAGGAAATCTCTGCTTGCTTTTCTTTAGCTTACAAAAACAGAAAAGCACAGAGGCAGTTTTTCAAAACACAAAATTCTCTTTCTGATGTTCCTATTACCAAAACCAGACTCAGAGCATTTGAAATAAAAGCCCCCCCCCTTTTTCTTTTGGAAGTGTCCCTGAGATTATACATAATACAATCAAAGTAGGTCTCTTGTTAGGAAGGATGGTCCATTCAAATTACTTTCTAGAGATCAACGTGACCTTATCTTTCAACATGGGAATAAATTTATTATATTTCTGTGCTTATGGTTGGATATATGTTGTTCTTTCTTTCTACCAGTTCTCAGCACCTTGCTTATTCTGTAGGTTACAAAGACAAACCCTTTAGTAACAAAGACCCTTCTCTAGGACCACTTTCCCTCACCATACTTCTTTGCCTGTAAGTCTTAGGAATATTTCATAAAGCATAACAAACCAAGGGTGACACAGCTACCATGAAAACATGCCACAGTATGGAACAATAATAAATTGTCCCCCAATGTATATATGATGGTACTTGAGAAAAGGCATTTTAAAAGTTACTACAAAGATTGAAAATGATCAGAAACTCTGAAAGTTAGGCAAAGTAATTTAAGATGAAAAGAAAGAAACCTCTAAGTCTGATAGGAAAAACCAAGGCGAATGTGCAAAATGGGGACATGTTTATAATTTAATAAAATAAAATAAATTTTCATGGCTTCCTCAAAATTCGGCTTGGGGTTTGAAATAAAAATATTGGAGCAGGAAGAAACAATTAGTTTAAGCAATATAACATCATTTCTCAAGAAAACAAAACAATCTAATATATTTCAAAATAGGTCAAGAAGAGACTAATGGTTAAAAATGCTCAGAAATAATTTTTGTCCTGGAAGAAAAATATATTCAATGATATGCCTAGTTCTGTTTAAATAATTTCCATAAAATTTTGATAATGTGAAGTGTTCCTCCAATTTAAAAAAAAATATTTACTGTTGAGAATATTACAGATGTCCCTCTTTTTTCCTCCCATAGCTCCCCTCCACCCAATTCCCACCCTACTCCAGGCCCTCACCACCCTATTGTCTGTGTCCATAGGTAATGCATACATGCATATAAGATTTTTGTCTAATCTCTTCTTGCAACCCATACACTCCCTTCCTTCTGAGAATCGTCTGTTCCATTTCCATGTCCTGATTCTATTTCATTCACTAGTTTATTCTATTCATCAGATTTTTTATTCATTTGAATTTTAGATTCATTTGATGGAAATGAATTTGTTGTCACTTTGTTGTTCTTATTTTTTATCTTTAACTTTTTCTGATTTCTTTTCTTAAAGAATACCCTTCAGCATTTCATATAATACTGGTTTGGTGGTGATGAACTCCTTTAGCCTTTTCTTGTCTGTGAAGGTCTTTATCTGACCTTCAGTTCTAAATGTAGAGTATTCATGGTTGTAGGTTCTTGCTATTCATCACTTTGAATATTTCTTGCCACTCCCTTCTGGCCTGCATAGTTTCTGTTGAGAAATCAGCTGACAGTTTTATGGGTACTCCCTTGTACTTAACTGTTTTTCTCTTGCTACTTTTAAGATTCTCTCTTTGTCTTTTTGCCCTTGGCATTTTAATTATAATGTATCTTGGTGTGGTCCTCTTTGGATTCCACTTGTTTGGGGTTCTCTGTACTTCTTGAACTTGTAAACATTTCTTTCACCAGGTAGGGGAAGTTTTCTGTCATTATTTCTTCGAATAGGTTTTCAGTATCTCTATCTCTCTCTCTCTCTCTCTCTCTCTCTCTCTCTCTCTCTCTCTCTCTCTCTCTCTCTCTCTTCTGGCATCCCAATAATACGGATATTGGTACACTTGAAGTTGTCCCAGAGGCTCCTTACACTATCTTCATATTTTTGGATTCGTTCTCTTTTTGCTCTTCTGGTTGGGTGTTTTTTGCTTCTTTGTATTTCAAATCATTGATTTGATTTTTGGGATTCTCTACTATTGGATCCCTGTATATTATTCTTTATTTCAGTCAGTGTGTGCTTAATTTCTGATTGATCCTTTTCCATTCTATTTGGCATTCTCACTAAGATCCTTGAAAGTCTTAGTAAGTTCCTCAGTGGTTTCTAAAAGATTTTTGAGTAACCTTGTAGCCATGGTTTTGAACTCTATATCTAGTAGTTTGCTTTCTTCCATTTCTTTCTATTAGGAAGTCTGCCCTCTTAATATTGAGCGTATCTTTTAGCTATGAGAGGGGCTTTGAGAAAGGCTAGAAGGACAAAAAAAAAGTCAAGAATTGAAGGCCCATAAAAATATAGGAAATCTGATTAATTACACACCTTACGAAGGTCTAGAGACTATTTCTTCTGAATATACTGATGATACAACATTTCACTGGTTATTATCCTAACAAGAAGCAAGTGAACTTGAAGATAGAGGTCTTTGTTTACTTCAATATGAAACCTCACAAAGCCACTTTTGTCTTTGGTTTCCCAAAGACATGTTTCTTTGTCTCCACATTTTGGCTGTTTCTCTGTGTTTATTTCTATGTACTGGGTAGCTGCTAGGTCTCCTTGAGTTGATAGAGTGTCCTTGTATAGTAGGTGTCCCATAGGGCCCAGTGGCTTAGTCTCCCCAATAACCTGAGGTGGATACTCTTGGTGCACCCCTTTGTGGGCTGTGTGCACAGTTTTGTTGTAGTTGAACCTTGATTGATGTTGGTGTCACTGGGATGAATTGAACTCCAGTATAATTGGCTGTGGGGACCAGCTGTGGTTGCAGTGAGAGAGCTACTATGCAGGAGACACCCTTATGGAGCAGGACTTACGTTAGTGGAGCTTTGGTGCTCATTAAGTCTGCCCCTTGAGTTATGTTGCTTATGGATGTGAAGAGTTGTAATCTGGTATGGTCTCACACTAACCACTGGTTCACTGGCTCTTGAGTCTCCAGGGAGGAGCAATGTAAACCATTGCCTGAGGCCACCCAGCAGGAGCTACAGAGATATCTGCAGATCCTTCTCTTTTATCAGGTTTGGAAGTGCCCAGATGAGGCCAAGAAATGAACCATGACAGACTGGTACTTGTGCTGGTTTTGGGGGCCTTCTATTGATAGATTTGCAGCTCCCTGACTCAGCTGCAGCTTGTTTGAGTTTTTGCCTGAGAAAGGACAGATCATTCATATGCAAAAGCTGCTGTGCACAGCTTGGGTGGGGTTATAAATTGGGTGGCACAGGGTCTCAGGGAATCACCAGGGCAAAGCAAACAGAAATGGCTGCCTGTTAGCCCTGCACTGGGGAGGCCACAGCATGGAAACAAGGACTGCTGCGAGAACTCTGTCTGGAATGCTTTCTTCTTTGCTTCTCTGGTTATAGGGCTTCCACTCCGCCAGCTTTCCCGCAGTTTTTGGGTAATAGTTGTTTTGTATTTCTCTGTAATTTTGATGTGGTGTGGGAGACAGCAAATGCAGGCATTTACCTCTGCTGCCATCTTGGTTTCCTCTCTCATTTTTATGGATTAAATACATCCCAACTTTCTTTTAAACTATTTAGTTCTCTTAATCCTATAGTTTTCAAATTGCATTCCTTCAAGTTCAGGGTCCACAAAATATCTCTAGTATAATTTATATCTTGATCCTCCAAAAATAATCCTAGAAGGCCAAAAAAATTTCCCATTTTCAGATTAGACCATGTATGCTCAGAGAGTTAAGTGACTTGCCTAAGGTTGTAGAGTGGTTGACCCAGCCTCTGAACTCATGTCTATTTGATAACATGTTTGATGAGCTTCCTGTATCACTGTCTTTAAAAACAAAACAAAACAGTTTGGCTGGTGTGGTTCAGTGGTTGAATGTCAACCCATGAACCAGGAAATCATGGTTCATTTCCCCAGTGTGAGCTCAATCACCAGAAGGAGCATGCAGAGGTGACGGATAGATGATTCTTTCTCATCACTGATGCTTCTCTCTCTCTCTCTCTCTCTCTCCCTTCCTCTTTGAAATCAATAAAAATGCATTTAAAAACAGAACAAAAGAAAATTAAAAAAACACATTATTTATGATGAAGATAATAAAGTCTCATTACTCACAGATCTTTCCCTGGCATAAATTAATTTGGAGACTTCAAGGGACAAAATAAAAATGAATGTGATTTGGAGAATAAGTCTTTCTACTGATTGATATAATTGGTTATTTTCCTGAAAGATTCCTATAATGTTCATCCATGGAGGTTCCACCTACTAGGAAGTCTGCCCTCTTAATATTGAGTGTATCTTTTAGCTATGAGAGGGGCTTTGAGAAAGGATAGAAGGACAAAAAAAAAAAAAAAAAAAAAAAAGTCAAGAATTGAAGGCCCATAAAAATATAGGAAATCTGATTAATTACACACCTTACAAAGGTCTAGAGACTATTTCTTCTGAATATACTGATGATACAACATTTCACTGGTTATTATCCTAACAAGAAGCAAGTGAACTTGAAGACAGAGGTCTTTGTTTACTTCAATATGAAACCTCACAAAACCATTTTTGTCTTTAGTTTCCCAAGACTTAACACCTTGGAGAGAGGAAATCATTCAATAAATATAATTTCAGCAATAAGTCATTACCCGCTTTTCTTTTCTCTCTTCCTCTGCCTTTTTTATCTCAGAGAAATTAGAGTAATATTTCAGTGACTTCCTTTATAAATGTCTATCAACTCCTAAGATGCCATTACATGGACTTCTGATTTTCAAAGTACTGTCAAGTACTGTCACCAGAGCCTGAGAGAATGATTGCCAAAGTAAGCAAAAGAAGATGAAATTACATTGACCTTTCAAGGTTCTTTTGTTGCCAAATGTTGATCAAATAATCTGAAAGAGGCAGGATATTCCTGAATTTCAACTTCCTTCTTCTCCCCAACAGAACTGACAAACTGCTCTCTTTCGTGTCCCCTGGCTGGTTATTTTCTCTTCCTTCTTTCATTTTCTTTTCATTATTTTCTTCCACTTCTGGATCATTTTATGCAGCAAAATCTCATGAATTTGAAATCTACTCATTTTCAATTTGTGATAAATTGGACAAGACCTTGTATATTTTCATGTTAATGTTGGAAAAGGTTTTCTGATATACATGTGGATCAGTGGTGCTCAGCATCATTGCACATTGAATTCAAGTGGAAGGCAGAGTCCCACCTGATTCAGTGGTTCAAGGGTGGGGCTCAATAATTTTCATTTCTAACCAGTTATCAGGTTATGGCAACACTGTTGGCCCTAGGACCACACTCTGACACCTCTGATGTAAATAAATAGGAAAGCAAAGAGGATCAATTAATCTAGTTGGTAAAATTGTTTTACCCATAGCAAAATGAACAGGGTTCACTAAGTCCAAGTAGGATAATGTATTGTAGGCAAAATATACAGCATTTAACAAGGAGTAGAAAATTCGAGTCCTAGGGTGGACCAATGTGACCTTGGAGGAGAACTTGCACCTACTGGGCTTTGGTTTCCTTACTGTTATTTTTTTTTTATTTTTTTTTAAAATCCACACCCAAGGATATGCTTTTACTTTGAGAGAGAAAGATTGATCATTTCAACCAGGGACAGAACCCACAACGTAAGTATATGGCCTGACCAGGAATTGAATCTACAAGTTCTGGTGCATGAGGCAATGCTCCAACTAACTAAGCCACCTAGCCAGAGCCTTACCTGTTATTCTTAAAGAGGCTAAGTCACGTTGACCTTTCTAGCTTCAGTATTCTATGACTAAAAGATATATACTGACAATGCATTAAAGAATCACTTATTAAAAACTTTCACAACTCCACACAATTTAGATAGTAATTAACACCTGCCTTCTTTTGAAGTACTATGAATTAGTGAGATTCTATTGTTTATCCTCTGGTAGAGGAAAGCTTTACAAATAATACTCACCCTGCTAATTATACCTCTACTTTTCTGATTCCACTTACCTTGCTGAGACTGGCAACTATCTACATTGCACGTGAACACAAGAGGAAGCCTGTCTTTATCCCTTGCTGTAAACTCAAGATACATGTTACCATATTTTTTAAAGATTATATACTAAAAGTCTACCTTTCATAAAATCCTGTGCCAGGTCTAGGAAGGACAGAGGCATCATCTCTGCTCTGGGCCACTGATTAGCCAGACATTGTGGGATACATGGCATTTGATCCAGGGCTTAAAGGATAGGTAGGGACAGATAACAAAGGGGCAACCGAGGTTAGAAAACAGCATGGCAGGTACATGGAGGCATCTATTAAGAGTCCCTCCTCATCTTTTCCTCCCCTCACCCTCCCACCATACACCACTCTCTTAGAACATGTTCAAACTTTGATTTGTCAAAAAACCGCAAAGTCCTCAAAAACAGGACTATGTTTTGTCTTTATCCCTAATCACTTACCACTGGGCCTGGCATAATTAATTAAATGTGTGCTTACTTAAATTTTTTTAACTGAATCCATCCGATACCACAATACAGTCTTTGTGTGAGTAAAATAATTGAACAAGTAAATTTGAGAAACAAAATCTTAAGTCCTATAAAAATGTAGGTTTTTAATTCTTATCACTAAAGTATTGAATGGACAGTTAATGAGTTTGTACTTTATTTGGGGAACAATTGGGAGTTAGCAGGTTTCTGAGAAGAAATGTTGACCTGATAGTGTTTTGTAGGATGGGCTAAAAAAGGACAGTTTGAAGGACAATACAAATTAAAGATGACTGCACCTGCCATGAGAAAATAATAAAGGTGGGGACCTGGATAGGGACTATCAAAACAGAAAGGAAGAGCCTGTCTTACACAGCTGGATCTGAAATTCCGTCACATCACCCTTTCCCAACAAAGTAAACATACAAGGTATGATTCCTGGTGAAATGTTATAATGATTAAGGTGTTTAAGAAGCTTTTTCAGAATATTGATTCTAGAAGCTCTGTCAAAATTCCTTACTAGTGGCAGGGTGTTGGTCAGAGTTCTTGTATCCAAGCACTGAAACTACTAGCTATGAATTCCTGGGAATGAGAGAGTGGCTCTCAGTCTCCCAGCATGAGGAAAAAATGACCCTGGCAGAGATGTCCATGTTGATCAAGTTTCCAAAACATTAAAGCTACCATTCATTTACAAACAACAATGGGGATATAAGAATAAATTAAATGTCACCATAAGAAAGCAAAAGTGCTAACCCAGAATGAAGTCAATTCTATAAGAAAGCAATACCGATTTCTGTAAGTCAGTGGAAGAGATAAATATGGGCAGATTGATGAAAAGAGAAAGAACAACCAATGTAGTATGTAGACCTTGTTTAAATCTTGATTTGAGCAAACCAACTATTGAAAGACATTTTTAAAAATGACAATGTGAATATGCACTGGATATTAGTAGATAGCAAAGAATTTTGGTCTATTATGTTAAGTACTAGAGGCCTGAAGCACAAAATTCAGGCAAGGGGCTCTAAGGGCTGAGACAGCAGCCCTGGCTGCCACCCCAGCTGCTGCTCCAGCCCTTGCAGCAGTTGCCCTGGAAGGACATTCAGTCTAATTAGCATATTACACTTTTATTATTATAGACTAGAGGCCCGGTGCATGAAATTCCTGCACAGGGGCTGGGAGTACATCCCACAGCCTGGCCTGCACCCTCTCCAATATGGGACCCCTTAAGGGATGTCTGACTGCCAGTTTAAGCCTGATTCCATCAGTCAGACATCCCTCTCACAATCTAGGACCACTGGCACCTAACTGTTCACCTGCCTGCTGGCCTGATCCCCCTAACTGCTCTCCCCTGCTGGCCTGATTGCCCCTAACTGCCTCTGCCTCAGCCCTGCCACCATGGCTTTGTCTAGAAGGATGTCCAGAAGATGTCCAGTCTAATTAGCATATTACCCTTTTATTATAGGTGATAATATCATTGTGTGGAAATAAGACAATATCTATATTTTCTAGAATGTATACTAATTATATGGAGTTCAATGAAATTATGCCTATATTTAATTCAAAATACTTTAAGAGAAAAATGATATAAATGAAGTAAACATGACTAAATCTTGATAATGTTGAATCTGAGTGAAGGCAATATGTTGTATATTTTACTATTCCTTTTCCTTTTGTGTGTTTTTTTTTTTTTAAAGTCACAATAAAATATTGTTTTAAAAAGATAATGCTGATTTGAAAAAAGTTTGCTATGTCTTATAATGGCAATAATGAAGTAATGCTATCTTAGAACTTCAATTACAAAGAAATATATATATATATGTGTGTGTGTGTGTGTGTGTATGTGTATATATATATGTATATATATATATATATATACACACACACACACACATATAAATCCTATTGAATAAAGAGGGAATATGCTAATTGACCATCATACCCTCACAAAGATGGAGGTGCCCACAGCCAATAAGGAGAGGATATGCTAATTGACTGTCATGCCCTCAAAGATGGCAGCACCCACAGCCACAAGATGGTGTTCCCCAGTCCCCTCTGCTGCTCCATGTTCCTGCCTCTAGAATCCCCCAGTCCCCTCAACTCCCCAGCCACCCAGGGCTGGCCCAAGGCACAGGCAAGCTTCGGATGGCAGTTGCCTAGCTGCCCAGGGCTGGCCCGAGGTGCAGGTAACCATGGCTGGCTGAGGCTTGCACTGCCGGCTGTAGCAGCAGCAGAGGTGTGATGGGGGGCGTTAGCTTCCCCTGATCACCGGGTTGCCTCCTGCCCTGAGGACTCCCAGACTCTGAGAAGGGTCATACTGGGGTGAGGGACCACCACCTCCAGTGCAAGAATTTTATTATATAAAAGAACTAGAACACCATCTCTAATCCAGGGTCAATCGTATAGGTTTGAATGTCCACTAAGATTGCAAATTCAACTACAACATACTTCCAAATTCACTAAATGGGTTGAATGGATGGTGTGAATCTAGAAGCATTTACAGCTACAACACACTGCAAGGGTGAATACAGGTAGGTGTCATTTAAACAGGCACCCTTTGTTGTGTTACAATATAGTTTCAGTCCTTTTAAAAATATTTTTGCCTCAAAAGACTGATAGTGAGATCAATTAACCAATTCACTAAATAACAAATTTTCATTGAGATCTTAAAGTGGACAAGGTCTTCTGCAAAGTTCTGTGGAGAGTACAAAGATCAATTTAAAAAGATAACCTGAAAGATTTTTAGAATTTAATACATTCAGTTCCAATGTGCCACAAGGCAGTGTTGGACTGAAGAACCAATGAAAGAGCAATTGAATTTAGAACAGCATTCATTTATTTATTTACTCAGTCATCAAATATGTACTGAAGGCCCCTCTACTCTAAGCATTGTGTTAACTTATGGGGGTTTTGAAAAAGCAGGCATGCCTCCTGTCTTCACACAGTGCAGAGTACACGGGGGAGACAACCATTATATAACAAACACATCCAGAAATATAATTACAAACAGGAAGTATACTGAAAGCTGCTGCAAGAGAGACACAGGGGAGACATAACTGTGATTATATGGGGTCAGGACAGGACTGCTGACGGTGAAGCTGAGACCTAGAAATAACTGATGATAGATTCTGTCAGAGAAGACATCAAGGCAGAAGGGAATCGGGTTTGGGGAATTGTATCAGTGGGGAAAAGGTCACATTATAGTGGCTCACTTAGTCGCTTCCTCTGGTTTTGTTATAGACTCTTTGGGCCAACCATATCTTCCCTCTGCTATAGCCTCTATCCCCTCATCCAGATCACTCTCTCATAGAGCGTTAGCTGCCTCTTGATATAACAATAACATATTTATATTTGTTTTCTGTTTCCTCTATTACAATTAAATTGACAAGAGCAAGGAATTTTTTTTATTGCTCTTGCATCCTCACTTTCTAGCTTAATATCCAGTACTCAATAAATATTTGTTGCATTCATGAGTAGGAAGCATTAAGAAATATAAAGTCATGTATTGTCCCCTACAGTCAACTCAATACTGACATCAAGTCTACTGAGAGAGATTATTTTTGCAAACAAGCAAAATGCTGACAAATAAAGCACCAACATGCTCAGGAGTAGAATATTATATCAAGGATGACAGCACATTACTTCAGTAGAGAATTTGATTAATGATATGTTGAGAATGTCTGGCTTATGAAACCCTAACAACCAAGACTGTCAAAGTGCAGGTTAGAACTCATATTAGCAACTTGACCATGAAGCCAATTTAAGGGGTGCTGACCATTGTGACTGCAAAAACAAACAGAAAGTCACAGAAGACCAAACAACAGTGATGCACCCTGCAAAGTGAGGGCAAGCACTGTTTCACAGAATTTGTTTTCAGTCTGTGTCTACAGATATGTGTGTGTGCATGCTTGGGGGCATCATGCAAAGCACGTTTCTCACTGTTGGTTTCTCAATGTGGTCTAAAAGGCTCTAGAGGCTATGGGAAAAGCTGTCACATGCAGATTTTACCTGAACATTAGGCTCGGACCTACCCCAATGGCAAACCCAGCTTTTTCACCTATTTTCTTAAAACCAGCTTAACCCAGACATCAAGAAAAGATAACAAATTTGAAAAGAAGTTTCTGCAGCTGTGTTAGTGGGCGCATTACACAGGGACCCAATCAAAAAGGACAATTAGGATGGTGCAGACTGTATGTGTGGGGACTGCCACCAAAAAGTCATGCCGGAAACTACTCTAGCTTGACAAATAAAGGTCACAAATCAAAATTTTAGCTGTTCCACTCCACAATCCCCTTGGAGATAACATTAGACCTGAAGCAGTCTAATGCTAATGTATCTTTGTTAATATAATGTACACTAGAGGCACAGTGCATGCATTCATGCATGGGTGGGATCCCTCAGCCTGGCCAAGGAGCTGGCTGGCAGAGGAGAAGGACTGTGGGAGGTTGGCCGGCCGGGTCAAGGGACCACAGGAGGCTGGCTGGCTGGCCAGGGGAGGGGAGGACACGGGAAGTTGGCTGTGGGAGTGCACTGACCAGTAGTGGGCAGCTCCTGTCTTGAGCGTCTGCCCCCTGGTGGTCAGTGCACATCATAGCTACTGGTCAACCACTCATTCTGGCCATTCAGTTATAACAGTCGCTTAGGCATATATATATATATATATATATATATATATATATATATATATATGTGTGTGTGTGTGTGTGTGTGTGTGTGTGTGTGTGTGTATGTGTATGTGTATGTGTATATGTATGTGTATGTGTATGTATGTATGTATGTATGTTAGAGGCCCAGTGCAGAAAATTTGCACAAGGAGGGGGGTTCCTCAGCCCGGCCTGTACCCTCTCCAATCTGGGACCCCTCAGGGGATGTCCACAGGGATCGGGACTAAAATGGCAGTCGGATATCCCTCTTGCAATCTGGGATGACTGGCTCCTAACCACTCACCTGCCTGTCTGATTGCCCCTAACCCCTCTGCCTGCCTGCCTGATTGTCCCTAACTGCCTCTGCCTGCCTGCCTGATCACTCCTAACTACCCTCCCCTGTAGGCCTGATCTTGCCCCCAACTGTCCTCCCCTGCCAGCCTGGTCATCTCCAACTGACTTCCCCTGCTGGCTGATTGCCTTGAACTGCCTCTGCCTTGGCCCCCACCACCATGGCTTTGTCCAGAAGGAAGTCAGACATCTGGAAGATGGCTGGTTGATTCAGTCTAATTAGCACATTACCCTTTATTTATATAGATAGGTTATATAGAATAGGATTGTTTAAATGGGGGGAGGGGTTTTTTTTCAGTAGGAGAAGATGTTCTTGGCAGACAAAAAACTCATAATCCTTTTATCTGGACTGATAGCCAGCCATATGCACTATACTGCCAAACCAGTCATTAAAAAATTGAATCACTTTCTTATATCTTACACCAAATAGCTGTTGCCTTTAAAACCCCTCCTCAGTCCCCACCTTAGGTTCTGCCTTCACAGTTCACCCAGATTAGGTTCTGATTGGTTGGTTTTTATACCAGTCAGCGTCAAAAGCTCCATCTCCTAGGCAGCCACTGGATTTGGTTCTGATTGGTCAGTTTCTATGCTAGTCAGCATCACTGGGCCTAAGTCTGGGCCTGGTCATAGAGGCGGGGCTGATCAGCAGCCACCCCAGGCTACTGGCAGCAGGCTGAACTGCTGACCTCTGGGAGAGAGAGAGAGGCTTGACTGCTGGCGAGGCCCAGAGAAAGAAGTGGGGCCTTGCCAGAAGCCACTGTCACTGCTGATCAACCCTGCCCCCCACCCCCCCTCTCTGAGAGGTCAGCAGTTCAGCCTGCTCGTCTGCTGCGTGTGCTGCCTAGCGTTTGGTCAAGCCTTCAGTCGTTTTAGATGTTTTGACCCAATCTGGGACTCCTCAGGAGATATCCAACTGCTGGTTTCATCCCTCTCATAATCTGGGACCACTGGCTCCTAACTGCTCACCTGCCTGCCTGCCTGATCACCCCTAACTGCCCCCCCCCCCCGCCCCTGCCAGCCTAGTCACCCCCAACTGCCGCCTCCACTGGCCTGGTAACCACTAACTGCTCCCCCCCCCCCGCCCCCCCACCGGCCTGGTGTCACCCCTTACTGCCCGCCCTGCCGGCCTGGTCGCCCTCAACTGCCCCCTACCAGCCTGGTTGCCCTTAACTGGCCTGGTCGTCTGCCCCCCTCTGCTGGCCTGGTCACCCCTCAATACTTCCCCACTGCTGGCTTGGTCACCCCATGCAGCCTGCTGCTCAGGCATTTGGTCGTCCCTCACTAGTCCGACCTACCAGCCTAGTTGCCCCACAAAGCCTGGTCAGTTGTTGTCTGTTCGGTTGTGATGGTTGCTTAGGCTTTTATTATTATAGATTATATCATAAAGTAACATACTTATAGGCATAATATGCATGACAACATGTATATATATATATATGTGTGTGTGTGTGTGTGTGTATATATATACACACACACACACACACGCGTGTGCAATAACATACATACAAATATGTACTATGTCATGCATATGCATTATATAATATATGTGCTAACACAAGGTCGATTTTCAGCATCTATAGCAAGGGAAGAATTTCCATTGCCATAGTGGAACCTCTACAAACGTGTAAAATACGTAAATAAATTAATTAAATGAGTACAATCCTTTATAGTCTTATTAGTTTTTTGTCAACATCAAAAACATCTATTAAATTTCTGGTTCCTATGAGCTTATTTATTTAGATGCCAACTCACATAATACAACATATTTTAAATTTTATTAAATTCTTAAATAATTATGTAACTGTACAGTGACTATGTGTAAAATGTCCTTGCTACACGACTATCTTAAGTTTATAATTTAAGATAGTACTAACTCTACAAATTCACAGAAACATATTAATTGTTCTTGATCTCTTATAAAAGGTAAGTTTATACATTGTGAGCAAGAAAGGCAATGAGTAAAAGAGGAATCAAGGTGCTTACTAGACCATGGGAATGGTCTGTTCAGTTGAAACACAGTGAGGGTCTGTATCATTTCCAAGAGATATCAAACAACAAAAATATGAAGCATTACACATAGATCCTGTTATAATGCAACATTTTTCACAATATATGAAACCAAAAGTTTTATCATTCGACTTGTATGCTTGTTATACATTAAAAAGAATCTCTTGAGAGATAAAAAATTCCCTAACACACCCTCTTCTTTATAAACCACAAAGTAAGAGGTAAACTAATGACTGATAGAGATTTTATTACTATAAAAACAGAATGGTATTATATGTAAATATCTATTCATTTCATTACAGACAGTTCAGTAGAATAATTAACAAGTAGTTGAGTCTCCCAAATTATTAATAAACAAAATGTTTTTCCTTTATTAAAATAAGATTGTGTTTATCATTTACAAATTAACTTTTTCTACCTTCATTAAATAGAAAAACAGTCAACATCCAAGATGAATGTAATTAACCCCATGCATGCCATGAGAGTTTTCTCTTATTAATTTTCGGAACCCTTGTACAATATTGCCTGCAGGGTTGTGCAAGAACTAATGTAACCAAGCTACTCTCAGATAAAGAAGATGCAGCAAAATGCAATTTAGATTCATTTAATGTTGGTTGGCATATGGTATGCTGTCATAAGCAAAAAAGAAAAACATTTAATTTTTAAATGTTAGAGAAGGCTAAGGCAGAAGAAAATGAAAAGCTTCTTTCAGTCAATTTCAATTTTTCAAACAAAACTAATAAAGATATTTATGCTTTAGAGGAAATCAAGCATAAATCCTACCTCTGCTATAATACTGAATGTGATGGTATTAACCATTTTACAAACATGTACTAGCTATTTTTACTGATTAGCAATTTTACAGAACAGACTGTTATGCTGAATCTTTTAGTGAAACTTCAGTGCCCAGAAAATTCCTTTATATCATAGCTTGTTGTTCCATAAACTCTTGTACCAAAATGACCAAATCTTATCCCTGAAATACTGCAATCACAAACAGAAAACCTCTAGGGCATTCCTCCTGTCTCTGAAGAGCAACATTATCAATAATAGCTCCCCCTACCCCACCCACTGAGACCCCCCTATACTCAGCATTTAACAACCATTTACTCCCCCCTCCCAACCCTCCCACACACAGCCTTGAGTACCTACCGAATCCTTTGATGAGGCTGATCACACAGGATCTTTGCCAACAAGCTGCTGTAATCTCCATGAGCCTAAAAGGAACCCAAACTAACAGTCTGGAACCAATTCACAGACTATGCTCCCAAGCCATAAAAACATAATGACAGGCTCCATGGTCCAGCTGCTCCCTATCACCATGAGTGTCTTGGCCACAAGAAAGGACTCTTATTTTGGGCCCAAGGTGTATTTTCAGTCAGGTGCTGAAGACCTACAGTAGAAGACAAACTAAAACAGGCCTTCCTTCCAGGGCAGACTGTTCTCACCAATGGGACAATTTTTAGCTGCTCAGTAAGACGGTGACCTATAACTTGCAGAGTGCCCATGTGTCTATATTTATCCACAAGAACATGCAATGCTGACAGATGACAGATGAGTGAAGCTGCTCCAAGCCCTCTTGGGCCTGAGCCGGACCCACACAGCCTCTCACACACAGTCCATACTAGGCACACATGTTTGACCCACAGATCTCACTCCCAGGGCTACTGTACTCCTGTGACCCGGGAAGGATAAGAGCAGAGATTGCACGGGCTGGGTAATAAACAATTGCTTTGGGGATGAGGAGCTCTTGACAAACAACCTGAAACAGCTCCAATTCTTACAGACTGACCCAGAGTCCCCAAGTGGAGCCAAGAGTCAGTGAGAAACCTATTTCCTTAGGGACAATCAGATGAAGACCATTTGCTGACATACTAGTAAAGGGAAGTTATTGGGTTTGAGTCTATGGTTATGATATTTTAAAAGGCACAACCTAAATTGACTAGTTAAAAGCTTAATTGATAAGACCAAGAAGGAGACAATTTTGGCAAATTATACCTGTTCCACTTTCAAAAGAAAACAGGGTTAGGCTAGAGAGATAACCGAGAAGGAAAGTGCAGAGTTACCTGAAAGCAAAACACAAGTGTGACTAATTCATCTTTCAATGGGTATGACTTCTGACAGGACTTCATGAGGGTCAATGAAAACCCATTTCTTTATTAATACAGCTGTGAAGTATAGAAGCCCAGGTAGTTTTTATTATTGTTTTACTCAGGGTAATGGAAGGTTTTCTTTAGCAATATAGGTTGGAATTACAAAACAGTATGATATGGAGCATTAAACTAACATTTCACAGGAAGGAGAAAAGTGTTTTGATTAGCAAAATGAACATTTAATGTAATTCAGCAAGCTAAGTGCCAGCAAAGACTCCCCATGGTACCACTGTATCTCAGGTTTTATGACGCCTTTTTAAAAGTGTTGACTGAGGTATATATGGGCCATTTAGTTTATGTTTCACCAAAAGTGGCCAAAACAATTATAATAATACTACAGGCCCAGTGCACGAAATGCATGTATGTGGCGGGTGTGTGTGTGTGTGTGTGTGTGTGTGTGTGTGTGTGTGTGTGTGTGTGAGGGGGTTGTCCCTCAGCCCAGCCTGCACCCTCTCCAATCTGGGATCCCTTGAGGGATATCCAACTGCCCATTTAAATGGGAGGTTGAACATACCTCTCACAATCCAGGACTGCTGACTCCAAACCACTCACCTGCCTCTGCCTGATTGCCCCTAACTGCTTCTGCCTGCCAGCCTGATCACTCCCTAACCACTCCCCTGCCAGGCTGATAGATGCACAACTGCTCCCTGGCTGGCCTGATTGCCCCTAACTGCCCTCCCCTGCCAGTCTGGTCATCCCTAACTATCCTCCCCTACAGGCCTGGTTGTCCCAACTGCCCTCCCCTGCTGGCCTGATCCCCCCAACTGCCCTCCCCTATAGGCCTGGGTCACCCCCAAAAGCCCTCCCCTGCTGGCCTGGTTTCCCCCAACTGCTTTCCTCTTCTGGCCCAGTCACCCCTAATTTCCCTCCCTGCTGGCATATTTGCCCACAACTGCCCTCCCCTACAGACCTGGTCTCCCCCAACTGCCCTCCCCTACAGACCTGGGTTCCACCTCAACTGCTCTCCCTTTCTGGCCTGGTCTGTCCCAAATTCCCTCCTCTGCCAGCCTGGTCACTCCCAACTGCCCTCCTCCTCTGGCCTGGTCACCCCTAACTGCCCACAACTGCCCTCCCCTGCAGGCCATCTTGTGGCAGCCAACTTGTGTCCACATGAGGGCAGCCATCTTATATCTTAGAGTGATGGTCAATTTGCATATTACTCATTTATTAGATAGAATGCTTGTGGAGCTATCTGTGTTTTGAGTAATACAACTTCTCTTTTGATTCTCCTCTTCTATATCTAAATTGGAATCCAGAATCAATTGAAACTTTGTACTTTGTCAGCTTCCAGTCTCTAGTGCTATTGTTAGACCCATTTTTCAATGATGTGACTGTCATCCCATTAAAAGAACATTTCTTAAAACAGCCTCATAAAAATATTTAACAAGTGTTTGTCATTGTATTTTTTCATTCTTTTTACAGATACCAATTAACAAACAACATTTAAGAGAGGTGCAAGAAAGAAAAAATAGGAAAGAGAGCTAACAGTTATGGGGCACTGGAGTTGATTTGGGTACTCTGGCACTTTTCTTTTTCTTTTCTTTTTTTTTTTTTTAATATATTTTATTGATTTTATACAGAGAGGAAGGGAGAGAGACAGAGAGTTTGAAACATCGATGAGAGAGAGTCATCGACCAGCTGCCTCTTGCACACCCCCCACTGGGGATATGCCCACAGCCAAGGTACATGCCCTTGACCAAAATCGAACCCGGGACCCTTCAGTCCCCAAGCCGACGCTCTATCCACTGAGCCAAACCGGTCCGGGCCTGGCACTTTTCATATATTATTTTATTCAGTCCTCACAGGAACCTTGTAAGGTGGGTATTACCATCTCCACTTCAGAGTTGATGAAAAGGAATAGAAATAAGATTGCTCAAACGTTTGTCAGACTCTAGAGTTGCTACATTGATTAATTTATATCAGGTACTTTCCTTAATATACTTTGGGGCTTCTAAACAATGGTAACCTTAGAGTATTTGCCTTTGTATACATTTGAGAAAAGCCCCAAATTATCTACTTCTTTCATGTTACATGTCCAGAACTCAGCTGAATCGAGAATGTGCAGGCTTCTTTGTTGCCCTCCCTACTCTTTTTGTCTTGAGGCAGCCTGGCTCTCACTGGTGTGGGGGCAGCCTATGGAAATGAACCACCTTTGGATCCTGAGGGTCTAGTAAAAGTTTAATTAATGAATAATCAAAACAGATGTCATGAAGTTCACCTATTAAAACTCAGAGTCTGCCGAAACTGGTTTGGCTCAATGGATAGAGCGTCGGCTTGGGGACTGAAAGGTCCCGGGTTCGATTCTGGTCAAGGGCATGTACCTTGCTTGTGGGCATATCCGCAGTAGGGGGTGTGCAAGAGGCAGCTGATCGATGACTCTCATCGACGTTTCTAACTCTCTATCTCTCTCACTTCCTCTCTATACACAATCAATAAAATATATTTAAAAAAACAACAACAAAAAAAAACACCTCAGAGTCATTGTTATAGGGTCCTCACCTCACTTCACCCATGTCCAGTCCTCCTGAGGTAGACATCATTCTAACAATCCTGACTTCTCAACAAATTATAGGTAGCAGATTGATGGTTGAATGAGTGATGATTGTCAGCTGATGACTGATATTCATAAAAAAGTCAGAAAACAACAACAAAAAGCAGACATAAAACTTATGAAAGATAAGCAGCTTAAGGATACTTAAATATAAAAAGAGAGAGCCCTTAAGATTCCAAGAGTCCCAAAGATACCCATATATTATAGAATCATTAATAATGAATATATTTGCTGATGGTCTGACTTCATTCAGACATGGATAAATTATGACAGCATTCTATAACAAAGACACATACTGTGAATAGTAAAGTGCAATTGAGAAGGAATTTTATAAAGTTTATTAAATTGAAATGTTTTTGACACTTTAAGGGTTAGGCTTCATGATCAGGAGAAATTTACTCAGAGAACATTTGTTCTCTGACAATAAGTATCATGCATTTAAAACTATAGCAGGTAGCCCTGGCTGGGTGGCTCAGTTGGTTGGAGCAAAATTCCATATACTAAAAGGTTGTGGGTTTGATTCCTTGTTAGAGAACATATCTATGTTGCGGGAACAACCGATTGATGTTTTTCTCTCACATCATTGTTTCTCTATCTCTCTCCCCTCTTCCTCTCTCTCTAAAATCAAGAAAAAGCATGTCTTCAGGTGAGGATTAGAAAAACAAATGAACTATATCAATGTAATCTCAATTTAAAAAATAAAATAAACTGGGTTGCTGGCATGTTTAATTAATAGTTCCATAATTACTCTCCTATTCTAATTTGAATGACTTTAAAGTTGATGCTTTTTATTTACTTAACAATTAATCTAATATTCATAAAAATTTCCTTTCTGCTTCTGTGAGGCATGGTGGCATGTCTTGTAAATATTTTTAAGTGCAAATAAAAGTTCAAACATGATGCTTCTACCTTCACAAGCTTAGAAGTTGTTAAGAAAGTTCTGAGTGCATTTCACTGCTCCAGGAAAGACTGTTCTTAGGCTATTGGCTGACTAATAGCTACAGTATGAGGATAAAGGTTAGTCATGTCACCACTCATTAAGTGTAGCTTCTAGATTCTATTCATCTTTCTTAATGTACAATCTACTCAATTATATTACGGAAATCAGAAAATAGCTTTTAGACACAAAATCAAGACTTTTTTTCAGCTAGGAGAATAAAATAAATATTTTAAATGACTACATTATATCAGTTTAATATCATTCAAGATTCTAGAGTGATAAGAAACGTAAGCTGATGATGATCCTTTCTTCATTGTTGGTATTAAAAGTTAAACATTTCTCACTGAGACTTGAGAATCAGTTTGTAATAAATCTAATGAAATAGTTCAGTAGTAATAAGGTTACATTTATTTGCATAATCACATGCATATTAGCCTCTCTAGAAATTTAATAAATGCAAGTATTAAATATTATCACAGAAATATGGCAGTTAATAATAGATGCCAGAGCCAAAGTATTATTACTATTATCATTTTACTATTTTTCTGTGACTAACATAATTCATTTGCATTAACAAATCTTTTAGAGAAAAAGAACTTGTGGGGCTGTGTTAAGTTAGGAGCAAATTAAGTATAACACCAGCAAACATCATCTGCTGTCTTCCCTGTGCCATTGTGCGTAGAAGCCATGGCTCTGGTTGAGTGACATTTGCCAAGCATGTCATTACCTGAAGACATATGCAGCAAACAAATACGACCTGCAGATGTTTACCAAGAAGGCCTCGGAAAACAGTGGCTTGTTTTGGCACAGGTTGCCTCTGGTACCAAGCAATGGTTAAGGCAGTGTTGGTTCCCGCAGTGTTGATGAGTACAGACTGTCTGAACCTATAGAGACTCACTTTAAACCTCCAAGTGTCAGCCACTCTCTTACCAATTACCAGGTACACTTACACCCAACCTTGGAGAGGGTAACCAGAATGGATTAGATGTTAATGAGAAGGGGAAGCGTTTATACATGTTAGAAATAATCTAAATGCTTTTTCTCCAAAGAGTTTTCTTTTATGATTTCCATTAAACAGTTTACAAACAATCCTCACTTCTCCAACTGTAAGTGCAATCCCTAACTGGATTGTTCCCTAGCCTACAGTATTTTAATTATATTATTATAGACAGCATTGATTCTGTTTCTTGAGTTTAACTCACTTGTTTTGGGGGGAGAGGTCTAATAAAAGCCCAAAGCTTGGAGTTCTATAAAAAGTACTGTTTCCAAGACCTCAAGAAGACCTACAGAATCTGAACCTCTGATGAGGCTAGGACCTGCCTGTTTTATGGAGTCCATAGTGCTGCCAGGTTTGGGAGACACTGATAGCTTCTGGGAATCCTAATATATAAAAAGGCAGGGGCCATAACAACCTAAATAAGATAAACAACCATACAGCAGGCTAGGGAGCTGAAGGAGCGGGCTGAATGGTCACCATGAAGGGACCCCCGCCTGGATCAGGGGCATGGTCGGCCTTCAAACCACTGGCAGCCTCTAGCCCAGGCTGGCCAGAGTCACAGAGGGGACCCTGCAACAATCAGGGTCATGGCCGGCCTTCAAACTGCCAGCGGCCCCTCCCTGGGGAGGCCTCCTAGCCAAGGACGCCCAACTCTGTTCTGGACCTGGGGCTGCACTCTCCCCATGAGCGACTTGGAAGCCGCCAGTGCCTAACTGCCCATCTCCAGAAGGTGGGAGTTTGTCCACTGTCCACCAAAAAGTAGGACCATCAAGCTGTTCACAGTCTCAGTGCGGGTGTCAGTCCGTGGCTGATGGGACGGAGGCCAGACTAAAACAAACAGCAGAAACAACCTGCCCACCTTGGCAGGTGCAGCTGCAGTCCATGTAGCCCTGGGCAGTGTAGAAAGTGCTACCTTCTCCCGGGTCCTGTGCTGGCACTGCCCCCTTGCTCACCCTCAAGCCCCCAAGTCCTGACAGCGAAGTGTGCAGGGCATCCTGCAGGATTGTGCCGTTCTGGGTACTTTTGCCCACAGACACCCTTTAGGATGAATTCAGAGCCACATCTCACTTCCCATGAGACTTTTTAGAACCATGTAAAAGGAATTCGACAAAAGCTTTCCATATCTCTGTTTATTCCTTTGAATTCATAAAATGACCTTTAAAAAAAAGCATTCGGGCCACCTAAGAGAGAATGCACCTTCTGGCCAGAGCACACAGGATTCTTTTGCCCAAGGAAGTGGAGAGCTGGCACAGTAGAAATGGCCCTGGTGCCCTATGAGGAGACTGTGGGAATGGGATTGTAGAAATTCCACAAGTCTCTTGCCACCTTCTCCTTCACAAACCACACCATCCAGATCCACCAGGACTGGAGGCAACTGGGAATCACAGCCGTAGTTTGGGACGTGGTAAACAAATCCTGGGGGGCCTCTGAAGATATCTGCAATTAATTATAATACTGGTCTTAAAAAGAAGTAAAAGAAGAGCTTTATTGAGATATAATTCATATACTGTACATGTCACCGAAAGTGTACAATGAACTAGTTTTTTAAAGCAAGTGAGTGGTGCAACCATCACCATGCTCAATTTTTAAATATTTTTACAACCCCAACCCCTCCAAAAAAAACTTCCACCCACTAGAATCACTTTCCTAATCATCCCCTCCCCCCAAATTGATTGCATTGTAAGGGTGAGTAAAAGAAAGTTGAGGGAAGTTAAAATACTGCACAAACGATATTGTAAAATGACAAAGCCCACAATGAGGATCATGTGCTTTCTTCTTTTTCAATATTTTTTATTGATTTCAGAGAAAAAGGGAGAGGGAGAGAGAGATAGAAACATCAATGATAAGAATCAGCTGCCTCCCTCAGGCCCCCTTCTGGGGATAGAGCACACAACCCAGGCATGTGCCCCTGACCAGAATCAAACCTGGGACCCTTCAGTCCACAGGCCGATGCTCTCTCCATTAAGCCAAACCAGCCAAGGCCATGTGTTTTCTTTAAGTTCTGCGTGGTTGTAATTATCCCCAAATCTATACTAATAAAAGGATAATATGCTAATTAGAGTGGAAGTCTTCCAGATATCATTCCAGACAAAGCCACAGCGGCTGTGAGGGCTGAGGCTCAGGCAGCCATGGGCAGCTGTGAAGGACTGAGGCTTCAGACCAGCAATGGCAGCAGCAGTGGGATAATGGGGGTGGTGCCTTCTGATCTGCCAGGTTGTCTCCCGCAGAGGGAGGCCAGACTGGGGGCAGAGGCAGTTAGGGGCAATCAGACAGGCAGGGGGGCAAGGTAGGAATGATTAGGCTGGCAGGGGAGCAAGGTAGGGGCCATCAGGCAGGCAGGCAAACAAGTAGTTAGGAGCGAGTGGTCCCAGATTGCGAGAGGGATGTATGACTGCCAGTTTAGGCCCGATCCCTTTGGATCCCAGATTGCAGTCCAGGCTGAGGAAACTCCTCCATGCACCAATTTCATGCACTGGGCCTCTAGTTCTATATGATAAAAGGCTAATATGCCAATCAACTGAACAGAGGAAGGACTGGTCACTATGATGCACACTGACCACCAGGGGGCAGATGCTCAATGCAGGAATGTCCCCTGGTGATCAGTGCACTTCCACAAGGGGAGTGCTGCTCAGCCAGAAGCCGGGCTCATGGCTGGTGAGCGCAGCAGTGGTGGCGGGAGCCTCTCCTGCCTCTGTGGCAGTGCTAAGGATATCGAACTGACAGCTTAGGCCCACTCCCCTCAGGAATTCTGAACTGTGAGAGGGTGCAGGCAGACAAATGCTGTGCACCAGGCCTCTAGTCCTATCTAATAAAGAGGGAATATGCAAATTGGCCTTCATACCATCACAAAGATGGCGGCACCCATAGCCACAATATGGTGGCACCCAGCCCCCCATCCCACTGGAGTCCCCCAGTCCTTTCAGCCCTGCCACTGAGAGTAGACAGCGGGATATGGGGGCTTTGTCCATGTGGTGGTGGCAAAGCCCCCAGGCCCTGCAGACAGAGAGCAGACAATGGGGCAAGGGGCTTTGTTGCTGCAGTGGTAGCAAAGCAGTCAGGCCCCACAGAGAGCAAAGAACCATAGGAAATAGGCCTAAGCCATCAGTAGGACATCCCCTGATGGCTCCTGGATTGGAAGCTGCAGGTTGGGCTGCACGAATTTCATGCACCGGGCCTCTAGTACTTAATAATAAGTGATAACTGAATATCCTGTAAACTGTCTCCCCAGATAGGATAATGAAAAGGAGTTCAGAATAGTTACCATCATAAACAATGCTGTCAAGCAAATAACTTCACATCTACAATTCAAACATAAAGAAGAATCAGGAAGTAAATTTAAAAACCTTGGGGTTCACTTACGCTGTCCTTAATTTGTTTCTTACCTTAAAACAGCCTCATGGTTTCCTTTTCTCTGTCCCTAATAAACGGTACAAAATTCATGTTCTTTAGACATAGACTAATGTAAGCTCTCACTTCAAGTATATATATATATTTTTTTACCTATAATTCAAACTAGCTTCCTTTTTTTAATTTTTTTAGTTTTACATCTTCAGCATATTAGATACAGAAAATTGAAAGGCAAGATGGAATAAATGATCATTTGATAGATATAAAAATTCTAGAAGGCATTCACACAATTAATGACAATGACATCAAAGGCAGGGCAATGCCATTCAGTTTAGTGAAACTCTTAATAGTCTTTAAGGATGTGTCTGAAGAGTTTCTCAAAACAAAAAGATTGTGTGTTGAAGATGACACTGTATCAACAAAGGGTGAAAACTTCTGAAGGATTTTCACCCAAAACATCTAAATACTCAATAAAATAAAACTGGCCATGGGAGCTCTGATTGATTTATTCACTGGCATTCATGTAGGTACAGTTATAATAAAAGTAAATAACTATTTGCATCTAAGAAAGCATCATTGGAATCAAGATTTGACTGGCCCTGAAAACATTAACCTTTTTTTATAAAGTGTCTGTATTCTGGTGAAATGTGTTTTTTTGTTGTTGTTGTTGTTTTTTAAAAATATATTTTATTGATTTTTTACAGAGAAGAAGAAGAGAGAGGGATAGAGAGTTAGAAACATTGATGAGAGAAAAACATCCATCAGCTGCTTCTTGCACACCCCTTACTGGGGATGTGCCCACAACCAAGGTACATGCCCTTGACAGGAATCGAACCCAGGACTTTTCAGTCCGCAGGCTGACGCTCTATCCACTGAGCCAAACCGGTTTTGGCATCTGGTGAAATGTTTAATCTAGGAGCTCAAGCAATTTGCTCACATCCTTTTGACCATTAAAAAAGCACACAGGAACTAACGGTGTCTAAGAACTGGTTACATTTTGAATGTTAGGGAACTATTTATCTTCCACAGCCATTACCATGAAGAATCTTTACTAGTTTTATTTAGAAGCAAAAGGTAAATTTCCAAGAGAAATTTATACATAGGAATGTACATGGTAAAAGCACCACTATTTTGAGGTCTATAATGATTGTTTCTCTGTCAAGTTAAATTTTGCCTTTACAAGTGCAGTGAAGGAGGAGGGAGAAAGCACAGTCACAAACTTCTTTACTACTAAGGAGGTCTCTTTTCCCACAACTTCATCTCCACAACCTGCTCTGTCCAAGGAGTCTGTCAAACAACTCAGTCTATAACATATTCTTCTCCACATGCCAACTTGTAATGGGGGTGGATAAGATATGAGGTACTAAAAATAGCCCCAGAAAGGGTACTCCTTCATGTGAGACAGTAAGTATCCAAAGCAGGGACATCAGTTAGACACCTGCACACAAATGAGGCAAAATATGAACTCCATGGAAGCATGGATCCATATGGCCATGTCTAAGGGCTGTCTCTGCCACACACTAGCCATGGGACCTTTTGCAAATTATGCAGCCTGAGACCCAGACTTCGTCTGCAAAGATAATGTATTCAGAGGCATGTAAATTCTGCAGTGTTTAAAAATTTTTCACCTGAGGATATGTTTTATTGAATTTTTTTTTTAAGAGAGAGAGGAAGGGAGAGAGAGAAACACTGATTATATGCCTTCAGTAAGTGTCCTAATTGGGAAACGAACTTGCAACCTTTGGTGTGAGGGACAATGCTCCAACCAATTGAGGTACTCGGCTAGGGCAATTCTGCAGCATTTTAGACATAACTAAATATTATCTAGTCTAATCTAGAATGGTTGTTTAAAAGAGATCTCAAAACTCTATCAGGAAGAATGACAAGCTGTGTCAGAAGTCACCAGTAAGCACGGTCAGTATAAGGCAACTCCCCAAATGAACTCCAGCTTTAGAATGTCCTCGTTTTGTGATGGGAAATAATTCTGCAGCCTAAAAGTCTGAGGACTGACTGAAAACCAAGATAATCCTATCTGTGGTGTTCAGCATTAGCCACATCCAGCTAGTAAGTACTTGAGATGTGGCTAGTGCAACTGAGTTACTGAATTTCAATTTTAATTCATTTAAATCCAAATGTAAAAGCTGATGCCTGATTCAGTTAATTAGTACATTTTTTTTAAGTATGTTTGGAACAATTTACATATGGGAACTACATTTTAAGTGTAATTTTTACAAAATCTAAATATAAATCAGGTAGTTTTGATGAATTTGGTGTCCAAATCTATGCTGATGCTATAAAACACACATTGGATTTTGAAGAATTACCGGTATTCCCCTCAAAAAGAATGTAAAATATTTTTGTTAATAATTTTTATTCTGTTTATATGTGTAAGTGATAATATTTTAGATATATTAGATTAGGTAAAATGCTTTTTAAAAAAATTAATTTCAAAGTCTGTTTAATGTTGCTACTAGAAATCTTAAAACTTTGTATGTGTCTCACATAGTATATTTCTACTGCACATGCTGTTCTCCAGATCAATTACTACTTTATAAAACTTAGAAATAGTAAACAATTTTGGGAATAAACATGAAAAGTCATTAAGAAAAGCCACAAGGTTGCATACTCATTATTTAGTAAATAGTTGTGGTCATATATATTCCCAAATAAGTGATAAAAATATTCATTTGTTGATTCCATAGGCAAAGATTTATTATTCACTTCAAAAAGTACTGGGCTGGGTGAAACTGACAAGATAGTCATCTCTACAGCATTTGAAAACTGAGAAAAATCAAAGTAACTTGCTCAAGATCACACAGGCAATAAATGCTAGAAAGGGGGCTCAATTGCAGCTTTTCTGGATCAGAAAAGTGTATTCTTCCTGCTACACAAGATTGCCTCCTAGAAGTTAAGAAGCAAAGACACCATGAAAAGTTATCTGATAGCCCCCAAATCCATATAAATGTCAAAATATAAAACTGACAAGGGATCATATTTTTAATACTTGCTTAGCCCTGTATACAACACCCACGATAGAAATGATTACTAATTGTTTGAGATAGCTCCTGTATTGACATCATATCTCTTATCTTGGCTTCTCTTGCAGTGTTTTGCACACTGTGGGTTCTTAATGAATATTTATTGATTCGGTCAAACTTTAACTTTTTAAAACCATATCTGTGTGGAAAGAAAGCTGTAAAACTGTATGAAAAATTGTGAATTCCTAATACTGACTTGCACTAGGCACACCGTTATTACCACAACATAACCAATGCCGTCATGTGCACACAGTTTATTGGGCTCAGAGACTTAAACCCCACCTGAAAACTCAGGAGTAATTAGAGTTAAACATAGTTAAGCAGAAAATAACCTGGGAAATGTGCCCATGAGTTTTTGGTGGGCTCTTTCTCATTCCAAGATGTGGTTCTGGAATTCCCTCCCACCTACTCTGGCCAGCCACTGCACCACTCCCTTCCTTTGCTTCTTCACTCTAACTACACACTTTGTGCTTACATGCCTTTTCCTCCCAATCCTGCCCACACATCTCTTTCAAACACCTTTTGAAAATTCCACTTGTACCACAAAGCCCCCTTTAACCAAATAAGAGGGAAACGTGATTTGCTGACAGAACTACATACTGGAATGCACTAATCTTTAGCTCCTTCCCAAATCAGACGGGATAAAATCTGTAGCCCAAACTGCATGGCTCAGTGGCTGAGCACAGGCCTATGACCCAGGAAGTCGCTGTTGGATTCCTACTCAGGACACATGCCTGGGTTGCAGGCTCCATCCCCAGTGTGGAGCGTGCAGGAGGCAACTGATCAGTGATTCTCTCTCATCATTGATGTTTTAATCTCTTCTCCCTTGCCTTTCCTCTCTGAAACCAATAAAAATATTATTGTTAAGTATTTTTCATTATGGATGAAGTTTCCTTACTACATAAACTCTCAATTTGAGTTATTATCTCTGTTCTCAACTGTATTTCTATAAGTTTATCTACTTGAATAATCCTCAGTGACTTTTAGAGTTTGTCCATATACTGACAAGTCTTCCCAAAATACTGTATGTGGTGGAAATATAATTATAGGTTAATTTTAAGTTCCTTTATTTTTCAATACTCATCCAGAGAACTGAGAATGCACAACACAGTATACGCATAAGATTTACAACCTGTTGTCTTACTATGGCGTTAGGTGAGTCTGCCTTACTTTCTTATGTGATGACATATAATCTACCATTAACTATTAATTGTTAGCAGAGCATTCAGTGGCATTCTGGAGTAGTTACTGTCACTCTCTGGCAGCTCATAACAGTTAATAAAACTTCTAGAAGTTTCCCCACTTAACAGCAGGGAGCAGGCATTGGAAGATTCTGATTTAAGTAGCCTAAAGGGATTCAATTTGAATTGGCATAAAAATAGGAACAAAGGTGTCATTGTCAGTTCACCTAAGACTAGGAGAAATTTTCTCCTAGAGGGGTATATGAAAGTGTACATGGCCCTGGAAAGCACACTACTCTCCCTAAAAAGTAGAAAGGAAATGACCTGCCAAACCATGTATGACTGTGAATACAATAAAAACAGCTAACACAAATCATCTTGGACTTGCTTCTTAAAAAGTGGTATCTTTGGGAGTCTTTATGATACATCAGTTTTCTGTGAAAATTAAAGTATATTTTCCTGGGGGAATTCCATATGTAAAAATTGGTTAGACAGTGTAGATGAATTGACATCCCACAACTATTCTAAAGTATTCCAGAAGACTTGGCAGTATTCATACGACACTTATTTGTACATTTCAATGATTCAAGATCATTTGGTTATCTAAATTTTATTTTTCATTGAAAAATAAAACAAAACCAAATCTTTGTCAACCTATAACCTGGGAATAACCATGAAAAAATCTACCAGAGGCTACACACAGCAGCTGCAAAATGCCTCTGCATTATTTTGCTGCAATAAATCCACTGAGTATTGTCAAGAGAGAACTCTAGGATCACATTTTGATCTCAACAAAAATATCCTACCTAATAATAAGAGTAATATGCAAATTAACCACCGCTATGCTATACCGACAAGCCACGCCCACCAGCCCCTCCCATCAGCCAATCAGAGTGAGTATGCAAATTAACCCCAACCAAGATGGCTGCTGCCATAGAGTGGGAGGGAGGCTTGGGTTTCTCCTGCAATGGAAGAAGCCAAGCTTTCCACATAACCTGGCCAGTCCAGGCCTCCACTCAAGGATACAAAGTTTCAATTATAGAAGATAAATTCCAAGAAAAATGGCGGCAGCCACGGAGCTGGAGAGAGCAGGCTAGGGTTACCCCTGGCAATGGAGGAAGCCAAGCTTTCCACCTGCCCTGGCCAGCCTAGCCCTCCACACCAGGCTATAAAGTTTCAATTGTAAAAGATAAATTTATCCCAGATATCAGGGCCTCCACTTGGGTCCCTGGGGGGCATGGCTGGCCTGCAAACCACCACAGGCCCCTCGCCCAGGCTGTCCCACACCCAAAGGGAACCTCCACTCTGATCTGGGACACCCTTCAGGGCAAACCAGCTGGCCCGACCCATGCACTAGGCCTCTATCCTATCTAATAAAAGAGTAATATGCAGATTGACCATAACTCCAACACACAAGATCATAACTGCTTCCATCCTATCTAATAAAAGAGTAATATGCAGATTGACCATCACTCCAACACACAAGATCAAGATAGCTGCCCCATGTGGACACAATCAAGCCTGCAGGGGAGTGCAGATAGGGGTGACCAGGCTGGCAGAGGAGGGAAGTTGGGGGCAAACAGGCTGGCTGGGGAGCAGTTATACATAAATCAGACTGGCAGAGCAGTGGTTAGGGAGTGATCAGGCTGGCAGGCAGAAGTAGTTAGGGGCAATCAGGAAGGCAGGTAGGTGAACAGTTGGGAGTCAGCAGTCCTGGATTGTGAGAGGAATGTCCCACTGCCCTAAGTGGGCAGTGGGACATCCCTTGAGGGGTTCCAGATTGGAGAGGGTGCTGGCTGGGCTGAGGGACACCCCCCTACCATGCACAAATTTTGTGCACCAGGCCTTTAGTCCTATATAAACAGCATAGCTTCTATTCAACATATAATTTCAAAACACAATTCCTTGGACAATTGTTTCTGTTTCTCTCTTCTTAAGCAGCTCACATGAACTACATAACCACACATGTTTTTATCATTCATTAAAATAAAGCACAGGCTGACTGTTCTCAAAACAGCCTGGTACTGGCACAAGAACAGACATATAGATCAATGGAATAGAATCGAGAACCCAGATATCAACCCAAATCATTATGCTCAATTAATATTCGACAAAGGAGGCACGAATATACAATGGAGTCAAGACAGTTTCTTCAATAAATGGTGTTGGGAAAATTGGACAGACACATGCAAAAGAATGAAACTAGATCACCAACTTACACCATACACAAAAATAAACTCAAAATGGATACAGGACTTAAACATCAGACGGGAAACCATAAAAATACTAGAAGCATCCACAGGCAGCAAAATCTCAGACGTATGCCAAAAGAACTTCTTCACCGATACTGCCCCTAGGGCAATGGAAGCTAAAGAGAAAATAAACAAATTGGACTTCATCAAAATAAAAAGCTTTTTTACAGCAAAATAAACCATCAAAAAACAACAAGAAAGCCCACGGTATGGGAGAACATATTTGCAAATAACACCACTGATAAAAGTTTAATCTCCAACATTTACAGACAGCTTATACAAATAAATAAAAGGAAGATGAATGATCCAATTAAAAAATGGGCAATGGACCTAAATAGAATATTTTCAAAAGAAGACAGAAGGAAGGCCAAAGGCACATGAAAACATGCTCAAAGTCACTAATTGTCCCAGAGGTGCAAATCAAAACAACAATGCGGTACCATCTCACACCTGTCAGAATGGCCAACATCAACAAATCAACAAACGACAAGTGTTGGCAAGGTTGCGGAGAAAAAGGAACCCTCGTGCACTGCTGGTGGGAATGCAGACTGGTACAACCACTGTGGAGAACAGTGTGGAGTTTCCTCAAAAAACTGAAAATGGAACTCCCATTTGACCCAGTAATCCCACTCCTAGGAATATATCCCGAGAAACTAGAAACACCAATCAGAAAGGATATTTGCACCCCTATGTTCATAGCAGCACAATCTACAATAGCCAGAATTTGGAAACAGCCTAGGTGCCCGTCAGCAGATGATTAGATCCAAAAACTATGGTACATCTACACAATGGAATACTATGCTGCCATAAAAAAGAAGGAATTCTCATCATTTGCAGCAACCTGGATGGAATTGGAGAGCATCATGCTGAGTGAAATAAGTCAATCAATGAAGGAGAAACACCACATGACCTCACTCATTGGTGGATGATAAAGATCATTATAAACTGATGAACCAAGAGACAGATATAGAGAAAGTAAAGCAACAGGCAGACTGTCAAATAACAGTGGGGAGGGGAGGAAGATCTGGAGGAGATAATAGATCAACCGAAGGACTTGTATACATGCATATAAGTACAACCAATGGACAGAAAACTCTGGGGAGGGAGGGGATGTGTGGGAAGGAGGGAGGGGGGCAAAAAAATTAATAAAATATGTAAAAATAAATAAAATAAATAAATAAATAAATAAAGCAGGATATATTTTAACAGAATTTTTCACCAGATATAGATTATACCTATAGGAACATCAAGTGCTTAGTTGGTCAATTTAATAAAAATAATTATTCTATAGTAGTTTTCTTTTTACTGTTCTCTTAACATTTTATAATTTAACATTTTATAATTTAAACCCTGCATTTAATAGTCCAATCTCAATTTTTTCAAGAAGAGAATATCCTTCTGCTCAAAAGCAAAATTAACTTTGCAAATAAATAGCAACATGTATACCTCATATATAATTTAATATTTATGAAAATATAGCAATTTGTAAGATATTAAAAAAAAAATAAAGCACAGGCTGGATCTATGGAAGATACAAAATCCTGGCCATTCTATCTTAGACAAGGAGCTTGGACCTGTTCCCGCCTCTCCACATACCTCCACTAAGGCCTTACTTTGAGTCCTTGTCATCTCTTACTTGGGTTATCCTCAAAATGATTCTCTCTTCCTCCATTTTCAGCAGAGACTCCCTAAATCAGCTGGAATTTGACTATGTGGCTTCCTGCTTAAAGACTTGTGAGGCCTGCCCGATGCTCTCAGGAGAAAGCCCAGATCCTTCAACAGGTCCTTCAATGCTCTTTATAATCTGACCCTACTTACCTGTGCATACCATCCGTCACTCTTTCTGGGACCCTGTGATCCAGTTGTTACTCCCCGAACCTGGTCACTCTCTAAAGCCGGTCAGTTTCACACCTCCCTGCATTTGCTCATGCTCTTCCCTCTTCTCTGTAGTCCTCAAGTTTAAATGTCATAGCCTTTTGGAATTATTCCTCAGCCTCCTCCCTCCCATAAAATGCTGAATCACTTCCTCTTCTGAGTGGAAGTATCCCTAGATCCAAACACAATGCATGGGACAAGCTGAATGTGTATTTAATCAGCAGTTTTGTTCCCTGTAACTTCTTTGTGCCTCCCCCCTCAGCAAAGCAGGCCACCTTTGGTTGAAAGCCCACAGAGGCAGAAAGATATGCCTGCTGACTCTCAGTGTCCTCTATCCACCTCTGTGTCCTACACTATTAGGCATCTAGTACTTTATAAGAAGGGGAAGGGAGGGCTGTTGATTCACTCCCAGGACTTTCTGAAGCTGATTCAGGCGTGCCCAGTTTGGGCTGATGCTCTGAGTATATCCACCATATTCGTCATGATAAAATCTTTGTGTCAGAATTTAGTTCTAGTAAGCCAACCAGTTAGTTTCTCCAAATATGAAACAGCAACATCTCTCACATGGAGAAAAGACCTTGATCAGTACAGAATTAAATTAACTCAGTAATTTCACTGAGAATGGTTTTCTTCCAATTTGGTAAAAGTGACTGGAAGATAACTTAGCCAGTTTGGATAGAGTGTGGGCCTGTGAACTGATGGATCCTAGGTTCAATTCCAATTAATGGCATGTACCTGGGTTGCAGGCTCCACCCATGGCCTCGGTAGGGATGTGTGCGGGAGGCAACCAGTCTATATGTCTCTCTCACATCAATGTCCCTCTCTCTCTGTCTCTTCCCTTCACTGCACTCTCTCTAAAAATCAATGGAAATGCCCTAACCGGTTTGGCTCAGTGGATAGAGCGTTGGCCTGCGGACTGTAAGTGTCCCAGGTTCGACTCCGGTCAAGGGCATGTACCTTGGTTGCGGGCACATCCCCAATAGGAGGTGTGCAGGAGGCAGCTGATTAATGTTTCTCTCCCAACGATGTTTCTAAATCTCTATCCCTCTCCCTTCCTCTCTGTAAAATATCAATAAAATATATATTTTAAAATTAATGGATAAATATCCTCAGGTGAGGATTAACAAACACACAAATAAACAAAAGTGGCTGGAAGGTTAATTAGATCCAGGTAATTTAAATGACATTTAGAAAAAATATAGAAATAAGTTAAAATTTTTTATAGACAGCAATCTTTGACACTATTGATTGATCAAAAGACTAAAAACAAAACAAAGCAAAACAACAACAACAAAAAACACCATCACATAAATATTCTCTCAAGTTGGCTGATCACTACATTAATTAAAAATTATTTCACTTTACTTTATTTTGAATTTCCTGGACACATCTATCTGCCAGGGTTCAGTGAACACAATGATACAATCTAACTTGTAGAATCCACTTAAGAAAACCCCACAAAAAACACAGGTGAGGGTCACAGAAAAAAAAGACTTTATCTCAAGATTAGATGTAGAGTTATTGCTTGGAGTAAAAGAGAAAAAGACCCCAAAATACAAAATGTTGCTATTGCTTGCTGAGGGCTGATCTATTCACAGGATAAGTTAAGTTTGGCCTTTAAGAATCTTCCACACCCATCCAACTAATTTTATTCAGTCCATCAACATTTAAACGTTAATTCAGAAGAGCTGTGTGCCCTGTCCTGGGAAATACAATAATGAACAGCCATTGACTCAGCCAGGAGGAACCTAGATTGGCAAAGCCTGATTATACAACAATGTTGCCATTGCTGCAGTGGAGCTGTGTAGAAAGGGCAGGGGAAGTGGATGGTCAGAGAAGATTGAAGCATGAAGGTGACACTTGGGGAGGAGTTTGACTCCAGTCCAAAAAACACATGCTTCAGATTCAATTCATGTGACACTTGCCGGAAATGCTGCCACCGTAGCATATATCCTCACACAGGCTCATTATCAGTCATTTTACACAACTGTGAGTGTGAAATAAAGGTATTTCACCTGGAGCATCTTCAACATTTTACTTTCTGAAGTTCCAGAAACACACCTCTTTACCAAAATGTCAGATCACCAAGATTGTGACAATAAAATCCCAAAGAGACTCCAGGATTCTTCAATTCATGGTCATATTGTCTTGGTAGTGAGAAGACATAATAAAACCATTAACTCACAGAGGAATTTAGACAAGCATTAAGTAGGTAAATTAATAATAATAATGGCTACCACTTATCAAGCAATTACTAGAATGAGGCTGCATACTAAACATTTCATCGTTAACTCTGTTATGGCTCTATGGGATGACATATATGCATATACATAAAAATATATTATTCATTTATAAAGATACATATTGACACCTTACAGAATCAGAGTTTAAGCACCCTACTCAAGGTCATATAGCAAGTAAGTGGCTGAGGCAAAGTATATGTTCATAACTATTCCAAATTATATAGAAAAGGTAAATATTATATTAATTTGTCCCAAAGTATGTATTACAATCAAAATGAATGAACCCAGTGGTCAAAAAACATAAAATAAAATAGAGATAATAGCAAAGTAAAACACCATGGCTCGTCCATGTGGAGAAGGACTCACAGGTCTGATCTGCTGCCCAGTTCCAGAGGAAGGCAAGTAAAAGTTTGCCAGGATCTTTGGATAAATCCTCTTATTTCCAAATACCCTGGGCCTCCTTCCTTTCTGACTCGTAAGTAAAGCAAAAATATTTAGAACTGAGGTGGCCACTTCGTGATTATGCAATGACAAGTCTGAAGATGGGAATGTCTGGGTTCTTGTGTTTCTCAACCCATCTGCGCTTCCCATTTTCAGGCTGTGGGTTAGGCAAGCCCATTAAAAATCTTTATTCATTTAGCCATTATGAAATTATTCAAGCAGCGGCTGCCAGGCTGGGAGCAGCCAGGCCCGGAGCAGCAGCTGCCAGGCTGGGAGCGGCCAGGCC
The DNA here is from genome assembly GCF_014108245.1 of Pipistrellus kuhlii. NCBI lineage: Eukaryota > Metazoa > Chordata > Mammalia > Chiroptera > Vespertilionidae > Pipistrellus > Pipistrellus kuhlii. The sequence continues at coordinate 90,449,240 of NW_023425529.1, read as the reverse complement.
CGGAGCAGCCTGGCCCAGAGCAGCCAGGTCGGGTGCGGCCAGGCCCGGAGCAGCAGCAGCCAAGTCCAGAGCAACTAGGTCGGGAGCGGCAGTGACCAGACCTGGAGCAGCTGGTTGTGGAATGAACGAGAGCAACAGAGGCCAGGCCCGGAGCAGTCAGGCCCGGAATAGCTCGCTCCTCGCCTGCCCCCGCCCCAAGGCTGCCTCTCAGACATGGCTGGAAACTTTTGTGGGAACCTGAGGGTCTGCTGAATCAAGTGATGAAGGCTTAGATCTGGATGTGTTGAGTTAGTATAGCGCTGGGGTGTTGATCTGTGAGTGCCTTGGATGGGGCCTGGATGAGGCTGGTTGACCTATTTGGAAATGTCTTTTGTGTGAAGTGTATCATTGGGCATGTGGAGGTATTATTGATATGAGAAAATGCTAAGTAACTGATTTACTATCTGAAAAGGGATTTACTATCAGGGAAAGGGAGGGAGGAAGAGACTGAACATAAACTGTGCACCTATGGATGAGAACAATGGGGGATGAGGAGGGGGCGGAGGGTGGGATGGGAACCTGGTAGAGGGGGGAAAAAATGAGGAACCTTTGTAATAATATGAACAATAAAGATTGATTTTTAAAAAATTAAAAAAAGAAATTATTCAGCTATTTATAGCAAACGTATCCTAAAATAACATATATTTCAAATCACTTGATGGAAAAAATGACTTCTGTGTAGTAACCATACCATTCTATCTGTGAACAGCATGTAGGTTACTGTACTGTGATTAGTGTCAAGAGAAATTTGGGGTTAAGAAATGAAAGTCACCTCAGAATCTTACTCAATCCTTTCCAATTTATATATTTTCTTAAGTAAAGCAGCTGACAAATTGCAAAAGATAATAATTTGATTTTGAATTCTTTGTCCCTCTAAGAAAATCACAATAAACAATAAATGGCTAATAAAATGGTTAACAAAAAATAAATGAAGTTAAACATTTTTGGATATTTAAAATGTGGAGGAATCTTCATCATTAATAAATATTTATTTTTCTTAAAGTTCAAGCATTTAAAATTGTTAGTTAAAAAAACTTGTTCTTTTTTTTCAATTGAAAATGGGCCAGGTTTTCAAACATTTTTAAAATTGATATCTCCATTGGCAGAAGACTAGGATTAGTATTCCCATGATAATAAGGGGTTTGTCAGTAAATGGAATGCAAAAATCACAAGGTGAGACTAAAATGTCTCTTATTTTCCTATTTTCTTGCAATTGTATTCAATCAAATAAAAGAGAAACAGGACAGGTTGTCATGCACACTCAACCTGGAAGAAAAGATGAGAACAAACCTCAGGGCCACCGTCAAAGCAAGAAAGTGAAACAGAAAACCCGGTCTGGCCCGGCACAAGCCTTGGCTTCTCTCTAAGCTCCCTAAGGAAGCTAACCTTCTCATTAGACCAGCAGGAGATTACATTTGAGGAGCTGAAACAGTACAAGTGATACTACTAGCTAAAGCCATTTGTCATTCAACTGCAAGGCCTAATTTTTAGGGGACACTGCTAGAGACAGTGTCAGGTTTGTTTAAAATGTGGCTTTAAACACTCTGTGTGTGTGTGTGTGTGTGTGTGTGTGTGTGTGTGTGGTTTTTTGTTTTGTTTTGTTTTGTTTTAGAAATGCAATTTTTCTTCTAAATGGTGCTCTAAGTTGTAAATTTTAAAGCAACTGCTTATAATTTGCTAGTTTCAGGCAATCTATTTACCTGGGGCAACTCCTTTAGTTTAAAAATTGTTTAAACCTGCCACAGAGCCTTATGCCTCGCTGCCAGCATTAAGTAATGGTGAATGGTATTACCCACCAAACAATGTTTCAGACAGATTTTTTTTTTTTTTTGTAGCATCTTGCATCCTTATTCCCTTTTGTATTTTAACTTGGCTTCACT